>NC_138768.1:189223284-189928284 GCF_965119305.1 Pelophylax lessonae
TTGTTCTGCCTGCGGCACCATAACACTTTCCTTAATACATTTATTGGGCTGAAAGCTAGCATTTAATGTATGCCATTCTAATCTGTGAGAAGGTCTTGCCAGAAAGAAAGTGACTTTTTTTGGACAAGGTTTTGGTTTTACTGTTCATTTTTCACTCCTATCCTTACCTATCATAATGAGTTTTGGATTTCTAAATTACTGAACAAGGCTGAGAGTTCAAGTGAATTAAAACAACTGCAATTTCTATGTTTACCAATGCATGTGGTTCATGCCATCTAACACCTTCCTTGGCATACAGTATAATTTTGCAAATATTACATATTCAACACTAATGTCATACCTTCAAATTATATCACCACATTATCCCTTGTAGGTGATCATCCTAAAACCAGATATCCAATTGTTAACCAAGATAAGAATGAATGATTATTGAGGTAGCAATCACAGTAGTCCAGGAATGGGATTGGAAAAGTCTCTTCTTGAGTTCATCATTGGAGATCTGCATGAAACTGCCAGCTCTATCCAGACTCACTTGGTTTTAGGCTGAAATAAACAAACACTTAGGGCAGCTAAACATATAGCTATAATGCATGCCCAGTGGGAAAAATCTACCCATCTGCCACTTTACAACTGAAATGTATAGCTGATGATGAACATTTATTATAAAAACAATATTCCAAAAGGAACAACCAGCCTAGCCATATGCTGTAGAACTAATTAAAAACAAAATCTTCTCCACTGGGGCACTGGTTATTTTTTTTTATTATATCAGTTTTCATTGATAAAGAAAGGTGCTAAAGTAAATAAAATACAATCAAATTAATGTTGATGCCATGATGTACAAACAGTTTAAGCAAGGGATAAAATAAAAGCAAACACTGTTCTTATTTTTCACAGAACGGCAAATAATCTCACATTGATATACATTTATAAATGTTTAGGAGGCTCTGTAATTGTAACATCATTCTGTAGGCAAGAAAGCTCTAAAATGTATGAAATTCTTACAATCTAACGCAAAAACATCTAGGTTAATTTTAAAAACAACAGCAATGGTAAAAGAAAAACCCTTGCCCTGGGAGCATTACCAATGAACAGACCTGCTTTATTGTGTTAGCCATAGCAAACAAGAATGTTGATTTGCAAAGTATAATAGTCAGTACTGATTTAGACCCCAGGTCATGGTAACCAGACCACTAAAGGATAAATTATCATTGGCTTCTATCAAATAACCCTCGTGGTTGGAATTGCTTTTTGCACAAATGTGTTTTATCAGCAATGTCTATGCTGTTTACCCTGTTTGTCATATAAAAATACAATAGTAGGAAATAATCCTAAAAAAAAACAAACAAAAAAAAAAAAAAACTGGTGTTTGTTTTTAAATGGTAAGGCCTCATTCACATGGGGCAAATCAATGCATACACCAATGCAAGGGCACATTGCCCACATGTGATGCATACGTTTTCTATGCAACCACATGCAAGCATTCCTAATCATGTTAACTGGGATGCTGGAACTGCAAGGGCACTGCAGCTAGTCTGCATTAAGGGACACATACCACATGGATGCACATAACACCAAAGGTGAATACTGTTTAAAAGCATAGCCAAATCAAAGAATACTGTAGGATTAAATCTTTTTTTTATTAAACTAATGCCTATGTCTGCCTCTTTCCAATAAATTATATTGACCTTTCAAAATAACTTTCTGGTTGTTTAACCACTTGCCTACAGTGCACTTTCACCCCCTTCCTGCCCAGACTGATTTTCAGCTTTCAGCGCTCTCACACTTTGAATGACAATTACTCAGTCATGCAACACTGTACCCATAAAAAAATGTGTCCTTTTTTCACACAAATAGAGCTTTCTTTTGATGGTATTTAATCACTAATGTTTTTTTTGTGCTATAAATAAAAAAAGACTGAACATATTGTGAAAAAACGCATTTTTCTTTGTTTCTGTCATAAAATTTAGCAAATGAGTAATTTTTCTTCACAAATTTTGGCCAAAATTTATACTGCTACTTATCTTTGGTAAAAATAACCCAAATAAGTATATATTATTTGGTCTTTGTGAAAGTTATAGAGTCCACAAGTTATGGTGCTAATCATTGAAAATTTATCACACTTGATCACACCTGATGTACTGAAGGCCTATCTCATTTCTTGAGACACTAAAAAGTCAGGAAAGTACAAATACCCCCCAAATGACCCCTTTTTGGAAAGTAGACATTCCAAGGTATTTAATAAGGGACATGGTGAGTTTTTTGAAGTTGTAATTTTTTCCCACAACTCTTTGCAAAATGAAGATTTTTTTTTTTTTTTTTTACAAATTGACGTATTAACAGGTTATTTCTCTCACACAGCATATGTATACTTGCAACTACACCCCAAAACACATTCTACTACTCCTCCTGAGTATGGCGATCCCACATGTGTGAGACTTTTTCACAGCCTGGCCACATACAGAGGCCTAACATCCAAGTAGCACCGTCCGGCATTCTAGGAGCACAAATTACACATATAATTTCCTGACAACCTATCGCACTTTTGAAGGCCCTGGAGCACCAGGACAATGGAAACCCCCATAAAATGACCCCATTTTGGAAAGCAAACAGACCAATGCATAATTTTTGAGGCATAATGAGTCTTATGAACGTGTCATTTTTTTCCACAAGTTTTTGGAAACTGTGGAAAGAAAATGAAAACACATTTTTTTTACACAAAGCTGTCCATTTATGCAATATTTCTAACACATAGCATGTACATAGCAAAAATTGCACCCCAAAATACATTCTGCTATTCCTCCTGAGTATGGCGATACCACATGTGTAACACTTTTACACAGCCTAACCATTTATCCACTTTACGACTGGGCCTATTTTTGACACTTGGTGTTTACAAGCTAAAATAATTTTTTTTGCTAGAAAACTACTTAGAACCCCCAAACATTATATATTTTTTTTTAGCAGAGACCCTAGAGAATAAAATGGAGATCATTGCAATATTTTTTATCACACCATATTTGCGCAGCAGTCTTCCAAATGCAATTTTTTGAATAAAATTCACTTTTTTGAACTAAAAAATAAGAAAACAGTAAATTTAGCCCAATTTTTTCCATAATGTGAAAGATAATGTTACGCCGAGTAATTAGATACCCAACATGTAATGCTTCAAAATTGCGCATGCTCACAGAATGGTGCCAAACATTGGTACTTAAAAATCCCCATAGGCAACATTTTAAAAATGTCTGCAGGTTACCAGCTTAGAGTTACAGAGGAGGTCTAGGACTCAAATTATTGCTCTCGCTCTAGCGATCGCGGAGATACCTCACATGTATGGTTTGAACACGCCGGGGACACGCCGACACCGGCAGTGCAGGGCGGCGCACACACGATCGCACGCCTGCCCTGCTGAATGGGCCGCCGTCATATGACGGCGGCCCAGAACAATGGTCGCACCGCTCTGCCGTAATATGACGGCGGGCGGCAACTGGTTCATTTTTATTCCCCAGAGAAATAGGAGACACTCTCAAAAAATCGGTATTTATGGTAAATTAACAGCCATGTGAAAAAGTTAGTACATCCTATGAAAAAAGCTGATTTTTTCAATGTATTTGCACAAGAAAAAAATAAATCTGTATTCATACATTGCCTACAGATACATGTGAGATGTTTTACCATTCCGCCCATGCAAAATTAGTTTAATTGTGAGATTTGTGGATTTCCTTGCATTAGCTGTCGGTTTCAACCCCCACACAACATTTCAGTGGAATTTAAATCTGTGCTTTGTCTTGGTTAATTTATAACCTGTAATTTCTTCCTTCTAAAACAATCCTTGTTGGAACTGAAAGTTCCATTTCTGGTTCAACCTAAACTTTTAGACAGATAGCCATGCATTCCAGCACAAACTGATGCTCAATTTGTAGTTGACTAGCTGACTACAAGCTGTATAGGTCCTAAAGCAGTAAGGCAACCTCAAACCTAACATTTCTATTACCATGCCTCATACCACCTAGCTGGCATGAAGTCCTTCTCCTGGAATGTTGTTTTCGGTTTGCAAACCCAAAGATGTCTACTGTGGTACTGTGGCCAATACTCTATCCCTGTACTTGTCCCTGTATCAGTGTTTCCCAGTAATTTCATTGGGGTTTGGGTTCAGCATTCAAACTTCTTTGAAGTTCACCAAACCGTGCCTAAAAAACCCAGGGCAGTTTGACTCATCACTACATGTAATTGTACATAAACTGTTGCAGGAGTCCCCTGCAGATCCCACAATGAAATTCTGGGGTTTTTGGAGACTTCTTTTAGCATCAAATGATCAGTTCTGAATTTGCTGTGCAGGCTAGTTCTGTAAAAAGTAGTCATCTGAAATCTTTGCCACTTGTAGATTATTTGCCCTACTGTGAAATAATCAATTTAAAAAAATCTTTGGATTTTTTAAAAACCCTTTCCAGACTTATAAGTATCCATGTCCTTCTTTCTTGAGGGCCTTAGATAGTTATTTTCATCTTGACATGATGACACCATACACATCAATAGATTAATAGCAAAGTGAATACGAGAACCTAGATATCTGATGTCTAAATAATATGGGTTTCACCTACATACTCCTTAAGAAGGTTCTAGTTACATTTCTAACACATAACCTGGAACCCCTGATTCTATATGTATGGGTTTAAAGTGGTGGTAAATGTAAGGGTGTACTTACATTTTCCAAGTGAAAAATCCACATTTTCATTGTATTAGATTATGAGAATGAGCATGCCATGTCCTTGTCATGTGTCTTTTGTTCAAGTATATCATCATAATCTGTAGACACTGTTTGAATAAAGATTTACTATGTGTTCAAATATGCTAACAAAGTCAACAATTTTCATCAAATGTAATTACTTTTTCATATAACTGTACACCATATATAACAAGTAAAAAGCTATTTAACCACTTCTGGACCAGAAAGCTTTCCCCCCTTAATGGCCATTTTTTTGCGATACAGGACTGTGTTATTTTAACTGGCAATTGCGCGGTCGTGCAAAGCTGTACCTGAATAAAATTGATGTTCTTTTTTTCCCACAAATAGAGCTTTCTTTTGGTGGTATTTGATCACCTGTGCGATTTTTATTTTTTGCGCTATGAACAAAAAAAATAAATAATAATTCTGAAAAAAAAAACAACAATATTTTTTACTTTCTGCTACATAACATTCCGAAAAAAAAAAAAAAATTAAAAATCTAATTTTTTCATCATTTTAGGCCAATATGTATTCTGCTACATATTATTGGTAAAAAAAAATCCCAATAAGTGTATACTGATTGGTTTGCGCAAAAGATTTAGAGCCCATTCACATTGAGGCGACACGACTTCGGGGGGCGACCTGTGAAGTCGCGTGCACCGATGTGCACCACGACTTTCGCGCGACTTGCAGAGACTTCACACAATGGAAGTCTATGCAAGTCACTCTGAGGTCGCCCCAAAGTAATACAGGACCCTTTTTCTAAGTCGGAGCGACTTGTGTCACTCCTATTAGAACAGGTCCTGTACTACTCAATGGACCGCGACATAGCGCGACTTGTCAGGCTGACAAGTCGCCTGACAAGTCGCGCTAATGTGAATGGGCTCTTATGTCATTTTTATTTATTTATTTTTTACTAGTAATGGTGTCGATCAGTGTTTTTTAGTAGGATTGTAACATTTCAGTATATGGATCAGACCCCTAACTGACATTTTTGACACTTTTGGGGGGATCAGTGACATTACTACAGTAATAAGTGCTAAAAATATGCACTGTTACTATACTAATGACACTGGCAGGGAAGGGGTTAATACCAAGGGTGATCAAAGGGATAAATGTGTGCCTAGAGGGTGCTTTCCAACTGTGGGGGGAATGGATTTACTGAATGAACACAGAGACCTGTGTTCCTAAATAAGAGGAACACAGGATCCCTGTGTTTATTACTGGCAGAACAGTGGCCTGCCGTGTTTACAACAGTAGACTGCCGTTCTGTCTCGAAGGGGAGCGATCGCGGGTGCCCAATGGAAATCACGGCCATCGGACCCACTGATTGGCTTCCCCTGTGGCAAATGGGCGTACACGAGCCCCCACTCGCAGTACCGCAAAGTGACGTACATTTACGTCGTTTCGCGGGACAGAGCCGACCTGCCGCAATATATGTACTGCTGGCGGTCGGCTAGTGGTTAAATATATATTGTTATCACTAGTGTTGAGCGAACACGGACTGTATTATTCGTGTTCGTACCGAATAATTGGATTTTTTTTACCCGAACACGGACACGGACACTTTACTGTATGTTCGGGTAAAAATCCGTGTTCGGTCGTTTTATTTCCGGGTTTTGCATGCTTTGGCGCTCTTTTCATGGCGGGCTTTCAACAGCCAATCAACAATCGTTTAACTGGTGTGCCTTAAGCCATCCCAGCCATGCCTGCAAATGTCTTAGTAGCTGTGATTGGCCGTCTGAAGCATGTGACCAAGTCTTTATAAGTTCGAGGCAGCCGCCGCAGCAGCGTCATTCTGCTGCTTAGCTAAGGGACAGAGCACACATCAATGTGCTGGCTGCTGATTAGGGAAAGATAGGCAGGAAAAAACCATTTGTGTCCGGATAGAATTGAGGGACAGGTCGGAGTGTTTAGGCAGGGCGAGTTGTAGGCATTTTAGGGATAGAGTCTGCTGAATTATAGGGTCAGTGTCTTCTACAAACTACAATCGATATTGCTGTGTGGGGGGTGGGGTGAATCTGCACTCAATCCTGATCTACGATCTCTTCTCAATCCTGTTAGGGACAGAGTCTGCTGAATTTTAGGGAAACTGTGTTCTACAAACTACAATCGATATTGCTGTGTGGTGTGGGATTGGAGATAGGCAGGTGTCAGTGATCCACATCCATTTTTCTGTGTGTGAGCTGCAGTGAACACAATCTTTTTGGGCTGCAGTGAACACAATCTTTTTGGGCTGCAGTGAACACAATCTTTTTGGGCTGCAGTGAACACAATCTTTTTGGGCTGCAGTGAACACAATCTTTTTGGGGTGCAGTGAACAAAATCTTTTTGGGGTGCAGTGAACACAATCCTTTTTGGTGTGCAGTGAACACAATCTTTGTGGGGTGCAGTGAACAAAATCCTTTGTGGGGTGCAGTGAACACAATCTTTTTGGGGTGCAGTGAACAAAATCCTTTTTGGGGTGCAGTGAACAACATCCTTTTTGGGGTGCAGTGAACACAATCTTTTTGGGGTGCAGTGAACAAAATCCTTTGTGGGGTGCAGTGAACACAATCTTTTTGGGGTGCAGTGAACACAATCTTTTTGGGGTGGAGTGAACAACATCCTTTTTGGGGTGCAGTGAACAAAATCCTTTTTGGGGTGCAGTGAACAAAATCATTTTTGGGGTGCAGTGAACACAATCTTTTTGGGGTGCAGTGAACACAATCTTTGTGGGGTGCAGTGAACACAATCTTTTTGGGGTGGAGTGAACAACATCCTTTTTGGGGTGCAGTGAACAACATCCTTTTTGGGGTGCAGTGAACACAATCTTTTTGGGGTGCAGTGAACACAATCTTTGTGGGGTACAGTGAACAGAATCTTTGTGGGGTGCAGTGAACACAATCTTTGGGGGGTACAGTGAACACAATCTTTTTGGGGTGCAGTGAACACAATCTTTGTGGGGTGCAGTGAACACAATCTTTTTGGGGTGGAGTGAACAAAATCATTTTTGGGGTGCAGTGAACAACATCCTTTTTGGGGTGCAGTGATCAAAATCCTTTTTGGGGTGCAGTGAACACAATCTTTTTGGGGTGCAGTGAACAAAATCCTTTGTGGGGTGCAGTGAACAGAATCTTTGTGGGGTGCAGTGAACACAATCTTTGGGGGGGTACAGTGAACACAATCTTTTTGGGGTGCAGTGAACACAATCTTTGTGGGGTACAGTGAACAGAATCTTTGTGGGGTGCAGTGAACACAATCTTTGGGGGGTACAGTGAACACAATCTTTTTGGGGTGCAGTGAACACAATCTTTGGGGGGTACAGTGAACACAATCTTTTTGGGGTGCAGTGAACACAATCTTTGGGGGGGTACAGTGAACACAATCTTTTTGGGGTGCAGTGAACAACATCCTTTTAGGGTGCAGTGAACACAATCTTTGTGGGGTGCAGTGAACAACATCCTTTTAGGGTGCAGTGAACACAATCTTTGTGGGGTACAGTGAACAGAATCTTTGTGGGGTGCAGTGAACACAATCTTTGGGGGGTACAGTGAACACAATCTTTGTGAGGTGCAGTGAACACAATCTTTGTGGGGTGCAGTGAACACAATCATTGTGGGGTGCAGTGAACTCAATCTTTGTGGGGTACAGTGAACACAATCTCATACTTCTGAAGATTTGAGGGTGCTGCCTGTTCCATACTCCCCCTACTCCTCATCTAGCCTTTTAGGGGTACAAACAATAGTAATTGGGGCCTAGTGTGGTTGTGTACGTGTGATATACATACACTTTTTTTGGATCATATTTTCTATTCCGCTATTTAATCAAAAACCTTTGGGGATCAGTTAAATTGGGGGATAGTCTGTGTTGGTACGTGTGAGAGAGATCCACCTTTCCAAGTTGTTGGGGTTCATCTCATACTTCTGAAGGTTTGAGGGTGCTGCCTGTTCCATACTCCCCCTACTCCTAGCCTTTTAGGGGTACAAACAATAGTAATTGGGGCCTAGTGTGGTTGTGTACGTGTGATATACATACACTTTTTTTGGATCATATTTTCTATTCCGCTATTTAATCAAAAACCTTTGGGGATCAGTTAAATTGGGGGATAGTCTGTGTTGGTACGTGTGAGAGAGATCCACCTTTCCAAGTTGTTGGGGTTCATCTCATACTTCTGAAGGTTTGAGGGTGCTGCCTGTTCCATACCCCCCCTACTCCTCATCTAGCCTTTTAGGGGTACAAACAATAGTAATTGGGGCCTAGTGTGGTTGTGTACGTGTGATATACATACACTTTTTTTGGATCATATTTTCTATTCCGCTATTTAATCAAAAACCTTTGGGGATCAGTTAAATTGGGGGATAGTCTGTGTTGGTACGTGTGAGAGAGATCCACCTTTCCAAGTTTTTGGGGTTCATCTCATACTTCTGAAGATTTGAGGGTGCTGCCTGTTCCATACCCCCCCTACTCCTCATCTAGCCTTTTAGGGGTACAAACAATAGTAATTGGGGCCTAGTGTGGTTGTGTACGTGTGATATACATACACTTTTTTTGGATCATATTTTCTATTCCGCTATTTAATCAAAAACCTTTGGGGATCAGTTAAATTGGGGGATAGTCTGTGTTGGTACGTGTGAGAGAGATCCACCTTTCCAAGTTGTTGGGGTTCATCTCATACTTCTGAAGGTTTGAGGGTGCTGCCTGTTCCATACTCCCCCTACTCCTAGCCTTTTAGGGGTACAAACAATAGTAATTGGGGCCTAGTGTGGTTGTGTACGTGTGATATACATACACTTTTTTTGGATCATATTTTCTATTCCGCTATTTAATCAAAAACCTTTGGGGATCAGTTAAATTGGGGGATAGTCTGTGTTGGTACGTGTGAGAGAGATCCACCTTTCCAAGTTGTTGGGGTTCATCTCATACTTCTGAAGGTTTGAGGGTGCTGCCTGTTCCATACCCCCCCTACTCCTCATCTAGCCTTTTAGGGGTACAAACAATAGTAATTGGGGCCTAGTGTGGTTGTGTACGTGTGATATACATACACTTTTTTTGGATCATATTTTCTATTCCGCTATTTAATCAAAAACCTTTGGGGATCAGTTAAATTGGGGGATAGTCTGTGTTGGTACGTGTGAGAGAGATCCACCTTTCCAAGTTGTTGGGGTTCATCTCATACTTCTGAAGGTTTGAGGGTGCTGCCTGTTCCATACCCCCCCTACTCCTCATCTAGCCTTTTAGGGGTACAAACAATAGTAATTGGGGCCTAGTGTGGTTGTGTACGTGTGATATACATACACTTTTTTTGGATCATATTTTCTATTCCGCTATTTAATCAAAAACCTTTGGGGATCAGTTAAATTGGGGGATAGTCTGTGTTGGTACGTGTGAGAGAGATCCACCTTTCCAAGTTGTTGGGGTTCATCTCATACTTCTGAAGGTTTGAGGGTGCTGCCTGTTCCATACCCCCCCTACTCCTCATCTAGCCTTTTAGGGGTACAAACAATAGTAATTGGGGCCTAGTGTGGTTGTGTACGTGTGATATACATACACTTTTTTTGGATCATATTTTCTATTCCGCTATTTAATCAAAAACCTTTGGGGATCAGTTAAATTGGGGGATAGTCTGTGTTGGTACGTGTGAGAGAGATCCACCTTTCCAAGTTTTTGGGGTTCATCTCATACTTCTGAAGATTTGAGGGTGCTGCCTGTTCCATACCCCCCCTACTCCTCATCTAGCCTTTTAGGGGTACAAACAATAGTAATTGGGGCCTAGTGTGGTTGTGTACGTGTGATATACATACACTTTTTTTGGATCATATTTTCTATTCCGCTATTTAATCAAAAACCTTTGGGGATCAGTTAAATTGGGGGATAGTCTGTGTTGGTACGTGTGAGAGAGATCCACCTTTCCAAGTTGTTGGGGTTCATCTCATACTTCTGAAGGTTTGAGGGTGCTGCCTGTTCCATACTCCCCCTACTCCTCATCTAGCCTTTTAGGGGTACAAACAATAGTAATTGGGGCCCAGTGTGGTTGTGTACGTGTGATATACATACACTTTTTTTGGATCATATTTTCTATTCCGCTATTTAATTTAACTGGGCCTCCATGCGAGACCTGTGTGCCTTGTTGCGCTGTTTTGAGTACTCCACCAACATGGCCAGTGGCAATGACGCCGTTCTCAGCTTAACTATCCCACTTCTATGCCTCCTTGAAAAAACAATTCGGGCGATGATGGAAGAGGATGTGGCACAGGATGAGGAGGAGGAGGAGGATGAAGAGGTAACATTTCCAAGGCTTTCAGGGCAGTCATTCGCAAGGGGCTCCGAGGGTGGGTTCCTGCACACGCAAACGCCAGGGACGCAATTGTCCAGCAGGGGCACAGTTCTGGAGGATGAGGAGGATGAGGAGGAGGAGGAGCTGGAGGAGGAGATGGAACCATGTTCACAGCAGGGTGGCACCCAGGCCAGCTCATGGCCATCACTGGTGCGTGGCTGGGGGGATACAGAGGACACGGACCATACACCTCCCACAGAGGACAGCCTTTCGTTGCCTCTGGGCAGCCTGGCACACATGAGCGATTACATGCTGCAGTGTCTCCACAACGACCGCCGAGTTGCCCACATTCTAACTTGTGCTGATTACTGGGTGGCCACGCTGCTGGATCCCCGTTACAAGGACAACGTACCGTCCTTAATTCACTCACTGGAGCGCGATCGCAAGATGCGCGAGTACAAGCGCACGCTGGTAGACGCCATGCTGCTGGCATTCCCATCTGACAGCGGGGCCACAGTGGAAGCACAAGGCAGAGGAGGAGGAGGAGGAGGTCGCCAACGCAACCAGGGCACCGCCAGCACCTCAGAAGGCAGGGTTAGCATGGCCGAAATGTGGAAAAGCTTTGTCAGCACGCCACAACAAACAGCAGCACCAGCAGCTCAGATGGAACGTCTTAGCAGGAGGCAGCATTTTACCAACATGGTGGAGCAGTATGTGTGCACACGCCTACATGTAGTGAATGACGGGTCTGCCCCCTTCAACTTCTGGGTCTCCAAATTGGGCACATGGCCTGAGCTTGCCCTTTACGCCTTGGAGGTGCTGGCGTGCCCTGCAGCCAGTGTATTATCTGAACGGGTATTTAGCACGGCTGGGGGCGTTATAACAGACAAGCGCAGCCGCCTGTCCAGAGACAATGTGGACAAGCTCACGTTCATTAAAATGAACCAGGCATGGATCCCACGGGACTTTTCCGTACCTTATGCAGAATAGCAATGGATACCGACCTTACCCACCCATTGTTCCATTTTTGCTCTTTCTCACTCTTTTGGGGTGTACCCTCATTTAAAATTTTTGAAAAGAAGCAGTGTTGGCTACCTCGTCCTCCTCCTCAGGGCCAGATTAATGTAGGGGCTATTGGAGCTGCAGCTCCAGGCCCCTACCTTTTATATAGGCCCCGGGTTGGCCATATTCACTGTTACCGCTCTTCTGTCACTTGTAAACACAGAAGTCTGGCTTCTATGCTCGCTTCCCCAGGCAGCACCCTCAGAACCTCCCCACACAGCGTGAAGGCCGGACAAGGAGGGACAGTTGGCGATGCATGGATGTGTTTATGGGCTTCAGAGACAGCATCCCATGTTGAATTAGGCATGCATGGCTGCACCCTTCCTCCTCTGGGTGCATGGCAAGGCACGGCCCTTAAGGCCCTTCAAAATCCTCAGCACCAAGCCCATGATGCTGTTAATCCGGCCCTGGTCCTCCTCCACCGCCGCTTCCACCTACACCGCCCATAGGTGTGCGCAGCCTATTGCATTAAGGTGTGCACCCCAAAGTTGAAATACACATGCATGTGTTTGCCAGCAGGGAGAGTAATGTATCGGGGCCATGTACCTGTAGGCAAGGAGAAATAGAGCAGAGCAGGTCCCAGGGAGATCTTTCCCATCTCCTCACTGGCAATTCTATGTGCCCTAGGTGATTAGGGTGTGCCCAGGCACACCCAGCACACCCTGTGCGCACGCCTATGTCACCGCCACATCCACCACCACCTCAACCTCCCTCCTACTCCATATGGGCCTCGTCCTTCAGAGATGAAGAAGAACATTGTTTTATTTTTCTGTTTTTTTTTTGTTGTTTTAAGTTATTTCCCTATCCACATTTGTTTGCAGAGCACTTGCCATGCTCTTAATTACGTTTTGCTGCCATTTGCAGCACTCTAGCCCTTTCCTTTGGTGTTTTAGAGCCATTTTAGTGCCTTAAAGTTCGGGTCCCCATTGACTTCAATGGGGTTCGGTGTCCGGGAAAAGTTCGGTAAAAGTCCGGGACACGGACCCGGACTTTTTTTTAAAGTTCGGCCGAACCCGTCGAACACGGACATCTAGGTGTCCGCTCAACCCTAATCATATCGGGTTCATTTTGTTGCATACATATTGATATACCTATCAAGATAAAGTAAAAAATAATATATTAAAATGCAAGAGAATGTAAACAAGCCTATTTTTTTGTCAAGATTTCATGCACTATTCAGTAAAGTTTGAAAATTAAAGTGTTTGTATATGTAGATTTTTTGTTTTGTTTTGGATAGAGTAGAGAAGGATATGAACCCCTGCCAAGTTTTTATTGCTACCTCAGTGCCCTTTAGGTAGATTCTCCATTTCAATTTACCTTGGAGATCAATGCAGCTGAGACAGGAAATGGTGAGAAATCCAAAGATTTAAAAAATGTCCTCTCACTTTATGTTGTGTCTCCTGGACAGGAAGTAAAGGGGAATCTCACCACATAGAGACATAGACATCTCACCACACAGAGACATAGACAGCAAAAAGAAATCTGACTGGGCTTTAGAGCTTCCCTTGCATCCGGGTGTATGTTTTTTTACATACACTTTTAGGCTTTCAAATATATTGAAGAAACATAACACGCCCGCTCATTTTTTTTTTTTTTTTTAAAGAGATGATTTCTAACTTCTGGTTTGTATATTATATCCATCATTATTATTTTGGATAGGTTTGGCTATAAAGGGAAAAATGACAGCCAGTAAGAAGTGTTTATGGCCTTGTGCCCTTGATCTCATTGTTGGAGTAAGGAAATATAATCTATGACTCAGTCAATGGAATTAACTGGGAAAGTGTTTTTCTCCATAAATACTTACTGGGATAAGACTGATGAACTAAGTGTTAAGAAAAGAATTATCTTTTACTTATCATAATTAAGCACCCTCATAAAGGCTATCATGATTTCAAATGTTCTTTGTTATCCATACATCAAAGCATACAGTATAGGGATTCATTTTACTTTCACGTGTAATGCAGTTGAAAGGATATGTTGTCATCTAGCGGTTTGTGACCTCAGTCAGGCCGGATCATGACCTCACATTTATATTCAGCATCTAATAAATGAAAGGCTTTGGCAGTACCCACTAGGGATGATCTATTCTATAGTATCCCGGTGAAGTCATACAATATCACAATGTAATCTTATATTGGATGGGTAAAAAGATAAGAAGCCACAACGTCACCCCTAATTAATCTAAGTCACATGAAAGCATGTATAGTGACTACAGTTATTGAGAATTCTAGTAACACTAAACAATGTACACAATGAGAAGAGATAGAATGCCAACAAAAAAAATGGGTCGTATGACAAAATGGAACAAAATCCCATGACAGTAGGAACTTGATGGACTACCCTGAAGACAAAAAAAGAAGGCCCAGGTATAATTAATTATATGATGAAAAGTACGGTAAATGTAAGGATAATATAAAATGACTAGTTTATACAAATATTCATTGCATCACAGTCCTCCACCTAAAATTATCAAATTGAGATACCCACAGATAAAGAATTTTAATTAAAATACCCCATGATCATCAGCTGACATTCAAATACACTTCAAAGCACAGTAAATTCAATCTCTGCAGGCCTTAAGCCATACCACAGGCTTTTCTTTGCAGTGTTAGCAGGGAATAGCAGGAAATGCCCAAACCTCAAGAATTTTCTGTTGTGTGTTATATATAAACTGTCACATTAATGGGTAAAAGTGGTAATAATATTTTTTTGTTACTTGAATTTTGACTAGGAGTAGGAAAGGTGGTGGAAGTGACTATATGTCTTGTATCTTAAAAGCAAACACCTTATTCATTATCTCCTGGAAGTATGAAGTGTAAGTAGGAAAGTATGCGTGTTTCTCAGAATTATTTCATTATACTTTTTTTACAATCAGACTGATGTTTACTTTTAACACTACAATGCTGTGGAGCAACTTAGATCTTTACAACCTACAAATTTGTGTAAATCAACAATTATGCTGTTAATAATGTTCTACACTATATCCATAGCAATGCTAAATTAAACCTCTCAGGAACGTAGAAAAATCTTCAGGATGCTCATAGATGTAGTCGCCTGAATATAAAACTGGTGTCAGAGTTTGGTGGACTAATCTTGATTGAAACTAGCATGAATGTTACTGATAGGTGTGCATGTTTTTGCACTGGCATGAGTGGCACCAGCCTTAACTCCAGGAAAAGGATTGTCATGTTTCACATGCTTTGTGATATGCCTTTAAATGTTATATGTATTCTCCTGTCCCTGGTTTCTCCCCTTCCTTTAGCTCAGTTTATCCTGTATAGATAGCTCCACCCCATTGTTCATTTTTCCCAGTAATTTATCTTAGCCTTATGTCTCATGGAGTGGATCACATTATGATCTTTTGACCTATCCAATGTTCATTGTTGTAAGATCCTTAGTTTATGGATTAAACTTCACAAGATCTTCAAGGTGTCATCTGGATCGAGTCACTGTCTATTAATTCAGCTAATATTGAGGGTTATCACTATCTCGTCACAACTGTATATTACAGAGATCACACTTTCAATGCTTAGACTGGAGAGGCAGACCAAGGATAATATTTTTCAGATAGAATTTACTTTCTAATGATTCTTGGGCCAGCCAGTGGATGCCTATGGGATCTAGGTGGTGATACCCTAAGTCTCCACCAAATAGTACATTTATCTCCAACTCTACCCTGTATTTCTAACGCGAACTTCAATACTCCCCATAACTCTCACACTAAATCTCTGTAATATAAATCTCTCTAACATTAGCCTCTTATTTGTACACACACCTTTCCTTTACCAGGAGGGTGACGGTAAAATGTAGGTCAAATTTCTGCCGATTCAGCAGGGACCAGCCAAATATTAATCAATCTATGGCTGTTACATAGTCAATATTAGCTTCTCTTGAACAGGAAGATTAGGGAATTCTTGTTCTATCTGCACTGCAGCACTGATCAGTGTATTATAACAGTGGAGGAGTCCCACTGTCAGAATGCAATAGTGCAGTGTGGAGGATTCCTCTATCCATCTCAATTGTGTGGATGGGGGAATCTATTATGTTTCTTTTCTTATCAGCTGGCTGGCTGATAAAAAAAGGAAAAAAGATCCATCTATGGCCAGCTTACCTATGTTGAACTGAAAGATTTCATCACTGTCAAAATAAATGTGTTGCTACAGTCTACATAGCTTGTAAGATTCCATGACTCCAAACTCCAAGCATTTATGCTGTTTACTGGACTTCTGTACAAATCATAATCCTAAGTTAACTTATTCATATACAAAACAATCCCATTCTAACACAATAATAATAAAATAATCTCCATAAAACCACTAGTACTCACCCCAAGCTTATTATCAAAATATATAAATTTTTGTGAAAGCCATATTTGGACTACTGCATCCAACCGAACTTTCATATGGCTACCAACCATATTGTGCTTACTCTATGATATACTACAGTATTAATTTACTGGGGTTGATTTAGGCTGGGTTTGCACACCTCAATGGAGTCGATTCACACACCTCCAGGGTGGGTGCGATCCGCATTTGGAAAGGATCCTGTGCGTCTTTGGCTCTACAAATTCAAGCAAAAATTTGCACCTGATCCAAACCTAAATCAGTGAACAGGGATGCACCAGACACCCTGCTGTGAGCCATGGCCAGTAAACACAGCCTTTCTAAAGACAAATAGGCTATTTACATTGCAAGAGAATAGTCCTTGCACTATGAAATAAGCTCTAATGAATTCCATCAACTAATCTTGTGGAAGCAAAAATCCTGTTTATTTCCTCTACCCAGGATTGGGTATTTCTTGTGAAGAAAATTTTCACCACATTCACTAATTTAAAAACCCTTGCAAAGTGATAATTCCCTTACAAACAGAACAGCCTATATGCCTTTAGTAAATCATCCCCATAACACTTTCAAAGTGTGGTGATATCACCAAGCTCATATGACCATATTTCTGATTGTAATGGCTAATAACAAAAATAAATAGAACATTTTTTGTCACAAGGGTGACACTATCATACTTAGACATCAACACCTGACCCATAGGAAATGAATCCTTGCCTGTGTGAAACAACTTTTACATCTGACCCTTAGTTGATCTCAGCATTCAGAGTGGAGGGATTGTATCTTCATATATATATTTTATATACAGTATATACTGTATATGCACCCCTGACAATGACACATATTTCATTGTCTAATGTTTAACTGCTGGCTGGACTTTTTCCTGACAATGTAATGCTATTGACAATACATTTAGTACCAGGCATTTTATATTTCAACTTCAGCAGAACAGCTAGCACCCAAATAACAAGTATATGACAGATTTATCAGAGGCACCCCATTACATTATCTTAAATAGAACCAACTATGATTGGGTTTATGCAATACAGTATTTTTCATTTTTGTTTGTCAGATGATGACTTGTCGAATGAAGAGTTAAGAGGTTCTCGAGGATTTAAATTTGATATTTTTCAGCATCCTGAACTAATGTTGATAACACATGCTGTCTGCCAGCTCCTAAGTAAAGGGCCATACACACTATAAGATTTTCTGTAGACTTTTTCCTTTAGACTTACCAAAACCATATAATATGAAGTCAAACCTAAACACTCAATTTGTATGCAATCTGGCAGACCCTTGCACTACATACAATGCGATTAGAGGAGAAGCGTTTTAACCTCAGGCAACGTGGGGGGTTCTTTACTGTTAGGGCTACAAGATTGTGGAATTGTCTACCACAAGAGGTGGTTTCTGCGGGTAGTATGGTGACTTTCAAAAGACTCTTAGACTTACATCTCAAGGATCAGGAGATTGAGGGCTATGTTAGATGATTACAGTCACACACACCTACACAGGTTGAACTGGATGGACTATTGTCTTTATTCAACCTCGCCTACTATGTAACTATGTAACTATGTAAAAGGTAAATCTGAAGGAAATCTAACCACAAAAGTTGGATAGTGTGTATCCAGCTTAAAGCCCCGTACACACGCACAGATTGTTGGCCAACTGATCGGCCAACTTTTGTCCAGTGTTGTTTGTTGGTTGAAATGTGCTCTAGACTTGCACTGGACTTTTGTTAGCCAACAAAAACTAACTTCAGAAGTGATGTCATGTGATGGTTGACTTTCCGTGTGTTTTTTCTTCTCTGAGCATGCCCAGTCTTGCTCATCTGATTTTTGTCTGCCGAAATCTGTACTGACTGAGGAACAATCGGCCGTTTTTTGTTGGCCAACAAAAATGTTATAGCATGCACACCAGATTTTTTTCGGCCGAAAAATTCGCAGTTGGTTGTCAGAAGCATCATACTAACAAGCCTACGATCGGCAGATCGGACGTTGGCCAACAATTTACGGCCAACAATCTGTGCGTGTGTACGGGGCTTTACTATAACCGTATCAACAGAAAGCACTGTAATTTGTGGCCTTCCACCTAAATACAGACAGACGGTGTTATGAGCAGTTTGCAGAACAGTAACTGTCAGATTAACCTCTTATCTAAAATTTTAAATTCATTCTGAGACAGGGTATGTTAAGCTAAAGCAATGAATGGTGAAAACTACTGTTGTGTTTTTATTGTTAACTGGCCATATACACTAATAAACATTTCTCAAAAAATAGACCCCCATGTTTGAGTTTCTCTGTATACTGCATCTGAATTTCCCTTGCCTTACCCAACATTCTAATAAATATAAATAGGAGGAAAATAGAAATGAAAAACACTTTACCTCATGCACCAGTTATATATGCTGATGAATCAAGCATCAATAGTGAGAATATATTTTTATATATTCTTTGTATATTTTTCTACTTTTCTTTTTTTCCTTTTTTTTTTTTTAATAATTTTTATTATTAACACATGTTTGGACTTTGTATATGGACTCAAGTTTATATTGAATATTCACTATTTTGGTTTATAATTTTATGTGTTTTATAGCAGAAACTAAAAAATGGTGTCTTTTTTTTTTCCAAATTGTCACTCTTTTTTTGTTTCTACTGCAAAAAAAAAAAAAAAAGAAAAAACAGCAGAGGTGATCAAATGAGGAGTCATGAGACTGCACAATTGTCAGGTAAAATAACGCAGTGCCATATAGCAAAAAATGGCCTGGTCATTAAGGGGGTAAAACCTTCCGAGAATGATTTGGTTACATAAAAATGCCACTACTACTTAACATTATTAGACATCAGTGCCTGCGTATTTGCTGCATATCATTTAAAAATGCAGATAGATTCATGTGAATCACAGATAAAGTGGTCTATAATCACTATTAATGTGAATCACAGATAAAGTGGTCTATAATCACTATTAAAAGAACAGTGAACAAAGGGTGTGTGTGGTAGCAAAGGCTTTAATCATGAAGGATGAAAGACATGCTTCTCAATGAATCAGACTCACATTTCATGACAACAGTGAGATCACGACATGCATGATGACAATCTTTCTCAGCACTTGTTGGACAAGGAAAATCACAGCAAATACACTGATGCCTTGATGAAGGGAGAAATACAACAGTAGAAAGAAGAAAAGGGTCTAATTTTCTACCATATACCTAATGTGGAAAACATTTACTTGTTTCTATATAAGAAGCTGCAATTTGGAATAAAGGAATCCAGTCTGTGCAACTCAGATGCAAAATGTATTTTTATGAAGCAACAATACTTCTATTGATGTAATTTCTGATTTCCCCGATATTGCCAGATCAGTATACACCAGAAATTCTTAAAGTTCCTACTGATATCTCCAAAAATGATCACCCAATTTTATTGTTTTTTTTTTTTCTTAAAAGTACGGTAATTGACAGGAGTTTCTGCAGTAGAAAATCTGGATGAACCAACACTGCTATATACACTTTCTTGTAAACTCTGCAATAAAAAACAGTGAATTTTAGTTCACACATATTGCAATATATATTTAAGCTAGCCAACTGCTTGTCTGTTTGTCCCATGTTGGCGTTGTGTAAACAGTAGCATTTGCATTTTGCAGAGCAGGTTAGGGACTGGGCATAGAGGGATTACTTTGAGGTAGTTGGCCAGCTCAAACATGTATTATAATATGTGTGAACTAAAAAATCCCTGTTTTTTATTTAAAAGATTGCTAGAAAGGGTGTATATCAGCATGCAGAGGGTTCGTCCAGAATGCATAGTATTAAGATATGGTCACACCCCTTTGGCACCTAATGCATTATATACATGTACAACCTATTGGGATTTGAGCACAGGTATATCTTATTTCAGGAGTTTCTGCAGGGCATGACAATGAACACACTTGTTATAAGAGTGTGTGCCCCTATTGTATGGAGGTGCAATCCAGTGAAAGCCTGAATAAACGTACACTGTAGTCACATAAGAATTTACACTGAAAGAGAAGACACACATTACCTGCTTGGTGCTCTTTGTCATCCCAGCACAGGACAGGATCTGTCAGAGAGTGTCTTGATATACATACACCAATAGATGCTGTTACTTGCTTTTGTTAGTTCTTTTTGCAAAAAAAAAAAAAGATAGATAGACAACTTTTTTTTTTTTTTAGACAACTTTTAATAGAATTGCCCTACTGACTTGAAGAGATACTCTCAGTTTGCCTTTGGAGAGCAAAAAAGCAGTGTATTTGTAAAGGGCCCCATACCTCTTGTATTCATCTACTGTGGCAGGTCAAGCCAATGCCACTATTTGGCAAAATGGCACTCCAGGCCAGGTTTTCTGGGAAGCAAGCCAACTAATGATGCAAAACACTCCGGGCCAGGTTTTCTGGGAAGCAAGCACACTAATGATGCAGGTGTGTGCTGCATTCATGTTTAAGCCAACGTTAGAGGTCAGTGACCCCACCCTCCCAAGGGGGTCAGTGTATTAAGGGAGCTGTGAGGTGCACATTGTACCGTACTGTCCAGGTAAGGACAGACAAGGACCTGAGCTTGTGAGGATGTAGCAGCAGGGAGCTGCAGGAGAAACAGTCAAGCTGACAAAGGTGCAGCGTTTTGCGCACACAGAAAATTGGGACAGTGTGTTTGGCAGTCTGGAGGACCAGGGCATGAGCACTGGGACTGTGTGTTTGGCGATCTGGAGGACCAAGGCATGAGGCCTGAGCAGTGAAGCTGCAAAGAGAGCCATGAGGCTGACTTCTATGTTTTGTTGCATTGATTGTGAGAACCTCCTGAGTAGGAAACTATTCAAGTGTTAACTTTTTGCTTTGTTTTAAATAAAAGCGGGCAGAAAAAGCCCTGAAACCTACTTCTGACATGGAATAAAATCACTGTCTGGTACTGCCAATGAACTACAAATTCCCCAATTTGTCACAATTGGTGGAGGAATGGGGCAGAAAAGGCAGAATTTCCGAACCTTCCATGCCTAAAACTGTGAGTTGCTAGAGACTGTCTGCTTGTGCTTTGCTGTGTGAGCAGCTAAATGTATACTGTCTTGCAGTCTTAAAGAGAAAGTATGTAAAAAAAAATTCTGGAGAACAGTGTGTCCATCACTGCAAGATGGGTGCTGTTGCTTGTGGCAAAGAAGGAGTGATCTGTGTGGCTGATTTCATACAGATGATGTTACCTGATGATCTTTTAGAAGACTTCTTAGCTGAATTTGAAACTATAGCTTAATTCAACCTATGGCCCAAAGGTCATAGCCTATTATAGCCTTTCCAGCAAGCAAACTTCCAGGAAGTGTACCGTTTGATGGGCCATGTTAAGAATAACTATGACAGGTACAAAGCAGCAATCTGGTCTGGAGAGAGCTGAGAAAGCTATGCTGGGTGTGCATGGTCTCCCATAGCAACAAGAGAGGAAGTGTCATCTGGGTGGTGGAGCTGCAGTGAAGAAGTGGTTCATCATCCCCACAAAGAGAGCTGGGGTGTCCAAAAGCCTGTGGTACCTAGCTGGGTCTCTGTGGCTTTAGAAATAAGGTGAGCTAAGTACCATAGGATCAAAGTGCCTAGTTAGTATTATAGCCTGCACATATAAGGGATACCGACTCACCAATAGTGGTGAAGCTCTTCCCTTCAACTTGTGAACATGGGAGGACTGTCAAACAAAGAAACTGGGAAGAGACCCAAAGGAGTTCTAGAGGGGAGGAGGGGAATAAAGCAGCTGCGGTCTCACTTTTATAAACTTTATTATCAAGATTCAAAAGAAGACAGAAAAATCTCAGTTACACACAATGGGTTAAAAAAGGACAACATTGCCACTAAAAACAATCACAAATGCCCGGGCTCACTGTTAAACCTCTCTCCAAGGAGCTTGAGGCTCCCATATCCTTGTCACCTGCGACCGGACTATCCGCACGCCTAACTCAGTGCACAGAAGAACCGCCGCTGTAAGCGGCGGAGGATTGACTTAAGGATATACCACTGGGCAGTGAAGGAAGGATGGATAGACATCCAGGTGTTAAATAGTGACTCTACTGTACCCCTTGATGGCCTGGAGTACACCAACAACCAGGAGTACTATCCCTGAGAGGGTGATCTTCCTACACGGGATAGAGATGTTTTTTGTATCCAAACGCCACGAAGTCAGGAGTTTATCCACGGGCCAGCCCAGGGGCACAGACCCTCTCGTTAGAAATACACCAACTATACTGTCAACACGTCCAACAAATACCTGTCAATCAGTACACCCATATACATCGAATTGGGTGTGGATCTATAGCCCTCCCTTTTGTCTATTAGTTCCTGGATTTAACTCCTATTTTGAAGTGATGTGTATATGGACACTGCTAACTGAGTTGGGCTGTATACAGCTGCTAGATGTGTATTCCCTGTTCTTATAGCCATGAGGTTTCCGGTTGGAACAATAATTACGTTATATCACTGTGAATTGTACTGTTATTACTGGTTGATCATTGGTGAAGTTGTGAGAACGGATGTCAACAGTGGTATGTACAGCTGCAAAGCAGCTAACACCACTGAAGTTTCCCGTTACTCACTGCAACCTGATTTCCAGACTTACAGTGTACCACTGTACACAAATGCTACTGTGTTTTTTTATTTTACTTAGCACATGTGGTTTAACAGTGAGCCCGGACATGTGTGATTGTTTTTAGTGGCAACGTTGTCCTTTTTTAAACCATTGTGTGTAACTTCTTTTGAATCTTGATAATAAAGTTTCTAATGGTGAGACTGCAGCTGCTTTATTCTTCTCTTCCTCTCTAGAACTCCTTTGGGTCTCTTCCCAATTTCTTTGTTTGACCGTCCTCCCGTGTTTGGGAGTTGAAGGGAAGAGCTTCACCACTATTGGTGAGTCGGTACCCCTTATATGTGCTCTCTGGTCTCTCTGGTTTTATCTTGTAGCTGCATGGGGAGATACACCCAGAAAAATGCCAAATGGAGTGGTAAGACTGTTCCTGATAAAAATGTGAAAGGGACTGTTTTTGAGTTTAATACCAGTGAAGTGATTCTCTTCCAAGAAGGACTTATTACTGTGTAGTACCCTGTATAGTGGGGAAACATGGGGTAAAACTAAGTATAATGTTTTGCTTACTAATGAGATTCAGGCATAAAGTGGGTTAATACAGCCAGCTGAAAATGCAAATGTGTACAGTACATGAAGCACTGCCGGTATACGGTGGTGAAATATGGTATTGTAACCCATGATATCTGAAGATGAACTAATGCAACGTGCGTTACAGGACAGAGTGTCCGGGTGTAAAAGTGAGGTGGACACAATTGCTGCTGTGCCAGGAAAAGGGTCTGCTGAACAGCTTATAGACCAGAGCGCAATAACTGCTGCAGAAATTAACCCTCACATGATAGAAGATTCGAGTGAGCGTACATGCACAGCAGAAATTTTGCCCACAACGCATGAAGGAGTTGATGATTTAGTGTGTCTTGTGTAGAGTTGGGCAAATGATTCAGCCCAAGCATGAGTTCGGGCTGAACATTGGCTGTACACCCGTTCAATGAAGACCCAAATTATCAGGGCGTTTTACCATTTGTTTGGCCCGCTGAACAACCACAATGCACTGCGCCACCACACAGTGCAATGGAAGCCCTGATTGGCTGATGCAATGAATCTAATGCAACTAATGATGACTCTATCCAAACATGGCTCATTGCTCTTAGTCCCGCCCCTCACTATAAAAATATTCTCCCCATAGCGGCCATTTGCAGTGTGATATTGCCGTGTGGAGAGAGATAGAACAGGGCTCTGTTCAGTGCTACTAGTGAGTTAGTGAGCTATAGTGTGCTATTGTGATTCTATTGTCAGTGGAGAGTATCAGTTTAGTGTGAATCTAGTGCATTGTGAGTGTAGTGTGACCATTCATTTTTATTTTAGTGTCACTTTAGTGTGAATCTAGTTATAGTGCATTGTGGGTGTAGTTTGACCATTCCTTTTTAATTAAGTTTCAGTTTATTTTGTCAGGGCATGTTTCCTGCAGTATATTTCAGTGCGTTACTGCACGTTTTACATAGTATATTTCAGTGTGTTATTGTGCGTTTAATGCAGTACATTTCAGTGCGTTACTTCATGGATTAAAATGCATCCACGTACACATTTCCACATTTTTATTACATTTTGTTAATAATCCTCCATTATGTCTGGAAGGCCAACATGGAGAGGAAGACATTCCCATTATAAGGTGAGGGGGGCCAGCAGCGTATGTGTCCACAGACAAAGGTGGACATGGTCTGTCCTCAGGCAGGGCATAATTTCCTCTTTTTATTGATGTTGCCCATGCCATCCAGCCACAGCATGCAGAGAAGGTGGTGGACTGGCTTACCAAACTATCCTCATCCTCCTCATCCTCTTCCACCCAAGCAGAGACTAGTGCACAGTCCACTGCAGCTGCCAGAGTGGCTTATCCTGCCTCCTTGTCCACAGCTACTCTGAATTCACACACAATTACCATAGATTAATCATAATCATAGATTAATTGAGTAATTGCCCATATGGGCAAGTCTCCCACCTATATACCCTTTCACCAATTATCCAATAGCTTGGTTGGTGCAGTCCCAAGACCTGACATAGAAGTAAAAAAAGACAGGTGAGGAGGGGGAGAGTAAGAAAAAGAGGAATGAATAAAGAGAGAAGAGAAGAGAAGAAAAAGAGGGGGAAAGGGGTTTCCTATAGGGCTTTCCGTTCACTTCGGTTGAGGTTATCTAGTCCTCTCCAGTCCCAGTTAATTTTCTTTAAATCCTCCCGGACCAAGACCAGGAAGAGTTTAAGACTTTTTGTTTGGATAATGGAGGCATCTTTTGCGAGCAAATTTTAAATTTAGAATCTCTTCTAATGTGGAAAAATTTACGTAGGTAAAACTAAGAGACAATTGAGGATCAGAGTTGGTGAACACATAGCAAGTATTAGGAAAAAAGAGGATGAAAGTCCGCTGGCCTTACATTTCATACAATATCATAATGCTGACCCAAAACTGTTAAAAGTAAGAGGGATTTATGCCTTAGGTTATCAGCAAGAAGGGGGGGATTTTGGCACAGTACTTTTACAAAAAGAAAAAATGTGGATAGATAAATTGGGGGCCCTTGCCCCCCGAGGTCTGAATACAGAACTCAATTTACAGCCCTTTTTAGAACAGTAAAAAATAGATATTGAACTTAGGATGGCCTAAATATAGCCAATGATATAATTGTATTGGCTGTGACTCCTATGCAATCTTTGTGACGGTATGATGCCTGCTAGTATCCGTCTATATAGGACCTGAATTGTATCAATATATATGCTGTTTGCCTTCCAAAATGTATATATCCCTGCTGGAATTTCAATCCACTCTGAGTGTCCCCATAGGGCTGATTCTGTGATCTTTACTAATTTCTCTTCTCTTTCCCTCAAACTTTAGAATAATCCCTTGTTTTTAAAGTGTGTTGGATGTGAGGTGTTTGGGAGATTAATGAGCACTGAGGACCCCTGGTGGCAACAACTGGCGAGTGTCTGAATTAATGTGATCTTTCTGAATGCAATGAACGCTAATTTGACCAATCAGGAGATCCATATAAGGAAAGCTGTGCAGACTCCCTTTAGCTCTGAGGAACCTGGCGTGATTGGCCATTGAAACGCGCCAGCATACACGTCACTATCACGTGACAACCAATGGGAAAGGCTGCGTGGTCTCACTCTCACCCGACAGCGCAGGTGATATCAGCAGAACTTTGAATGCTCTGATAGAGTAAGAGGCTGTGAGAGACCCCTCACAAGAAATGAAACAACAACAGACTGCCTGGATATAAAGACACTGGTGACGAGGACAGTGGTGAGTGTGACTACTCAAGACTTTGACTCACACATTACGCTACTTACAGTGACCACCAAGCAGGTCTCATATATTGGAAGGGAACAATACAGGTTACCAGTACTTCCCCAAATGGGTAGTCATGTGAACTAATCCTATCTTGCTGGACTGGATTTCAGATAGCCTCCACTATCCCTGATATCCCGCTGCCATACTTACCTATCCCCACATTGGAGTCACTTATCCACACTTGGTGGACCTCCAGCTACTATTGCTACTGCACATTAGCCTCTCTCTCTCTCTATATATATATATATACTGTATATATACTGTATATATATATATGGACATATTTTTCAAGGGTGGATGTGTTGGAGGAGCGAGCATATGGATGGGTAAAGCATGCGCAGCTGCCTTATTCCCCTATTGTTTTTAGAAATTGGCAACGTTGTCATTTTATTCGATGGTGAAGGTTTTTGTGATTATTGGTCACTTTTTTCTCTCTTTTGTATTACTGTTCAAACTTCAAATAAACAAACCTGAATTAATACCCGAATGTCCGTATATGACCCACTTGTGTGTGTGTGTGGATTCATCTCTTTACTAATTTTCTCTGCTGTTTTTCTTTTTCTTTCTCTTTCTTTTCCTACTCAACCCTTCCGTTTCCCCCTCTTTTTCTTCTCTTCTCTCTTTATTCATTCCTCTTTTTCTTACTCTCCCCCTGCTCACCTGTCTTTTTTGACCACAGCTACTCTGGTTATAGTCCCAGCATCAGTCATGAAGAAGTCAGCTGAGTTATTTCAAGACAGGGTTAGCCACTTGCTCCTTGAAGATGCACATCCATTAGTTGATCCAGATCTTGGTTCTGAGGTTGAGGAATGTAGGAACATGAGCCTACAGAGAGGGGAGGACACTGGTAAACAAGTTGACAGTCATGTTCCCCCAGCCGCAGCTCATTACCAAGTTGTCTCTAGTGATGATGAGGATGAAGGGGATGATGATGAGGTCACTGATGCCACTTAGGTGCCAGATCAAGCAAAGGAGGAAAGTGAGAGTGAGGCACAACCCCAAAGAGGCAGCCATCATGGAAGAGTAGAGAACAGCCACCCTATTCCACCAGAATGTGGAGATGTTATCTCCTGGCCCACTTCCCAGCGCTCAGATGTCTGGGCCTTTTTTAGCACATGTGCAGCCGATCTCAATGTTCCAATTTGCAAACTTTGCCTCAAACACGTCAAGAAAGGCAAAAGCACTAACCATTTGGGTACCACATGCTTAACCTCCCACCATTCAGCCCGTTGCAAAAGCACCTAAAAGCCACACAAAAGGAGCACAGTTTTGAACCTCCTCACTCCCCTTTCTGGTCCACCCCCGCTATATGTCATGACGTCTCAGCAACCTCCACTGACAGGGATTATGGTATAGCACAGGGTGTCCCAGGTCCTTGCATCCTCCAGTAGCACAACACCAGCTGTAGACTATAGCAGGTATATTTCTCTTGCCCATCTGCTGCAGTGTCTAAATTCAAGCTTGTCAAAGCTGCTGGCTTTACAACTCCTGCCTTTTCGTCTTGTGGATTCTACCCCCTTCCGTTATTTTGCAGAATGTGATGTACCACAATGGAAGGTTCCCAGTCAGTATTTCTTTTCACATAAGGCCATTCCAGCTCTCTACCATCACATGGAAGGACATGTTGTGTCATCAGTGGTCAAGGCAGTCAGCTGCAAGGTCTACGTTACTGCTGACACATGGTCCAAAAAGCATGGTCAGGGATGATATATTTTGTTCACATCACACTGGGTAATGCTGCTTGCAACTCAGGAAGCATGCAGAACAGGGCTTGTTGTGTCACCACATCTCCATACAGCTAGCGGTGATGATGTGAGATTGGTCAGCTCTACTCCCTCCTCCTCCATGTCTTCCTCTGCTTTATTGTCCTATGAACCATAAGTACCACCTAAGCTTTCAAGGGGCTATTTAATGAGTCATGCTAAAAGTTGCCATGCAGTGCTTCAGCTGGTCTATCTAGGGGACAGAAGCCATGCTGGAGCAGAGATTCTTGCAGCTCTGCACGGGCAGGCCCAGAGGTGGTTCACACCATGCCAGCTGGAGCCAGGAATGGTGGTGTGCCATAATGGCACAAACCTCCTGTCTGCCCTTAGACAGGGAAAGGTGACACATGTGCCATGTCTGGCACGTTTCATAAATTTGGTAGAGCAGAATTTCTTAAATAGATACCCAGGGTTGGAAGATCTGCTAAAGCAGGCCAGAAGAGTCTGTAGCCATTTCAGGCGGTCATACACAGTCAGTTCTTGGTTGGCTGAAATTCAGCAAGACTTCCACCTGCCCGTAAACTGCCTGATTTGTGACATGCCCACCAGGTGGAACTTGACTTTGGCAATGGTGCAGCGGCTGAAAATGCAGCAGAGGGCCATGACCGAGTACCTGTGTGAGCATGGCACAACGACAGGCTCAGGCCGGCTCAACTTTTTTTCCCCAAGCCAATGGCTTTTGATAAAGGATGCATGCAATGTACTGTCACCATTTGAGGAAGCCACATGGATGGTGAGCCATGACAATGCATGCATCAATGACACAATCCCTGTTGTGTTCCTTCTGGAGCAAACTCTGTGTGGCATTATGGACAGGGCACACGAGGCAGAGAAGCGGGAGGAAGACAGGACAACAATTGGGCCCAGAGCTGTCAGCCCAGGGCTGTCAGCTTCCACATCCCATCCTCAGCACACTGCATCCAGTGTGCTTTATGAATGGGCATCCATCACCCATTTTTTGTGACAGATAAGAGAACACGTCTGTCCACAGACTCCGTGGACCGGCTGACATTTATCAAAATAAATGAGTCCTGGATTAGCAGCAGCTATCAAGCCCCTAGTGCCGATGTCACTGATTATTCTGATTGTCTAGTCTGCCTAGCTCTGTGGGTTTGGGTTTCATCTGGAAGAAATGTTTTTATGTAGGGTTCATGGGCACAATAAACACCCAAGGACCAATTTTTCCACACCTGTTTGACAGGTGCATATCATTTAAATTTTTGACATCAAGGCCAATTCTTGCTTTCATAAAGAGTATCTCTATATGGTTATGGTGTGAAAGCACCAACGACACCCAAAGACGAATTTTTCCACACCTGTTAATTCTATCCAACGTCTGTTAAAGAGACACCAGAATTTATCCAAAAAATCTCTAGTCTTGTTCCCAGTGCACAAAGTTGTGGCCTCATCATATAGGCTGGCTCCCCAAGCCATTGTTTATAAAATAAAGTTTGAATGGAAAATGTCATTTTTTGGGCTTTATAAATGTAATTATTGCTGCAGCAGGCTCTATACACGGAAAAGATGTGCCACATTACAGACAGATTAAACAGTCCCCCCCAGACACTATATTTAAAGTAATTTTAATTTTTATTTATATTTCTCATTTTGATGGTTTCACTTTAAGCATCAGTAAAACACTGCTCATTTAAAAATGATGTTTGCATATAAGCCTTCAAAATTGGCACTTTTTTCCAGTTCAATGTGGCTCATTATTTGGTTATAAATGTTTGCAATGTTCGAAAGTTCTGCTGTGAATCGAACAGGGGGTCGTTCGGCCTATCTTTAGTCTTGTGATGACAGACATGTTAGGATCATGGAGTGTACAGCCAGTGTTTGTCTTGCCATCCTCTCCTTGGTCAGGAGATTTTATACCATGGAGTACTGCTAATTGGAGGTTGATATTACTGGCTATACAGGGCAGAGATAGCCAATATAATAGTTTTATGATGCAATGTTTGGTGTTAATGTTAAAGTTCTCTCACAGTGTGCCGGAGCGCTTCATAATGATGTTGTGTATAGGAGGCATTCTCTAGCACTGTTGGACAGGTCAGAGCTATTGAAAGTACCAGAGGTAACAGAAATGGCTAAAGCGATTGGTGTGAAAAAATGTGGTGTAAAATTTTCACTAGTAGGACAGTCGCTATTGGAGTGTTGGACAACAGGCGGCTAATCCGCAACATAAACAAATGCTTGAAACAGACTTACAAAATTACCTTGAAATTAATGACACCAATGAAGTCAACAAATGTACCCTTTGGTCTGCCCATAAGGCATTTATGAGAGGTGTACTGATAAAATTAAGCGCTACAGGGCAAAAACTTAGATCCCAACATTTCAATGATCTGACCGGGAAGTTAAGAGAACTCGAGGAGGCCAACAAACGGAACCCCACCTCTGACAGGTCTAGCAAACTCCTGGTTCTCTGTAATGACCTCAGAGACTTGTTGTTATATGAACATGACAAATCCATCTGGTACTTAAAAGCTTCCAATTATGCCCTCAGCAACAAAGCTGGAGCCTACTGGGCCAACCGCTTAAAAAGGCAAATAACTCCTACCAGAATACCCTTTTTATAAATGCCCCCAGTCGGGCACAAAAATCCATAACCCAACCCATATAGTTGAAACTTTCAAAGACTACTATTCTGCCCTGTACAATCTCAAAAAAAAACAAATACTCACCAACCAACAGCCGATCACATCAATAACTTTCTCGCCAAACTCACTCTTCCAACCCTGTCCCTTGACCAACAACAGACCATTTCCCAACCATTCACAACAGCAGAAATATTAAAAAGGTATCAGTGGATTACCCCACACTAAAGCTCCCGGTATTGATGGATTCCCCAATGACTACTACAAACACTTTTCAACTACCCTCGCCCCATATCTCACGACCATTTTTAATGCAGTTCTAACGGGAGAACAATTCCCGAAAACGAGATGCTCCAGACAGTGATAGTCATCATTCCCAAAATAGATAAAGATACTGCCCAACCAAGTAACTATAGACCAATTTCACTTTTAAATTCAGACTTGAAAATCTTTGCGAAAGCCTTGGCACTTGCTGGACTTACTCCCCTCGCTGATTCATCCCGATTAGGTGGGATTTATAAAAGGATGTCAAGCACCGGATGCCACTAGGCGTATGCTCCACCTCCTCAAACACGTTGAATTACACAATATTCCATCCCTTTACTTAGCCTTGGACACTGAAAAGGCATTCGACCGAGTGCACTGGGGGTACCTTCAGGCTGTCCTGCAGAAATTTGGATTTCAGGGCCCCATACCCACTGCCATCATGGCGCTGTATACACTCCCTTCGGCAAAGGCATATAAGTCAGGTACACTATCCACATCATTTGACATCACAAATGTCACAAGACAAGGGTGTCCTCTATCACCACTTATATTTGCCCTCATGATGGAGCCCCTAGCACACTCGGTTAGATGCTCACCGCACATTACAGGCATTAAAATAGGCCCCATAGACAATAGAATAAGCCTCTTTGCAGATGACGTCATACTTACTCTGTCAAACCCACTAGTATCCATTTTGGAGGTTAAGAAATTGCTAACATTGTTTGGAATGGTATCGTATTACAAAGTCAATGAAACTAAATCCCAAATTTTAGCTTTAAATATCTCCCCCCACTTGCAACATAATATAGAGACTCAAGTCCCTTATCAATGGTCACCTCACCATGTCAAATAGCTAGGTATTCTTATCCCCTCTACTTCCTCCAAACTATTTGCCCTGAACTATAAACCCCTATCAGATACCCTCCCCAAAGAATTGACTAAATTAACGACTACAGAACTCTCAGTGATTGGTAGGATTGCGGCTTTCAAGATGATATTACTCCCCAAAATACTCTTCTTATTCCGCACTATACCCATTCCTGTCCCCCAGTCTTTTCTTTCCAATTTGCAATCCCACCTCATGAAATACATTTGGCAAGGGAAAAAAACCTAGAACCGCAGCTTCAATACTAACTAAACACACCTCCTTTCTGTCCCAAAGATCGTGTGCTGCTACCTGGCTTCCTTACTGGACCAATCCAAATTCTGGTGGAATCCTCAAACCAATAAAATTTGAAGCTGAATCCCTGGCACCTTCCACAACTAGAAATATCTTAATAGCATCACTAACAAAACACGACATCCCCCAGTCCCCTTATCCAGCTATCCAAGCCACTATTCAAACACTTCGCTCTGCATCCAAAGACATAAGTCATGGAAACCATCTCCAAAATATTCTAATCCCAATTCAATATATCCAGATATTCATACCTCACATTAATATCTCCTCTTGGGAAAAGGCAGGCATACAACATATGAAAGACCTGGTGAAGAATGGGAAACTACTTCCCTTCTCCGAAATCCAGCAGAAATATGACATCCCCTCCACGGAATACAATCGCTACATCCAAATTCTTCACTTGTCCAAAAAAAGAATACCCTAACCAGGCATCACTCTGTTGCAACCAGTCTTCACGTTTTACCAAAGTGAGTCAGCAACTGTCAAGGGAATATCCCTATTCTATAGAACTCTGAGTGGCATGTGTAACCTCCGAAAAACCACTACCAATGCAAAATGGAAAAAGAACTGGGAAACACATTCTGTATGGCAAAAAGCCATAAACTAAACATATAAAGCAACACTCTGCTCTGACCACTGGCATTGGACCACAAAGTGCTTCATAGGTGGTATCTCACCCCATACAAGCCCTCCAGAATATATCCCTCGTCCCCTGCATTCTGTTGGCGCCACTGTGGAAAGACTACTCTCAGCTAAAGTAACCATTACAAGAAACTAGAAATCACTACAAAGTCCCAACGTATCAGACATGATTCATGACCTGAATCACATTTGCTCTCTAGAATGCCTATATGCTCTCAGAAACGACAACTATCATAAATTCCTTTCTGCATGGTCACCATGGTTGTCCCACAAATACTACTCTGGCCCCTAACTAAATAACTCTACATTCTTGATTAATAAAATACTGCTTACTCTCTCTGATGTTGCCCTCCCGTTGAATTACTGCAATGTTATCTAGTTGCTGTTCCACATCCCTAGGCTCTGACCTCAACCTTTACCCCCTTACCCTCAGTATTGTAGTTGTTTAGCCGTTAGGGTTTAGCTAAGTCACAGTATACTAATTAGGTAGGAGATGGTACGCACCTGATAGCATTCTCTGTATTTCGTTATCCCAGGTCTATCATTTTCAATCCCAATGTAGCAGACCCCCCCTAGCCAATGTGAGAGACTAGTAAGGGGTTTGCACTTAAGATATGGTTAGATATGACCTTTGTTATTTCACTGATTGTTTCAAGTTACTATCCATCTCGATGCTGTCAATGCTTCTTGTAGCACTGTATACTATGTACTTACTGTATTTATTTGCACTATTGTTGTACACCTGTTCAAAATTCAATACAAATCATTGAAAAGTGAAATTCAGATTTGAAGATTATCAAAGGGCTAAGCTGTTAAACCGCCCCAGGTCATCTAAAAAAAGCGGGGCAAATATCATGGTCAAGTTAAAAAGCTCTAATAAGATCATTAAACAATGCTGCTGGTAAGCAGAAATAGGGTAGAAAAAATATAAACTGAATGAAAAGAGCTAATTACAAATCCAAAATGTACCCCAAACTTACTCTCAGGTCATACAGTCTCTATTAACTCCAGCATGGGAAATGCCCAAATGCTGAATGAGGATCGCTCAATAAATAATGGTAAGTGGCTCCCCACCACAGTTTATCTGCATATATGGAGGCAACAATGGTGAGCATAATCCTGCAGGTCTCGGCCGCAGCCAGAAAGGGCAATGGCGGAACTGGAAGTGACACAGCCATCATGTGTCACACTTGGCAAGAGCCGGAAATGATGCGACTGATCTGCACCAACTCCAGAAGTCCCCACCCTGTTGTGAGCGCAAGCAAAGAAAGGAAGAGGATACCATAGGATGCTCAATCCCCATGTGCTCCACATTGGAGCACAAATAGGGAAGGAGATCCCTAAGAATACAAAATTCTATTCAACTATGGCCAGCTTAAGATGGACCAGGATGCTTTTCACAACTTTCAGATAAATCTAACAAAGAATTGTACGAACAAAACAAAGACTATGTGAACTATACTGTGGCCAGGCATGAATGCCTGAGTACTAATTGATATTCAATCTTGCGTTACTTGTCAGAGTCATGCTGTCACACACACAATCCACCACTCCGGCCAGTGCCATTTCCTGATTCTGTTTGGGAAATGCTTGATTGGGTTTCTGATTTGCTATAAGTTTAATAGATTTTTACAGTAAAGAGCCATAAATTGCATTTGTCTCATATATAACATTTACTAATGGAATTATATTGTGATTAAAATGCAAGGTAATGTTATAATTCTTTAAACTGTTGTACTATTAGGGAAATATATGATGTTCAAACCTCTATCCTATAGATGTCATTATTTTCAGTTGCTTATTGTATAATACTTTTTATGCACTGTTTTCTCCCACTTTCTGTACCTGTTATGATATATTAATGGATGCCTGCACTTGTCAATGAAGCTCACTGTGACTGCTCTTCCCACTGATCCTGGGGCCCTTTACTCTCATTGCGGGGTCCTTTATTAGGGTTCCGCAGCGAGACCCTTTCACAAGTTCTGCAACGGGCCCCCTTCCTGCCATCTTGGGACCTCCCCACGGTGGTGGAATGCCAGGGCCCGGTCTCAAGTGTGACCTTTTTGTGATCCTGGAAGTTCACCCACTGGTGTCAGTAGTTTTTATTTTTTGGTATTTTAATTGTATTATTTTTTATCATTTTATTTTTTTACAATGTCACGGACTATGACTCTGTCCATTCAGAAAAGGAAGGAGCTGGTAAAGCATACAGAGGAACCAATATCCTCCATTTTCCTCCTGCAGCTACAGGAGGAAAAAGGTGGACAGTGATTTCTCTATATGCTGCCCCTGCCGCCCTTCCTATCCAGGTGTACAGGGGAGCCGCACAGGCCCCTTGGAGCATGGGGCCTGGTTGCAATTGCAACCCCTGCAACCCCTATAGTTATGCCCCTGCTTCCTTCCTTAATTGAAAGTGTACTGCTTTAACTGCCATGGAGAAGCATAAATGGTCAGAATATTGAACAAAGTACATTATAGGTCTCTGGATTACAAGACTGGCCAAATATTTTCCCAATTTTTTATTTTTTTAGCAGATAAAACAGTTCATTTGTATATGCCTCTAGGGGTGTAACTAGGGCTTTAAGCATACAACTGCTATTGAGCCCTGTGGCAGAAGTGCTTGTTCATGTCTGAAAAAGGATTGTAATTTTGCTGGCTGAGGGATTGTGAATTGCAGTCTTTTCTTCACATCCATGTCATATTGCTCCAAATGACTGAACCAGTTTAGCTCTGTTTGACTGAGAAGGTCCTCTCATTTGGTGTACAGCCCATATTAACAGCAGAGACTTATGACTAGAAAGCTACATCTTTGAACAGCTATATCTGAGACAGCAGATTGTAGGAATAATTCAGATTGCCTGACTAGAACTTTAGACTGTTTGATTACAGTGGTCACAAGTTTTAATGGATATAAATAGGAACACTCTAGGGGTGTATCATAGGCAGCCTACTTTAAACTACCAATGTTTAGGGGGTGGAAATAGGGGAGCACTGATGAGGTCCTGTAATATTTTTTCCATAGCTATTTACTGTACCTGTTTGACTACATTTATACTTTGCAGTTACATTTTTAAAGGTTGCAATGGGATTCTTTTCATTAATTCTTTATAAATTGGTCTTTGAATCTGTGCTTGCATATTGTCTAGCAACATCCATCATAGAAATTTTGATTACCTGGAGCCAATTCCATATTTTTCCAGGACAGACATAACTACACACTGGAGTAAATAGATCTGCATCGTCCTCTTCTACACAGTTAGGCTCCTTTCAGACGGCCGCTCAGAAGTCACTTTGTTTAGTTAACCATGCCGTTCTATTAAGATGGGAACATTAACTTCATCTGTGGAAAATGTAGAAGGTTTTATTTTCAATAGTCCATTAAGGCAATAGCCTTTATCTGTGACAACCTTAACCCTGTAGGGCAGTAAGGTCACAATGGGTTCATCTGATCCTTTTATCTTCAGCATTCGAAACCAAGTCTGATGTCATCACATCTGCTAAATTACAAGATTGAATTACACAATCACACTTTCCTGTTCACTAGTTCAGTGCACCTGGATTATAACTTGATAGTCTACAGATTTCAGAAATCCTGAAGAGCTCAAATAACATTGTCAGTTATACCAGGCTTTGCTATCCATTGATTAATCTTTGTGATTACCCTTTTTGCACTTCACAGGCACACTGCAAAATATATTTAAAGTATTCATATGTATGAATTTTTGATTCTGTGTTAAATCCCTTTGTTTAAATATGCCTTGTTTTAAGTACTTCAAAAAATAAACAAATTCAGAGGAAAGCTGAACTAAAAAAGTATTAAAAGCTGCCACTGATTATCTTTCTTTATGAAAATACATATTACAAGGCTGCCATGCTCCTTTTGTGGCTTTAGTACTTTTTGACTGAATACAGGCATCTAGCATTTTTAGAAGAAGGTCAGCAATACCAGCTTCTGTTTTTCTGTCAGTATAGGTTCCCTTTAAAAGCATCTAAACTACAACAAAATATTATATGCTGAAATCAAACTCTGAGCATTTTTTAACAGTGCCTCAAGAGCTATAGAATGAAAAAAAAAAAAAAAAAAAAAAAGATATACCGTATTTATTGGCGTATAACACGTGCCGGCGTATAACACGCATCTAAATTTTAGGGCAGAAATTTCAGGAAAAAAGCTGAAATTTAAAATAAACAGCTTTGAACTCAGAACATTTTTTTTTAAATGAAATGTAGTCTTACCAGTGCCCACAAATGCAGCCTCATCAGCGCAGTGGCCTTAAATGCAGCCTTGCCAGTGCAGTGCACATACATGCAGCCTCGCCAGCGCCAGTGCCCATACATGCAGCCTTGCCAGTGCCCATACATGCAGCCTCGTCAACGCCCATAATTGCAGCCGCGCCAGTGCCCATAATTGCAACCTCGCCAGCACCAATGCTCATACATGCAGCCTCGCCAGCGCAGTGCCCATACATGCAGCCTCGCCAGCGCCAGTCCCCATAATTGCAGCCTCACCAGCGCCAGTGCCCATACATGCAGCCTTTGCCAGTGCCCATAATTGCAGCCTCGCCAGTGCCCATACATGCAGCCTTTGCCAGTGCCCATACATGCAGCCTTCGCCAGTGCCCATACATGCAGCCTCGCCACCGCCCAAAATTGTAGCCTCGCCACTATACACATAACTTTTAAAAATCTCCAGAAAGCAGCGCCGAGAGGTAGAAGGGGGCAGGCGGCGCTGAGGAGAAGGAAGGATGTGCTCTCATCGGAAGTCCCAGCGCCTATGATTGACGTCGGCATAGGAGGCGGGACTTCCGATGACAGCGCGTCCTTCCTTCCTTCTCAGCGCCGCCCACCCCCTTCTACCTCACGGCGCTGATTTCTGGACATTTTTTTATATATTGGCGTATAACACGCACAGCTACTTTTTCCTCCATTTTTAGGAGGAAAAAGTGTGTGTTATACGCCGATAAATACGGTATATATATATATATATATATATATATATATATATATATATATATAGATACAAACCCAATTCCAAAAAAGTTGGGACACTGTACAAATTGTGAGTAAAAAAGAAAAGGACTAATTTACAAATCTCATAAACTCATATTTTATTCACAATATAAGATAGATAGCATATCAAATGTTGAAAGTGAGACATTTTGAAATGTTATGCCAAATATTGGCTCATTTTGGATTTAGTGAGAGCTACACATTCCAAAAAAGTTGGGACAGGTAGCAATAAGAGGCCGAAAAAGTTAAATGTACAAATAAGGAACAGCTGGAGGACCAATTTGCAACTTATTAGGGCAATTGGCAACATGACTGGGTATAAAAAGAACCTCTCAGATTGGCAGTGTCTCTCAGAAGTCAAGATGGGCAGAGGATCTCCAATTCCCCCAATGCTGCGGAGAAAAATAGTGGAGCAATATCAGAAAGGAGTTTCTCAGAGAAAAATTGCAAAGAGTTTGAAGTTATCATCATCTACAGTGCATAATATCATCCAAAGATTCAGAGAATCTGGAACAATCTCTGTGCGTAAGGGTCAAGGCCGGAAAATCATACTGGATGCCCGTGATCTTCAGGCCCTTAGACGGCACTGCATCACATACAGGAATGTTACTGTAATGGAAATCACAGCATGGGCTCAGGAATACTTCCATAAAACATTGTCGGTGAACACAATCCACTGTGCCATTCGCCGTTGCCGACTAAAGCTCTATAGGCCAAAAAAGAAGCCATCTCTAAACATGATCCAGAAGCGCAGGCATTTTCTCTGGGCCAAGGCTCATTTAAAATGGACTGTGGCAAAGTGGAAAACTGTTCTGTGGTCAGACGAATCAAAATTTGAAGTTCTTTTTGGAAAACTGGGATGCCATGTCATCTGGACTAAAGAGGACAAGGACAAGCCAAGTTGTTATCAGCGCTCAGTTCAGAAGCCTGCATCTCTGATGGTATGGGGTTGCATGAGTGCGTGTGGCATGGGCAGCTTACACATTTGGAAAGACACCATCAATGCTGAAAGGTATAGCCAAGTTCTAGAACAACATATGCTCTCATCCAGACGTCGTCTCTTTCAGGGAAGACCTTGCATTTTCCAACATAACTATGCCAGATCATATACTGCCTCAATTACAACATCATGGCTGAGTAGAAGAAGGATCTGGGTAGTACTGAAATGGCCAGCCTGCAGTCGAGAACTTTCACACATAGAAAACATTTGGCGCATCATAAAGAGGATGATGGGACAAAGAAGACCTAGGACAGTTGAGCAACTAGAAGCCTGTATTAGACAAGAATGGGACAACATTCCAATTCCTAAACTTGAGCAACTTGGCTCCTCAGTCCCCAGACGTTTGCAGACTGTTATAAAAAGAAGAGGGGATGCAACACAGTGGTAAACATGGCCTTGTCCCAACTTTTTTGAGATGTGTTGATGCCATGAAATTTAAAAACAACTTACTTTTCCCTTAAAATGATAAATTTTCTCAGTTTAAACATTTGATATGTCATCTATGTTGTATTCTGAATAAAATATTGAAATTTGAAACTTCCACATCATTTCATTCTGTTTTAGTCACAATTTGTAAAGCGTCCCAACTTTTTTTGGAATCGGGTTTGTATATATATATATATATATATATATATATATATATATATATCTGACTGCAATATTCCATTTTTTTTTTGCCACTAAATTACTTTGGCCTGGGGCGGAGCTACCAGGGTACCTTGCTCTCACAGTCAGTGCATGACATCAGTGCTGCTCATTGTTACAAGTACTGGAGAAGAGGCAAATAGGAATTGGACACTGTACATCATGGAAAAAAGGAATGTATACCAGCGCTATGGAGTTTTTCCGTATACTGAATCAGGCTTAAAAGGTTTAAAAAGGTGGTGTAAGCTGCCTCCAACCTACCTCTGAGGTAGTAAAATAGAAAGAATTGCAAAAATGTTGGGACCGGCGCTACCACTTATAAAACGTGCATGTGCAAAATAGAAAGTGCATATAGTGCTAAAGGTGCACGCAATGAATATAAATATATATATATATAAAGTGCTACGTGCTGTTTATGGGCTGTGCCTTGTGTACCATACTGTAAACATCATATGTTATGCATATACTTATACAAATAAAGTGCCGAGTGCTGATATTGCCAAAACCCCGTGTAGTGATTAAGAAATCAAACAAAGTATGGTGTCGGTAGGTGATTCACCGAAAACACCGCTGCTTACCACACTCTTTTGGCCGATACCTCGACACTTCTTCGGTCACTAAAATAAAGGATAAGCCTCCATTGCGTAGCATATGTTATGTCCAGACAAACAAACGTAGCATCCACTCACAGTTAGGGAGTTCACTATCAGCTTGGAGAGGTGTTCGCCGGACCGCTTCCGCGTTCCACCGGTGGTTTGAGCCGGTGGAACGCGGAAGCGGTCCGGCGAACACCTCTCCAAGCTGATAGTGAACTCCCTAACTGTGAGTGGATGCTACGTTTGTTTGTCTGGACATAACATATGCTACGCAATGGAGGCTTATCCTTTATTTTAGTGACCGAAGAAGTGTCGAGGTATCGGCCAAAAGAGTGTGGTAAGCAGCGGTGTTTTCGGTGAATCACCTACCGACACCATACTTTGTTTGATTTCTTAATCACTACACGGGGTTTTGGCAATATCAGCACTCGGCACTTTATTTGTATAAGTATATGCATAACATATGATGTTTACAGTATGGTACACAAGGCACAGCCCATAAACAGCACGTAGCACTTTATATATATATATATTTATATTCATTGCGTGCACCTTTAGCACTATATGCACTTTCTATCATGGGATCAAGCTTGAAGACATCCAAAAAAAAAAAAAAAAAAGATAAGTAAGCATGCAAAGTAGGTAAGTATAAAAAAAGGTTTCCAAAAAAAAAAATGCATGCTTGTGAGGGCCTCCGGTGGGAGTGAGGATGACTGGGGGGCAAGGCAGAGTCCAAACCTGTGCTTTAATTTCAACATTTTCTCTGGATCTGTGCAAATTAAACTAACATGTTACAATCCTTTTTAAGCTAGTGAAAGATTTGTGAACTAAAGTAGAAATAAAATTGCTAGGAGGTAGATTTTTTTGGTAGAAGAGACTTTGTATTTGTATCACTACTTTGATTTTTTTTCCCAGTAAACCTTTTTTTGTGTACACATATGTATAATGTAATTCTAGCTCAAATGGGGAAGCATTACATCAAAAGTAACCACCCAATGGTTGAAGAAAATAGATGCTGGTCTGAATTAGGGATGAGTAAACATGGGATGTCCTGGTTTAGTTAATGGGAGGTTTTTAAAATGCATTGTGATTAGTGTTGAGCGAACACGGACTGTATTATTCGTGTTCGTACCGAATAATTGGATTTTTTGTACCCGAACACGGACACGGACACTTTACTGTATGTTCGGGTAAAAATCCGTGTTCGGTCGTTTTATTTCCGGGTTTTGCATGCTTTGGCGCTCTTTTCATGGCGGGCTTTCAACAGCCAATCAACAATCGTTTAACTGGTGTGCCTTAAGCCATCCCAGCCATGCCTGCAAATGTCTTAGTAGCTGTGATTGGCCGTCTGAAGCATGTGACCAAGTCTTTATAAGTTCGAGGCAGCCGCAGCGGCGTCATTATGCTGCTTATATCAGGGACAGAGCACACATCAACGTGCTGGCTGCTGATTAGGGAAAGATAGGCAGGAAAAAACCATTTGTGTCCGGATAGAATTGAGGGACAGGTCGGAGTGTTTAGGCAGGGCGAGTTGTAGGCATTTTAGGGATAGAGTCTGCTGAATTATAGGGTCAGTGTCTTCTACAAACTACAATCGATATTGCTGTGTGGGGGGTGGGGTGAATCTGCACTCAATCCTGATCTACGATCTCTTCTCAATCCTGTTAGGGACAGAGTCTGCTGAATTTTAGGGAAACTGTGTTCTACAAACTACAATCGATATTGCTGTGTGGTGTGGGATTGGAGATAGGCAGGTGTCAGTGATCCACATCCATTTTTCTGTGTGTGAGCTGCAGTGAACACAATCTTTTTGGGCTGCAGTGAACACAATCTTTTTGGGCTGCAGTGAACACAATCTTTTTGGGCTGCAGTGAACACAATCTTTTTGGGCTGCAGTGAACACAATCTTTTTGGGGTGCAGTGAACAAAATCTTTTGGGGTGCAGTGAACACAATCCTTTTTGGTGTGCAGTGAACACAATCTTTGTGGGGTGCAGTGAACAAAATCCTTTGTGGGGTGCAGTGAACACAATCTTTTTGGGGTGCAGTGAACAAAATCCTTTTTGGGGTGCAGTGAACAACATCCTTTTTGGGGTGCAGTGAACACAATCTTTTTGGGGTGCAGTGAACAAAATCCTTTGTGGGGTGCAGTGAACACAATCTTTTTGGGGTGCAGTGAACACAATCTTTTTGGGGTGGAGTGAACAACATCCTTTTTGGGGTGCAGTGAACAAAATCCTTTTTGGGGTGCAGTGAACAAAATCATTTTTGGGGTGCAGTGAACACAATCTTTTTGGGGTGCAGTGAACACAATCTTTGTGGGGTGCAGTGAACACAATCTTTTTGGGGTGGAGTGAACAACATCCTTTTTGGGGTGCAGTGAACAACATCCTTTTTGGGGTGCAGTGAACACAATCTTTTTGGGGTGCAGTGAACACAATCTTTGTGGGGTACAGTGAACAGAATCTTTGTGGGGTGCAGTGAACACAATCTTTGGGGGGTACAGTGAACACAATCTTTTTGGGGTGCAGTGAACACAATCTTTGTGGGGTGCAGTGAACACAATCTTTTTGGGGTGGAGTGAACAAAATCATTTTTGGGGTGCAGTGAACAACATCCTTTTTGGGGTGCAGTGATCAAAATCCTTTTTGGGGTGCAGTGAACACAATCTTTTTGGGGTGCAGTGAACAAAATCCTTTGTGGGGTGCAGTGAACAGAATCTTTGTGGGGTGCAGTGAACACAATCTTTGGGGGGGTACAGTGAACACAATCTTTTTGGGGTGCAGTGAACACAATCTTTGTGGGGTACAGTGAACAGAATCTTTGTGGGGTGCAGTGAACACAATCTTTGGGGGGTACAGTGAACACAATCTTTTTGGGGTGCAGTGAACACAATCTTTGGGGGGTACAGTGAACACAATCTTTTTGGGGTGCAGTGAACACAATCTTTGTGGGGTGCAGTGAACACAATCTTTGGGGGGGTACAGTGAACACAATCTTTTTGGGGTGCAGTGAACAACATCCTTTTAGGGTGCAGTGAACACAATCTTTGTGGGGTGCAGTGAACAACATCCTTTTAGGGTGCAGTGAACACAATCTTTGTGGGGTACAGTGAACAGAATCTTTGTGGGGTGCAGTGAACACAATCTTTGGGGGGTACAGTGAACACAATCTTTGTGAGGTGCAGTGAACACAATCTTTGTGGGGTGCAGTGAACACAATCATTGTGGGGTGCAGTGAACACAATCTCATACTTCTGAAGATTTGAGGGTGCTGCCTGTTCCATACTCCCCCTACTCCTCATCTAGCCTTTTAGGGGTACAAACAATAGTAATTGGGGCCTAGTGTGGTTGTGTACGTGTGATATACATACACTTTTTTTGGATCATATTTTCTATTCCGCTATTTAATCAAAAACCTTTGGGGATCAGTTAAATTGGGGGATAGTCTGTGTTGGTACGTGTGAGAGAGATCCACCTTTCCAAGTTGTTGGGGTTCATCTCATACTTCTGAAGGTTTGAGGGTGCTGCCTGTTCCATACCCCCCCTACTCCTCATCTAGCCTTTTAGGGGTACAAACAATAGTAATTGGGGCCTAGTGTGGTTGTGTACGTGTGATATACATACACTTTTTTTGGATCATATTTTCTATTCCGCTATTTAATCAAAAACCTTTGGGGATCAGTTAAATTGGGGGATAGTCTGTGTTGGTACGTGTGAGAGAGATCCACCTTTCCAAGTTGTTGGGGTTCATCTCATACTTCTGAAGGTTTGAGGGTGCTGCCTGTTCCATACTCCCCCTACTCCTCATCTAGCCTTTTAGGGGTACAAACAATAGTAATTGGGGCCTAGTGTGGTTGTGTACGTGTGATATACATACACTTTTTTTGGATCATATTTTCTATTCCGCTATTTAATCAAAAACCTTTGGGGATCAGTTAAATTGGGGGATAGTCTGTGTTGGTATGTGTGAGAGAGATCCACCTTTCCAAGTTGTTGGGGTTCATCTCATACTTCTGAAGGTTTGAGGGTGCTGCCTGTTCCATACCCCCCCTACTCCTAGCCTTTTAGGGGTACAAACAATAGTAATTGGGGCCTAGTGTGGTTGTGTACGTGTGATATACATACACTTTTTTTGGATCATATTTTCTATTCCGCTATTTAATCAAAAACCTTTGGGGATCAGTTAAATTGGGGGATAGTCTGTGTTGGTACGTGTGAGAGAGATCCACCTTTCCAAGTTGTTGGGGTTCATCTCATACTTCTGAAGGTTTGAGGGTGCTGCCTGTTCCATACTCCCCCTACTCCTCATCTAGCCTTTTAGGGGTACAAACAATAGTAATTGGGGCCCAGTGTGGTTGTGTACGTGTGATATACATACACTTTTTTTGGATCATATTTTCTATTCCGCTATTTAATCAAAAACCTTTGGGGATCAGTTAAATTGGGGGATAGTCTGTGTTGGTACGTGTGAGAGAGATCCACCTTTCCAAGTTGTTGGGGTTCATCTCATACTTCTGAAGGTTTGAGGGTGCTGCCTGTTCCATACCCCCCCTACTCCTCATCTAGCCTTTTAGGGGTACAAACAATAGTAATTGGGGCCTAGTGTGGTTGTGTACGTGTGATATACATACACTTTTTTTGGATCATATTTTCTATTCCGCTATTTAATCAAAAACCTTTGGGGATCAGTTAAATTGGGGGATAGTCTGTGTTGGTACGTGTGAGAGAGATCCACCTTTCCAAGTTGTTGGGGTTCATCTCATACTTCTGAAGGTTTGAGGGTGCTGCCTGTTCCATACTCCCCCTACTCCTCATCTAGCCTTTTAGGGGTACAAACAATAGTAATTGGGGCCTAGTGTGGTTGTGTACGTGTGATATACATACACTTTTTTTGGATCATATTTTCTATTCCGCTATTTAATCAAAAACCTTTGGGGATCAGTTAAATTGGGGGATAGTCTGTGTTGGTACGTGTGAGAGAGATCCACCTTTCCAAGTTGTTGGGGTTCATCTCATACTTCTGAAGGTTTGAGGGTGCTGCCTGTTCCATACTCCCCCTACTCCTAGCCTTTTAGGGGTACAAACAATAGTAATTGGGGCCTAGTGTGGTTGTGTACGTGTGATATACATACACTTTTTTTGGATCATATTTTCTATTCCGCTATTTAATCAAAAACCTTTGGGGATCAGTTAAATTGGGGGATAGTCTGTGTTGGTACGTGTGAGAGAGATCCACCTTTCCAAGTTGTTGGGGTTCATCTCATACTTCTGAAGGTTTGAGGGTGCTGCCTGTTCCATACCCCCCCTACTCCTAGCCTTTTAGGGGTACAAACAATAGTAATTGGGGCCTAGTGTGGTTGTGTACGTGTGATATACATACACTTTTTTTGGATCATATTTTCTATTCCGCTATTTAATCAAAAACCTTTGGGGATCAGTTAAATTGGGGGATAGTCTGTGTTGGTACGTGTGAGAGAGATCCACCTTTCCAAGTTGTTGGGGTTCATCTCATACTTCTGAAGATTTGAGGGTGCTGCCTGTTCCATACCCCCCCTACTCCTCATCTAGCCTTTTAGGGGTACAAACAATAGTAATTGGGGCCTAGTGTGGTTGTGTACGTGTGATATACATACACTTTTTTTGGATCATATTTTCTATTCCGCTATTTAATCAAAAACCTTTGGGGATCAGTTAAATTGGGGGATAGTCTGTGTTGGTACGTGTGAGAGAGATCCACCTTTCCAAGTTGTTGGGGTTCATCTCATACTTCTGAAGGTTTGAGGGTGCTGCCTGTTCCATACCCCCCCTACTCCTAGCCTTTTAGGGGTACAAACAATAGTAATTGGGGCCTAGTGTGGTTGTGTACGTGTGATATACATACACTTTTTTTGGATCATATTTTCTATTCCGCTATTTAATCAAAAACCTTTGGGGATCAGTTAAATTGGGGGATAGTCTGTGTTGGTACGTGTGAGAGAGATCCACCTTTCCAAGTTGTTGGGGTTCATCTCATACTTCTGAAGGTTTGAGGGTGCTGCCTGTTCCATACTCCCCCTACTCCTCATCTAGCCTTTTAGGGGTACAAACAATAGTAATTGGGGCCCAGTGTGGTTGTGTACGTGTGATATACATACACTTTTTTTGGATCATATTTTCTATTCCGCTATTTAATCAAAAACCTTTGGGGATCAGTTAAATTGGGGGATAGTCTGTGTTGGTACGTGTGAGAGAGATCCACCTTTCCAAGTTGTTGGGGTTCATCTCATACTTCTGAAGGTTTGAGGGTGCTGCCTGTTCCATACCCCCCCTACTCCTCATCTAGCCTTTTAGGGGTACAAACAATAGTAATTGGGGCCTAGTGTGGTTGTGTACGTGTGATATACATACACTTTTTTTGGATCATATTTTCTATTCCGCTATTTAATCAAAAACCTTTGGGGATCAGTTAAATTGGGGGATAGTCTGTGTTGGTACGTGTGAGAGAGATCCACCTTTCCAAGTTGTTGGGGTTCATCTCATACTTCTGAAGGTTTGAGGGTGCTGCCTGTTCCATACTCCCCCTACTCCTCATCTAGCCTTTTAGGGGTACAAACAATAGTAATTGGGGCCTAGTGTGGTTGTGTACGTGTGATATACATACACTTTTTTTGGATCATATTTTCTATTCCGCTATTTAATCAAAAACCTTTGGGGATCAGTTAAATTGGGGGATAGTCTGTGTTGGTACGTGTGAGAGAGATCCACCTTTCCAAGTTGTTGGGGTTCATCTCATACTTCTGAAGGTTTGAGGGTGCTGCCTGTTCCATACTCCCCCTACTCCTCATCTAGCCTTTTAGGGGTACAAACAATAGTAATTGGGGCCCAGTGTGGTTGTGTACGTGTGATATACATACACTTTTTTTGGATCATATTTTCTATTCCGCTATTTAATCAAAAACCTTTGGGGATCAGTTAAATTGGGGGATAGTCTGTGTTGGTACGTGTGAGAGAGATCCACCTTTCCAAGTTGTTGGGGTTCATCTCATACTTCTGAAGGTTTGAGGGTGCTGCCTGTTCCATACCCCCCCTACTCCTAGCCTTTTAGGGGTACAAACAATAGTAATTGGGGCCTAGTGTGGTTGTGTACGTGTGATATACATACACTTTTTTTGGATCATATTTTCTATTCCGCTATTTAATCAAAAACCTTTGGGGATCAGTTAAATTGGGGGATAGTCTGTGTTGGTACGTGTGAGAGAGATCCACCTTTCCAAGTTGTTGGGGTTCATCTCATACTTCTGAAGGTTTGAGGGTGCTGCCTGTTCCATACTCCCCCTACTCCTCATCTAGCCTTTTAGGGGTACAAACAATAGTAATTGGGGCCCAGTGTGGTTGTGTACGTGTGATATACATACACTTTTTTTGGATCATATTTTCTATTCCGCTATTTAATCAAAAACCTTTGGGGATCAGTTAAATTGGGGGATAGTCTGTGTTGGTACGTGTGAGAGAGATCCACCTTTCCAAGTTGTTGGGGTTCATCTCATACTTCTGAAGGTTTGAGGGTGCTGCCTGTTCCATACTCCCCCTACTCCTCATCTAGCCTTTTAGGGGTACAAACAATAGTAATTGGGGCCCAGTGTGGTTGTGTACGTGTGATATACATACACTTTTTTTGGATCATATTTTCTATTCCGCTATTTAATCAAAAACCTTTGGGGATCAGTTAAATTGGGGGATAGTCTGTGTTGGTACGTGTGAGAGAGATCCACCTTTCCAAGTTGTTGGGGTTCATCTCATACTTCTGAAGGTTTGAGGGTGCTGCCTGTTCCATACCCCCCCTACTCCTCATCTAGCCTTTTAGGGGTACAAACAATAGTAATTGGGGCCTAGTGTGGTTGTGTACGTGTGATATACATACACTTTTTTTGGATCATATTTTCTATTCCGCTATTTAATCAAAAACCTTTGGGGATCAGTTAAATTGGGGGATAGTCTGTGTTGGTACGTGTGAGAGAGATCCACCTTTCCAAGTTGTTGGGGTTCATCTCATACTTCTGAAGGTTTGAGGGTGCTGCCTGTTCCATACTCCCCCTACTCCTCATCTAGCCTTTTAGGGGTACAAACAATAGTAATTGGGGCCTAGTGTGGTTGTGTACGTGTGATATACATACACTTTTTTGGGATCATATTTTCTATTCCGCTATTTAATCAAAAACCTTTGGGGATCAGTTAAATTGGGGGATAGTCTGTGTTGGTACGTGTGAGAGAGATCCACCTTTCCAAGTTGTTGGGGTTCATCTCATACTTCTGAAGGTTTGAGGGTGCTGCCTGTTCCATACCCCCCCTACTCCTAGCCTTTTAGGGGTACAAACAATAGTAATTGGGGCCTAGTGTGGTTGTGTACGTGTGATATACATACACTTTTTTTGGATCATATTTTCTATTCCGCTATTTAATCAAAAACCTTTGGGGATCAGTTAAATTGGGGGATAGTCTGTGTTGGTACGTGTGAGAGAGATCCACCTTTCCAAGTTGTTGGGGTTCATCTCATACTTCTGAAGGTTTGAGGGTGCTGCCTGTTCCATACTCCCCCTACTCCTCATCTAGCCTTTTAGGGGTACAAACAATAGTAATTGGGGCCCAGTGTGGTTGTGTACGTGTGATATACATACACTTTTTTTGGATCATATTTTCTATTCCGCTATTTAATCAAAAACCTTTGGGGATCAGTTAAATTGGGGGATAGTCTGTGTTGGTACGTGTGAGAGAGATCCACCTTTCCAAGTTGTTGGGGTTCATCTCATACTTCTGAAGGTTTGAGGGTGCTGCCTGTTCCATACCCCCCCTACTCCTCATCTAGCCTTTTAGGGGTACAAACAATAGTAATTGGGGCCTAGTGTGGTTGTGTACGTGTGATATACATACACTTTTTTTGGATCATATTTTCTATTCCGCTATTTAATCAAAAACCTTTGGGGATCAGATAAATTGGGGGATAGTCTGTGTTGGTACGTGTGAGAGAGATCCACCTTTCCAAGTTGTTGGGGTTCATCTCATACTTCTGAAGGTTTGAGGGTGCTGCCTGTTCCATACTCCCCCTACTCCTCATCTAGCCTTTTAGGGGTACAAACAATAGTAATTGGGGCCTAGTGTGGTTGTGTACGTGTGATATACATACACTTTTTTTGGATCATATTTTCTATTCCGCTATTTAATCAAAAACCTTTGGGGATCAGTTAAATTGGGGGATAGTCTGTGTTGGTACGTGTGAGAGAGATCCACCTTTCCAAGTTGTTGGGGTTCATCTCATACTTCTGAAGGTTTGAGGGTGCTGCCTGTTCCATACCCCCCCTACTCCTCATCTAGCCTTTTAGGGGTACAAACAATAGTAATTGGGGCCTAGTGTGGTTGTGTACGTGTGATATACATACACTTTTTTTGGATCATATTTTCTATTCCGCTATTTAATCAAAAACCTTTGGGGATCAGTTAAATTGGGGGATAGTCTGTGTTGGTACGTGTGAGAGAGATCCACCTTTCCAAGTTTTTGGGGTTCATCTCATACTTCTGAAGATTTGAGGGTGCTGCCTGTTCCATACCCCCCCTACTCCTCATCTAGCCTTTTAGGGGTACAAACAATAGTAATTGGGGCCTAGTGTGGTTGTGTACGTGTGATATACATACACTTTTTTTGGATCATATTTTCTATTCCGCTATTTAATCAAAAACCTTTGGGGATCAGTTAAATTGGGGGATAGTCTGTGTTGGTACGTGTGAGAGAGATCCACCTTTCCAAGTTTTTGGGGTTCATCTCATACTTCTGAAGATTTGAGGGTGCTGCCTATTCCATACTCCTCCTCCTACTGCTCAACCATCCTTTTAGGGGTACAAACAATAGTAGTTGGGGCCTAGTGTGGTGGTGTACGTGCGAGATACATACACTTTCTTTTTGATCATATTTTCTATTCCGCTATTCAATTAAAACCTTTGGGGATCAATTCAATTGCGAGATAGTCTGTGTCGGTACGTGTGAGATCCACCTTTCCAAGTTGTTGGGGTTCATCTCATACTTCTGAAGATTTGAGGGTGCTGCCTGTTCCATACTCCTGCTCCTACTGCTCAACCATCCTTTTAGGGGTACAAACAATAGTAATTGGGGCCTAGTGTGGTTGTGTACGTGCGAGATACATACACTTTTTTTGATCATATTTCCTATTCCGCTATTCAATAAAAACCTTTGAGGATCAATTGAATTGCGGGATAGTCTGTGTCGGTACGTGTGAGATCCACCTTTCCAAGTTTTTGGGGTTCATCTCATACTTCTGAAGATTTGAGGGTGCTGCCTGTTCCATACTCCTCCTCCTACTCCTCATCCATCCTTTTAGGGGTACAAACAATAGTAATTGGGGCCTAGTGTGGTTGTGTACGTGCGAGATACATACACTTTTTTTGATCATATTTCCTATTCCGCTATTCAATAAAAACCTTTGAGGATCAATTGAATTGCGGGATAGTCTGTGTCGGTACGTGTGAGATCCACCTTTAAAAGTTTTTGGGGTTCATCTCATACTTCTGAAGATTTGAGGGTGCTGCCTGTTCCATACTCCTCCTCCTACTCCTCATCCATCCTTTTAGGGGTACAAACAATAGTAATTGGGGCCTAGTGTGGTTGTGTACGTGCGAGATACATACACTTTTTTTGATCATATTTCCTATTCCGCTATTCAATAAAAACCTTTGAGGATCAATTGAATTGCGGGATAGTCTGTGTCGGTACGTGTGAGATCCACCTTTCCAAGTTTTTGGGGTTCATCTCATACTTCTGAAGATTTGAGGGTGCTGTCTGTTCCATACTCCTCCTACTCCTCATCCATCCTTTTAGGGGTAGAAACAATAGTAATTGGGGCCTAGTGTGGTTTTGTACGTGCGAGATACATACACTTTTTTGGATCATATTTCCTATTCCGCTATTCAATAAAAACCTTTCTAGGGCAAGATCTTAAATTACAGAAATATGAGGAGACCGTCAAATAAGGGCCGTGGCCTGGGTCGTGGTGCTGCTGGTAGAGCTCCTGTTGCAAGGAGAGGACGTGGTCGATCTGTGCCAGCTACACGCACAAGTGAAACACCTTCCTCAAGTGTGAGTAGGCGACAGAACCTGCATCAGTATTTGGTAGGGCATCAAACGCCCCTAGAAGTGATGAGGCCAGAACAAGTTGAGGCGATAGTAGATTGGTTTGCTGCTGACAGTGCCTCCAGTTCCTTCACATTGTCTCCCACCCAGTCTACTGCAGAAAGGTCAGAGTTGGCACCTGCAGCCAATGTCCAACCGTCTTTCACCTCACCCCCTTGCAAATCAGGCCAGCAGTCTGAGCCCCAAGCCATACAGCAGTCTCTTATTCTTTTTGAGGACTCTGTCAGCAGGGTTTCCCAGGGCCATCCACCTAGCCCTGCCCCAGAAGTGGAAGAGATTGAGTGCAGCGATGCCCAACCACTTATTTCTCAAGATGAGTACATGCAAGGATCATCGCAGCACGTCTCCGATGATGACGAAACGCAGGTGCCAACTGCTGCGGCGTTCAGCATTGTGGAGACCGACAAGGAGGGCAGGGGTGAAGACTGGGTGGAAGATGATGTGGAGGACGATGAGGTCCTCGACCCCACATGGAATGAACGTCATGCAGGTGACCTGAGTAGTTTGGAGGAAGAGGCGGTGGTCGCACAGAGCCACCAGCACAGCAGAAGAGGGAGCAGGGTGCAGAAGCGGAGCGGCCGTGCCCTAGACACTACGCCCGCTACTGCCCAACGCAGCAAGGGAACGAGCGCACCAAAGTCAGCTCAAAGGAGTTCTCTAGCGTGGAAGTTCTTTAGAAAATGTGCTGATGACAGGACACGAGTGGTTTGCACCCTGTGCAATCAGAGCTTGAAGCGAGGCATAAACCTTCTCAACCTGAGCACAACCTGCATGATCAGGCATCTAAGTGCAAAGCACGAGCTGCAGTGGAGTACACACCTTCAAAACCAAGAAACGTCTCTGGCTCATCCTGCTTCCTCTTCTGCTGCAGTCTCGGCCGCTCCAGCCACATCTGTAGTGATACCGGCACCTGCCACCCCGCAAACAGACGATCTGTCAGCAACACCACCACCTGGGTCACCAACAACCATCTCCACAATGTCCCGTGGAAGCGTTCAGCTTTCCATCTCCCAAACACTTGAGAGGAAGAGGAAGTACCCCCCTACCCACCCGCGATCCCTGGCCCTGAATGCCAGCATTTCAAAATTATTGGCCTTTGAAATGCTGTCATTCCGTCTGGTGGAGACGCACAGTTTTAAAAACCTTATGTCGGTGGCTGTCCCACAGTACGTCGTGCCCAGCCGCCACTACTTTTCCAGGCAAGCCATCCCTTCCCTGCACAACCAAGTGGGGGAAAATATCAGGTGTGCACTGCGCAACGCCATCTGTGCCAAGGTCCACCTAACTACGGATACGTGGACCAGTAAGCACGGTCAGGGGCGTTATATCTCCCTAACGGCACACTGGGTAAATGCAGTGGCGGATGGGCCTGAGGCGGATAGCAATTTGGCGCATGTCCTTCCACCACCGAGGATTGCAGGGCGCTTCAGTTTGCCTCCTGTTCCTAACTCCTCCTACTCCGCTTCCTCATCCTCTACCGCCTCCTCATCCGGACAGCGTAACACCTTCACCACCAACTTCAGCACGGCCAGGGGTAAACGACAGCAGGCAGTTTTACAACTTGCCTGTTTGGGGGACAAACCACACACCGCGCAGGAGTTGTGGAGGAGCATGGAACAGCAGACAAATGAGTGGTTGCTGCCAGCGAGCCTCAAGCCCGGCCTGGTGGTGTGCGATAACGGGCGAAATCTCATAGCAGCTCTGGGCCTAGCCGGTTTGACGCACATCCCTTGCCTGGCGCATGTGCTGAATTTGGTGGTGCAGAGGTTCCTTAAAAACTACCCCGATATGTCAGAGCTGCTGCAGAAAGTGCGGGCCGTTTGTGCGCACTTTCGGCGTTCTCACCCTGCTGCTGCTCGCCTGGCAGCGCTGCAGCGTAACTTCGGCCTTCCCGCTCACCGCCTCATATGTGACGTGCCCACAAGGTGGAACTCCACCTTGCACATGCTGGAAAGACTGTGCGAGCAGCAGCAGGCCATAGTGGAGTTTCAGCTGCAGCACGCACGCGTGAGTCGCTCTGCGGAACAGCACCACTTCACCACCAATAACTGGGCCTCCATGCGAGACCTGTGTGCCTTGTTGCGCTGTTTTGAGTACTCCACCAACATGGCCAGTGGCAATGACGCCGTTCTCAGCTTAACTATCCCACTTCTATGCCTCCTTGAAAAAACAATTCGGGCGATGATGGAAGAGGATGTGGCACAGGATGAGGAGGAGGAGGAGGATGAAGAGGTAACATTTCCAAGGCTTTCAGGGCAGTCATTCGCAAGGGGCTCCGAGGGTGGGTTCCTGCACACGCAAACGCCAGGGACGCAATTGTCCAGCAGGGGCACAGTTCTGGAGGATGAGGAGGATGAGGAGGAGGAGGAGCTGGAGGAGGAGATGGAACCATGTTCACAGCAGGGTGGCACCCAGGCCAGCTCATGGCCATCACTGGTGCGTGGCTGGGGGGATACAGAGGACACGGACGATACACCTCCCACAGAGGACAGCCTTTCGTCGCCTCTGGGCAGCCTGGCACACATGAGCGATTACATGCTGCAGTGTCTCCACAACGACCGCCGAGTTGCCCACATTCTAACTTGTGCTGATTACTGGGTGGCCACGCTGCTGGATCCCCGTTACAAGGACAACGTACCGTCCTTAATTCACTCACTGGAGCGCGATCGCAAGATGCGCGAGTACAAGCGCACGCTGGTAGACGCCATGCTGCTGGCATTCCCATCTGACAGCGGGGCCACAGTGGAAGCACAAGGCAGAGGAGGAGGAGGAGGAGGTCGCCAACGCAACCAGGGCACCGCCAGCACCTCAGAAGGCAGGGTTAGCATGGCCGAAATGTGGAAAAGCTTTGTCAGCACGCCACAACAAACAGCAGCACCAGCAGCTCAGATGGAACGTCTTAGCAGGAGGCAGCATTTTACCAACATGGTGGAGCAGTATGTGTGCACACGCCTACATGTAGTGAATGACGGGTCTGCCCCCTTCAACTTCTGGGTCTCCAAATTGGGCACATGGCCTGAGCTTGCCCTTTACGCCTTGGAGGTGCTGGCGTGCCCTGCAGCCAGTGTATTATCTGAACGGGTATTTAGCACGGCTGGGGGCGTTATAACAGACAAGCGCAGCCGCCTGTCCAGAGACAATGTGGACAAGCTCACGTTCATTAAAATGAACCAGGCATGGATCCCACGGGACTTTTCCGTACCTTATGCAGAATAGCAATGGATACCGACCTTACCCACCCATTGTTCCATTTTTGCTCTTTCTCACTCTTTTGGGGTGTACCCTCATTTAAAATTTTTGAAAAGAAGCAGTGTTGGCTACCTCGTCCTCCTCCTCAGGGCCAGATTAATGTAGGGGCTATTGGAGCTGCAGCTCCAGGCCCCTACCTTTTATATAGGCCCCGGGTTGGCCATATTCACTGTTACCGCTCTTCTGTCACTTGTAAACACAGAAGTCTGGCTTCTATGCTCGCTTCCCCAGGCAGCACCCTCAGAACCTCCCCACACAGCGTGAAGGCCGGACAAGGAGGGACAGTTGGCGATGCATGGATGTGTTTATGGGCTTCAGAGACAGCATCCCATGTTGAATTAGGCATGCATGGCTGCACCCTTCCTCCTCTGGGTGCATGGCAAGGCACGGCCCTTAAGGCCCTTCAAAATCCTCAGCACCAAGCCCATGATGCTGTTAATCCGGCCCTGGTCCTCCTCCACCGCCGCTTCCACCTACACCGCCCATAGGTGTGCGCAGCCTATTGCATTAAGGTGTGCACCCCAAAGTTGAAATACACATGCATGTGTTTGCCAGCAGGGAGAGTAATGTATCGGGGCCATGTACCTGTAGGCAAGGAGAAATAGAGCAGAGCAGGTCCCAGGGAGATCTTTCCCATCTCCTCACTGGCAATGCTATGTGCCCTAGGTGATTAGGGTGTGCCCAGGCACACCCAGCACACCCTGTGCGCACGCCTATGTCACCGCCACATCCACCACCACCTCAACCTCCCTCCTACTCCATATGGGCCTCGTCCTTCAGAGATGAAGAAGAACATTGTTTTATTTTTCTGTTTTTTTTTGTTGTTTTAAGTTATTTCCCTATCCACATTTGTTTGCAGAGCACTTGCCATGCTCTTAATTACGTTTTGCTGCCATTTGCAGCACTCTAGCCCTTTCCTTTGGTGTTTTAGAGCCATTTTAGTGCCTTAAAGTTCGGGTCCCCATTGACTTCAATGGGGTTCGGTGTCCGGGAAAAGTTCGGTAAAAGTCCGGGACACGGACCCGGACTTTTTTTTAAAGTTCGGCCGAACCCGTCGAACACGGACATCTAGGTGTCCGCTCAACCCTAATTGTGATGTCTGTGAACCTCAAACTTAGCAGTGAACCCTATTAAAATTTATGGGAGGCAAATCTTGACACTAATTCCTGGTCATTGTCAAGACTAATAGGCAAACTATCATACCAATCTAGATGATCTAGTTTGCATGTAGTAATTAAAATAAAGACAAAAAAAAAACAATAAACATGGGTTCCCCTGAATATTCTAAATAAACCCTTTCCCAGAAGTTGCTGCCCCACCCACCCCTTTGCAAAGCACCCCTAATGTTGAAAGGCAAGTGACCTGGTCTGGTGTAGGAATGGGCAACAATCAATGACTGCTCTCCCTTTCTTTGACATCCAGGCTGCATTTTCTCATTTTTTTAAATTGTGTACTGTTGTACATTTTAAATTGTATGCTTACATTTCTAAACAATATCTGACTCTAGGATTAAAATGTATATTTTTTTTACACCATTATTATACATCACTGTAGGGCTCTAGAGACCTTTTAGCCACGTATAATGTTACTGATAGGGCTGCTGTAATCAGAATGTCCACTTTGACCTACAGATTGAAATTGGTATTTGGGTAAGGCTGTCTGTCCCTATTCTCACTGATGATAAATGTGTCCTGCCACTGGCCATTTTCTATTAAGCTCTTATTAAGAACTGAAAGACTGTATTTGATACAGCAGTGTAAAAGTGACCAGCATCAATACATTTTTAAAAAGTTCACGCCCGCACTATAGCCGAAAGACGGATACACCATGGGCCTAAAATGCTGGAAGGATGTACCTGGATGTCCTCCCGTTCTCGCGCTTATTGCACGCCTTCTTGGGACTTGGCTGATTACAGATCAGAGTAAAGGGCTGATCATGGTCCTTTACCATATGATCAGCTGACAGCTGATCATGTGATGTAAACAGAAGCCAGTCATAGGCTTTTTTTTTCCCTCACGCTGACAGCGTAAGAAAAAGAAAAAAAAACGATCACCGGCATCTGTTAAGGGGACACTGGTCGCCACCATTGCTGTTAACCACTACCCTCCAGTGCCACCTACCAGTTCCCATCAGTACTGCTAATCAGTCCCCAACGATGCCACCTATCAGTGCCCATCAGTGCCACATACAGTCGAAGGAGAGCTAGAGAGCATAAAGAAGAGAAAGAAGGTAGCTAATTGTGGAACATTAGGAGAGGAAGTAGATGTGCAGCTGATCAAATACTGGGGGAAAGAGGAAAAATAGAAAGGAAGCAGAATGACAAATGATTAAGCATGGGAGAGCAGGCAGAGAAGAAGATGATTGTATCATGGTTGAGGAAAAAAGAATGTAGCCAGAGAGAAGGGGAGCACAGAAGGAACTAACTATTAGAAGTTAAGAGGGATAGCAGATTGTTAAGAGGGATAGCAGATTGAGCTGATTACTACTGAGGAGCCCCAGCTATTCTTATACCATAAGGAAAGGACAAAGAGCAGAAGCTGACTACGGATTAGAGAGGGGCAGAGGTAAAGAGGAAATAGCTGAAAAATGGTGGCTATTAGTGGTGAGTAGTGGGGGAACTCTTGAATAGAGAAGAGGGAGGGTTAAAAAAGACAGACCAGATGGTAATCATGGGCCAGGTCAGAGAGCACAACTTGAGAGATGACCATGGCTAAAGAAAAAAAAAAGAAGCAGCAGCTGACAGTGTATCATTGAGTTAAGTTATAGAGGGGTAATTGTGGCTGGGGAGGCAAAATATGAAGTGATCATGGTTGGGACAGGGAAAGATAAGCAGAGCTCGGGAATGGATAAAGAGACATTATTAAGGTAGGGGAATTGGAGCAGGTGGTGATCAGTGTCAGGAGAAGAATTCAAAGCATCTGGGTGATTTCACGCAACTCCACTGTCTTCTCAGTTACAACATGCTGCCTAGATTCAGAAAACCCAGATATTGTTTTGGCTATAAAGGGAACGACTGTGACTTAACCATAGTTGAGATTAATGACCTGGGCTATGAGAGAAACTACTTTGAGAGGAAAGATGTCTGAACTATACCCTGGCTCCAAGTCACCATAAAATGATTGAAAACACAAGAAGTAACAACAACTGTATATGCATGAATGATTAGACAACTTATAGTATAAAAGACATCAAGACTGGGTAGAGATCTTTCTGGATTTTTTATTAAACACTTCTCTCTTCCTGCTCATTAACACATCCTAGTCCTCTCTGTGCCAGCAGTATATATTAAACATATCGTATGTGTTTATTGTTTTTTGTGTGTTAATATAAGCCGGGAAGCTTATTAACACTGAATGGGAGTTTCATTGCAGAGCAATGTTTCTTTGTAAACAGGCAGCTTTAGCTAAGGCAGCTACTTTCTGCTTCTCTGCCTATGACTTGTCCGGGTCCTCAATCACCACTTGGAATGAACAAGTTATGTATATTACTTTCTCCTGTTCACTTGAAAATGTGAGGTTTTCTCCTTTGTTTTTATGGAAAAATTCAGTAGGTATTCTGATTGGCCACTATGGGCAACAACCCCAGTTTTGCGCTAATTTTCCTTTCTCTCGTTATTAATCATCACATCTTTGAATTCTGAGTCTCTCTTTTGCATTTGGGCTGGCTGATAATAATGCTAACATATAATAATGGTGATAGCGTACAAGTAGAGACAATGAGTATTCTCAGCAACTGAATATATTTCTTTTTAGTTGCCTGCCTTCATTTTGTTTCACATGGAAGAGTAAAGTGAAAAGGTAATCCTTGCAACTAATGTGGTGTACTAGAATATGAATACAATATTGATTGCTTTTCTTTTCTGTAACCAAAGCTCATTTCTCTGTAATAGATCAAAAACCGCCGCCTGACCTCTTACGCTCATAGAAAAGTAATTTTTATTCAATTTTTTTTTAAATAATTAGAGAATAAAATATGTAAATCATTTTAAATATCTGTTAACCTTCGCAGTGTGCTTCTTCACTTTAAAATTAAATGTCTGCTTTGTAGTCATTTTGAGCAATAGCACCTTAGGCAGAGAAATCAATGTAATCATTATTTTTAATGGAATTCATTAGTGTCTATGACTGGTTCAACAGACTTATATGTATTATCTGTGTATATAATTAAATGCATAATTTTGAATTTCAAATATGGTATTTTTCATATAGCTGTACTTCTGCGAAGTGCTTAAAAGAAAATAACCAAAAAGTTATATATTTAATTTCTAGTCTATGGCATTTTACTTCTGTCCACCATACTTTGAGCATTAGGGTAAAGTGCTAAAGGTACAGTGGGGAGGAATGTACTTTCCTGCAGCTAAAAATATTGATATCTCTCCATTTTTCTCAAAGAATCCTAGTTTGTCATATAATAGATTGAAACTGGGGATGGGTAAATCTGCTAGGACTTGATTTGCCAAAGGTTTAACGAGGACAATATTGAAAGTACACAAATTATGTAAATAACATACTTATCCTAAATCCATACCCATATGTGGTGATATGGATAGTATGGTTTTTATGGACAGGCAGTGGACACCGGTTGCGCATAATGGCTGTGGAATTTTTTTTGTTTTACAATTTAACTAGCAGCAAAACTCCATTCTCCACACATTTTAGTTTGTTAAAAACCAAACAAGTGTTTTTTTTTTCAGATATCTTTAGCAGTGAAACATCATTTTTCATCAAACAATAATAGACTTGTTTTGACTGGCAGATATAAATTTGCCAGTAGTTTGCAGTGGCTATAGCCCCGTACACACGTACCGAATGTCGGCCGAACGATCGGCCGTCTTTTGTCCGGTGCTGTCCTGTCGGTTGAAAAGTGCTAAAGACTGCACACAAATTTTGTCCGCCAACAACAGCCGACTGCAGAAGTGATGTCATGTGATGGTTAACTTTCCGTGTGTTTTTTCTTCTCTGAGCATGCCCAGTCTTGCTCATCTGCTGTTTGTCGGCCGAATTCTGTACTGACTGGCGAACAATCGGCCGTTCTGGTGTTGGCCAACAAAAATTTTAATGCCTGCACACCAGATTCTGTTTGGCCGAAAAGTCGCAGTCGGTTGTCGGAAGCATCATACTAACAAGCCGACAATCGGCCGATCGTTCGGCGGCCGAATATTTACGGCCGACAATCGCTACGTGTGTACGGGCCTTATCCCTGTTCACTGTGGCTGGCAAATTCTATCAAGTTTTATTAAAAATGAGTCAATAGGTGATATAGAATTGTAAAATTAGGCAACAGCGGGACATTTTTAATGATTGAGAATCAGCCAAAATGTACTAGAAAAAAGTATACAGGTGTTTTACAATAAGAATTTAAAGACTGAAGAGGACACGGCAGTGTAAAATTGGCCAACAGCAGGAGACTTTAATGAGCAAGGCTAAGCTTAAATTTACTGAAGATAAAGAGCATGGGCTGGAGTTTTGCTACCAGTGCTAAGATAATGCAAAGTATACAGCACTGCAAAATGGCCAGCAGAATAACAGTTTTAATTAGCAATAACAGGCCTAATTGGTGTGCTTAATGTTATTGATATAATGAGAGGTGGACAAAAGAAAAATCACTTTAAACATAAAATAAATCAGAAAAAAAAGAGATGAAAACCCCAAAATGCCACCTTTGAAGCAAAAACCGACTTTTTTATCCACTTGACCTCTGGAAGGTTTACCCCCTATGTGACCAGACCATTTTTTGCGATACGGCACTGCATTATTTTAACTGACAATTGCGCGGTCATGCGATGCTGCACCCAAATTAAATTTATGTATTTTTTTCCCCACAAACAGAGCTTTCTTTTGGTGGTTTTTGATCACCACTGGGTTTTTTATGTTTTTATAAACAAAAAATGCCGAAAATTTTGAAAAGAAAAATATATATACATTTTTTACTTTCTTTTTAAACGTTTTTTATTGAAGGCAAAAGAAACATGGTACAGCAATATGCAGTGAAAATAGTAGGTACATGCCTAGATAAAACAAGGCACATTGAGATACAAAACTGCTGTATATAACATACAAACAACATGTAGCAAATGCAATACATATATGGGATCGACCCGGCGTCCCGTCTGGGATGCAATGAGGGTACGCTCAAACTGTAGGTGTGGCCGAGGCCATGCTGCATGGATGGACCCCAACACAGAAGGGGTCCCAACCAAAACCAAGGTATAGCTCTTAAGGGGCCGAGTGTGGGGGGGGGGGCTGGGTTGTCAGGGCTGGAAGGAAAGTTGGGACATTTTTTACTTTCTGCTATGAAACATATCCATTAAAAACATTTAAAAAAAATTCTTCATAAATTTAGGTAAATATGTATTCTGCTACATTGATTGTATATTGATTAGTTTGTGCAAATGTTAGAGCATCTACAAACGACCGGATATTTAATGGAATATTTATTTATTTATTTATTATACTAGTAATGGTGGTGATCAGCTACTTATAGTGGGGCGGCTATATTACGGCAATCTGAAACAAATCACAATTTTTTTGGCTATACAAAAGCAGCTAAAAGTTACTTATCAACTATAAAATAAAATGTAATACAAAAAAGCCCTGTCAATAATCAGAACAAAAAAAGGCAGCACAAAAGATTGATTGATAGTTAGCAAACAGAAATAACGTGCATTTCCCTAACTCACCCTAGTTTCTCCCTTTGCAGTTTATCATCTCCTCTTATGCTTTGACTTCCATAGTTTTCAATTTACTGACATTATGGCTGTTCTGTCCCCCCCCTTTATATTCAGTGTTCTGGCTTAAGCAAACCCCCCTTTTTTTCCCTTCTATCTCTGCTGACCATAATGCAAAGGCAATACAGTGAACAATGATTTAAGAAATTTCTCCCAGGGAAAGTTGCACATAGAATTTCCAGGATTGCAAATCTCGAACCTACAAGATTTGCTCTGAACATGGAATTGGTGAATCTAAAACTCCACCCCTGGTTAAAACGTCATTCTTTTTCCACAGCCCATGGGTCCGAAAATTTAGGAATGGTTTACTAATGAAGATTGAAATCTTTACACAATAAATGGTCTTCAGTTATCCAATCAGGTGCAGATGAAATAAGTAAACAGCAATTTGACTTTCACCTGATTAACTAATTGAAGTTTAATATTCAAACAATTATTGTGTGAAGATTCACTAATTCTTTAGTAAATCTGCCTTTTTGCTTTTGATTTATGACTTACTTATTTTGAAAAGAGCAAAACAATTGAAAATAGCCTTGGCACATCTGACCTATTATTTTGGGAAAAAATGAAGGGGTACCAATATTTATGGCTACAATTATAAGATGATAAGAGATGGATGGTCAAGCTATATTCAAAGTCTTGGCAGGTTGGCTGTGCTGTCATTTTAGGAAGTGCAACTGCAGTGGAAAGTTGTCCTCTCTGCCCTAGTTTTTAGCAGAGTTTGAGGTGTGCATATTGTCACAGCAAAATATGGTGGGGGTTCTTTTGAAATGAATGTTTAAAGTGAACAGCTACTGTAAAAGGGGAGGATCTCAATGCAAGATGGTCTGTGGATATCTATTGTGGGTGCCCTGTACTTGGTCTTTGTTTTGTAGTGTTCAATCAGTAGGGTTATTTACTAGGGTTGCTTAGGTTATTTATTGTATTATTGTATGCTAGAGTTTGACAGCCAAATGTCTTGATTTCAAAGGGAATGGGAGACCTGGAATAGGTAATTGCTGAAAAAGGGGATCCTTTGGTCATGAAAAAACATGTTTTATTTCATTTCTAACTTTTCAAAAAGACTGACAGAGAATGCTAGAATACCTGAGTGAACAGCACATACATTTGCCTTTGAGAATGGAAAATCTATATATTTTTTCTTCAATAGTTACCATTGAATTTATGTCTTCAGTTCTGCATTGCAGAATGAGAAATGGTTGGACTTTGCAAAGAACACATCTATCCCCTATACTACACTACTGGGTCCTCTCTAAGTGACCTATTTCCCTCTAATAAATAAAGTGCCAGCTCTCCATTCTCTCTCTCTATATATATATATATCCCTAACTGCTGGTGGTAGGAAAAAACATAACATCAACAGAAGAGAATCACATTGAATGTCTGGGGTATAAAGTTTGAACAAAATTCTCATACACATTAAAGCTATAATATAGCTCTTATCAACAATATTGTGTGAAGTGACAGATAGGTTGAGAGCCAGGCTTCTAAGAACTCGGGAACAATATTATATCTGCCAACAACTTCTTAGTGATTTCATTTGATGACATTACAGCTCTGTGCACTGCAGTGTTATCAGTCAACTGATGGCCTAGCCAGGTAGGATTTCATTTAATAGTCTTGGGTGAACGGTTTGACCCAAGCATGGGTTTGGGCCAAATATTTTCCTGTTCAATTGTTCGCCGAATTTCAACAGGGTGTTCGCAGGGTGCTCACCTCACCAAATACCCTGCAAAGTTTTGCCTAATCAGGGCGCAGTGTAAGCTGGTTGTTATTGAGCAGGGCCGGGAAGCTGGTCACGGTGTCCTTAATAACTGATGAGTCATCAGCTGTCAATGGGTTTCCCTACTGACAGCTGAATAAAAAAAAAGTGTCGGTTATAAAAAAAAAAAAGGTTTGGGGTCCTCCCCAAAATTCATACCAGACCCTTATCCGGGCATGCTAGGTCAGTGATTGCACAAGAGGGCAGGGGCACCAGGTGACGTTGCCAGGTGGCCCCGCCCTTACCTATAAAAGAACTGTCAAAGCGTGGAGGAGGAATTTGGCGGCTGGCAGCCCAAGAAGGCAAAGCATTTTTTGGGGGGTCGGCGGTGCGGTAGGCGGCTAGATTGACAATGCATTTACATCGAGGGACCCTGTTTTTTTTTTTTTTTAATAAAGGGTTTGTCAAAAACTTGTCTCTTGTTTTTATTTTTTTGTAAACTTTTTTGGTGAATTGGTAGAGATACCAGTTCACATTTGTAGGGGGGGTGGGATCTGGGGGCCCCCTTGTTAAAGGGGGCTTTCATATTCCGATAAGCCCCCCCGTCCTCAGACCCCGACAACCACAGCCCAGGCTTGTCGGTAAGAGACCCTTGTCCCCATCAACTTACAGGCAGACTATGGGAAACCCCTAGGCAGTATATTTAAAGTGGAGTTCTGCCTCCCCCTCCAAAAATTAAGAGTCAGCAGCTACACATACTGTAGCTGATGACTTTTAATATTAGGACACTTACCTGTCCTGGAGTCCAGTGATGTCGGCACTGCAGCCGATGTTTCCATCGGCTGTCGGGTTCTGCCACCGCCATTGCCGGTGAGGGAACCCAACAGTGAAGCCTTGAGGCTTCACGGGCGGGTCCCTACTGTGCATGCGCGAAGCGCACTGCGCATTCCTATTGTCTTGGCGGCGGAGGAGGGGGCTGAACTTCCGAGGGACATATCCCGGAAGTGGGAAAGGGTACCTGTCAAAAACAGGTACCCGTTCCCCCCTCCCCCTGAAAGGTGCCAAATGTGGCACCGGAGGGGGGGGGAGGAAACAAAAGAGAGGAAGTTTTAGGTGGAACTCCGCTTTAAAGGAATTTCCCCCTTTTTATTGTTGCACATTAAACATCATTAAAAGCACTGACAAAATTATCAATTTTAGGAAAAAATGTTTGCATTGATAAATGAACCCCAGGGCTGTACCTGGACCCCCATATCCCTTTTTTGGCCTATTGCTTGAATATAAGCCTTCAAAATGGGCACATTTGGTTTTTCCTGTTCAGCTCCTATAGACTTCAAGAGGGTTCGCTGTTCAGGTTAAAAAATTTCCTCTGTCGGGTTGTTCGCCTCATCTCTATTTACTAAAATATATATTTTCCCCCATGATTCCAGACAGGTTACCACTGTTTGAAAACAAAGCTTTTGTTTGTAAAGCATGACTATGGGGAATTCTTATCCTGCCTGACAATTGTAATTTCTTGAATTTCACCTGACACAGTAGATTCTGGTGTAGCAGGTGAAGCAGAGCTAAGCTGGTACATAATGCAGTTAGAGGCAATCCAAGGTCTCTTTGGCCCAGGATCATAGATAAATCATAGCATAAGCCAGGGTCAGAACACATCACACAGGTTCTTTACACTATACTCCAAGAAAACAGCTAAATACACAGATTACATACATACTGTATATACTGTAGCTGTTTTAGATACCAAAGTTAAATAAACAAAAGTAGACATAAGTGTGATAAATAACACGAGTGGGTTTTACACAGATAAGCAACTCTAAGGTCAACAACAAAGATGGATCACAACAACTTCCGACAACTTGAGCAAGGCAATAGGAGTGACTTTCCCTTACATTTATGCTAAAAAAATAATAATATCCATTATCAGATTACTGTGTGTCAGGAAATTATTACAGTTAATATACATTTCAATGCAGCTAATGCTCATTCCCGTGCAGCTAATGCTCGTGCACATGTACAAGAATACAGAGGAGCTTGGGCTAGCATCCAGCATGCACTGACATGTCAGCGTATTGCCCATGCTCATTGGTGCCAAGTTGCCTATAGGAGACCCTTGTGTGTGCTAATTGCTGGATGTTCTACAGCTTTCCCATGATCCATGTTCCAGTGTTCCTACTTTTGCTAACTGGTCTTTCATTGTTTAGGGCCCAGCTTCTTTCTGACCTTGCTCTAGAAATTGTGGATACCGACCTCAGCTTCCCTCTGACTATTCTTTGACTGCTTCCCTGGTAAAGATCTTGGACTACTACTGGAACTTGCTCTGCTTGCTTCCCTGCTATTGACATCAGCCTGCTACCTGACCATGCTGCTGCCCCTGGCTCGTCTTGACTATGTCTCTAACTGCAGCAATCACCTGCTACCATGCTACCGTCATCCATGCTTCTTTTGAAGCCCTCCCGTCAACTAGGCCTGCAAAAATTGTATGGTGTGTTGGCGCTCAGAGGTAATACCATGGGGTGGCTGCTGCAAGTGAGGTAATGAGGCAAGTGGTGTATCCGGGGTCTGTAAACAGGATACAAGTGAGCATACACAATTACATCATGATTAGTAGGCACAAGGAGGGGATTAAAAGCCCATGTGCTAGTCCCTGGAGGAAGGATTATGGCGGATTATCCTGGGATCCAATGGGGAATGAAGGGGTCCAGGGGAGATCCAGGGATGGATGGATGGATGAGCACTCAGGGCAGCTGACCGGTGGAGTGAAGCCAACTCTGTATAGACAATTAGGAGGAAAGGAAAGTGCCTCTTGAGTGTGGTAAAAGGATTTATTACAATAAAATTAGTAGAAACTCACATAGAGGTTTGTGGATTCGCATGTGTGAACGCCATGCTCCGGGGGCAGATGTAGATGGTTGCGGTTCCTGGTGGTGTCCGACAGCTCCGGAGGACTCGAGAGGCCCGCTCCTATGTCTTCCGGGTGGTCAGCAGCGAGGAAGCTTGTGCATCGGCCGGCGGTAGCGTCTGACGTCACGGAGGTTGGTAAGGGCAGTGTTGGCAGGCTTGGGCTCACTCAACTAGGCCTGCAACCAAGGTATGTAACAGTGTAATGTTTTTCTATGATGTAAATCTCAATCAATAAATCACTTTTGTGATAAAGTATGTACTAATCCTTATTTTAACAGGAAAATAAATAATGATGCACAAATCCTTTTTAAAAAGTTATACTGTATTTCATAAACAAAAAAAAATTGTCAGTGTTTGCATTAGCTCAGTACACAGACACTGCTTTTTCTGCAAGTAGTTTTTTGGTAATGTGTAGTTTTATTATAACACAGGAAATCTGTATTATTCCGAGTCACTTCATCATCAAATGAAGAATTTTATAAAGTACACAGAGGTAAATGGACTGCTTAAAAATACACCTATATACTGTGCATTTTATGTTTTTTCAGCAATTAAATTGGCTGTAAAGAATAGCAAATTAGGTGTGACTTTCAGCAGGTTACTGTTCTTGCACATTGCTGTTCTATACAAATGTTTACACAATTACTTTGGGCCATTCATGAGTATTTATTTCTGTATAATGAGAAACAGCTTAGAAGTAGAATGCCAGGTGTTTTAGTTAACAACTCATTGTGCTAAGAAGCACTTGCATTTACTGTAATTTTCAATATACACTCACCAGCCACTTTATTAGGTACACCTGTTCAATTGCTTGGTAATACAAACTGCTAATCAGCCAATCACATGGCAGCAACTCAATGCATTTAGACACATTGATGTGGTGAAGACGAGTTGCTGAAGTTCAAACCGAGCATCAGAAATGGGAAGAAAGGGGATTAAGGCGACTTTGAATGTGGCATGCTTGTTGGTGCCAGACGGGCTGGTCTAAATATTTCAAAAACTGCTGATTTACTGAGATTTTCACACATAACCATCTCTCAGGTTTACAGAGAATAATCAGAAAAAGAGAAAATATCCAGTAAACGGCAGCTGTGTGGCTGAAAATGCCTTGTTGAGGTCAGAGAAGAATGGGAAGACTGGTTGGAGATGATAGAAAGGCAACATTAACTCAAAGAAGCACTCGTTACAACCAAGGTATGCAGAATACCATCTCTGAATGCACAACACATCAAACCTTGAAGCAGATGGGCTACTGCAGAAGAAAACCACACTGGATTCCACACCTGTCAGCTGAGAACAGGAAACTGAGACTACAATTTGCACAGGCTTACCAAAATTGGGAAATAGAAAAAAAACTTTGCCTGGTCTGATGAGTCTTGATTTCAGCTGTGACATTCAGATGGTAGGGGCAGAATTTGGCATAAACAACATTAAAGCATCTGTCCTACCTTGTATCAACAATTCAGGCTGGTGGTGGTGGTGTAATGGTGTGGGGGATATTTTCTTGGCACACTTTGTGCCCCTTAGTACCAAATGAGCATCATTTGAATGCCACAACCTACCTGAATATATATATAATATATATATTTACTAGGGATAGACCGATATGGTTTTTTTAGGGCCGATACCGATATTTTGGTCACAACATATCGGTATTGGCTGATATGGGCTGATATTTTGTACATTTAAAGTTTTGAAATAAAGACAATTTTTGACACAAATCTGGTACTGAACATGTTAATTTTTGTTTAATGCTTAATGGCTGGCTTGCTGGCACCCTGTGGTAGCTGGCTGGCTGGCTGGCACCCTGTGGTGGGTGGCTGACTTGCTGGCACCCTGTGGTGGGTGGGTGGGTGGGTGGCTGACTGGCTGGCACCCTGTGGTATGTGGGTGGCTGGCTGGCTGGCACCCTGTGGTATGTGGGTGGCTGGCACAGGGCCTGTGTGTGGCTGGCTGGTACAGGGCCTGTGGGCGACTGGCTGGTACAGTGCCTGTGGCTGGCTGGTACAGGGCCTGTGGGTGGCTGGCTGTCTGGCACCCTGTCTGTGAGTGGCTGGCTGTCTGGCACCCTGTGGTGGGTGGCTGGCTACCTGGCACCCTGTGGTGGCTGGCACAGGGGATGTGGGTGGCTGGCTGGTACAGGGCCTGTGGGTGGCTGGCTGGCTGGTACAGGGCCTGTTGGTGGCTGGCTGGCTCGCTGGTACAGTGCCTGTGGCTGGCTGGTACAGGGCCTGTGGATATGGGTGGGTGGGTGGCTGGCTGGCACGGGGCTGCTGTGGGTGGGTGTATGGCTGTGATACACTCCTGCGAGACTATTCCCGACTCCAGACGAGGCTGTCCAAGGCGAGGGAGGCGGCCTAAGAAGGCAGAATGGCGTCACAAAAATATCGGCAATATCGGTCAGTTCCGGGGCCGATACCAATATATCGGGAAAGTGTATATCGGCCCCCTATCCCTAATATTTACTGTGTGTATATATATATATATATATATATATATATATATATATATACAGTATCTCACAAAAGTGAGTACACCCCTCACATTTTTGTAATATTTTATTATATCTTTTCATGTGACAACACTGAAGAAAAGACACTTTGCTACAATGTAAAGTAGTGAGTGTACAGCTTGTATAACAGTGTAAATTTGCTGAAAGTGGAAAAAGGAAGGTACTTGGCGCTGCCACAATGAAGTGATGTAAATAAATAAATGTAGATCAGTGAATGTGAACCACATATACTAATAACTCTATACAGGGGTGACAAGCATGGTATATCTCAAGGGTAAGTATCCTCAATAGCTTCAATAGGAAGTGTGCACCGTTTCCATGATTCCATTAACCCTCATGGCATGTAGCGGTCATAAATACAGTTGGGGGTTCCGATCATAAATGGGGAGGAAAGGCTCAAATAGTTAAGTACTGTATAATGAATTCTTTATTAAAAGTGAAACATTACTCACAATTTAGCGGTGAAAAACAGGCAGATCAGATACAAGTAGCTCGGTACCGTTCCCGGGTTACTTCCGGAACGCGATGCGTTCCAAACGCCGGAAATGCGGTTCACAGGTACAGTAAGCGGAAGTGACGGAAGCACGCTCTACGCGTTTCGTCATTTGATGGCTTCAGGACGAAACGCGTAAAGCGTCCTTCCGTCACTTTCGCTTACTGTACCTGTGAACCGCATTTCTGGCGTTTGGAACGCATCGTATTCCAGAAGTAACCCGGGAGCGTTACTTAGCTACTTGATCTGCCTGTTTTTCACCGCTAAATTGTGAGTAATTTTTCACTTTTAATAAAGAATTCATTATACAGTACTTCACTATTTGAGCCTTTCCTCCCCATTTATGATCAGGACCTTCAACTGTATTTATGACTGCTACATGCCATGAGGGTTAATGGAATCATGGAGACGGTACACACTCCCTATTGAGGCTATTGAGGATACTTACCCTTGAGATATACCACGCTTGTCACCCCTGTAGGGGTACCATTATCTGGTGAGTGTGCAATTCATTGGGGGGACACAAGGATTCACCTGCACGCGTCACCTTATACAGATTTCCACTTTAACCCACAACGGCTTGTGATCGGATGATTGTCATTTTCTTCAGATTATAAACTTTTAATTCTACACGAACTCACCTACTTAGTCACTTTTTCCTTGTATGGGACACTTACCATTTTACGAGTGTCATTGGACTTCACCTGCTTATCATATTTAAATTGCAATTTGCTTCACTCTATCCATTTGTTCGTGATTATTATATTTAGTTTTTCCTTTCTTTGCCCACTATTTTCTTTTGGACTCACCTTATTTAAATCTGTGCACTGTATACCACTCATCACTTTTATGTGATTTATTCACTTTCCTGACACATTCTCTTCATTTTGGGATATCTGGGGACACTTCTACCCCCTCCTCCTTTTTTAAAGGAGCACTGTCACTTTAATTTAGTGCACCAAGTCACTTTATATCACAATTACACTTATTACAGTTGCACTTTACCATATTATTAATTTATTAGATATTTGTTGCACTTTATTTATTAGATTATCTATTTTGTATATGATTTTTCATTTGTGCATTTTTATATATCACACCTCTTGTATTTATTTATATTGCTTCCAGCACCTTATCATTTACATATACCACTCTTTATAGAGTTATTAGTATATGTGGTTCACATTCACTGATCTACATTTATTTATTTACATCACTTCATTGTGGCAGCACCAAGTACCTTCCTTTTTCCACTTTCTACAATTAGTATACTTCTCCTTTAAGAGGCATATACTTTTATTGAAGGTAGGCTGCAGCCACCCACTCCCTATTTTTCCCATTAGCGCGGGTTTTTTTTTTATTTTCAGTGTAAATTTGCTGTCCCCTCAAAATAACTCAACACACAGCCATTAATGTCTAAACCACAGACAACAAAAGTGAGCACATCACTGAGTGACAATGTCCAAATTGGGCTCAATTAGCCATTTTCCCTCCCCGGTGTCATGTGACTCATTAGTTACAAGGTCTCAGGTGTGAACAGGGAGCAGGTGTGTTAAATTTGGGGTTATCGCTCTCACTCTCTCATACTGGTCACTGGAAGTTCAACATGGCACCTCATGGCAAAGAACTCTCTGAGGATCTGAAAAAAAGAATTGTTGCTCTACATAAAGATGGCCGAGGCTATAGGAAGATTACCAAGACCCTGAAAATAAGCTTCAGCACGGTGGCAAGGACCATACAGCTGTTTGACAGGACAGGTTCCACTCAGAACAGGCCTTGCCATGGTCGACCAAAGAAGTTGAGTGCACGTGCTCAGCATCATATCCAGAGGTTGTTTTTGGGAAATATACATACGAGTGCTGCCAGCATTGCTGCAGAGGTTGAAGGGGTGGGGGTGGGGGGAAGCCTGTTAGTGCTCAGACCATATGCCGCACACTGCATCAAATTGGTCTGCATGTCTTCTAAAGATAATGCACAAGAAAGTCCGCAAACAGTTTGCTGAAGACAAGCAGACTAAGGACATGGATTGCTGGAACCATGTCCTGTGGTCTGATGAGACCAAGATAAACGTATTTTGTTCAGATGGTGTCAAGTGTGTGTGGCAGCAACAAGGTGAGGAGTACAAAGACAAGTGTGTCTTGCCTACAGTCAAGCATGGTGGTGGGAGTGTCATGGTCTGGGGCTGCATGAGTGCTGCCAGCACTGGGGAGCTACAGTTCATTGAGGGAACCATGAATAGAATTCATGGTTTTATCTCTGGAATACATCCCCTTCCTTATGCATGCCAAATTTCTGCCAGCTTTGGCAGCTGCAGCTTGACATTGAATGCTATTGCCAAGTCTATCTTCCACTAAGACCCCCAGATCTTTCTCCATTGTTGATACCCCCAGAGCATCTGTAGGGCATCCTCAAACAAGAGGTGGAGGAGCGCAAGGTCTGTAACATCCACCAGCTCCATGATGTCATCATGGAGGAGTGGAAGAGTACTTCAGTAGCAACCTGTGAGGCTCTGGTGAACTTCATGCCCAAGAGGGTTAAGGCAGTGATGGAAAATATTGGTAGCCACAAAAAATATTGACACTTTTGGCCCAATTTGGACATTTTAACTTAGGGGTGTACTCACTTTTGTTGCCAGTGGTTTAGACATTAATGGCTGAGTGTTGAGTTATTTTGAGGGGACAGCAAATTTACACTGTTATACAAGCTATACGCTTACTACTTTACATTGTAGCAAAGTGTAATTTCTTCAGTGTGGTCACATGAAAAGATATAATAAAATATTTAGATACATGTGAGGGGTGTACTCACTTTTGTGAGATACTGTATATATATATATATATATATGTATATATATATATATATATATATATATATATATATATATATATATATATATATATATATATATATATATATATATATATTGGAGGACATCACTAATGTTTAGAATCAGTTATTTGTTGGTGTTTAGTACCTTTTTCTTAACTGCCTAATTTTGTTTTCTGAATGAGCCCAATACAGCCTTTTTAAAACAGAAGATATTCACATGTCCCATTGTATCACATATCTCAAAAATAAGAGGATTATTTCCCATTGCAAGATAATGGGCAGAGTCATGCAAATCATTCCTTTTCTTGCACCATTGGCTAACTTTACATCCAGAACCACTGGTATATGGCACATCTACCACCGAATAATATAAACAATGATTTCAAATTTTTTATAGCTACTTCAGGCTTTTTAGCCATAATCAGTAGAGTGAAAGGAAACAAAAAACTTCTATGGTGTAGGGCTTGGGGACCAAGGAGAAATTATAACTAGTATAAGCCAGAAGGTTCTGGTGAGGAGAGGTTAAAGGAACCAAAATGTCTTTCAATAAGCCTATGCATTGCACAGTAGAGGTTCTGCATGTAGTTAGCCAGAGGGGTAAAAAAGTCACATGGCTATGTCTACTATCCTGAATTTAGAAAGAAAAACATAACCTTTGGGATATGCAATGACTTGAGAAGTGTTGTTTTCTTGTTCTTTTTTGGTATAATTTCTCTTTTTTGAATTAGAAAAGGACCAACTTCATCATACAAGGCTTACAAGGCCTAATTCTTATCTATCACACTGGGCTTTATGTTGTTAATTGCATAATCAGCAATCTATTGTCATATACATGCAGCCACTTTAAACACAGTTGTTATGGTTTCAAACGTGAAGTGTAATCTCTTCATTTCTATAATGAACATCCCTCCCATCCCGTCTTACAAAGCACCAGAATGCTTTTTTGTTTACCAAGTATAAACTTTTTAGCCTGTTCCAACATATTACAGAGGTCTTTTTAGATAACTAGGATTTTGCTATTATAGCAAATTGGAATACTTTTTTTTAATTATATGGGTTTATATGAACTTCTTGAGTACCAGCCTGTAAAAACTCCTTTATTTCCAGGCCAGTTTTCAGTGCTGTAATAGTTTAACTAACAATTACTCTGCCACGTAGCACTTTGCCCAGTTGAACCTTTTTCCTTTTTTGAGGCAGATAAAGCATTTGGTGGAATTTGATAACTCTTTTTTTTTAATTTATATTACATTTTTTATAATATGTATTTTCTGTTCAAATAAAAACATAGAAAATAGTACAGAATTATATACATACCCCCCTCCCCCCCAAGTAGACACCCCAAGACACTCTTGTTTTTGCCACAATTTTTTGGAAATGAAAAAAACACGCTGGCATTGAGTTGGTTAAAAAATTGAGCTTGATAATGGTGCTTTAGCTACAGCAGATCATTAATGTAAAGGTCATACACTTAAATTGAAGGAAGTAAAAGGTTTAATGTACAGATTGCATATAGTGAGAGGATAAATATAAGGGAGTTAATGTGCAGATGTGCAAAATAAGGGAGGTAATGGGGATATTATACAGGACACATACAAAGACAGGATAAGGCTGAGATGTGCAGAAGAGTAGGGTAGTAAAAGGGTTTAAAAACAATCTCACAGCCAAAATATGTGATATGTGATCTTCTACTAATAAATACATTAATTAGTATGACTCCCAACACTAGTGTGTTTACATTTGTAATTGCAATGATTGGTCATCACAGTGATCCCAAGGGACAGAGCAATTCATCAATACAATTCATCAAGGTGGTTAAAGAAAGAAGAAAGTACTAGTAAAAAAAAATGCACAACTTTTATATAAGTAATGCAGCCACATGCGCTTGTCTCAAAATAAAACTGGAAAGTTTTCTGACTACAGGATATAATTTAAGTAAAACTGTCAAGTAACATAGCTGTGTAGTTGTAAACTCAAAATCAAACTTTGCTTTTCAGTTTAGAAGGGTTTTTTTCTCTTTTGCAGTCCAATGCAGACGATAAAAAAGAATCTTTATGACTAAGTTGTTATTGTAACATTAAAGTAAGATCAAGTTGGGTTTGTGCAGGTAGAAATGACCACAATGTCCTTATTTCCATGGGTTGTGATAGCATAGATTCCAAATGACATTGGGCACACTCATACAGAGAACTTTGAAGCAAGGTCATTATCCCTGGAGCGGACCAGCTCTGTCGTATAATGATACTCTGTGGTACCTTTCTGTCTGAGGACTACAAAGGTTGATGTTCAAAACTATCTTGACTTGCATTTTTGCAGGCTCAGATTCAAGGCCATTTAACAATAAAGATACAGGTAACCATAGATATTTTGGGAAATAGGTAACCCATTTTTGAAAAAGAATGCTTGGCTTAAATTAAAGTAGAACTAAGTTCTCCTATTCGCCAAGGATGGTGCCATTGTAAACTCTATTAAGACCTGCAGTTTGGCCTGGTACTGCACACTTGATCAGCTAATGGTTTGGTTATATATTTCCACGCTATGGATGTTGTTAATATATAGCTGCTGACCCCCACTTGGACTATCTGCCATGGTAGTGTCTGATAAGTGAATACGGAAAAAGGACTGGGTATTGGCCCTGCTCTGTTCTACCTCAGACTATTAGTTGGAATTTGTCATACATCATATCTTACCAAGTAATACTTGATTAGATACTTGATTTTATATGACTATAAAAATACAAAAAATCCACATAATTGTATATATATATAGTGAATTTTGTGCAAAAAAGCAAGTGCCCAGTGAAAATAATCAATATTATTACAATATTATTACAAACACATATTGAAATCAATTGTGCCTTTAAATATTAATTGTGCTCATAAAATATTAAGTGACCAATAGCGTACAAAGTGAGCAGTACTACCAATCTTTATATACTGTATATATATACTGTATATATATATATATATATATATATATATATATATGTAGTCCATCCATTAGTACAATATTCCACCCTTCATATATCAGTGTTGTAAGTCCCCGTCTGAGGGCAGAAACTGATGATGTTGCAGCAGGAAAGAGTATATCAGAAGCATACACAGTGCCCGGTGTCTCTACACGTGCCCCCCCTCTTGTTGCCTTACTCACCAGAGATATCTCCCTCAAAAGGGGTATCCAGCCTCCACAGCTCCACCTGGCTGTATAAAGATATCCAGGGCCAACCCCAGGATATTCCTCCTTGGTGTTTCTTACTCTTCACACAGGTTGCAATCGTACATGCAAATGTCAAAAGACAAGCTCCATAGTGTGATACCGTAAAATTAAATTTTATTTGGAAAACTGTATAGCACTTACATTCGGTTTGCAAACATTCAGCGTTGTAAAACCAGGAAGTCTGGGACGTGATGCGCTCCATGGACCTGAAAACCGGAAGTGAGGCAATGACATTGTGGCTCCGCACAGGAGGATGCAAAACAATGGTACACTAAACATATCGCTTAACATGAGCAAATTTAGATGTAGGGTTCAGTTCACAAACATAGAAGCAGGTCCATATATGTACAGTATGTGTAGAAGATAACATAAAAATCTTGAATAAGGTCAATGACCAACTATCCTCCTGAAATCATGTAAATTGTACACAAACGGGTAATGAACAAAATGCATTTCATTCAAAATTACACTTTGCCAGGTTAAAGTTCCAACTATATTCAATGTAGCTCTTAAGTAATAATTGTAGTAAGAAAGGGGGAACACCAGGCATCCCACACTTTATTATATTTTTTGGGGCAACCCCTATTTTCAAAATTAAGCTTTTCATATGGCAATATTTGGTTCACCAGCTTTATCCATTTGTGAACAGAAGGGGGAGTAGATTGAATCCATTTAAGTGCCATAGCATTCTGACATATCTCAGCCACTGTTCCTTATCCAGGACACCCAACAAGCATAACCTTGGGGTACATGGTACAGATACTGATAAAAAAGAGGAGAGAGTGTTAACCACCTGCTACCAATATCTGGAAATAATAGAACACAACCATGCGACATCTGCCAAATAAGCACATGGACAATCACATCTAGTACAATTTGGGGCAGGTATGCAGTGCATGGCATGTAGCCTTGCATGGCATGTAGTTAGGTAGGAATGATAATGCATATAAAGTTATTTGAGTTTATTTTTAACCACTTAACGACTGCCTTCCGCAGATTTACTGCAGCAGGCAGCCGATCCTGGGCAAAGCAACGTAGGTCTATGTCGCTGGCTCTCAGGAGGCATGGGGACAAGGTGCTTTAGGGTGAGGGGCAGAGCCCCTCCTGGCCCAAAGCACACACCCAACCATGTTGAGGGCATGTGGCCTGGTATGGTTCAGGTGGAGCGCTCGCTCGTCCCCCTTTCCTGACCTGCTAGGCTGCATGCCTGGATAAGAGTCTGTTATAGATTTTTTTTTGGGGGGGGGGGCCCATGCGTGTTTTTTTTATTTTGCTTTTAAATAGCTGGATGCTGGCAATTGTAGCTGCAAGTCAATTTAAATGTGATTTGACTTGTTTTTTTTTCTTTAGAAACTTCATTTTTGCTGCAGCATGTTTTATACATGCTACAGATACGCCACTTTGCAGACAGGCTAAGAGGACCCCCGAGGCACTATATTTAAAGGAATTTTTCATTTTATTGTTTTCACTTAAAGTAAAAGGTTTCAACTTTAAGTGAAACAATAAAAAAGAAAAAATAATTTTAATATAATGCCTGGGGGGTCCCCTTAGTCTAACTGTAAAGTGAAGCTATTGTAACATGTAAAGAATATGTTGCAGCAAAAATGAAATTTCTAAAGGAAAAAAATTGCATGAAATTATATTTACATTGCTGGCAATACAATACCATTGCCGGCATTAACAAAATGTTAAGAAAAATGGCGCAGGGTCCCCCTCCAGCCCATACCAGGCCCTTCGAGGAACCCCATGCCAACATTTAAAAAAAAAGGCGTGGGGTCCCCCCAAAAAAAATCTATAACCAACCCTTATCTTAGCATGCAGCCCGGCAGGTCAGAAAAGGAGGGGGGACAAGCGAGCGCCCCCTCCTGAACCATACCAGGCCACATGACCACAGCATGGTGGGTGCTTTTGGGCAAGGGGGCCTCTGCCTCCCACCCCAAAGCATCATCTCCCAATAGTGATGGGGACAAGGGTCTCTTCCCGACAACCTTTGACTGTGGTTGACAGGGGGCTTATTGGAATCTGGAAGCCACCTTTAACAATCCTTCAATAAAAAATATAAAATAAAAAACAATGGCCCCCATCGTAGATCTGTCGTCAATCACGCCGCCGGCCATCCCGAAAAAATAAAATAAAAAAGCTTTCCCCCGACACGGAGTCTCTATGCCTACTGCAGGCTCCTCCGGGTGACAGTTCTTTTTATAGGGAAGCAGCGGGGCTACCTCTTTACATCGGAGAAACAGAGAGTGTAGCCGCTCAGGTGTATGTCAAAAACCGTGTGCAGGTCGGATCCGTAGTCCAGGAGCATATGGAAGTAGAAAAAGTGAGACCGCACTCCAGTAAAGTCGTTTGTTGAGATCAAAAACTGTTTCCTTTATTCCTCAAGTAAAGCAAAAGACAGACAGTGTACCAGCAGACAAGTAGGTTGACGCGTTTCACAACATTCCCAGTCGCTTACTCATAACCACACTGTGAGGTGTGGTTATGAGTAAGCGACTGGGAATGTCGTGAAACGCGTCAACCTACTTGTCTGCTGGTACACTGTCTGTCTTTTGCTTTACTTGAGGAATAAAGGAAACAGTTTTTGATTTCAACAAACGACTTTACTGGAGTGCGGTCTCACTTTTTCTACCTCTTTACATCACCTAGTGGCACTGCCCCCCTTATGACATCAGAGACTCAGCATGCAGTGACGTCAGTGATGTCTGAAGGGGCGGTGCCACCAGTTGACATGGACAGGTGCCCCCCCTTCCCTATGAATGAACTGTCAAACGAAGGAGCCTGCAGTAGGAATAGCACTTCTGTGTCTGTGAGAGGGATTTTTTTTTCTGACACTTTTTTGGTGAATGGGTAAAGATTCCAATAAGCCTGCCGCCTGCAGAGCCCAACAACCACAGCCTAGGGTTGTCAGGAAGGGGCCCTTGTCTTCATCAACATGGGGACAGGGTTCTTTGGGGTGGGGGGTCTCCCTGTAAAAGAAATGTCAAATGGAGCCTGAGAGTTAGCAAAAGTGTTTTTTTTTTTCATGTCGGCGTGCGGCGTGATTGATGATGGATCTAAATCGGGGGGACACTGTTTTTTATTTTTTAATAAAAAATTTGTCAGAAACTGTCTCTGTGTTTTTATTTTTTTACACTTTATGTACCCGATACCCAATCATATTGGGGGGGGGGGGGTGCCGGATCTGTTAAAGGGAGCTTCCAGATTCTGATAAGGCCCCCACCAGCAGATCGCGACAACCAAAGCCCAGGGTTGTCAGGAAGAGGCCCTTCTGCTTTGGGGTGGCCCTGCCCCAAAGCACCCATCCCATCATGTTGAGGGCATGTGGCCTGGTATGGTTCAGGAAGGGGGCTCTCGCTCATCCCCCCCCCTTTCCTGACCTGACGGGATGCATGCTGGGATAAGGGTCTGATATGGATCTTGGGGGGACCCCCACACCGTTTTTTTTTACATTTTGGCATGGGGTTTCCCTTAAAATCCATACCACTCCTGAAAGTCCTGGTATAGACTGAAGGGGGGACCCTATGCAGTTTTTTCAACATTTTTCTATTGCCAGGCATTTTCGGCATTCTTTTCTTTACATTCATCAAGGATGTGGGTGGATCCAGCCCCCCCTCCTATGTGAATGGGTATCAGGTACATCGTACCCCTATCCATTCACCAAAAAAATTGTCAAAAAGTGAGAACCACAGAAAACATGTCCTTTATAAAAAAAAATAAATAAATAAAAAAATAGTATTCCTGGATGTAAATCTATCGTCATTCACGATGCTCGCCAGACCTGAAAAATAGAAAAAATAAAGGCCTCCCACCATCTGCCCACTCTGTTTTGACAGTTCTTATATAGGCAAGGGGCAGAACCACCCGGCTATGTCACCCATGGCACTGCCCCTTCTGATGTCACATGACGTCACGTGATGTTTGTTTTTTTGCAGCAGATTCCCGGCTAGGGAAGAAAGAGAAGTCATCCTCCATGGAGGAGATCCTGCGTTCTATGACACATTTCATATCCTGCCTCAGTAGGCCTATGTCTACTTTAATTTCCTCCATCTTGCCTGTGAGAGAGATATTGCAGGCCATGATGGCATTAGGAAGCTGCACATTTACGTGCTCCAGGGTAAGCTTACCCGATTTTTCAGCTGCCATGGCAACCTTCTGAGCCTCTGAGGTCACAGCACCGCTGCTTCTCGTGTGAGGAGGGAAGCGGGTACCATCTTGCCTATCCATGCGGGTGAATTATTTTAGCCAATCCGCAGTGGTAGACGGCCAATCTCTGCTCATGATTCTTGCCTGGTGATGGTACACCTTGAGGGGCTCAAGTGGTATGCAGGATTACAACAGATTCTGTAGGTGGCTGGCAGAGCTCTCCTCAGACACATCCGGCTATCTTAGCAGTAGCCACGACCCCTGGTTAATGCACATAACAGTGTGAAGATCTTCATAGCACCACTTTTCAAGTTGGGATTATTACACTTTCACTTCAAATGCATTTTTTTGTGATTTTGTTTAACGGTGGCAGTAGCAAAAACGGTTTTTGCTTCTTTAAAATAGATTTGAAGTTATGATTTTCGCAATATATTTATATTTTTTTATATACATTATTGTATCACATTTTTGTTTTTTCACTGTTATTCAAACTCTCTGTAGCACAGGTTTCTAAGCAGAGCTGCACCATATTTTGCACTCCCCAATTGAAGTAAATCAACTTCATAGTGTATTACATTCTGGGAAAATTGTAAAAGACACTTTTACTTTACCACAACAGGAAAAAAGTAGGTGTTCTTTTGTGTGCTTCTTGGCATTGCACCATTTGTGCTGGCCTCTGCCTAGTCGCACAACATTCTCCTGGACACAAAAAGCATTAGACATTTTTTTAATGGGTGGGGGGGGGGTCTGTACAGCAGAAAGAGGGACATTTTGAAAAAAATTCACCTTGTAAACAGGTTCCTTTAAAAAATTGTAGATGTTTAAATAAGACTACCTACAGTATTTGCCTATTACCAAAATGTTTAATTGAGTTAATTCCAACATTTTCATTATTCTTACTTAGGTATGATCTCTGACAACAGATTAAGGTACTTGAGAGACCATCAATACTTGTTAAATTCACAGTGATGATTTTTTCAAGGTAAATCTGCTTTCCATTTGTGCAAAGTATCCTGTAAAAATATGTTATCCTGGCTAATAATTGGGTCTGCAGTCTGTTTTAACTTAAAGCTTAATGTTATCTCCTTTATTACCTTGAAAAGGTGTGCCATTAGTATTATGTTACCAGTGAATACTCACAAAACAGATGTAGCCCACCTGCTGTCAGTCTGTGATTTAGCATGCTCATTTTTACTACAGGTACAGCTTTTAACTAGGTGTCTGTGTTGCTTTTGCGTGTGTTAAAGAATAATTACATCGCAACACCAATAATGAAATATTATGAGTAAAACTTGAATCCAAAGGATTTCTTACTTATCAAATGGCCCTAAGTTGGCTGGCCATTCATATGTGTTTGCTCTATTTCCTAGTTTCATTTGAAGATAATGCTTTATTGTTAGAAATACCTTATCTTTTCCAGACATAAATGTTTTATCTTCTTAAAAAAGTACAAAGAGTGTAGGTGTAAGTTATCCACAGCATGCACTGCAGCTTTCAGCAGCCTAAATTTGATCGGTAGATATATATCACTATATGATACTGCCTTTCCAATTTTGGTAATTAAAGAGTCCCCATTCTCTACCCCATCAAAATAGGGATTTTGAATTTACCTAAAGCTACAACTACAGTGTATTTATGAGATACAACAGATGCTCTTGGGATATTGTTTAGAAGAAAAAGCAGGGTGATTTTTCCAGGACCTAATGTTCTTTGGTAATTGTGCTGTGATAAACCAGTGTCATAGTTCACTACATCTCAACCTTATCCAACATGTGCTAAACAGAAGTCAAATGTGCAAGGAAAAAAAGATCTTCCAAAGGCTTGATCATCCAAAAATGAACAATTAGCTTTTTTTAAATCTTTTTGGAATAACCATACAATACTCGTTCCAAGCCATGATAATCCTAAATCTAGCAGCACTTGTGCTGAATAGCTAAGGATCTTGCTGTATAAGCCTTTCACCAAGGGGACAAAACTAGGGCTTGTTATCATACAAACAACCTTATTCAATAAAAAGCTTTTATTTTAAAGCCCTAATCATAATGTCCTTTAGTATATAGCAGGGGTCCCCAACCCCGGGGCCGTGGAAAAGTACTGGTCCGTGGCCTGTCAAATGCCTCCTGTCCCTTCAGCTACTGCGCATGTCTAAGCTAAGTGAATCAATCAGGGAAAGCGAGCTTGTGGCGTATGTTTCCCTAAAAGCACACACAAATGCTAGGCAACAACTAACAGTGCCGATCCTGCAGCACCACTCAGGGGGATGCGGGATTTCATGGGTGGAATGGTGCCGATCCCCAGGGACACACAGGCAGAGGGGTACTGGACACACAAGCAGGGGCATACAGGACATATTGCTCTCCTATGCTCACCTCTGCTCATACACTGCACAGAAAAAAATGCATCTGGTAGCAGCAAGCGACAAGCTATATCTGGTGGCAGGCAAAGTTGGAAAGCGACGGTGGCAAGTGACACATTGCATCTGTTGGCAGATGAAGTTGGCAAGCGACGGTGGTAAGTGACATGCTGTATCTGGTGCCAGTTGAAGGAGGTAAGTGACACGCTGCATCTGGTGGCAGGCAGAGTTGGCAAGTGATGGTGGTAAGTGACACACTGCATCTGGTGGGAGGCGAAGGTGGCAAGTGAAGGTGAAAAGTAACACGCCGCATCTGGTGGCAGACAAAGTTGGCAAGCGACAGTGGCAAGTGGCACGCTGCATCTGGTGGCAGGCGAATTTGGCAAGCGGCGGTGGCAAGTGACATGCTGCATCCAGTGGCAGGCGAAGTTGGCAAGCGATGGTGGTAATCGACACACTGCATCTGGTGGCAGGCAAAGTTGGCAAGTGAAGGTGGCAAGGGACACACTGCATCTGGTGGCAGACAAAGTTGGCAAGCGATGGTGGCAAGTGACCCCTTGCATCTGGCGGCAGGCAAAGTTGGCAAATGACGGTGGCAAGTGACAAATTGCATCTGTTGGCAGGCGAAATTGGCAAGCAACGGTGGTAAGTGACACGCAGCATCTGGTGGCAGGCAAAGTTGGCAAGCGACGGTGGTAAGTAACACACTACATCGTGTGCCTGACAAAGGAGGCATGTGACATGCTGCATCTGGTGGCAGGCTGAGTTGGCAAGCGATGGTGGTAAGTGACACACTTCATCTGGTGGCAGGTGAATGTTGCAAGGGAAGGTGGCAAGTGACACGCTGCATCTGGTGCAGACGAAGTTGGCAAGCGACAGTAGCAAGTGACATGCTCCATCTGGTGACTGGCAAAGTTGGCAAGCGACGATGGCAAGTGAAATGCTGCATCTGGTGGCCGGAGAAGTTGGCAAGCGACTGTGGTAAGTGACACGCTGCATCTGGTGGCAGGCAAACGTGACAAGTGATGATGGCAAGTGACAAACTGCATCTGGTGGGAGTCGAAGGTGGCAAGTAATGGTGGCCAATGACACTGTACATCTGGTGGCAGGCGACCATGGCAAGTGACATACTCAGGCATTGCACTGATTCTGTATTATGGCAAGTTAAACTATTTCATTATATATGACAATGTATTAATAGAAATAATGCTCTGCAATCATTGATGACCAGTAGGGTTGAGCGGACACCTAGATGTCCGTGTTCGACGGGTTCGGCCGAACTTTAAAAAAAAGTCCGGGTCCGTGTCCCGGACTTTTACCGAACTTTTCCCGGACACCGAACCCCATTGAAGTCAATGGGGACCCGAACCTTAAGGCACTAAAATGGCTCTAAAACACCAAAGGAAAGGGCTAGAGTGCTGCAAATGGCAGCAAAACGTAATTAAGAGCATGGCAAGTGCTCTGCAAACAAATGTGGATAGGGAAATAACTTAAAACAACAAAAAAAAACAGAAAAATAAAACAATGTTCTTCTTCATCTCTGAAGGACGAGGCCCATATGGAGTAGGAGGGAGGTTGAGGTGGTGGTGGATGTGGCGGTGACATAGGCGTGCGCACAGGGTGTGCTGGGTGTGCCTGGGCACACCCTAATCACCTAGGGCACATAGCATTGCCAGTGAGGAGATGGGAAAGATCTCCCTGGGACCTGCTCTGCTCTATTTCTCCTTGCCTACAGGTACATGGCCCCGATACATTACTCTCCCTGCTGGCAAACACATGCATGTGTATTTCAACTTTGGGGTGCACACCTTAATGCAATAGGCTGCGCACACCTATGGGCGGTGTAGGTGGAAGCGGCGGTGGAGGAGGACCAGGGCCGGATTAACAGCATCATGGGCTTGGTGCTGAGGATTTTGAAGGGCCTTAAGGGCCGTGCCTTGCCATGCACCCAGAGGAGGAAGGGTGCAGCCATGCATGCCTAATTCAACATGGGATGCTGTCTCTGAAGCCCATAAACACATCCATGCATCGCCAACTGTCCCTCCTTGTCCGGCCTTCACGCTGTGTGGGGAGGTTCTGAGGGTGCTGCCTGGGGAAGCGAGCATAGAAGCCAGACTTCTGTGTTTACAAGTGACAGAAGAGCGGTAACAGTGAATATGGCCAACCCGGGGCCTATATAAAAGGTAGGGGCCTGGAGCTGCAGCTCCAATAGCCCCTACATTAATCTGGCCCTGAGGAGGAGGACGAGGTAGCCAACACTGCTTCTTTTCAAAAATTTTAAATGAGGGTACACCCCAAAAGAGTGAGAAAGAGCAAAAATGGAACAATAGGTGGGTAAGGTCGGTATCCATTGCTATTCTGCATAAGGTACGGAAAAGTCCCGTGGGATCCATGCCTGGTTCATTTTAATGAACGTGAGCTTGTCCACATTGTCTCTGGACAGGCGGCTGCGCTTGTCTGTTATAACGCCCCCAGCCGTGCTAAATACCCGTTCAGATAATACACTGGCTGCAGGGCACGCCAGCACCTCCAAGGCGTAAAGGGCAAGCTCAGGCCATGTGCCCAATTTGGAGACCCAGAAGTTGAAGGGGGCAGACCCGTCATTCACTACATGTAGGCGTGTGCACACATACTGCTCCACCATGTTGGTAAAATGCTGCCTCCTGCTAAGACGTTCCATCTGAGCTGCTGGTGCTGCTGTTTGTTGTGGCGTGCTGACAAAGCTTTTCCACATTTCGGCCATGCTAACCCTGCCTTCTGAGGTGCTGGCGGTGCCCTGATTGCGTTGGCGACCTCCTCCTCCTCCTCCTCTGCCTTGTGCTTCCACTGTGGCCCCGCTGTCAGATGGGAATGCCAGCAGCAACAACTTGGAAAGGTGGATCTCTCTCACACGTACCAACACAGACTATCCCCCAATTTAACTGATCCCCAAAGGTTTTTGATTAAATAGCGGAATAGAAAATATGATCCAAAAAAAGTGTATGTATATCACACGTACACAACCACACTAGGCCCCAATTACTATTGTTTGTACCCCTAAAAGGCTAGATGAGGAGTAGGGGGGGTATGGAACAGGCAGCACCCTCAAACCTTCAGAAGTATGAGATGAACCCCAACAACTTGGAAAGGTGGATCTCTCTCACACGTACCAACACAGACTATCCCCCAATTTAACTGATCCCCAAAGGTTTTTGATTAAATAGCGGAATAGAAAATATGATCCAAAAAAAGTGTATGTATATCACACGTACACAACCACACTAGGCCCCAATTACTATTGTTTGTACCCCTAAAAGGCTAGATGAGGAGTAGGGGGGTATGGAACAGGCAGCACCCTCAAACCTTCAGAAGTATGAGATGAACAACAACAACTTGGAAAGGTGGATCTCTCTCACACGTACCAACACAGACTATCCCCCAATTTAACTGATCCCCAAAGGTTTTTGATTAAATAGCGGAATAGAAAATATGATCCAAAAAAAGTGTATGTATATCACACGTACACAACCACACTAGGCCCCAATTACTATTGTTTGTACCCCTAAAAGGCTAGATGAGGAGTAGGGGGGGTATGGAACAGGCAGCACCCTCAAACCTTCAGAAGTATGAGATGAACCCCTACAACTTGGAAAGGTGGATCTCTCTCACACGTACCAACACAGACTATCCCCCAATTTAACTGATCCCCAAAGGTTTTTGATTAAATAGCGGAATAGAAAATATGATCCAAAAAAAGTGTATGTATATCACACGTACACAACCACACTAGGCCCCAATTACTATTGTTTGTACCCCTAAAAGGCTAGATGAGGAGTAGGGGGGGTATTGAACAGGCAGCACCCTCAAACCTTCAGAAGTATGAGATGAACCCCAACAACTTGGAAAGGTGGATCTCTCTCACACGTACCAACACAGACTATCCCCCAATTTAACTGATCCCCAAAGGTTTTTGATTAAATAGCGGAATAGAAAATATGATCCAAAAAAAGTGTATGTATATCACACGTACACAACCACACTAGGCCCCAATTACTATTGTTTGTACCCCTAAAAGGCTAGGAGTAGGGGGAGTATGGAACAGGCAGCACCCTCAAACCTTCAGAAGTATGAGATGAACCCCAACAACTTGGAAAGGTGGATCTCTCTCACACGTACCAACACAGACTATCCCCCAATTTAACTGATCCCCAAAGGTTTTTGATTAAATAGCGGAATAGAAAATATGATCCAAAAAAAGTGTATGTATATCACACGTACACAACCACACTGGGCCCCAATTACTATTGTTTGTACCCCTAAAAGGCTAGATGAGGAGTAGGGGGAGTATGGAACAGGCAGCACCCTCAAACCTTCAGAAGTATGAGATGAACCCCAACAACTTGGAAAGGTGGATCTCTCTCACACGTACCAACACAGACTATCCCCCAATTTAACTGATCCCCAAAGGTTTTTGATTAAATAGCGGAATAGAAAATATGATCCAAAAAAAGTGTATGTATATCACACGTACACAACCACACTAGGCCCCAATTACTATTGTTTGTACCCCTAAAAGGCTAGATGAGGAGTAGGGGGGGTATGGAACAGGCAGCACCCTCAAACCTTCAGAAGTATGAGATGAACCCCAACAACTTGGAAAGGTGGATCTCTCTCACACGTACCAACACAGACTATCCCCCAATTTAACTGATCCCCAAAGGTTTTTGATTAAATAGCGGAATAGAAAATATGATCCAAAAAAAGTGTATGTATATCACACGTACACAACCACACTAGGCCCCAATTACTATTGTTTGTACCCCTAAAAGGCTAGATGAGGAGTAGGGGGGGTATGGAACAGGCAGCACCCTCAAACCTTCAGAAGTATGAGATGAACCCCAACAACTTGGAAAGGTGGATCTCTCTCACACGTACCAACACAGACTATCCCCCAATTTAACTGATCCCCAAAGGTTTTTGATTAAATAGCGGAATAGAAAATATGATCCAAAAAAAGTGTATGTATATCACACGTACACAACCACACTGGGCCCCAATTACTATTGTTTGTACCCCTAAAAGGCTAGGAGTAGGGGGAGTATGGAACAGGCAGCACCCTCAAACCTTCAGAAGTATGAGATGAACCCCAACAACTTGGAAAGGTGGATCTCTCTCACACGTACCAACACAGACTATCCCCCAATTTAACTGATCCCCAAAGGTTTTTGATTAAATAGCGGAATAGAAAATATGATCCAAAAAAAGTGTATGTATATCACACGTACACAACCACACTAGGCCCCAATTACTATTGTTTGTACCCCTAAAAGGCTAGATGAGGAGTAGGGGGAGTATGGAACAGGCAGCACCCTCAAACCTTCAGAAGTATGAGATGAACCCCAACAACTTGGAAAGGTGGATCTCTCTCACACGTACCAACACAGACTATCCCCCAATTTAACTGATCCCCAAAGGTTTTTGATTAAATAGCGGAATAGAAAATATGATCCAAAAAAAGTGTATGTATATCACACGTACACAACCACACTGGGCCCCAATTACTATTGTTTGTACCCCTAAAAGGCTAGATGAGGAGTAGGGGGAGTATGGAACAGGCAGCACCCTCAAACCTTCAGAAGTATGAGATGAACCCCAACAACTTGGAAAGGTGGATCTCTCTCACACGTACCAACACAGACTATCCCCCAATTTAACTGATCCCCAAAGGTTTTTGATTAAATAGCGGAATAGAAAATATGATCCAAAAAAAGTGTATGTATATCACACGTACACAACCACACTGGGCCCCAATTACTATTGTTTGTACCCCTAAAAGGCTAGATGAGGAGTAGGGGGAGTATGGAACAGGCAGCACCCTCAAACCTTCAGAAGTATGAGATGAACCCCAACAACTTGGAAAGGTGGATCTCTCTCACACGTACCAACACAGACTATCCCCCAATTTAACTGATCCCCAAAGGTTTTTGATTAAATAGCGGAATAGAAAATATGATCCAAAAAAAGTGTATGTATATCACACGTACACAACCACACTAGGCCCCAATTACTATTGTTTGTACCCCTAAAAGGCTAGATGAGGAGTAGGGGGGGTATGGAACAGGCAGCACCCTCAAACCTTCAGAAGTATGAGATGAACCCCAACAACTTGGAAAGGTGGATCTCTCTCACACGTACCAACACAGACTATCCCCCAATTTAACTGATCCCCAAAGGTTTTTGATTAAATAGCGGAATAGAAAATATGATCCAAAAAAAGTGTATGTATATCACACGTACACAACCACACTAGGCCCCAATTACTATTGTTTGTACCCCTAAAAGGCTAGGAGTAGGGGGAGTATGGAACAGGCAGCACCCTCAAACCTTCAGAAGTATGAGATGAACCCCAACAACTTGGAAAGGTGGATCTCTCTCACACGTACCAACACAGACTATCCCCCAATTTAACTGATCCCCAAAGGTTTTTGATTAAATAGCGGAATAGAAAATATGATCCAAAAAAAGTGTATGTATATCACACGTACACAACCACACTAGGCCCCAATTACTATTGTTTGTACCCCTAAAAGGCTAGATGAGGAGTAGGGGGAGTATGGAACAGGCAGCACCCTCAAATCTTCAGAAGTATGAGATTGTGTTCACTGTACCCCACAAAGATTGAGTTCACTGCACCCCACAATGATTGTGTTCACTGCACCCCACAAAGATTGTGTTCACTGCACCTCACAAAGATTGTGTTCACTGTACCCCCCAAAGATTGTGTTCACTGCACCCCACAAAGATTCTGTTCACTGTACCCCACAAAGATTGTGTTCACTGCACCCTAAAAGGATGTTGTTCACTGCACCCCACAAAGATTGTGTTCACTGCACCCTAAAAGGATGTTGTTCACTGCACCCCAAAAAGATTGTGTTCACTGTACCCCCCCAAAGATTGTGTTCACTGCACCCCACAAAGATTGTGTTCACTGCACCCCAAAAAGATTGTGTTCACTGTACCCCCCAAAGATTGTGTTCACTGCACCCCAAAAAGATTGTGTTCACTGTACCCCCCAAAGATTGTGTTCACTGCACCCCACAAAGATTCTGTTCACTGTACCCCACAAAGATTGTGTTCACTGCACCCCAAAAAGATTGTGTTCACTGTACCCCCCCAAAGATTGTGTTCACTGCACCCCACAAAGATTCTGTTCACTGCACCCCACAAAGGATTTTGTTCACTGCACCCCAAAAAGATTGTGTTCACTGCACCCCAAAAAGGATTTTGATCACTGCACCCCAAAAAGGATGTTGTTCACTGCACCCCAAAAATGATTTTGTTCACTCCACCCCAAAAAGATTGTGTTCACTGCACCCCACAAAGATTGTGTTCACTGCACCCCAAAAAGATTGTGTTCACTGTACCCCCCAAAGATTGTGTTCACTGCACCCCACAAAGATTCTGTTCACTGTACCCCACAAAGATTGTGTTCACTGCACCCCAAAAAAGATTGTGTTCACTGCACCCCAAAAAGGATGTTGTTCACTGCACCCCAAAAAGGATGTTGTTCACTCCACCCCAAAAAGATTGTGTTCACTGCACCCCACAAAGATTGTGTTCACTGCACCCCAAAAAGATTGTGTTCACTGCACCCCAAAAATGATTTTGTTCACTGCACCCCAAAAAGGATGTTGTTCACTCCACCCCAAAAAGATTGTGTTCACTGCACCCCAAAAAGATTGTGTTCACTGCACCCCACAAAGGATTTTGTTCACTGCACCCCAAAAAGATTGTGTTCACTGCACCCCAAAAAGGATGTTGTTCACTGCACCCCAAAAAGGATTTTGTTCACTGCACCCCAAAAAGATTGTGTTCACTGCACCCCACAAAGGATTTTGTTCACTGCACCCCACAAAGATTGTGTTCACTGCACACCAAAAAGGATTGTGTTCACTGCACCCCAAAAAGATTTTGTTCACTGCACCCCAAAAAGATTGTGTTCACTGCAGCCCAAAAAGATTGTGTTCACTGCAGCCCAAAAAGATTGTGTTCACTGCAGCCCAAAAAGATTGTGTTCACTGCAACTCACACACAGAAAAATGGATGTGGATCACTGACACCTGCCTATCTCCAATCCCACACCACACAGCAATATCGATTGTAGTTTGTAGAACACAGTTTCCCTAAAATTCAGCAGACTCTGTCCCTAACAGGATTGAGAAGAGATCGTAGATCAGGATTGAGTGCAGATTCACCCCACCCCCCACACAGCAATATCGATTGTAGTTTGTAGAAGACACTGACCCTATAATTCAGCAGACTCTATCCCTAAAATGCCTACAACTCGCCCTGCCTAAACACTCCGACCTGTCCCTCAATTCTATCCGGACACAAATGGTTTTTTCCTGCCTATCTTTCCCTAATCAGCAGCCAGCACATTGATGTGTGCTCTGTCCCTTAGCTAAGCAGCAGAATGACGCTGCTGCGGCGGCTGCCTCGAACTTATAAAGACTTGGTCACATGCTTCAGACGGCCAATCACAGCTACTAAGACATTTGCAGGCATGGCTGGGATGGCTTAAGGCACACCAGTTAAACGATTGTTGATTGGCTGTTGAAAGCCCGCCATGAAAAGAGCGCCAAAGCATGCAAAACCCGGAAATAAAACGACCGAACACGGATTTTTACCCGAACATACAGTAAAGTGTCCGTGTCCGTGTTCGGGTAAAAAAAATCCAATTATTCGGTACGAACACGAATAATACAGTCCGTGTTCGCTCAACACTAATGACCAGCCATTCCCACGATAACACAGCAATCAATCCCCATAGACACCGAGCACTTATCCCCCCAATCCTCCCTCCCCCCAGTCCTTGGAAAATGTTTCTTTAGTAAAACTGGTCCCAGATGGCAAAAAGGTTGGGGACCACCGGTTTATAGTATTATAGTCTATAGTCTATATAGTATATAGTCTTTTACTGGACTGACTTAAGCATTGACTTTATACTGGTTGATTTGGGTTACTGAAGTTATGAATGCAAACATTTTATTAAATACAGCCTTAAAATGTTTTCAAATGCTAACTAAACCCTTTTCTTGCTAGTAAAGAGAACTTGTTACCATAAGTGCAAAGCTCAAAGTAGTCTTAAAGTATAACTGAAGTTTTTACTGCTGTCTGTGCCCCTGTTAGGGTGATTTTCTCTCTGCAATTGTCCTGATTGACAGTGACACCTAGAACGAAAGTAAAGGTATATCCAAAATTCCTTCCAGGTTTTACCTTCCCCTACTCTATTCAAAACAAACAAAGTTATGGCTTTGGATTTATTTTAACCAATATAGCCCGGGAAGGTTTACCCCTTTTCAGGACCAGACCATTTTTTGTGATACGGCACTGCTTTACTTTAACTCAAAATTGCACAGTTGTGTGACTTTGTGCCCAAATAACATTGATGTGCTTTTTTTCCCCACAAATAGAGCTTTTTTTTTTGGTAGTATTTGATTTTTTGCGCTGTAATTAAAAAAAGTCCGACAATTTTGAAAAAAAAAAAACAAACAAACAAAAAAACATCAGTTTAGTTCAATATGTATTCTGCTACATGTTTTTGATAAATAAAATCCTAATAAGGGTATATTGATTGGTTTGCACAAAAGTTATAGTTTCTACAAACTATGGGATGTTTTTATGGAATTTTTTTTATTATTATTATTTTTTTTTTTTTACTAGTAATGGCGGGGATCAGCGACTTATAGTGGGACTGCAACATTGCGGCAGACAAATCGGACACTAAGTGACACTTTTCGGGGACCAGTGATACAATACAGTGATCAGTGCTAAAAAATATGCACTGTCAGCCATCAGGAGCGACCAAAGGGTTAAATGTGTCCCTAGGGAGTGCTTTCTAACTGTGTGGGGGTGCTTGTACTGTGAGAAGAAAGAGATCTGTGTTCCTGCTTAGCAGAATCACAGGATCTCTGTCTTCCCTGGTCACAGAAGGGCGATCTGCCTTGTTTTCTGCCTCTCCTGGAAATGATCAGTGGGTCCACCGGATCGACTGCTCCGCTGGACTACAGCAATTCTATAATTAAAAACTGGAAAGGCAAAGGGTCATTGTACTATATGCTGCATTTCAAGCAACTTTATTTGATAAGTTTTCTGTTACCTCTTAAAACATTAATATAACCCAGAGCTTTTGTACTAGACATTTTTGTGTAAATGGGCTCTTGATTAAAATGAATATTAATGGGCTAAGAAGAAGCAAATCAACAACTAATTGTGTGGAAAATTGTTCTTTCCTACCTCACATTTAAAATATGCTGGCATATACAAATATTCTGCCATCTCCTTGTTTGTGACAGTCATAGGCTTGCTTACAAAATGGAGAGGCTGCCACCTACTGTACAGAATCTCTTTTCATAGTATTGCATCATTATCCATCCTTGGATTTTGGCATTCAATACAGTACAGAAAGAAAGACATTCTTTGAAATAAAGATATGCAGGAAAATGCTGACCTGCTATACCAGCTGAAGGCAGGGTAAAATAAAATGTTCATATACACACACACATATATATATATATATATATATATATATATATATATATATATATATATATATATATATACATACATACAGTATATGTGTGCCGAAGGCTACTTTACTAGACAGTTCTATTGCATCGACTATATTTAATGGGTAACAAGACTTTGAGGGAAATCTCTATTATATATTACTGTCTTCCTGTTATTGAATAGACTTGGGATATATCCTAATTTGTTTATGTGTCTATAGATACAAGGATAGAATCCTGAAAATAGGGACTTACATGACCTAGAGCTAAAGAGAAGTATTAAGTGGCCAAATGTATAAAGAGTCATTCTCACAGTCAGAGCATAGGCATATCACATCTTTGAGGGTTTATTGATCAATGTTTTCAGTCGTCATTTATACAACGTATACCTAAGATTAATACATTTTTCTAAATAAATCTTATTTAAAAATGTATGAATCTTGGGTAAAAATTGGGTGAATCATTGGTGAATATATTGCTAGACTTATCTTTGAGATAGTCATTTTTTTATTTTATTTTTTGGTCATATATTAATTTGCAATGACCCCTGATTACCCCCCCCCCTTTCCCAAAAAAAAAATAAAAATAAAAAATTGAGCTTAACACCATGACCATTTGGTTTATGTATAAAATTACTTCTAAAGTTTCTATGTTTTATTTAAAGTAACCCTAGTGGTTCAATATAGGAAGAGAAATATATATGAAATGATTTACAACAGTTCATGTAGTTTCTACATATTGAAAATAATCCAATTTTTAATAAATTTAGCCTGTTGTGCATTTTTGTTTAGCACATAGTACTCCCGAGTGCAGTAATAGAATTGTAATCAGCTGTATGAGTGGCAATATATGGGAATTTTGAGAAAGGACCACTTACCTCTCTAAAGTTCTTTCTTATTTCTTATTCTGTGCATGTTTGAGTCTCTTATTTTTATGAATATGTAGTTTTATAGAAATATCTTAAATGTCAATCATGCATTAGCAGCACAGCAAACAACCATATTCATTTCCTTCAAGCACACAAAAACACTCAAAGCATTCTACAAATGTCCATACCTGTGGACTGTGGAGATATGCATATTTATGTGCTTCACTTCAGAAAATCAGAATGGTCTGCAAATGTCCAAACTTTCTTTTAAAAAGTTGCCTGTTGTGGCAGTTTGTATCTGAACCATTACTTTTTTTTTAAATTCAAATAGGTTTTTATTAGAATTTAACATAGAAAAAAAATGATACAACATAACAGTGTAAGATACAGATGTTCCGCCTAGTTGGGGAACGACAGGCTTACATGCAGTACTGTCGGTTTAGAATCTCTGTCCAGATAACAGCCTTGTACCTGTAAAAAAACGATATATATATATATTTTCAAATGTTCAATAGCGGATGTGAGGCAGGGGGGGGGGGTAAGGGAAAGGAGAATTGGGGGAGGCAAGTGGGGAAGAAGAAGGAGGAACTACCGTAACCCTGTGTAGGGGTTGTAAAAAGCATATTCATGAACCATAACTTTTTATTCCAATTATGTTAAAACCGTGGACTGTTAAGCTCTCTAAAAAAGGAAACAAGTTGCAAACTTGACAAATATAGATAACAACCTTTTTAAAGCAGCAACACGGTTCTGCAACATGTTTAAATAGACTTTGAGAGGGTCTATCAATATTCTTCTGTCATCTGAAGTATTTACTTAAATTTAAATTAGGCCCAGCTGACTTATCAAAAGCACCATACTCAAAGTAGCTTAAACATAATTTAAAGTGTTACTAAAGCTAAAAACTTTCCTCACATTAAGGTAAAAAATGTCTTTTGCTCTCTCCCCCCCCCCCCCCTTCCCTGTGTGAATGGGAAGAGAGGGAAGAAGAGATCTAGCACTGGCTGCATCTTTTCTCCCTCTCTTCCCCTTTACACAGGACTTAAGCAGCAGCAGGAGCCATTGTCTTCTGCAAATTAAATGCAGTTAGTAGGAAGTGAGGGCGGGGCTAAGTCCCGCTGTGTGTATATGTAGCGCGGCTCTATAGAAACACAGCTCAGGAATGAGCAGACAACATGGCTTGAATGGCTTGATATGGGAACACAGAAAGAAGAAGAGGAGCCAAGATCACTGGTGAGGGACCCAAGAAGAGCAAGAAGAAGAGGAAGATCGATTCATTGCACAGAGCAGGTGAGTATAGCATGTTTGTTATTTTATTTAAAAAAAACATTTTTTTGTGACTTACCGTAAGTAAAAATTTAGGATAATTGTTTGATGTTTTACAAACATCCTGAACAGTCAAGATGGATGGAACATGTAAACCCAGAATCCTTTTTATTACTACCCCCACATCTCTCACACTCTTAAAACTACTTTTGCATGCTAAAACAATAAATAAGGTTGGATCAAACTTTCTTACCTCATGTGGTTTTGAAAAAACAGGACAAAAAACAGCTGTTGTCGATGACTGAGTGAAGAGTCGGTTGGTTCTTTGGCGTGGAGTGTAAAATCCATTTATTCAAACAAAGAACATTGTCTGAGGGTTGGCCACAAATCTTGCTAATTTCCATTGAGCTGATGTCTCTTGTACTTAATCACCTGGGAAACAGGAAACAAATTACTCATCTTAGGGTGAGATCCAGAAGAAAAATAATGCCCGCTATTTGATTGAAACCAGAAATAAGGTGTTCTTCCAGAGAAGTTGCAGTCCCATTGTGTGGTGTGCATGTTCGAAAAGCCTCACTACAAATACAGTTGTGCTCAGAAGTTTACATACCCTGGCAGTATTTATGATTTCTTGGCCATTTTTCCAAGAATATGAATGATAACACAAAAACTTTTCTTTCCCTCAAGGTTAGTGTTTGGCTGAAGCCATTTATTATCAATCAACCGTGTTTACTCTTTTTAAATCATAATGACAATAGAAACTACCCAAATGACCCTGATCAAAAGTTTACATACCCTGGTGATTTTGGCCTGATAACATGCACACAAGTTGACACAAAGGGGTTTGAATGGCTATTAAAGGTAACCATCCTCACCGGGGATCTGTTTGCTTGTAATTAGTGTGTGTGTATAAAAGGTCAAAGAGTTTCTGGACTCCTGACAGATCTGGATTCTGAGTCATGGGGAAAGCAAAAGAATTGTCAAAGGGTCTCCTTGAAAAGATAGTTGAACTGTATAAAACAGGAAAACAGGAAAGGGATCTAAAAAGATATCCAAGGTATTGAGAATGTTCAAACTCTAATCAAGAAATGGAAAATTAGGGGTTCTGTTGAAACCAAACCACGGTCAGGTAGACCAACTAAAGTTTCAGCCACAACTGCCAGGAAAATTGTTCGGGATGCAAAGAAAAACCCACAAACAACTTCAGGTGAAATACAGGACTCTCTGAAAACATGTGGTGTGGCTGTTTCAAGATGCACAATAAGGAGGCACTTGAGGAAAGATGGGCTGCATGGTCGAGTCGCCAGAAGAAAGCCATTACTACACAAATGCCACAAAGTATTATACTTAGAATATGCCAAACAGCACAGAGACAAGCCTCAAACCTCCTGGCACAAAGTCATTTGGAGTGATGAGACCAAAATTGAGCTTTTTGACTACAACCATAAACGCTACATTTGGAGAGGAGTCAACAAGGCCTATGTACACCATTCCTACTGTGAAACACGGAGGTGGATCACTGATGTTTTGGGGTTGAGGGAGCTACAAAGGCACAGGAAATTTGGTCAGAATTGATGGCAAGATGAATGCAGTATTTTATCAAAAAATACTGGAGGAAAATTTGCATTCATCAGCCCAGAACCTGCGCATAGGACGTATTTGGACATTTCAACATGACAATGATCCTAAACACAAGGCCAAGTCAACCTGTCATTGGCTACAGCAGAAAAAAGTGAAGGTTCTGGAGTGGCCACCTCAGTCTCCTGACCTCAATATCATTGAGCCACTCTGGGGACATCTCAAACATGCAGTTCATGCAAGACAGCCCAAGAATTTACAGGAACTGCAGGCTTTTGCCAGGAAGAATGGGCAGCTTTACCATCTGAGAAGATAAAGAGCCTCATCCACAAATACCACAAAAGACTTAAAGCTGTCATTGATGTTAAAGGGGGCAATATACGGTATTAAGAACTAGGGTATGTAAACTTTTGATCAGGGTCATTTGGGTAGTTTCTGTTTTCATTATGATTTACAAAGAATAAACACAGTTGATTGATAATAAATGGCTTCAGCCAAATACTTACCATGAGTGAAAGAAAAGTTTTTGTGTTATCATTCATATTCTCTGAAAGATGGCCAAGAAATCATAAATTCTGCCAGGGCAAACTTATGAGCACAACTGTATACTGCAGTAAATAGTTAATGTACCTAGTTATAATAATCCTTTTTCTTCTTTGTGTGTTCTATTTTATTTTAAGTTGTGAGTCTGTTTTTAGAATCAAAATTTGATAAATAAGTTGTATTGGAAGTATGAAAAAGGAATCATGAAATATAGGGTTAAAAATACATTTTCTTTAAACATTTAGCAGAATGTATAAAAGGAAAATAATACATATGATCTGAAACTGAAAGTATTGTCAAGAATTTCAAGAAACTATTTTATCTACCCTCCTACTGCACTTCCTGTGTTTTACATGTGTATATATTTTCGAGAATGACATTTATTCTATTTTTTAATTAGTGATGGGATACTTGTAGAAATATCACTCACTGTAGAGATACAAACAGTGTAAAGCTATAAACAGATGTCTAGTAATGAGGTGTGCTTGAAGAGACTTTTCATAAATTGAACCAATTAACACCTTGAGCAATGTCATGCAGTCACACCACCTATGTAATTATTTTAATTATCTACATGTGATCTGTGATAATAATAACTCTAAAGCCAAGTTATTTGCTATTATTTCTAATGGCAATCTAAATTTATGTAAGTCTGAACTGTACACATCTAACCTGGACTGCAATCCATTTCTGCTGTGTGTTGGACAGTCCAAGCGAAGCAATGCCTATTACATTTTTCTGTTTGCGCCGCCCCCAAAAAATTTTGAGCACCAGCCACCACTGTTTGAGACTACTGAGCAGGGGCCACTTATCGATAGGTGGAACTTTCTCAGGGTCCATGTAAATACCATCTTTAGAGGCTTTTTAGCACAGGAAAGGCACCTGAGGCAGACTCAAAAAGCATTTTTTAACCTTGGCATGGATCCCATTTTTATGGAGATGTTGCAAGACTGAACAGACATGGTGCCTGTGTGTGGGCAGGTTAGGGGCAAAAATGAGCATATATTCCAGGTAGATGATAACACACCCATAAGAGGAGATATAGGAAGGTTTGTTGGAAATGTGCTGGAAGACTGCAGGGGCATTACAGTTTAAGGGCCTTTCAAGATACTCATATTTTCCATTCCTGATATTAAATGCAGTCATTCATTTATCTCTATATTTGATATGAAATTGGTTGTATACACTTCATATATCGAATTTAATGCAGACTTGAGCACCACTGAGGTGGTCAAAGAGCTCTGTAATAAGGGTTAATGTTTAATCCAGAGGAATCTATACAGGGGCAGACACAACATCTTTTTTTTTTTTCCAATACATTTTTATTTGAGTTTAAAAAAAAAAAAAAAAAAAGGAAATACAAGCTAAACACTAGTAGGGGGTAGAAGAGAAATGCAAAAATACAAAAGGAGTGAAGTATGACATACAGAAACTAACAGACAAACAAGATCATAAGTCACTGGAGTGTAAATACAACAGATCGCAAAATAAATGAAACAGCAGATTACAATTATCAGAGTAGAAGATAAAATCTTAATGCACAGATAGGTGTAGGAGGCCTATTGGTCCAGTTAGACCAAAGGTCCCATTGAGCACTCTATATTGCAAGAGTCCTTTCATTTGAATAATGAAGAATGACCATATCAATGAGATAAGCTTGGAAGGATTGGGTGTACACAGAGCCTTTCAGTGTCTGTTTTTGACCGGTTTGACCGCATCTCCTCTGGCACAGAATGGAGTAGGAGGGAGAAATCTGGGCTAAATGGTCCGGGGTGAGATACAATCGAAGGCCAATTTTGTGTGCTAGTTCTCAATGTTGTACACAGTGTGTGGCTTTATAAATTGATTGGAAGGCTGTACGCCAATGCGAAGTGGTGAAGATCTAATTTTCCTATTGTAGGAAGCGACACCTTTTTCTTTTTATATGAACAAGTATCCATCCCCAGGAAAAGAAGATTTGCAGATAAAGTCTTTTTTAAGATTCTCTGTTATGTATTCTGACATGTCCTTGGTGTCAGGGAGACTGAAAGGATATAGAGTACCTGTCCTTTTGGGGGAGTAAAGTCAAGGATTGGGTCAATGGCACAATCATATGAACAATGTTGTTGAAACTATATTGTATGGTGCTTGGAAAAAAATTGGTAACCTTTATAGTGAGCTAGAATGAAGGAGGCAACCTCAGAGATGGTAAGAGGGGGGAACTTTGTTGGAAAGCCTTTGGTAAGACACATGGAATTCCAAGAGGTCCTTTAGGAGAGTGACTGAAAGGAGGTTCAATCCAGCACTAAAGAGTGTGGTCAGAGGCAGGGGAGACCCTGGATAAGGTAAGAGATAGATTGCAGCAAAACAAGGAAGTAGATGATGAAGCACACCCACATAAATCAGGGGTCAGGCATACTTTTTGATGAGGGATACAGAAACAAGATGACCAGCTACCCAAATCTAGGAAGGCTTCCCAGGTAACAATGAAATTGTTGAGATGCTGCTGATTGATGGGCTGTGAATGACTGGCTCATTGACTCTCCTGCGAACAGGACCATTCTTGACATTTCCACAACATTCAAAAGAATGTACATACAGTAAATACACTTTAAATTTAAATGATAAGCATTTTGAGAAAACCAAGAAAAGATTACAAATACATTTGCATAACAGCAGCTAATGCCCAATTTTAGGTCGGGAACAGCAGCTTCAGCTGCAATAGTCACCTCCTTTCTAGCACTGGTCCCTATAGACTTACAGGGATGCCCACTAGAGCCCACCAGGGATGCCCACCAGGGATGCCAACCCATGCCACTAGGGATGCCAACCTATGGCCACCAGGGATGCCAATCAGTGCTCATTAAAGATACCAATCAGTGCCTATTAGGGATTCCCATCAGTGCCCATTAGTAATGCCTCTCAGTGCCTCCTCATCAGTGCTGCCTATTAGTGCCATCTATCATTGCCCATCAGTGCCGCCCATCAGTTCCCATCAACACCCATCAGTGCTGCCTATCAGTGCCCATCAATGTTGCATATTGGTGCCACCTACCAGTGCCCATCAGTGCTGCATATCAGTGCCGCCTATCAGTGCTCCCCAGTGCAGCCTCATCAGTGCTCATCAGTGCAGGAGAAAACATACTTATTTACAACATTTTTGACGTAAACAAAGAAAAACATTTTTTTTTTCAAAATTTTCGGTCTTTTTTTTATTTGTTTAGCAAAAAAAGAAAAAAAACAGAGGTGATCAAATACCACCAAAAGAAAGCTCTATTAGTAGGAAAAAAATTTTGTTTGGGTACAGCGTTGCATAACTGCTCAGTTATCATTCAAAATGTGACAGTGCTAAAAAGCTAAAAATTGGCCTGGGCAGGAAGGGGGTGAAAGTGCCCTGTATTGAAGTGGTTAATCTGAAGCAACCAACACTCAGCAAGCTCTAGTACCTCCCCAAACACTGTAGGGGTTTTCCATTTTCTTACTTGCAGGGAAATCACCCAGTGGGGTTTCGGCATCCGCACGGCACCTGCATCTAGCTTGTCCCCATCCAACACTCTGTGGAAGCCATTAGGAGGCAAGCTGTCATTTGTAAACCCAGAAACTATCCTTCTGTGTTTACAAGTGATAGTGGTGAGCAGGAAGCAGAGGGCCTGAACCAGAGGTGGTGGAACTGAGTTCCACCAAGTTCCAGCTGAAAAAAAGCCCTGATCCCCATAAGTACCTTGGAGTAGATGCTGAGAACCACATTCACATTGATTTACTGGATGCCTTTGTCCACATTCTATTTTGTCTTCCTAAAGTCTCCCATTGTACAACACTCACACATGCAAAATTGCTGTGATCAGAAACTACTCCCTTACAGTTCCACTCCTTCTCCCAAATATCCTGGCCACATCCCCACCTACCTCTCTGCTTTGCCAGCCTCTCCTACAACCTGGAGCCCAGGAAGAAGCAGAAGAAGCATGTATTACATGCAGTTTTATTCTTTCTGGGAAATGTAGTTTGCTTTTAAGCAGGAAACTGAATTAAGATGCAATTCAAATGATCAGAAAGGATCAAGCAAAGAGCAGACGCCGCTGATGGTAATGTGGTGAATAAGGGCCAGGGCTTTGGATCTCCTTAAAATCAGATCCCATTATAGTCATTTAGCACCATTGTAAAACACAGATCATCATGCTATTCACATACGTCACTGGAGATAACATACACAAGATAGAAATTGCTTTTAACCTCCTTTTAAAAAATAAAGGAAAGCAATACAATATGACTGTATGTTTTAGAAACAAACTTGCTAAACATACATTCATTTCAGTAAAAGTTGCCATTTATTTTTAGCTGAGCTAATGAATTACTTCTCCAATGTGTGAAAATGCATGATTTAGTTTGTGCTCAGAATTTCTTTATTGTAAAAAAAAGAGGTAGGATTCTGGACAGGTTAAAGGAAAAATAGGATGAAAGTATAAATGTATGATGCTGAATTTTTTCTGATATATATATATATATATATATATATATATATATATATATATGTGTGTGTGTGTGTGTGTGTGTGTGTGTGTGTCAAGTCATATAATGTATTAAGTTGGGTATTGTAAGCAGGGGCGTACCTAGACCATTTGGCACCCGGGGCGGATCCTATATCTGAAACCCCCCCCCCTCGGCGTGCAGGCGACGAACCACACATTGACGTGTCACGTGTAGCGCCTCTATGCACTGCAGCCCATAACCCTAAAGAATCCTCCCCCCGGCGACCAGGCCCCTCCTCTGCAAAAACGGCGCCGATTGACCTGAGGAGCCAGACAGAAATACATGTAACTGGCAGTGACACACTTACTGTGTGCTACTGCCAGTGGTGTCACTAGGGTTGGTGTCACCTGGTGCAGTAAACCATGGTGTCATTCCCCTCCAAAAACATTATTTTCCTGTTTTATGAAAGCACGCCAAAGATGCAACATGCGGGACTTTTGGTGCGCTTTCAGAAAATGCAGAAAAAAAAACGCACAACCTAAAAAATCTATAGGACTGCAGTAATAACTGCGAGTAAAATGTAGGAAGACCCCCTTTACATTACAAAGCCCTCGTACCCCTGGACCCCTTTACATTACACAACCCCCGTACCCCTGGACCCCTTTACATTACACAGCCCCTGGATCCCTTTACATTACACAGCCCCCCCATTGGAACCCTTTACATTACATAGCCCCCATCCCCCAATGGAACCCTTTACATTACGCAGCTCCCACCCCCCCATGGAACCCTTTACATTACACAGCCCCCCCATTAGAACCCTTTACATTACATAGCCCCTGCCCCCCTCAATAGAGCCCTTTACATTATACAGCCCCCCCAATAGAACCCCTTTATATTACACAATCCCCCAATAGAACCCCTTTACAATACAAAGCCCCCGCCAATAGAACCCCTTTACAATACAACCCCCCCAATAGAACCCCTCTACAATACAAACCCCCCAATAGAACCCCTCTACAATACAATCCCCCCCAATAGAACCCCTCTACAATACAACCCCCCCCCAATAGTACCCCTCTACAATACAAACCCCCCCAATAGAACCCCTTTACAATACAACCCCCCCAATAGAACCCCTCTACAATACAAACCCCCCCAATAGAACCCCTTTACAATACAAACCCCCAATAGAACCCTTCTACAATGCAGACCCCCTCGATTAGAACCACTTTACAATACAAGCCCCCCCAATAGAACCCCTTTACAATACTAACCCCCCAAATTGAACCCTTTTACAATACAAGCCCCCCCAATAGAACCCCTTTACAATACAAGCCCCCCCAATAGAACCCCTTTACAAAACCTCCCCCCCAATAGAACCCCTCTACAATACAAACCCCTCCCAATAGAACCCCTTTACAATACAAGCCCCCCAAAAGAACCCCTTTACAAACCCCCCCAATAGAACCCCTCTACCGTGCAGACCCCCCCCCCCCATAGAACCACTTTACAATACAAGCGCCCCTCCTCCTCCTACCTTATTTGTAGGAGAGCAAAGGAGGAGGAACTGTTTAAAGCAGAGAATGGGCGAGAGAGAGACTCACTGTCACACTCACGAGCCCTGAATACACAGCGGTTAGCAGGAACTTCCGAAGTTAACTGTGCTAGTTAATGAGCAGGTGATTGGTTGCTAGGTGGTCCTAGCAACCAATCACCTTCTCATTAACTAGCACAGTTAACTCCGCCAGCGCCCGCTTTGTATTCAGGACTCGCGAGTAATGGTGAGTCTCTCTCTCGCCCATTCTCTGCTTTAAACAGTTCCTCCTCCTCCGCGCTCCTGTGTCTGTGAGCGGCGGAGGAAGTCCGGCGGCTGGCCCCTGGTGTTACTCTGGTGCTCCCTGACACCCCCCTAATGTGTGGCACCCGGGGAGGACCGCCCCCCGCCCCCCGTTGGTACGCCCCTGATTGTAAGAATGCATTTTCTTATGGTTAGTAATAATAGATTTTATAGGACCTTCTGCATGAGTATAATCCCATTTTGACTGCATGTAGAAAAACCTTGCCAATATTTAGATTCAAAAACCACTGAAAAGTCTGAAAAGGCTGGTTATGTTCACTTTCTGTAATCCCTTCTCATACTTACCTCCACCAAGTTGAAGTTGGGGGTGTGTTCTGTGTTAGGAAGGCCATTATTCAAAACAAGCCAACCTAAAATAAACCAACCTAACATAAACCTCTTCCCTATTTCAACTCCAAGCCTGACTATACTTGTGTATTAAGGACAATATTGTATATAATGTTTTTCCGGCATGAACTGTAATTACTATTTTGTAGTACACTTTTTTCAATATTTCTGCATAATTTAATTTAAAAGTATAATCATCTGTTGGGGAAACAAATAAGTTATGCAAATATTATTCAGAACTGGGTTCAATCACAGCTAACAGAGAAAATTCCAGCAGTAAATTACAAAGCTAAATAGTCCATTTGTGACAAGCAACAGTACATCCACCATAATAAAGAATAGATATCAAAATTACTGACAGTTATAACAAAAAGCTGATAAGTAAAATACAAACACTATTAAATTCTTACAGTATAAAATCAGAGATCAGGCAGAAAGGTAAACAATTGATGTCATGAAAAAAGGATGAAAAACTAAAATCTGCTGTCACTTTATATTTTAGATTTTGCATTTTTAAAGCGGTAGTATCCCGATTTTTGACACTTTTACCTACAGGTAAGCCTATAATAAGGCTTACCTGTAAGTACAAATAATATCTCCTAAACCAGCATGGTTTAGGAGATATTTACAGTGCATGCAGCCGCTCTCGCGAGCGGCGCATGCGCTCTGAAGGTCCGGGGGGACCTTCAATTAATTTGCCGGGAGCTTGCCGGAAAATCACTCCCGTGCGCATGCGGAAAATCACTCATCGCGGCTCCGGCCAATCATCGCGCCGGAGCCGTCTCTTCCATCCAATCACCGCGCCGGAGCCGCCGAACCAGGAAGAGACGGCGAGGGATCATGGCAGCGCCCGCAGCGATGTCCAGGGGTCCGTGTCGGGGGGCTTCGTTCTAAGGTAAGTTACACATAATGGGCTAGTATGCTAAGCATACTAGCCCATTATGCCTTTGTCTTGCAGGTTTTTTTTTTTTTTTTCCTTCTAGGGTTTACAACCGCTTTAATTTGCAACAGTGTGAGAATAGTGCAAAAAAAAAAAAATATATATATATACTGGGCCCTCATCCAAGCATGCAGCCTGGAAAGCCAGGAAAAGAGGGGGTGAATATGTGACCCTCTCCCTCCTGAAACATAACAACATAACATGGCCTCAAAATGGGCAGAGTATCTTGCCAGGGTGGATCCCCCTGACAAACCACATTTTCCTTATGTTGATGAGGATAAAGGACTCTTCCCCCCAACCCTGGCCCAGTGGTTGTGGGAGTCCGCGAGTAGAAGGCTTATCAGAATCTGGAAGCCCACTTTAAAAATAAGGGGTCCCCAGATACCCTGCTCTACAGAAGTGGGTGCAAAGCACTCATCCTCACTCACAAAATAAACTGTAAGTAGTAAATAAACACACCAAAGTTTTTAACACCTTCTTTAATAAAAATATATGTATATATCCCTTAATACAAATCTATCGTCAATCACCCGGGAGTCCCCTCCACTTTGTTTACATTCTGCATCAGTGACTGGTAGCTGTCATTTATGGAGAGCAGTCATTGTATCAGTTGTCGATGGGTTTTTTCTTTCAGCTGATTGGCAGGTGTCGTTTATCATGATTGACATGGATCTACATCACTGGATGAAGTGACTGAAAATTGATTCACATTGTGGGGCATTTTTTGTTTTTTAATAAATGATTAGTCAAAAAGTCTGAGCTTTTGTTTACTATTTACACTTTTTGTTAATCCAACCTGAAGTATGGAAATTGGGGGATTGCCAATGACTTTTTTGGTTTCTTTTTTATGTGGGGCCCCCCTTAACATCCATACCTTCATCAGTGCCATCCCCAATTAACATCTATATGAGACTCCCAGCTAGGATAAGGGTCTGGTATAGATGAAGGGAATATCCATCCACTTTGTTTAGTAACAGAACAAAGAACAGAACAAAGCATCTGGGAAGTGTCATTTACCAGCAACTTAAACTGCATTGTAAATCACTTTGTAAAAGTCAGTTTCACTGAAGAGGGTTGTATACATCATACACAGGGATGAGCTTCGAGTTCGACTCGAACATTGGCTGCTCGCCCATTCGTCGAATGGCGAACAAATGGGCTTCTTCGCGGGAACTTTGACAGTGGCAGTGCATTATGTGATTGGCCAAAGCATTGACTCTGACCTCTATTTCCACTTATAAATCACCCACTGGCCAAAAGATTTGAACCCACAACCATCTCAATTGCAAGCTTGGTATTCTGCCACCTACACCACTGTCAAGCCTGCTTAAGATGAGCACACTCTCCCTGCCTAACTAATTAACTAACTTCTATCTCACCCACTGTGTGTTGGGTGAGATAGAAGTTAGTTTGTTAGGCAGGGAGAGTGTATTCAGCCTAAGCAGGCTTGACGGTGGCATAGGTGGTAGAATACCAGGCTTGCAAATGCGAGGTTGTGGGTTTAAATCCCTTATTAGAGCATACAGCCTGGACAAGTCTTTTATTAAAAAATAAAAAAAATAGTGTCCCCCAATGATCAGTCCCCACCCGCAACTGAAAAATAGAAAAAAAAAAAGAAGAAGCTACTGCCTTTTCGGACGCTTCCCACGCTAATGAGCTGTTTGAGTTTGACAGCTCTTTTATAGGGATCTGATGTCACAAGCCGCCCCATAATGCACTGCTCAGGTGCAGTGAATAAATTACATGATGTAATAAAGGACTTGTCCAAAACTGGCTTTTGTCTTTATTTTTTTGTACACTTTTTTGGTGATTGGATAGGGGTATGATGTACCCAATATCAATTCACATAGGTGGGAGATGGGATCTGGGGGCCCCCTTGTTAAAGGGGGTTTCCAGATTCCAATAAGCCTCCCCCCCACAGACCCCCCCAACCACAGCCCATGGTTGTCAGTAAGAGACCCCTGTCCCCATCAAAGCACCCACCCCCCATGTTGAGGGTATGTGGCCTGGTATGGTTCAGGGGGGGGGCGCTCGCTTGCCCCCATCCTGGCCAGCCAGGCTGTGTGCTCGGATAAGGGTCTGGTATGGATTTTAGGGGGAACCCCATGCCGTTTTTTTTTTTTTTTTTGCTGCATTTTTTTCATTTTTTTATCTGTATTGCCGGGAGCCAACAATACATTACAGCCGCGAGCAAGTTTAAATTACATTTTTTCCTTTAGAAATGTCAGTATTGCTGCAGCAGGCTACATACATCACACAAATGTGCCACTTTACAGGCACATTAAGGGGGCCCCCCCAGGCACGATATTTAAAGTAATTTTTCATTTTTTTTGTTTCACTTTAAGCATTATTAAAATCACTGCTCCTGTGAAAATGATCGTTTTAAAAAAATTTTTTTTGCATTGATTCATGTCCTCCAGGGCAGTACCCAGATCCCCATACACTTTTTCAGGCCAATAACTTGCATTTAAGCCTTTAAAATTAGGACTTTTGATTTTTCATGTTCGTGTGCCATAAAACATGATCCTTTAGATGGGGCCGGGCCAGGCAGAATTGCGAAGAGGCTGGATGGTGCTGTCCTGTATTACTTATACAGACACCAACAGTGGTACCAGGAAGTGCCTGTAAGCAGCCAAATTTGGCTCCACAGACACACCGTTGTTGGCGAATCAGAGGAGGATTGCTGAATGTTTGGTCTAGACTGCGGTTTCTAATCAGACATTTAGCAATTCTTATAAAGCATAATATAAAAGTTTTATTTTTTATTCATATAATTAAAAGGTATTTTGTTTGTTTTTACATAGAATTCTAATTTAAAGTGTAACTCCACTTTTGTGGGGAAAAAAATAGCAAATAAAGAAAAAACAATATAGCGTATAGAAGTATGACACAAATCATATTGTAATTGAATGTTATAAAAACTACCTTTCCTTTTCAATCTGCAGCTGTTGTAATTTTCTGTAAATGCAATGCAATATGGCTACCTGGAGCTGTTCTGTACACAGATCACACCCCAGAAACATAATTTCCTGCTTATGTGATTGGCTCACCAATTTTCCCAGAAGTCTGCCTAAGATACAAATCAGATTTCTGGCATCCCCTGCAACAAAAATGTTTTTTTTGGTGAGATACTTCCAACAGGAACACATCTAAAGGGATGCGGGCCCAGCAGCTTTCCTCATTAGTGCTCTGCAAACTGCCACAGCTGGTTGATAATTTTGAAACCACTCCCATTAGACCCACTCAGCACAGGAGAACAGAGGAACAAACATGGATTTCTTCAGAATAACAAAAGGTAGGAATTTGCAACAAAGTTTGTTAAAATCTGTGTAGTGTAAATAGATCACCCAGAGGGGAATGTTTTTTTTCACAAAAAAAGTGGAGCTACGCTTTAAGGACATCTCCCAGGCATGCAATTTAAGGGAGCATGGGGTCATCAACAAGAACGAATACATATACTTATTTGTTTTCCAAAAATACCTGTAATTTATACCCTTCCCAAAATTCATGAAGGCCTAAAAAAGACCAATAGTATCAGGGATAGAGATGTCAGGATTTACTGTAGCAGCAGCTAGGGACACCAGACACATATAGCTACACATGGAAACTGAGACCAAACAATGTAGATATCCTTAACCACTTGCCGACCGCCGCATGACTATCTACGTCGGCGGTCAGCCCCTCACAGGCAAACTAACGTAGGGCTACGTTGCTTGCTTGTGAGGGTCTAGGGAGCGAGCGCGCGCCCCCGGGGGCGCGCTCCCGCTCCCGCATGGTCACGGACCCCCCCGCGCGTGTGACCAGCGGACCCGATGTCCGCCGGTCACTCGGCGATCGGCGGGGGAGAGGGAGAATGTCAGGCAGCTTGTGTAAACAAACTGCCTGTCATTCTCCTCGCTGCAAAGACACTGATAAAACGGATCTGGTATGTAGATCCGTTGATCAGTGTCCTTACAGCTAGAGCCACAGCCAATCACAGTAGAAACCACGCCCCTAGGGACACACACAGCCCCTCCCTTCCAAATAAAGTTAACCCCTTCACTACCAGTGTATTTTTACAGTAACAGTGCATATGTATAGCACTGATTACTGTAGAAATGTCACTGGTAACCCCAAAAGTGTCAAAAATGTCAGTCAAGGGTCCGATCTGTCCGCCGCAATGTCGCAGTACCGCAAAAAAAATCGCAGATCGCCGCCATTACGCGTTAAAAAAAAAACAACAAAAATGACAAAAATCTTTCCCTTTGTTAGTAAACGCGATAACTTTTGCGCAAACCAATCAAAATACGCTTTTTGCGATTTTTTTTACCAAACATAGGTAGCATAAAACAAATTGGCCGAAAATTTTTAAAAATTTTGATTTTTACATTTTTTTTGGGGGGGAATTTCATATAAAAAAATGTGAAAAATATTGCTATTTTTGCAAAATTGACGCTCTTTTTTTGTTTATAGTGCGTGATCAAAAAATCACACAGGTGATCAAATACCACCAAAAGAAAGCTCTGTTTGTGGGAAAAAAAGGACGTCAAATTCGTTTAGGTACAGCGTCGCACGACCGCGCAATTGTGCGTTAAATTCACGCAGTGCCGAATCGCAAAATACCCCCTGGTCGGAATGGGGGTAAAATCTTCCGGGGCTTAAGTGGTTAAAGAGAGATTTATTTACAGTGAATACGCACAAACAAGCATACACAGCAAACAGTGAACAGTAACTCCAGCAAACAAGAACCAACCCCAAAGACAAAAATAACTAATGGACCTAACAATTATCTACAAATATCTACAATATAAGGGACAAGGGTAGCAGAGAAGCAAGGAAGATGGGAAACAATACTGGGTACAAGAGCAAGGCAGCAGGGTAGGGTGCTGGATAGATCAGGATCTCATGAACAAGGCTCTGGCAACAAGGAGGCAATCAGAATAGTAAGGCACTTGGGAAAGGGAGGAGCAGCCTTAAATAGCCACTTGGCAGCTGAACACAGGTGTAAGTGATCATAACAGCCTACTGGCTTCTGGGAGACACTTGCTGGTGGACACTAGAACCACAGCAATCAGCCCAGAGCAGCACAGTGTCACCAGCAGGTGAACTCAATCCTAACAGATCCCCCCCCTTTAGGGAAGGCCTCTGGATTCTCCATAGTGCCTCACCACTGGGGTCTGCAAGCTGACTGGTTACCCCACCACCAGGGTCAAAAGGCTGGCTGGGATAGATCAGGATCTCAGAAACAAGGTTCTGACAACAAGGAGGCATTCAGAATAGTGATGCACTGGGGAAAAGGAGGAGCCGCAGCCTTAAATAGCCACCTGGCAGCTGAACACGGCTGTAAGTGATCATAACAGCCTGATGACTTCTGGGAGACACCTGCTGGTGGACATTGGAACTGCAGAAATCAGCCCAGAGCAGCACAGTGCCACCAGCAGATGAACTCAATCCTAATAGGAGAGTGTAACAAAGAAGATATCAGAGTATATTGATATATGCATACAGCCATATGTCACAAAGCTACCTTCATACATAAAGGACATATTTTAAGAAAAGGATAGAATGGAAGGATGGTGATTTCATTACTAATGTTGTGAAATCCTTATATACTATAATAGAGCATAAAAAAGGATTGGAGGCATTAACATATATTTTAGACCTGGACCAACATGTAGATGAAAAGAAGAAAAATGTTTTTTTTTTTTTGGGTGTCGTTATATTGATGACTGTATTGCCATTTGGAGAGGGTCGGAGTACTCCTTAAACGTTTTTTTGACTCAGTTAAATAATCAAGAATGGAATTTGGAGTTTAGCAATGTGTATAGCCTGGAGGAAGTGTATTTTTGGACCTCAAAATTATAGTGAAAAATACCTAATTAAAGACTTAAATATTCCATAACCCTACAGATTGGTATGGTTTGTTGAATGTTGTCATTTAAAAAGGGGGATTGATAATATCCCAGAAGGGCAAATTCTACATTTAAAACAGAACTGCACTGACTTAGGGACGTTCAAACTACAAGGTAAAGAGATGTCGAGAAAATTCTTAGAGAAAGGATACTATGAAAAGTTGCGAAGAAAGCCTTCAGGGAGGCAACAGAGAGAAATATACAGGAAGTACTGAAAGAAAGGGGAACAAGAGAACAAGCCATAGACAACATTTATTACAGACTATGAAAAAGGAATTGAGAATATGAATAAAATAATCCCCAAAAATTGTCATATTTTACAAGGAGATGACGTTTTGAATAAGGTGTTCATAAACAAACAACAATTCATCTATAGAAAAAAGGGAACAATTAGACTACAGGTTGTAAAATGTTACGTGAAGGGTGAACACATTCTAAGAAATTGTTTTGGAAATTTTTTTTTTTTTTTTTTTTTTTTTTGTGGAAGATGTCAAGCATGCAGGAGTAATCATAAACCAGGAATGTCCATAATGAGATTCCAATCCATCAGCACTAGGAAAAAATACCAGATAGAACAATGTCTCACATGCAGTATAAAAATGGTAGTGTATGTGTTTGAATGCAGCTCACCTATGCAATATCACAGATAGCAAGGATAACAGGGCTAGCCCAAGACATTGTGCTGCCTGGGTCCAAGAATGAAATGCTGCCCCCCCTCACCCCCCAAAAAAATTCATGCCCTCAAAAAGGCCCCCACATTCTATAGGACTATGAAAGCAGTCAGAGGGGTGTGAGTGTGTACGGAGTGACAGCAGGAGCAGGACAGAGCAGTAGACACTGGGTAGATGAGCGCACCAGGCTTTCTCCTGTCTATAGTGTCACAGTGCCCTGCAGTGCTGCGGGCATGGTACAGGAGAATGCAGTGCTGCGGGCATGTACAGGAGAATACAGTGCTGCGGGCATAATACAGAAGACAGAAGAATGCAGGGCTGTGGGCATGGTACAGGAGAATGCAGGGCTGCGGGCATGGTACAGAAGAATGCAGGGCTGCGGGCATGGTATAGGAGAATACAGCGTTGCGGGCATTGTACAGGAGAATGTGGGGCTGTGGGCATGGTATAGGAGAATGCGGGGCTGCGGGCATGGTACAGAAGAATGCAGGGCTGTGGGCATGGTACAGAAGAATGCAGGGCTGTAGGCATGGTACAGGAGAATGCAGGGCTGCGGGCATGGTACAGGAGAATGCCGAGCTGCGGGCATGGTACAGGAGAATGCGGGGGGCTGCAGGCATGGTACAGGAGAATACGGGGCTGCGGGCATGGTACAGGAGAATGCGGGGCTGCGGGCATGGTACAGGAGAATGCAGGGCTGCGGGCATGGTACAGGAGAATGCGGGGCTGCAGGCATGGTACAGGAGAATGCAGGGCTGCAGGCATGGTACAGGAGAATGCGGGGCTGTGGGCATGGTACAGGAGAATGTGGGGCTGCGGGCATGGTACAGGAGAATGTGGGGCTGTGGGCATGGTACAGGAGAATGCAGGGCTGCGGGCATGGAACAGGAGCATGCAGGGCTGCGGGCATGGTGCATGAGAATGCAGGGGTGTGGGCATGGTACAGAAGAATACGGAGCTGCGGGCATGGTGCAGGAGAATGCGGGGCTGCAGGCATGGTGCAAGTGAATGCAGTGCTGTGGGCATGGTAGATGAGAATGTGGGTCTGCGGGCATGGTGAAAGAGAATGCAGTGCTGCGGGCATGGTAGAGGAGAATGCGGGGGCTGCGGGCATGGTACAAAAGAATGCAGGGCTGCGGGCATACTACAGGTGATGCATTGCTGCGGTCATGTACCATGCCCACAGCACTGCATCTTCGGTAGTATTCCCACAGACCCGCATAATGGCAGGTAGTGTGGCTGTGGAGCAGTCTCACTTACCTGTTCCTAAAGGCGCCTTAGGATTTAAAAATGGTGCCGCCTGGCGCCAACACGTCACCGCGCATGCGCCGACGCCGCTCGGGAAAGCTCATGTTCGGCTATTCCTGGAAATAGCCGAATGTTTAGGGGCTTTCCCGAGCGGCGGCGATGGCGGTGCATGCGCAGTGTGCATGTCAGGCCGGCCGCGGACCTATTTTTTTTTACTCGAGTATGAGCCGAAGAAGAGAAGAGGAGGCCAGGGGCCGCCCCTCTCTAAGTGCCGCCTGGGTCCCGTGGTCCTACTGGGTCCCATGTTAGGGCCGGTGTTCCGTGAAAAAACCATACCCGTGAGAAAACCATACCCCTCGTCACTTCCGGAGGGTATGGTTTTCTCACAGTAGTGTTTTTAACGTTATACTTGCCGCGATTACATTAAAACAGCTCCTCTGCAACATTGCTCATCCCCGCTCCTTCCCCTGTCACTTCCCTCATCTCGGCTAATTAATATAAAAGCGGCTCACGGAGCAGACATATCTCATGTCATACACCCGCTGCCGATTTCATATTTATTAGCCGACATAAGGGAAGTGACAGGGATACCAGCGGGGATGAGCAATGTTGCAGAGGAGCTTTTTATTGTAATCGCGGCAAGTATTACGTTAAACACATACTCCGTATTATTTCCATCCCCTCCGAGCATGCGTACTTCTGATCTTCTCTGCTGTTCCTTGAAGTTTCCGGGGCTCTGAGCATGCGCACTGCTGCGCTGCTCAGCAGTTTCAGACCGGAAGTGACGAGGGTATGGTTTCTCCACGGGGTATGGTTTTTTAACGTTACACCGGCCCTGATAACATGCCACAAATTTGAGTTGTAACAGAGTTGTAACAGAGTTGTAAGTCTGTTAACTTGCTGCACAATTTCACTGGCAAGTTGTACACTTGTAGAGCACTTGAAGGTTCTGTTGACACTTTTTCAATTTGTAGCAAATTTGCATGGCAAGTCTCTAGCAAGAGCAAACTTTCAGTGGTGAGTCTACAGCAAGAGCTCTGCAAGTCTACAGCATGAAAATTCAGCCACAGTGACCCCTGTGGTGGGATGACTATTGCACAACATAACTGAACCAGAACTTTCAGCAGACTTGCAGAATATTTGCAAAGAAATTTGATCTGGAGTCATGCAATGCAGACTGACTGCAATTGTGCTACAAACTTGTGAAGCCTGGCAAGTCTAGCAATAGCTTAGCAAGTAATTTTCCAACTTGCAGCTCAATTGTTTGCTATCTGGGATGTTGGCAGAACAAAGAGGGAGCTGCATATAAGGATAGAAGAACATATAGCAAACATTAAGAAAGTTTTAAAACAATGCAAAGCATCTGCTCATTTTGCTGAAAAACATGTGTGCAATCCCAAGCATTTGAAATTTTTTACCATAGAACAAATCAAGGGACACTGGAGAGGGGGGTAACATAGTTTGGACATTATAACAAAAAGAAGGTCAGTGGATCTATAAAATGCAGGTTCTGAAAACAAAAGGATTAAATGTAGATTTTGACCTGAAGTGCTTTCTATGAAAAGAAGGTGATCCCAGTGGGTGATAGAAGGAGGAAGACAGCAGCTGTAGAGCATAGATTACTGGTTTTCTGAAGAAAGACACAGGAGGTGTCTGAAACACATCTAATTAAAGTGATTGTATGTTTGTTTGTTTTTTTGTTAAAAATAACAAACATGTTATACAGTACTTACCTCCTCTGTGTAGTTGGTTTTGCACAGAGCAGCCTGGATCCTCCTCTTCTCGGTCCCTCTATTGTTCTCCTGGCCCCTCCCTCCTATTGAGTGCCCCCACAGCAAATATGTCTCTATGGGGGCACCCAAGCCGAGCCACAGCTCCATGTGACTTATCAGACACGGGTCCCGGTCACGCCCCCCTCTCTACTCATTGGCTCACTGACTTTGATTGACAGTAGCCGGAGTTAATGGTGCCCCACTGCTGTCTCAGCCAATGAGGAGGGATAGTCCTGGGCACTCCTGTAACAATGCTGGATCGAGATGGGGCTCAGGTAAGTATTAGGGGGGCTGAGGGGGGTGCTGCACACAGAAGGCTTTTTATCTTAAAGTGGAGTTCCGGTCATAAAAACATTTTTTACATAAAAATACCACCCTAATCCTAAGCTATAGCCAATTACACTAACACTAACCCCATATTACAGTACAGTACAGTTATGGAATAAAGATACATTTTTACCTTTAAAATTGATTGCAGAGCACGGCCATCTCCAGTGTGGGCATCTGAAGCCGCTGTGTTTCCCACACTGTGTCCCTCTTCCTGGTTCCTGGCTGCACAGAATGCTGATCGCAATCTCGCGCATGTGCTGTAGATTGCGATCAGCAATCAGAATAGCGGCCAGCCATTCCCATTGCATCCTGGGATTGATGATGCTCATCTTCCAGGATGCAATGCAAAGGAGAAAGTGATGTCGGGGGCCGCGGCCGCATAAGGAAGTAGAGGAAGGAAGGTAAGTTAGTTTTCATTAAAAACAAGGTAAGTGAAACAAAAAAAATAATTAATTATCCAATTCTTTTTCAGGTTTTTTTACTCTAACTGATGCTGCAAAGTGAATTTTTAGGGTGGAACTCCGCTTTAATGCATAGAATAAATTAAGATAAAAAAAACCTTCTGATTTTACAACCACTTTAATTATCTATGCTTCTTGAAAAGGGTGTACACAATAGTATTTGTGCTCAAGATTTTTATAATAAGTCTAAACAGACTACATTTTTTTAGCTACTTTTTATGGTATTTTTATATGTAAGTGTTTTATGGCATACTCTGACTCTATTTATGTTTTTGAAAACAATGTCATTCTGTAAAACTCTCTGGGAACCAATGCAAGGTCTGAGGTGACATTGTAGCCGGAAGGAGGGGATCTGAATGGATAAAGTCCGCACACAGTGTGGCAGGTTGATATGCCAATGAAATAAAAAGGAAAATGTCAGTGTAATTTTAAATAAAGATTGATGTGTTTTTTTTTTTTTTTTTACATATTACACAAGGAGAAGTGTAATTTTTCCTTTTCTTCTAAGCCTACAGGGAGAGCCTGGAGGAGCGTTGGAGACCCGAATATACAAAAGCAGACCGAAAACCGATCTGGAGAGGAAAGAGTGGATGGACCTGCATTCTGTGAGTGCATTTACAAAGTTTAAAGATGTTTTTTTTTTTTATACAGTAAACCCCCGCTCCATTGCGGTTCAGTTTTTGCGGTCCCGGTATATTGCGTTTTTTTTTTGTAATGTTATTTTACTATATAAATCATTAAAAATTTAATATTTTTGTGTTTTCCATTGCTCTTGCTATGTCTCTCAGTATCTTTTATGTGTTTAAATGAGTTTCTATTGTTTTAAAAGCGTGTTTAAAGACCTTAAAATGCTTTTACACGTACAGTGACAGTAAAAAAAACATGCCCACAATGCATTTTAATAGGGTTTTTCTATTTCGCGGATTTTTACTTTTCGCGGCTGGGTCCGGAACGTAACCCCCGCAATGGAGGGGGGTTTACTGTAATACACAAGGTGAAGCGCCTTTTTTTCTAACCTTTGAACTCATTAAGAGAACAGGGAGGAGAGTTGAGAGCCCTAAGTAGACAAAAAAGTATCTGGACAAGAAAAGGGAGTTTCTACCTTCGCTGAGAAACAACCTAGAATGAATTAGGAGACAAATTGAGAGGAGAGACAAAGGCACACTGGAACAGAGAACTGCAAACCACAGCACAAACCTTAACTGAGATCATTTGTTTTATGGTGTTATGATTGAATGGTGACTTTATTTCTCCAACTGAATTGCAGCAGCCACTTTTGAAAAAGACTGCATTTACAAGGACTAGAAAAAAAGAGGTATTTTTTTGCAGGAGCTGTTTTTTTTGCATTTGACCACAGAAATCAGAGAGCAGGAGAAATGATTGTTTAACCGCTTCTGCACTGCCCCACGTACATAAACTGCGGCAGGGCGGCCATGCAGCATGAAATCATGTACCCGGACGTCATTTTTTGTTCCGAGTCTGGGGCACGCATGCACTCCGCCAGTGACCCACTTCTGCTGTGATTGGACATAGCTCGAGCCAATCAGTGGGTCCAGAAGACCTGATGTTCGCCAGCACCTGGCGATCATTCCCAAGAGTGGCAGAACAGCAGTCTGCCTATGTAAACAAGGCAGATTGCCGTTCTGTCAAGGGGAAGATGGAGATCCTGTGTTCCTGCTAAGCAGGTTCATGGATCCCTGTCTTTCCTCAGTCAAAGCACCCCTCACACAGTTAGCAAGCACTCCCGGGGAACAAATTTAACTTTTTAAACACCCCTGATGTTAACCCCTTCCCTGTCAGTATCATTAGTACAGTGAAAGTGCATTTTTTTAGCATTGATAACTGTATTGGTGTCACTGGTCCCCAAAAAGTGTCACTTAGTGTCAGATTTGTCCGCTGCAATGTTGCAGTCCCACTAAAAATCACTGATCGCCGCCATTATTAGTAAAAAAAAAAAAAAAAAAAAAAACTTCCATAAATCTATATCATAGTTTGTAGACACTATAACTTTTGCGCAAACCAATCAATATACGCTTATTAGAAATTTTTTTTTTTTACCAAAAACTTTCACAGAATACATATTGACCTAAACTGGTGAAGAAATTAGATTTTTTCCATTTTCTTTTATTGGGTATGTTTTATAGCAGAAAGTGTTTTTTTTTTTTCTAAAATTGTTTCTGTTTATAGCGCAAAATATAAAAACCACAGAAAGAAAGCTCTATTTGTGGGAAAACAAAGGATATCAATTTTATTTTGGTATAGCATCCCACAACTATGCAGTTGTCAGTTAAAGTAATAAATGGGGGAGCAAGAAAATATTGCGCTACCTAATGAGTGAAAAAGCAGCTAGCACCAATCACTAGACAAAAAAGTGACCAATAATACAAAAATAGAAAGAAATGTGCAGCGCTGGTATTGATGAATATGTATAAACAAATAATACATAAAAGTCCTAACATAAAAAGTCCATCAAAGAAATCCCAAGTGAATAATTGTGATGAAATAAGTCCAACAAAGGATAATGTGATCTTAATGTGCAGCAAATCCCAACACCAATGAAGATAAGTGGATTGCGCTCACCAGATGGATGGGACCCAGATACCATATAGCATATGGGTCATACAGGCTTAAGGGGATATTTGTAGAATGTCCCACCTGGATTCACCGACCTCAATTCCATATGGATTCCATATAGATCAGCAACGAGTATGGATACTCCAGATCTCAACTCCAACACGGTTATAGATAAAAACCAAAGGGGGGACAGACATAGTGTAATACTGCTAAAATCAATTTATTAAAAAATAAAGCCGATACACTTACAAACATCCATAAATAAAATGCATGTTAGGTATACATAGTAGGGCTGACTGAAGTTCTCTTAACGCGTTTCCGCATAGATGCCTTTCTCAAAAGATCAAAAGTAACAGTTACAAAAGTAACACAGTGCCATATCGAAAAAAATGGCCTAGTTATTAAGGGGGGGGGGGTAAACCTTCCGGGGCTGAAGTGGTTAACCTATGTGTTTTTTTGTGAGGATAGTATGTGCACAATCAGAATACACAATACTTTGTGCAACATAAGAGAGGTGTTTGCTAAAGCTATAGGTGGTATAACTATTAGTTTGTGAGTATAGAAATCTGAGCGATCAGTGCTGTGTAAAGGATAAGGGGGGGGATTGCTAAGACTAAAATTGTTGTGTGTATGTGAATTTGGGAGTAAAGCATCAGGAGAGCAGTGCAGCATTTGTAGCAATCCCTAAGGGTATGCACTGACAGCTAAATAATAATAGTTGTTTGTATGCAATTTAAGGGAATTTAAAATTTTAATGTTTTTCTCCCTTAATGACCAGGCCATTTTTTGCGATTCGGCACTGCGTTATTTTAACTGACAATTGCGTGGTCATGCGGCGCTGTACCCAAATAAAATGAATGTCCTTAAAATATAAATAGAGCTTTCTTTTGGTGATTTTTGATCACTTCTGCAATTTTTATTTTTTTGCACTATAAACAAAAAAAAAAGAGCAACAATTCCGAAAATGAAAAAAAAATATTTTTCACTTTCTGCTATATAACATTCCGAATAAAAATAAAATGTAAAAATCAAATTTTTCATCATTTTAGGCCAGTTGTATTTTGCTACATATGTTTGGTAAAAAAAAAAATCCCATTAAGCGTATTTCGATTGGCTTGCGCAAATGTTATCGCATCTATAAACTAGGGGAAAGATTTATGTAATTTTTATTTATTTATTTATTTTTACCAGTAATGGCAGCGATCAGCGATTTTTAACGGGACTGCGACATTGTAGCAGACATATCAGCCACCTAACTGACATTTTTGACACTTTTGGGAGGACCAGTGACATCACTACAGTAATCAGTGCTAAAAATATGCACTGTTACTATAAAAATGACACTTGCAGGGAAGGGGTTAACCTAGGGGTGATCAAAGGGTTCACCCTTTGGGGGTGGGCTTATGGAATCAACACAGGGGCCTGTGTTCCTAAATAGGAGGAACAAAGGAGCCCTGTGGTGAATGCTGACAGAACGTCGGTCTGCTGTGTTTACACCAGCAGACCACCGCTCTGTCTCCACAGGGAGCGATTGAGGGTGCCCAGCGGCAATCGTGGCCACCGACCCCGTGGATCAGCTTTCCCCGCTGGCGAATGGCGTTCGCCCCCACGATCGCTTCCGCTAAGCGACGTACGGGTACGGCATTTCATGGGAACCTGCGGACCTGCCGCCAAGTGATTAAATAAACACACGCAATGATAGTCTTTTATTTAAAAAAAATGCCTCATGGTGTAAATCAAATGTCAATCATGTCATCCAACAATGTAGATACATTGTCAATCAAGATGAATGCCAATCACTCAGACCTGCAGACAAAAAAAGAAAATTCTCCATTCGGCAGCTGAACGGGCTGGGGATAAGTCATTGGTTGCTAGGATGTAGGAGGCTGCCAATGTCCTAGCAGCCAATGAGGGCCTTGAGTGGGAAGCTTTCACATTTAGTGGTTGTGGTAATACCGCCACTAAATGGATGACTTCCTGCTCAGCCAGAGGTTGATTTGGCAGGTAGGTGAACAGGGATTTAGTTCAAACAGTCAGAGTTCACAGTTAACCGTGTCGACTCGTACGCAAACCTAATCCCTAACTGTAATCCAGATATTGGGATATAGTGCTTGAGCTGGGGTCAGTCACTGACTGGTCTTGTTGCTGCCCCTAATTTTGACATTATCATCCACCTGCAGTCTTCTGGAGATTGAGAGCACCCGGATGGACATCCAATGGAAAGTGTCAATGTTGTCCAGGTAAAGATACAGGCACCCAATGAAGGACCCTCCGTCACTGCAGTCCAGAAATAGAAGATATAGGACCTGGCAAGTCACAGTGAATAAAATAATTGGGGATAGGGGTTCAGAGTGTGACCAGTAATCAATTTGAAGAAAGCTATACTCTTTAAAAGGACAATTATACAAAGTGTGTCTCCGATCCAGCGATTTTTATCATAGCCTTGGCTGTTTGGGGACTCTCCCTCCTCATTAGCTGAGTGAGGGCCCATTGGCTCCCACTGCTGTCAAGTACAGCCAGTGAGCCAATATGGAGAGAGCGGGGGGCTAAGCTGTGGCTCTATTTTTTTTTTTTTGACACATAGAGCAACGGCTTGGGAGAAAGCATGCAGTGGTGCCCCAAGAACAAGTGGCTTTCTATGGGGGCCTCAAGAAGGAGGGGCCAAGAGCACCAGCGGGGGACCCAAAATAGGAGGATTGGAACTGTTCTGTGCAAAACCACTACACAGAGTAGGTGAGTATACCATGTTTATTATTTTTTTTAAAAAAGCAACAAAGTTTTAATACCACTTTAAATGACTAGAGTAGGCTGTATCAAATAAATAATAGACAACCATACAATGTAAATAAAAATAAGACATGTAGACAGTGATTGCAGTAGATATAAAGTATAAAAAATAATAAAAATGGACAGAAATGCAAGTCCCAGCTCATACAGAAATGTTCTATTAGTATTTGTAAAAATGTAGGTAAATTCAACTAGATAATGGAGCAAAGGATCATGTCACAGTTTATCTGCAGAAACATTTTACAGGATCCAGCTGACATGGGACATTCTTCATTACAGGTAAGTTACCGCACTAAAGCTATAAATATTTTTTTTTTTTTTTAATGGCTAAACTTGAGCAGTACAGTAGACCAATAGTACTCATGACCATTTCCCATTTTACCAATGGTGGCTTAAAAAAAAAAAATATTACAGATTACTGTTACTGGTATTAATGTTATCTTGCCTGCCTATCCTCTTACAACTTCAAGCTTTTCATTTCTAGCCACAGCCAGAGCACCAAGCTATCATCCCAGCAGGGATGCCTAGGGTTGAACGTGGTGAGTTTTGTATTGCAGCAATCAACAATGTTCCAGGTCACCACCATAACAATAACTTCCACTAAACCTGTGTGAGCTAGCAACAGTGGATCCTAATTACTAGCCACACTAGTCCTGGTGCCACCAGACCAGTGTAAGCCAGCAACAGTGTTTCTGAGCACTGCCACACCATTACTAGTGTTGCCAGACCAGTGGAGCAAGCAGCAGTGTTCTTGATTGTCTCCACACCATGCCAGTGTTTCCATACTAGTGCAGTCAGCAATAGTGTTTCTGAATGCCAACATACCAGCTCCAATGAGGTGTTACAACATCAGCCATAGAAATTAGGGCCTATCCCAGAGGCACTTTAAAGTATTTTGTGGCTACCCTCTACTTAGGCAGTGTCTGCCATCCTCCTATTTACAGCTGCATCAGGTTTTCAGGTTAAAAAAATATATATACCCATTTGATTTTTTTATTTGATTTTCACTGAAGAATTATTCAACTGAACTATGGAGTAATGTAACCGGTATGCCCAACAGTTTATTGCTAGTAATTCTTCTTCCTTCTATGCCTGATCATTTCTCAGTTTCTCAATTATTAATCGTTCTCAGCTTTACACAAACATGGAAATAACTAAAAATAAGAATGAACTGGGATCCTATTATTCCACACCCAAATGCACCCTATTCTGTTATATACTTAGTTATGAAAAAAAAAATATTAAAAATAATAATGAGATTTTTTGTATTTCTATGATAGTTCCCCGTGTGCCACAAATTTTTTCCCCATAATTTTAACAAAAATAACTACATCGATGAGTCTCTCAAACATTTCAGACATCAAACAGTATGCCCCAGTAAACATGCCAGGTAAAATATTTTGTAAACAGTGAGAGGGGGCCACAGGGTACACATATGAATTCCCCATTAATGAAGGAATAACTCTGGAGCCCCCTTGGGTGCCCAACTTGTATGGGCAGTAGCCACTTTTAAGACACCTTTTTCTCTAACAAACTGTAGTTTGTGGTACAATATGGCCAAATCACAAAGGCTTGTCACCACAAGGCAGAAAAGGGGGAAGTCACAAGAATTTGGAATAAATTAACAAAATTAAGGTAAGTGGGATGTTTATGTCCTTTCATCCATCGACCAAGGTACCTCAGTACAAACTTAGGGATGGTTAGGTCTAAAAAAACTCTTTGCATCCAAGACTTATAAATATGGGAGGCATTAATTTCAATGACTTGAAGATGAAGCCCTACCTGGCAACCTGTAGATCTGTTTACTGGTACAAGAAATTGTCCATTTACTTATTTTCGTTGGCCATGTATCATTTATTTGTCATCTGTAGGTCTGCAGGAAGACCTGGCTCCTTCTTAAAATATCAAGAAATAAATGCAACAGCCCTAATTTACCAGGAAGGCCTTGCACTTGAAAGCATTTGATCTGATGTAGTCAGCAGGCTGTATGAGAGACACTTCCCTGATTGTCTTGCTTCTACCTAAACAGACAAAAGACCCCCATAAAATACTGTCTATGCACCAAAGATGGAAACAAATGACAATGTTATTATTGTCCCTACTTTCCCTCACAATCTTCTTCATAAAGGACTAATTCTATTGCTACCATACCTCATTACAATATTAATAAAGGTGTAGTGAAAGTGTTTTCCATGTACCTAACTAGCTGCCATTGGCTTTTATCTGATCTCCTGTGTACTGACCACCTGCTTGTTTCCTCAATCACATTTCTGCCTCCCAACTGGACCCACCAATCTTTTTTTTTTCAATAAGAAGCTTTATTGATATTAATCATGCAAACATTAGCAACAGTACCAATCTTTTATTACCCGTAAAGAGAATGGGTGTTGGCGCTGCTAGGCAATATATATAAAGTATGTGCAATAATTAAATAAGTGCAGGTGCTAAATACAGGTGCCTAAACAGTGTGAACATCCAACGGCATTAAACAATATGTGCAATAGACGTGTGTTAAACCAAACTGATCCGTGCTTAAAAGAACAGTCCATTAATTAGTCCAAATTTTACAGCTCTCTTTGCTGGTCCTTCAGGTGGTGTCATTATAAACCACAGTGTTTCTTAATACTGCAGTAAAGGATCTGTGTACCTGCATTCAGTGTGACTGGTGTCTCCACTTGTGCCCCCTCCTGCTATTGCACTTACCAGACGTCTTTCCCCTTTCAACAGGGGTATCCAGCTTTTACAGCTATACCTGTCTGTATATCTCTGGCAAACTTTCCTTCTAGTCCTCAGCGGTATCAATAGTACATCCATTCTCCTCCTCCCAGTTACTGGACGCTCCAGCTGTCTCTGCACTCGGTGTATGGTGATCCCAGGGGGGCGGTGCTGTACGGGCAGATTCTCAGGAGGACACAAGCTCTCCTCCAAGGCTGATCTTTTGCCTGCATAATGACCACATCCCTGTCAGCACCTGACCCTGGCCTGTTTATCTACCATGTTTCTGTCTGCTGCCTACACTGATCCTTACCTGAATACTGACTACATCTCTGCCTACCACCTGAAGTGAATTTGGCATATTTATTGACCATGTTGCTGCCTGCCTCCTGGTCTGATCCTTTACCTGTATTCTGACCATGGCTCTGCCTACCACTTGAACTGACCCTGGTCTATTAAAGTGGTAGTAAACAGCCCCTTCCTACCTTTACCTACAGGTAAACTTTGAATAAAGCTTACCTGTAGGTAAAATGAATATCTCCTAAATGTGCACAACTGACTTTAGGAGATATTTGCATGTTTTGCAGCCAGTGACGTCACCATGCGCACTGTGCTCTTAATAGAGCTCTCTGTCATGACCATGCAGGGGTGATGTCATCACAACTCAGCCATTCAAATGTGCAGAGCGCAAAAAACCTGGAAGGAAGACCGGTAAATATGAAGGCCATGTGACAGCGTGTCGTTGTTGGGCTTAGTTTTAGAGGTATTGTGCTAGTTTGTGATGCATACTAGTAAATTATGACAATAACTTGCGGGTGAACCATATTTTTTTGGTATTTTTTATGACTTTACCACAGCTTTGATCAAACCACATTTCTGCCTAACACCTTACGGGTCACATCTCTACTTGCCATCTGTACTGACCCTGGCCTATTTGTCAAGCACATTTCTCCCTTCCACCTTGACTGATATTTTCCTAGTTTGCTGATCATGTCTCTGTCTTTCACCTGTACTGACCCATCTGCATGTGACACTGACTACATTCCTGTGAAACACCAGTTCCAGCCATCCTCTGAGAACAACTGTTTCCATGAAACCACAGGTACTCTGTTCAGCCTTCTGTACTTGCTATAGCCACTGAGCATTGTGTATAACTATACACACCAGTAGGTCAGGCCTGCATGGCTTATGGGAGCCAGGACTGCTATAGGTGCAGCTATACGAAACTATATTCCCTCATCACTGGCATAAAGGGGATCTTAACAATACAGTGTTTTTGATACAATGTTGGGTGATTTTTCAAATATACAATGTAATGCCAGGTACTTAATTAGTCCAAAAAGTCTCACACATGTGATATCTCTATATTCAAGACTAGTACCAGAATTTTGTGGGTGTTTCTTTTGTGCTCCAGGGACTTCAACAATGTGACAGTATCCAGGAAATTAGAAGCATCATTTATGAGCTTGAAAGCCTGAAGGTACTCCCTGGCTTTTGAGCTATAAAATATTTTAATTGACACTTTTTTTGTAATTTGTATTTTCACAAAGCCTTATGAGAAAAAAAAGACATTTTCAAAAGGCTCCTTATGCTTCCTAAAATATTTTGTATGTGTTTCTACTGTTCTGGAACTGTGGAACTCCAGGGCCTCAAAAAATGTAAGTCAGGAAATTAGATGCATAACATCCCTTGAAATCTTTAAGTTACGTCTTGGATTTTGGGCCCCCTATACAGCTGGGCCCCAAAAACGTCTTACACATGTGGTATCCCCATACTCACTAAGTATCAGAGTGTGTTTTGGGGTTTAATTATAAGTAAGGCCATGCTTTGTGTTAAAAATATCTTATTAAAGTGGACCTTCAGTCATTTTTTTTATCTTTCCTTCAATTAAACCTTCTGCCCTTGCTGTGTTGTCATTGGAAATCAAAACTGTAATTTGGTGGTAGTAAATACCTTCCTCAGTGTACTTCCCCTTTTATTGCTATCAGCTTGTTTACTTTTTTCCTCACTCACTCTCACTGGCAGGGCAGGGAGAGGAAGAGAAGGGGGGTGGGGAGTAGGGATGATTGAACGGTTCGGGTCGACCATCGGTTCGACCCGAACATTGACTGTTCGAGGTTCGGCCGAATTTAGAAATTTTTGCTGAAAAAGTTCGGAATTTGGCAACCAGAACCGACCAAAATGCAACGGGCCAGGAAATGGGCTTTAAAAGCCTGTGATTGGACCAGAACCATTAGTAAAAGCCAATTGAGGGGGCAGGAGAATGCTAGGAATGTGATTGGAGTGACTAGGGGGTCCCTAGGCCAATCATTAGTGAATACGCCCCGCAGTATATAAGATAGCCCCCGCCAAATTCCTAGCATTGTAATACAGGGACATGGAAGAGAGTGGAAGCAGTTCTGTTAATTTTACTTTAAAAGTGTCATTTAGCAATTATTAGTGTGAGGAAAGGGATTTTTAGTGTAGTTGGGTGCTCTTTTACACTTTAGTTAGATGCAAACATTTAGTTTCTGTAGGGAAAGTGTTAAGTGCCAGGGTGACCGTAATGTAGTGTAGGGTGAACTGATACTGACTGCTATGGCAGGGTGACCAAACCCTTCCATATCAGGGTGACCGCTATAGAGAAAAGATAGTTTCTCTTAAGTCACATTCGGTGCACTAATATGGCTTCTCGCCTGTCAGCCTGCTTTTTGGCTGCAGGCGTTTATAGGGATTTTTTAAGGACAAGTTTGGAGTCAGGCATGACATCTAAACTTGTGTATTGGGGTATATATACACACACACATGTCTGTATATATACACCTGCACATATATAGGTGTGAAAGGAGCAGAAAACACTACTTGCGCTAATGAAATAATTAATACCAATATAGTTATGCTCCTATCACACCTATATATGTGTATGTGTAAAATACATATAAGTGTGTGTGTATATATATACCCCTATACAGAAGTTCAGATGTTTTGCCTGCCTCCAAAGAACCCAAAAAAATGCCCAGGTGTGTTGTTGCAGCCATTTTTTAAGGGTTTTTGGAGGCAGGCAAAACATCTGAACTTGTATATAGTGGTATATATACACACATACTTATATGTATTTTACACTTACACATATATAGGTGTTATAGGAGCGGAGCCATATTAGTGTTAATTATTTCATTAGCGCAAGCATATATTTCTGCTACTATCACACCTATATATGTCTAGGTGTATATATACATATAAGTATGTGTGTATATATACCCGTATACACAAGTTCAGATGTTTTGCCTGCTTCCAAAGACACCCAAAAAATGGCCAAAAAAATGCTAGCGCCCAAAAAAAAAAAAAGTGTGTTGTTGCAGGCATTTTTTTGGGGTTTTTGGAGGCAGGCAAAACATCTGAACTTGTGTATAGTGGTATATATACACACATAGTTATATGTATTTTACACTTACACATATATAGGTGTTATAGGAGCGGAGCCATATTAGTGTTAATTATTTCATTAGCGCAAGCATATATTTCTGCTACTATCACACCTATATATGTCTAGGTGTATATATACATATAAGTATGTGTGTATATATACCCCTATACACAAGTTCAGATGTATTGCCTGCCTCAAAAGACCCCAAAAAATGCCCAAAAAAACGCCTGCTACTAAACCGGCAAGGTGTGAAAATAGCAAAGCCATATCCCTGTTCTATAAGTGACATAATAAAAATGATCTTTTTTTATGGTTCTGGACATGCTACAGAGCTGAAACTTCACAGGTACACTTTTTAGACCCCCCAATATACTAAATCCAAAGACATTTTTTTTTTTAATTTTTTTTTTTTAATTTTTTCAATAATTGTCTCTCTATCAAAAATGAAAATGTTTAAGAACTTTTTTTGTGTGATTAATAGTCCCTGGGGTATGACCCAGAACCCTAGGCACTTTTTAGGGGCATTTATTGGGTTTTAGGGCTTCAAAATGGGGTTTTTTGATTACCGAAGTTCGGGTCCCATTGATTTCAAAGGGGTTCTGAAATCCGGGCCGAACTTTTGGGAAGTTCGGATGTTCTGGCCGAACCAAACTTTTGAAAAGTTCGATCATCCCTAGTGGGGAGTAACAGGAGAGCCAAGGATGGCTGCACATTATACACGTTACTGGGGGAGGAGGGAGGGAAGAGCAGCACACTACATTACTTCGGAGGGGGAGGCAGCAGTATGTCCACCTATATACTACACTGCCCAGGCCAGTCTGCACAATCCCCCCTGGATAAGTTCACACTCCTTATCTTAGCTGCATAGGAGATTCTTTCTTAAGTCTCCTGGTGGTTATAATTACATCATGGCCCCGCTCCAGACAGCTTTCTGCGGTTCTCTGACACAGAGGATTTGTGTGTGTGAAAATATTCTGTGACAAGACTCAGCTGCAGCAGCTGAGGCTTGTCTCCTCAAAGTTTGAAATTTGAGTAAGAAAGAAATACAGTTACATCATGGTAAAATGTAAAAACTTTTGTTTGCTGCTTTTCTATTTGAACAAGCATAGTATGGACACTTTCCTCGGCTGTTTCTTCGCTCCATGTTGTTTATTCATTGCTATAACAGGGCATGAACTTCCGCAGAAGCTGCCATTCCTATGGCAACTAATCAATAACATTGTGCTCCCACAGTTTCCTTACTGAACGAGACTGAATTTCATGCTGGGTAGCCAGCAGCACAGAAACCCAGGAAGTGGTAAGGCAGCAGCTTGGGCTGCCCACAGTTAAAATTGCTGCAGCCAGTCTTTGTGGTGGAAGATTTCTGCAGCATATTTGGCAAGTAGAGATTCACAATACATTTAAAATAATATGCAAAGTGGTTAGAGGAAACTTGCAGAATGGCAAAGATATTTTTATTACAACTTATGTTAGAAGACTGCAGTTCTTTAACATTTAACCACTTCAGCCCCGGAAGGTTTTACCACTTAATGACAAAGCCATTTTTTTGTGATACAGCACTGCGTTACTTTAACTGGCAATTGCACAGACGTGCAACGCTGTACCCAAATAAAATGTATGTCCCTTTTTCCCCAAATAGAGCTTTCTTTTTGTGGTATTTGATCAGGTCTGGGTTTTTTTTTTACTTTATGATATAAAACATACCCAATACAAAAATAAGCGTATATTGATTGGTTTGTGCAAAAGTTATAGCGTCTAAAAACTATGGGATAGATTTTTGGAATTTTTACTGCAATTGTGGTGAACAAATCTGACACTAAGTGACACTTTTTGGGAACCAGTGACACCAATACAGTGATCAGTGCTACAAAACGCACTGTCACTGTGAAAATGACACTGGCAGGGAAGGGGTTAACAACAGAGGTGATCAAAGGGTAAGTGTGGTCCTAGGAAGTGCTTTCTAACTGTGTCTGGGATGTTCTAACTTGAGGAAGACAGAGATCTTAGTTTCTGTTTAGCAGAAACACAAGATCTCCATCTTCCTCTGTGACAGAATGGCCTATGTAAACAAGGCAGACCGTTGTTCTGCCTCTCCTCCGAATGATCGATGGTTCCTGACGGACATTGTGTCCGCCAGACCCGCTGATTGGCTCTCACTGTGTCCAATCACAGCAGGATCAGGGCGCCGGCAGCGCGCGCCCCAGATCACGAGCCGACGTACAGGTACATCGGTTCACGCAGGAGGGCTGCCCTGCCACAGTATATCTGTGTGGGGCGGTCCTCAAGTGGTTAACTTTGTGTAAAAAAAAAAAAACATTCTTTCTACATTTTATAAAGATTTATGGCAAAAATATTCAAAAGACTCATGATGCCTCTTAGAAAATACCTTGGGGTCTCTATTCAAAATGTGGGTGTTTCTACTGTCCTGACACTGCAGGACCTCCAAAAATGCAATAGATAGTTAGGAAAATTAGCTACACAAAGTCTGTAGGTTCTCCTTAGACTTTGGGCTCCTCACTGTGGCTAGGCTACAAAGAAGTCTCACATATCTCGAGTGCATGTAGCACTTTATTTCATTGTATTGCACTATGTATGCCCTTTTTATTTTTCTAAATAAAGTTTAATATTGTGAAAAAAAAAAAAAAAACATATCTCTTATCTCTATATTATTTAAGAGGAGTAGCAAAAAATGTTTTTGGGGTGTAATTCTCAGTATTTTCCATCCTGTGCAAAAGAAATATCTTATTAACCACTTGCTTACCGCAATTTTCATTCAAAGCATGACAGTGCTGAAATCTTAAAATTGGCCTGGGCAGGAGGGGGCTGAAAGTGTTTGGTATTGACGTGGTTAAATGCCATCACAAAATATCTGTCTCAAAAAATATCTAAAATGTATTTGGGTACAGTGTTGGGACTTATCGTCAGTCAAAGTATTGCAGTGCTGAAAAATGGCCTGGGCAAGAAAGAGGGTTGACATTTCGCTTTTCAAGTGGTTATGATTTGAATTTATTTACACATTTGCATAGTTGTTGACATTACAATGTTTAATTATCTGTCTGTTAAAATGCTTGTTTTTCTTCAAGTAGAGAGAAGGAATTACTTTCCTAGCTGCAAGAACAGACTGTGCTGATCGGCAGATCTCCCAGAATGGGCTCTAAACATAAAACATAACTGTTCCTGTCAGCTCAATGTCAACCATATCTCTTTTCTTACAAAAGAAGAGCATTTAGTCTGTGCTGTTACAGTCAAGAGCATGCTGTATTAAATAGATTACTGTTTCGGAGTCCATTAATGTTTTGTAACCAACAGTTTGTGCTTGGGGTGAGTGCCAGCCATATAAAAGTGTCAGAACTTGTTAGGTTTACAACAGGAAATCAAAATCAAATTAGGGAATAATAAACATATTTTAATTATGGTTCATGAATGTAATTCTGCCTGACTTTAGGAATTTCAAAATGTAAACAATTTTGAGCAAATATAGGTATATGAAGCTCCCTTGACTTTATTTTAAATAGTTTTAGATAAATGAATAACAGGTCACAGACACTTACTCTGGCTAACTAATCAAAGGACAATGAATTTAGGTTACCATAACATTTATTTACTTGTGGCTGTGAGTCTTAAATTAATTAAAACTGACCTTGTTGCTGACCCTGCTGGTTGACCCAGCCTGTACAACGCATGCAGTCTTTTGGCCGGGTCAAGCAAGCAAGGATAGCTAAAATGCAAGATGGAATGACACTTTTTCTAAGAAAATGGAATGATAAGAGTTAGGCTACATTCACACCTGAGCGCGTATTTACCGCGATTTTACCGCGATTTTTACAGCGATTTTACAGCGATTTTTACCGCAATTTACAGGCGTTTTTACAGGCGTTTTTTGTGCAGGCGTTTTTAGATTGAATAGAAACCAATGGAAAACGCCTATAATCTGCCCAAAAAGAAGCTCATGTACTTTTTTGAGCATTGGGCGTTTTGCTTACAGCGTCAAAACGCTCAGATGTGAACAGGGGCCATTGAAATGAATAGGATTTGTCTTGTTGGGCATTTTGAGAGCTGATCCTAGAGCAGAAAAACTCCCCAAAAACGCCCCAAAATGCCTACATGTGAACGGAGCCTTAGGGTCAAACAGAAGTTTTCCAAAATCCCACATAAGTCGAAAAAAGTTTTCTTTATAATATATCACAGGACACAGAGAGGGCTATGATCATAAATACCTGTCCCATAGGATTGCACTTGAGGGGAGAGAGAAAAAGAAACAACTGAAAAAGGGAGACACATAAGCAACCGAAAGGCCCAAAAAAAACTACTCTGCAGCCCACAAAGCACTGCGGCCAAACGCTATAGCCCCAGCATTCCTTAAGTCCACTTGGTATAATCTTGTAAAGCTATGTACTGAAGACCCATTTGCAGCCTTGCAGACTTGAGCCAATGATGTCTGATGCCGGAAAGCCCAAGTGGTGCCCACACTATGCTACCCAAGCCATATGCTTGGGTAATAAGTAGACAAATCTGCTGCAAAATAGTCTACTTAGAAGCTGCTTGACCCTTTCTAGGATCCTCAGGCAGAATGAATAATGAATCCAACTGTGTGATTGCTGCAGACATCTTATATAAAGCTTGACAGCCTGAACCACATTTAATGTGTGCAGGGCTTTCTTCAACGGTGATTGAGGAATGGGATAAAAAGAAAGCATGACAATATCCACATTAAAATGAAAACCATGAAACCATCTTCTGCAAGAATGATGAATGAGGATGCAGTATCACATTGTCATGGAGAACTAAAAAAGGCTCCCTACAGGAAAGAGCCACCAATTTCGACAATGGTCATTGTCACAAAAAAAAAACAAAAACACCTTCTGAGTCAATAGGACTGACATAATTTCCCGAACTGGTTCAAAAGGTGCTTTCTGCAAAACAAAGAAGACCAAGTTCAAGTCCCATGGACACAGGGGAGACTTAACAGGCAGAACCATATGGGTTACGCCCCTGCACAAAAGTGCGTATCAATGATTGCGAGGCAAATGATTTCTGGAAAAAAATTTCTAAGGCAGATATCTGGCTTTAATGGTGCTTAATGTCCACCCCCGATTGGATAAAAGCCAAAATGGACCAATCATGTGGGCATACTCCACTTTTTCAAAAACTTCTCCTCCATAGGATAAAGGAGGTAGAATCTTTTTGGCAGCACAAATACCCCATCAAAGAGATCCTATTCAGCATACAACAACTCTTCACAGAGAGGATGCAAAAGAAAAGCCTGTGACGTCTAAGGAAGACGCAAAGACCCTTAAAGAGGAACACTTGATTGATGAGGATCCCTCAAACCACCCCAAAGAAAAATTGTACTAATACTTTCTGAGCCTGAAAGACCGAGAATCCCTGTGATCCTTAGGCTCGGATTCCTTAGAGGTAGAGTCTACCATCTGACCCTCATTAAGTTTTACTTCGACCACCTCATCAGTGTCCACCTATTGCTGCTCTACCTCTAGATGAGGCTTGGGTAAAGGAGACCTCTCCCATTTCCTACCACCCTGTGCCACGAAGGTATTCATACCTGCAATTTTACCTTCTAGGCCTACCAAAGCAGCCATCAAGTCATCCTTTATGACATAAGCCGAGTTTGATGCCCCTGCGGTTACTACAATACCAGATAGACGCAGTGACTCAGAAGCACCTATGACCTCTGGTCTTTTGGGGGCTAGTGTCCTCAGGAGATGACAGTGGCACAACTGCACCTTTCACCAAATCATTTGGTGGAGAGGGGATTATGGTGTGGGGTTGTTTTTTTCGGTGGTTGGGTTGGTCCCTTAGTTCCAGTGAAGAGAAATCTTAAGTTGTTAGTATACTAAGACATTTTGGACAATTTGATGCTCCCAACTTTGTGGAAATAGTTTGGGGAAGACCCCTTCCTGTTTTAACATGTCTGCACACAAGTGCACAAAGCAAGGTCCATAAAGACACCGATGAGTGAGCGTTGGGTGGAGGAACTTGACTGTCCTGCACAGAGTCCTGATCTCAACCTGATAGAACACCTTTGGGATGAATTAGAGTGGAGACTGCGAGCCAGGCCTTCTCGTCCAACATCAGTGCCTGACCTCACAAAAGTGCTTCTGGAAGAATGGTAAAACATTCCCATAGACACACTCCTAAACCTTGTGGACAGCTTTCCCAGAAGAGTTGAAGTTGTTATAGCTGCAAAGGGTGGGCAAACTAAATATTGAACCCTACAGACTAAGACTGGGATGCCATTAAAGTTATGTGCGTGTAAAGGCAGGTGTCCAAATACTTTTGACAATATAGTGTATATGAAGATAATTCAAATATCTCTAAATGGATTTCCAACTGTAAAGTAACACGTTTTGAGACATCTATGAATTTCCTTGTGACCGATACACTATCTTTTTGGCACACTTTTTGGTTATAATGACATTGATTCTTGGTGTGATCCCAGTTTACATTTTTGTCTCTCCTTTTGCCAATTTGTATTTCTATCAGTATGATTACCCAGCATTTGACCCCTTGGTTATTCTTGCATAAATTTTTGAGAGGATTCAATTACTGGTCCACTAAAATATATCATACCAGTAGTATAGGTGATATGGGTGAAACAGGGATCTATAGCCTAAACTAGTGCCCCTTACAACCAAGAGAATCAGTCAATGGCCAGCCATATGTTTATTAAATTTTGATCATATACTGTATATTTGCATTAGTTTACTTTTACTATTAGTATAGGTAAAACTTTTCATTCATAAATTACACATAAACAGATTCCAGTTTTGAAGAACCAAAGTTGTAACCTTTATTAATTTTTATCTGTACAATATAATCAGACAGGTTATGGTTACAGTCTAAATGGCTCCCAAACCACTAAACCTTTGGGGTTGATTTGCTAAAGGCAAATAGGCTGTTCACTTTGCTAAAGTATATTACACTTTGCATGGGAATTTCCCCAAGATCTTAGTAGATAATGTGAAGTTCTGCTGACTTCCTTCATCAAATCATTTTCAAGCTATTTTGTTCCTTGCAGGGGATTCTTTGCAATGTGAAATCACATTGCTTCCATGTACTGCAATAAAAATGGCTAACAAACCTTAACAGTTCCATCCAGTCGTAATAAATATATTAGGCTGTATCTATGATATAAACCAGTGTTTCTGTATTCATGATTGGCAAAGTTGCAAAGGGGAATGATTTGCATGGCTCCATCCACTATCCTAAAATAGGGAATACATTTCCTTATATTTGGGATCTGAGATGGAATGAGACATGTAAATAACCCGCAGTTCTAAAAGGCTTCATTGTGCTTCATGGTAAATTCAGCTATATAATTAGTCCAATTCTCTATATGAATTCTATATCTATCAATTTGCATTTTAGACTTATTTTGGATGGACTAACCTTGAGAAAAGCCTCAAGATTGATATTGTTTTGTTCTATATACTGTTTCCTTGAAAGGAAGTCTTTGAGTATCACTGCCATGTAGAGTGCCACATTTCACAACTGTATGTGACCTTTGCTGATAGTGAGGTCATATCCTTATGGATCCTAATGGATCCTTAGCTATGACAGTCATTGAATGTAGAAAGTAACTGTTCAACTAGCTTCACTTTGATAATATTCTCTGATGTTAGGCACATAAAAGTCTTTCCCAAAATGGGTGTAAACTCCTTGTTCTTGATATATTATAAATGCATACACAATGTCAAATATGATGATCTGTCATCTATTACTGTTTTTCCTTTCCTTATCGCCTTTGATTCAGTCTTGTGTTCTTCTGTCATCGCTGCAACAAATAATGCATTTCTACAGCAGTAGACTGTGGTTAAAGGAAATGACGCTTTTTATTGTACAAAATGTAGTGGAAATATCACATATCTGCAGTTTTCAGTGAAGGACAATCAACAAAAGAGGCTATAATCCTTTATTGCTAAAGACACTCTATATAAAGATATGTTATTTATTATATAAGAACAGCAATGTTTACTCTAGATGTCCTAATCATATATAACTTTGTTATGAGCAATCATTTCTACTGATATCTAGCATCTCTTAACAAAATACTGGAAGGAGAAAACACATCTGAACAAATATCTATCTCTTAAACTAGTTCCTTTCAGTATGGTAAGTGATCACAGTGATTACACTTTATGTTAAGGCTCCTTGGCATATTTTGAACGGGGCAGTAACAAACCTACCATACTGGAAGACATTTTTTTAAAGGTAGATTGTCATGGTTAATTGGAAGTTTGGCTGTTGTGGGAGAACTAAAAGAATGCTTACAGTATATAAGGAATACTTTGTTTATATGTATGAGTTATCATAAAGAAAGTTTATATAGCTGTCTTTTGGGGGATAATATTATGAAAAATGTCCCTTCCCAAACAGGCTATTGAGCTAAACCTGTAGGTAAATAAGAGAACCAGAACATCCGCTGAGTGGAAGAATGGGTTTGATAAAGTTGGCAGTGTCTCCACCCAGGACAGGGCCTCTGTGAGAAGAGGGATTTCTCTTCCTGGGAAGTTAAACAGTAATTTAATCAAAGTAATTGGAAACAGAGGAACTCCTGCAACCAGCACATAACATTAAAGAGGAAGTAAACCCTCCTCTACAACTTGTACCTATAGGTAAGCCTATGTTAAGGCTTACCTATAGGTACTGTAAATATCTCCTAAACATGCAGCGTTTAGGAGATATTTACCTTACATGCAGCCACTCCCTAGGAGCCATGTGCTCCTAGGGAGTGATTTCTAACTGTGTGGGGAATGTATGCACTAGAGGAAAACAGAGATCCGTGTTTCTGTCCAGGGGCCTGACCTAGGGGATACTAGGCAGGTATTGTGAGTCATCTGTAAAGAGACAACCCAAATTCATCTAGTGGCAAGTTGAATCTACAGCCTGGCTGAATTTTCAGACAGGAGTCCTCATCCATTGTGAATAGATGAGATGAAAATTCATCCATCCCTATTTAAAGTAAAACACCAAAAACAACTACTTACCCTAGACTGTTCATTGATTGAGCCAAGAAGTAACGTATTAATCTGTGAATGCCAGTGTTGCTAACAGTAACCCAGGGGGACCCGAGAGTGTATTATCCAACAGTCCTCAAGGGGGCAGTGCTACATAGATGGCAAGGGGAACCAACGCAAGAAACCAGTAAGGGCCCCCCCATAAAATACATGACAGGCCCTTATGCAGTAAAGGGGGTTGAGCATGCACTTCTCTCCTGAGCTATACCAAGACACATGCCCTCAAAATGGAGGGGACCCAAAACATCTTATCCCCATATTGATGAAGAACGTTTATGGGCCTCTTCACCACAAACATGGCCCAGTGGTTTTGGGGGTTTGCAGGTGGGCATCACAGATACTGTCTCCTCCTATCAATGCATTGGGGTACAAACCCCAACTTATTTACTTAAAGAAAAGTAAATAATGACACTTACGTAAATGGTTTTTGACAAGTCCTTATATAAACTAAAGTGTCCTATGATGTGCATCTATTATCAGACACATTTTCTAGTGATGCAGAACCCCATCAATCAACACAAAAGTTTCCCAGCACCTGGCAAAAGAAAAACACATACAATTTCTACTATATATGATGTTTGGCTCCCACTGAATAGGCTAAGAGTTCCATATTTGGATGAATGCCACAGCAGCCAAAGTTCGGTCCAAATACAACCTCGAGCTCAAAATGTATTTTTTTCCAAAAAAGAATTGAAAGAATTGAAAGAAATAAGTATATTGTTATTGTGACTTAATTTAGTTTTTATTACATTTTAATAATGCTATTCTGCAAAAGCATTAGGGCTGGATGTACATTTTCACATACAATCTTAAGCAGACATTCTTACATAACTAAAATAAAAGTCCATGTGCAGTTCTGTAAGTAAAATCGTATTAGTCCATAATCATTGAAGAGAACGAAGAGACAAGATCCCAACACCAGCTTCAGTGTGAAAATGTAGCACACCACACCACAGTGCCAACCAAATCTCCTTACCAGAGCCAAAGAAGATAATAAGCATATAGGAAATACACCATGATCGGCATCAATGATTAGATGGGCAGACTCACATCAACTACTTGCACTGGGCAGAACTCAATCCGAGTTAAACCTTCATGCAGACCCCACTGTTGCACTGAATGCATCATTGTACAAACTCACACACAGGGGTGATGACACGAGAAAGAATTGATAAAGCAGCACATAGTGAAGGTCCGTAAAACTATTTATTGAACTGGTACTTACAAAGATAAATCAAATAACAGCTTCAAAGTATACATGAAAGGTTGTCGCGGCTCATAGCATACTTGTGTCTCAGTGTCCCAGCTGGCGCGTTCCTTACAATCAGATTTCTTCAGAGGCATGGCAGAAGAGGCAGGACCTCAAAACTGGTTAGCCAATATTGTGGACGTTTCATCTAGGATGTGATACTTTGGACATTTATTATTAATGTGATATGCCTTTGTTAAGTGTTTTTTTTGCCACGCCTCTGAAGAAATCCAATTGGATGGAAACGTGTCATCTGGGACGCTGAGACACAAGTAGGCCATGAGCTGCGGCAAACTTTCATATATACTTTGAAGCTGTTATTCGATTTATCTTTGTAAGTACCAGTTCAATAAATGTGTGCTAGTTCTACAGAACTTCACTATGTACTTCTTTAGCATTTCTTTCTGGTATCATCACCCCTGTGTGTGAGTTTACACAACGATACATTCAGCGCAACAGTGGGGTCTGCAGGAAGGTTTACCTCGGATTGAGTCCTGACCAGTGCAAGTGGTTGATGTAAGTCCGCCCATCTGATCATCAATGCTGATCATGGTGTATTTCCTATATGCTTATTATCTTCTTTGGCTCTGGTAAGGAGATTTGGTTGGCACTGTGGTGTGGTGTGCTACTTTTTCACACTGAAGCTGGTGTTGGGATCTCGTCTCTTCATTCTCTTCAATGATTATGGACTAATATGTTTTTACTTATAGCGCTGCATGTGGACTTTTATTTATCTGTTCTTTTGCAATCAACAACATTTATGCAATCTGCTAATGTGTTCATTCACTTAGTTTATGTTTTAAGCGCAGATATTCCCACTTTTTTTTATTTATTCTTAAATAACTGACGTTTAAGTAAGTAGTTTCTTGTGAACGAAGGTGTAAAACCTGCAGAAATCTACAGAAGACTTCAAGCACAGTGCTGTGATGAGACGCACATCCGCAGTAAGACATTTGAATGATGTAAACATTTCAAAGATGGCCATATGCCAGTCAGTGACGATCCCGGTGTTACGTTAAAAAACCCTACCTCGTGAAAATTCCCTACCCTTGTCACTTTCTGTTCACATACGTCATGGAACAGCTGAGCAGCTTACCGATGCGCATGCCCACAGCTCCAGAGGGTAGCACGTACGTCATTGAACAGCTGAGCAGCTTATCAGTGCGCATGCTCACAGCTCCAGAGGGTAGGGAATTCTCACGGGGTAGGGTTTTTTAACGTTACAACGCATCAGCTGTTGCCGCGGGTACATTAAATCATCTCCACTGCCACATTAAATCATCTCCGCTCCTACCCCTGTGACTTCCCTCATCTCGGCTACTAAATGTAAAGCGGCGGCGGGTCTCTGCAAATATAAATCACGGAGCCGAGATCTCCCTGATTTATATTTTCATACACCCGCCGCTTTTACATTTAGTAGCCGAGTGGGGGTAGGAGCGGAGATGATTTAATGTGGCAGCGGAGATGATTTAATGTACCCGTGGCAACAGCTGATGCGTTGTAACATTAAAAAACCCTACCCCTTGAGAATTCCCTACCCTCCGGAGCTGTGAGCATGCGCACTGGTAAGCTGCTCAGCTGTTCAATGACGTAGGTGCACCGGAAGTGACGAATGTAGGGAATTTTCACGGGTAGGGTTTTTTCACAGAACAGCTTTCCAGGCAGTAGTTAAACACTGGAATAAGTGTATAAATGTAACAGGGGGATATGTCAAAAAATAAATGCAGTTTCCACTCCTTGAAATTTGTTCTTTTATTATAGAAACTCAAAAGTCCCAGTTTGACTTGAACGCCCCTTGTATAATTAACAAATTCCTATGATGTAGGAATTTTTGGTTGATGAGACATGCAAGCCTCTTCTGTTAAATAGGTGTGCCATAACCTTCAAGTCTGCTGTGAATACTTGCAGATTATGGCAAAAGCTCACCCCCACCAACAAAGTTTATTTCCACTTTGGAAGGGGAGGATGTGAGGGAGCACAATGCCACCCTGGTAGAGTGCACAGTGAATTCCAGCATCTCTGAGGGGCCAAGACCATGCTCAACAGTGCAAATGATATTTTTTAAACTGCTGACCTGTAACCATGCTAAGAGTGTCTGTTGGGGAGATTTCACAGAAATGTCATAGCAGGCTGTACATAGGGGAACATTTTATTTAATTTTAAGCAGGCACTGTCCAGGCCAGTCAAGTTCCTCCTCCCCAAACTCACTCATCCATGTCCTTATGGACCTTGTACACTGGTGTGCTGTCATGTTGGAAAAGGAACCCGATACTGAACCCTACCCTACCAACTAAGACTGGAATGCCATTAAAGTTCACGTGGGTGTAAAGACAGGCGACCCAATACTTTTGGTGTTATATATATATATATATATATATATATATATATATATATATATATATATATAATGTAGGGACTCGAGTCAAGTGTATAGCTTTAATGACACTACTCTATTTTTCTTGACTTGCCCATTTTTATTTAAAAGAAAGTTCAGCAAACACACACGCAGGGGTATTTAGCATTTCAGTCTTGCTTCAAAAATAAACAATATTCAGCCCTTCTGACTTGTAAACGCAGCATTCCTGCTCTGGCCTTTCCCTTTAGGCCTTGGTCTGTCTCCCACAGACTGGACGCTCAGCAACTCAGTGCATACAGCAAACAGTCTTGTGCTGCACCTCTCTCCTAGTTGGAGCCTTCCTTACTCCTGGGACAGACCCCCTGTCTGTTTTGGTGGAGCCCAGAACCCTAGTCAGTACATTACTTAAAGCCCAGAACCATGGACTGGTCATTACCTAAAGGCCAGAACACAGCTGACCAATTAGTGTACTGGTTGTTCACTAGACCTGGACCCCTGGCAGGGTACCGCCCTGCTACAATATATATATATATATATTGTAGCAGAGCGTCCCAGAGAGAGCTGGGAAAAGTCCTGTTCGGGGTTTATACATCCCCCAGGCATCTCTCATACACCTTTAGGTATCTCTGATCCGTGATCCAGTTCAGATCTTGGTTCTTTCCCCCAGGTCAATTTAAACTCACCTGAGACAGCCAGCCAGTGCTCTCTCAGCCTGGGAAATCAGACAAGGTTTGTCTATGAGAGCAGAAGGTTGGTAAAACTGTCAAAGTGTGTCTGTGGAAGCTGAGAAGCTGTAGGCTTGCTCAGCCTGTTAGTGCCCTAATATGTACTGTAGCTTCTGCTACATACATAACTATATTTTTAATAGTTTAGCCTGCTGAATGTGTATACAGTAAGCTTTGGCTACTTACAGAACATCCCTGTGCTGTAATACTCTATGTACCCCGCTGAGACAATCACGGCAAGCTGTGTATTCTATTATTGCATACAAAGCCTGCTCGGATTGACAAAGGTTGTATAAGCCCGCCTCTCTGACTCAGCCAATCCGAGCAGGCTTTGTAGGCATTAATAGAAAACACTGCTTGCTGTGATTGGCTCAGCACGGTACATAGAGTATTACAGCACAGGGACCTTCTGTAAGTTGCCAAAGGTACTGTATACACATCCAGCGGGCTAACATTTTTAATAGGGATGTTCTGTAACTAGCTGAAGCTGCAGTACCTGGCGTATAAGACGACCCCCGATTTTTGGTGTATCTTTTTTATTATAAAAAAAGTCATCTTATACGCTGGAAAATACGTTACACCAAATTGCATCGTTCCCCGCGGGTACCCGGGGGTCTCCGCAAAATGTTTTGACTGCCCACTCCCGCCCACAGCAGACGTAAAACCGCCCGCTCCCGCAAGATTTGCATTGGATCCCATGGGAGCCCAAACCCAATGCAGCCCTCTACTACAAATTCCCCAACTTGTCACAATATATAGAAGAAGATGGCAAAGTAAACAATCAGCAGAGCAGGGTTTTTGTTATTTACTCATCTGTAATTAGAAGTATAATTATAGGATATAAAACAGCTCCTAGAATGGTTTGGGGACATAAAAGCTAGGCCATATAATGCTGGTTGCAGAAAACCGAAAGTCATCAGAAATAACAATTATGTATCTTGTTGGCTCTGACGTTTTGACCAGCAAGAGTAAAGACCAGATATCTAGGCTAGAATTATGACCATGTCAAGCAATGTCCCATTATATATCATGTAAATTGTGAACATTAATTAATAATGTGTCAAGATGGTGTTTAGAATGATGACCAAGAGAGATTTATAAATATGGAATAAAGAACAAGGACAAAATATCAGATTCACTGACATCAGCGGTATATAGAGATTAATCATTCAATATTTTATGACTGACATCTATCTAGCATCTGCCAACACGAATTTGTGTTCACTACATAAGAAGTTCCATTAATAGTAAATAAGCTTATACAAATTCTTTAACCACATAATGACCGCTCACATTGCTGCTACTGCGGCAATGTGGCTCGTTATCGTCCAGCGACGTAGAACTACGTCACTGGACTCCTCCCCTTGTGGGCGGCGCGCACGCGCCCCTGGAGGCTCGCTCCCGCTGTGTTCAGTCACAGCGGGAGTCGGGCCAGGGGAGGAGCAGCGGCGATCCCCGATCGTCTGGGAATCGAGTGTGGAGATCCACCCGCTTGTGTAAACAAAGCGGGCGGATCTCCTAAGTGACAGATTGCAGGGTTCAGCATAGCTGAACATGTCACCTCCCCCCACACATGTCAGTAAGCACCAGGCATACATTAACCCCTCCCTCTCCAATAAAATTAACCCCTTCCCTGCCAGTGTCATTTTTACAGTAACAGTGCATATGTATAGCACTGATTACTGTAGTAATGTCACTGGTACCCCCAAAAGTGTCAAAAATGTCAGTCAGGGGTCCGATCTGTCCGCCGCAATGTCGCAGTCCCGCAAAAAAAAATTGCAGATCGCCGCCATTACTTGTTAAAAAAAAAAACACCCAAAATCACAGAAATCTTTCCCTTAGTTAGTAAACGCAATAACTTTTGCGCAAACCAATAAAAATACGCTTACTGCAATTTTTTTTTACCAAAAATATGTAGCAGAAAACAAATTGGCCAAAAATTATAAAAAATTTTGATTTTTACATTTTTTTGGGGGGAATTTCATATAAAAAAATGTGAAAAATATTGTTATTTTTTCAAAATTTTCGCTCTTTTTTTGTTTATAGCGCAAAAAGTAAAAATTGCACAGGTGATCAAATACCACCAAAAGAAAGCTCTGTTTGCGGGAAAAAAAGGACGTAAATTTTGTTTGGGTGCAGCGTTGCATGACCGCGCAATTGTCAGTTAAAGCCGCACAGTGCCGAATCGCAAAAGTGGCCTGGACGTAAGACAGCAAAATCCTCCGTTGGTAAAGTGATTAAAGGTTGTAAATTCTTTAGAACTAGATATATGATTGTTTCTGAGATTATTATATCCTTGATTGGTATGCCCTTTTTATGATACCGTATTCTATATGTAGATCTTAGGTCCTTAAAGTGGAACCTTAGTCAGAAAATGAAGTCCTGCTAGATCACTTCATGCTGGCCCCTTTTGCAGGTATAGCTATGTAAAACATTAAAAATAATGTCTATACTTTTTAAAATCCAGTAATACACTGTTTCACTCTTCTCTGCACATGCTCAGTTGCTCTCCCATTTTAGGCATTTTTAGGCACTGCTGAGTTTGTAGAGGCAGATCTGCTGACAGTCTTAAAGCAGAATGAAACCCTCCTATCCTTTACAGCCAAGGACGCTGCTTCTGTTTAAACTGCAACTGACATGGGGCTACACATGTGATCAGTGATGACACCAGCCATTTGATGGTTTAACAGTTTGGTTGAGAACACAAGCGAATGTGACAGTTAGCAATCCCGGCATTCCAGGAAAGTAACTGTTTTTTGAAACTGTTAAATGAATGGGTTTAGTTCAACTTTATGGTTTACTGCTGTTTGGGGGCTCTGAGTTTCAGCAAAATGGCAGCCTCCAGCAAGAGGCAAGCTGTTATGGATAAAGTTTCGCTTTATATTGCTGGTATACTGATATACGTCAGATGTCCATGAGATATGATAGGAAGTTTTGATGTGCTGCAAAAAAATGTGATATGTAAATAAATAATTAATTATTTAATTGAACAGATACCTTGTTTTTTTCATGAAAACACTGAAATTATAAGCCTAACATCTTGCCTGTGATTCATTTGCAAACGTTCTGCCACTTGTCAAAGCACATCAAATATATATTTCAGAAAAATATTATTATTTCCAGCCTTTTTCTGCCATATGTATTCCAATATAAAAAATCTCTAACTGTATTAGAAGCATTTGTTTTGTTAATGTTCAAAAATTAGTATCAGCAGGCTGTCTTGCAAGAAAGTTATGCATCTGTCATTTTAAACTACACCATTCTTAAAACATCCACCCAGTGCTGATGGACATATGGGTCAGTATTACCACAACAGGTGTCCACATGCTCATAGTCCTAGCAGCCTATTTTTACTTGACTACTATTATCTGGGTAGAAGACATGCACTTTTAAAACCATCCTGGACTGCACAACCAAAGTGTGCTAGCTAGGGAATTAAAGGGATTGTACAGTCTCAAAGGTTTTTACCTTAATGCGTTCTATTTTCTATTTATATCATCTCATCTTTTCTTACCTGAGCCCATTCGTACCAGTGCCGTGTACGAGCCGGGCGGCTCCAGCCACTGGCTCTCATCTTATTGGACAGATTGATAGTAGCGGGAGCCATTGGCTCCCACTGCTGTCAATCAAATCAAGTGACATGGGAGCAGGGGGCCAGCTGAGTCCTGCTGTCCTTGTCAATGGATGCAGCAGCAGGACTCAGGAGCGTGCCCGCACAGGTGCCCCCAGGAAAAGGGACTCACCAATGGAAGGGGCCCTTTTCTATCTATACTTGATCAACAATTTGGAGAATCATTATGATTTTCCTGCAGTATGTTACTTTCCTGTCCATTATTAAATTTTGGTGTATTTCAGTATTATTACTGCAAATAGTTTTGTTGTATAGAGCTGCCTCGGGTGTTAAATATGCAAATTATTCCACATTTGTTATTCTTTTATTTCTTTTTATATCCACAACCTAATGTTTACACTGATATCCAGTAAGCTGTAGATATAGTAATTATTAAAAGGCGTTTCCTGAGACCTGAAAGTTATTTCAAGGTGAAGAAAAACAAAATATTTACATGGGTTAATTCATTTTGTTAATTCTGAACACAATTAAAAATTAGATGACACATCAATTGTCGGTCTCTCTTTTTTTTTCTAATTCTAACAGATAGGCTTTGATTTATTTTGTAATAGAAATAACATGATCATCTATAATGTAGAGAGTCTGACATACTATTAGCTGGAAGCTGGGGCGGAGAAAAATGAAAAGCCTTTTAGGATGGTGTTACTGCTTAGGAATTCAGCAAAGTACTTTGAAATAATGTTATGAGAGGCTGCTTGATATTTATGCTTTCTAAATTTTCCAGGCTGAATTAAAGCTCCTTATGAAAATGCTGAAGTCATTTGTAAACAACTTGCACTTTTTCATCTAATATAAAGCCTGCTGTGTGCAAAATTATATATGATAATGATTTTACTATATGGAAATAATATGAAAGGTAAAATTGCAAAATAAAAGAAGGTAAACTGCCTCAAATGCCATAAAGTGCTGCTTACGCTGAGCCATATTTCTTTCCAAGAATTCTTTAGCTTTATGGCTATATGTAGCAGCAATCTGATGTGTGGCTGACAATAAAAGCTGTATAAATATCTCATTCCATCAGTGTTTTTACATCAGCAAAATCCTTCTTCAAATATAAGTAATCATTTACTGTAATAGCTTTACAGAGAGATGTTAAAACTTGCCAGAGCAGATCTCAGTTTGTTACATTCAGTTAAACTGATTGAACGTTCATCTCATGATCTATTTCTTTTTAATCTTTGAACAGTTTTGGAATGCTGCCTTTTTTCATTAAAACGGAGGTTGTTGACCGAAACCAATGCACAGGAATAGGAATCAAAGATGCCCACGTCCTTTTTGTAGGCCAAAGGATTGATATCATTTGAGTTTTATCTAACCAGGAGGGCCAAGGAGTGGCTACATCCGTGCGCTCACTGTAGTTTAATAAGTAAAGCACTCTCTATTTGAAACAAAAGAACGTTATTGTACTTCAACTCTGTTTCTGTTCTTTGTAACATTAGGAAAATGACTGCTGGGAGAACTGTAAAAGACATTTTGTGTTTCCCAAAGTAACCTATATGATTCCAGCTTGCACAGGTAATTTACTTGCCTTGACCTTAGTGAACTGGGAGCCATGTGAACCCCTCAATTGTCAATGCAACGTGAAGTTAATGTAAAAATATGCTGAAATGCACTTGAAAATTCTATATTTAATTTAAAGCCCCCCTTTTCCTTCTTGTTACCCTATTAAAAAGTCTCCTTTCTTTACCCATGTGACATGGGATATCCTCATTATTCAAAAACCTTAAAGGCTAAAAAATCTGAGACAGCGACATGCAATTAGTGTAAATATACCAAACACTCACATAAATAGCATAAAAAATATTGCAACGCTAAGTACATGAAAACAGAAATAGGAAATATAATGAATATGATATAATGAAAATTTAATTAAATTAAGTGTACATGAAAAATGTTCCAGTGAACCAAGATGTGAGACTGTAAAAGTGCCAGGTTCCAAAAATAATTATTGTAAAAATAAGTCGCGCTATGATATGATCAATGGAGATATAAAGTCCATACAGTCCAAACATAAAGTAAAGATGTAATCCGGAACCAGGAACCCCAAAGGGTATAAGCTTACCAGATTGAGGTAAGGTAAAGGCGGTTTCTTTGGATAAACTTGTCACCTTGATAGTAGATCCAGGTCCACGTGAACAGTTAGCTCAATGGTCACAGGATCATGGAAGTAAAGGTAAAAGCGCAATAGCGTAAAACCTTACAAACTAATTTGATTAAACACCCCAGTGTTCGTGAAAAATGAATTCTATTGTGTAAAAGAATAAACCTCCACTAAAAAAATTGATCACTGATGACAATGAATAATAAAAAAAACATGCAAAAATGATGGGTACCCCTTACCAGAGGTGATAGAGATATAAACCAAATTTATAAACGTGCTATAGCTGAAGTCGCCTCTTACCAGACAACTTTAAAAGGAAGGCAAAAAGTGTGAAATTTGCGTGTTGAACCACCACCTTTTATGGCTAGATTCGCCTCTTACCATATGGAATAAGGATTAAAGCAAAACGTGCAGATCACAATTCAGTGTGAACCCGGAGCCAATAATAAGATAAACCAATAGGGGTCGCCTCTTACCAAATACAAATATTGTTGAGCATGTATGGTGATCAAGCATCCAAGGACCCGACTCTCAAACTGGGGTGCTGATTTCCTCAAATGGCGGAGGTATTGTTCAACCATGCGTAGGGAACAGTCAGTAGACACCGTGTCTGATCAGTGGCAAGGTTGGAGCGATGATCGGCAATGCTTGTGCTTGATGCGTTTCTTGAGCCAGGGAACAAATGATGGCGCTGTGGCGATACCGACTTGAAGAGTTCAGAGCTGCTTTTGCAGTCAAACAGTCCCAACGTTTGAAGAGGGTAGCTTCCCCTGGCAATAGGCTCCCAGTCAGCACACTGACATGCACCTTCTCGGCTGTACAAAAGTCCACATTCACCATCCACAGTCTCCTCTATGCTCCACCACAAGACGTCTACTAGGAGCGGCCTCCTAGTAGACGTCTTGTGACGAAACCGGTAGGGCGGAGTCAGCGACGTCTAACGTCATTTCCGGCACCCGGAGCCAGAGCCGTGGAACGCGGAAGCTTCCCGGCCACACTACACTGATCGCGGACAGCCTCGAATCTCCCTGTGAGTCTCTACACTTTTTTTATCATGTTGTTTGGATATGATACCTAGGGGTCTCCTTTCTTCTTTCTGAGGAATCACGCAGACCCACCAGGAAGTCAGAGGGGACAGCGGAACCCATATATACGGTACCCTCCTGCAACTGATATCAGGTCATATAGCAGGGTGCGACACCTAGCGGTCACGCAGGTTGTTGCAACCCGTATTCAATTCATTTATCCTATTCATCTTACACCTATTAATTTCAGTATACATTTTTTTCGTTTGCTCACAGCAGCATTTACTTCTTTTCTCTTCACTAAACACCATCACCTTTGGTTCATAGTGAGGATAGATATATGTTTCACCTGGTCTTTTTTTAAATAAAATTCACTAATTTATTTCAGCCTTGTGTCTCTCCTTTCTTTGCACTAGCACTTATGCACTTTATCACCAATAATTTAAGATACAAGGCATTTATATAATCTATTTTTATTGATTTTTACACAATATTTTTATACAGCATTTTATAAGATTGCACTTTAAAATTTATTTATCTATTTATTCACGGCACACATTAAGTGGTATCACCATTCACGCTAAGCAAATATAATATTGCTATTTCTTGAAAAACGGTAGCGCCGTTCACAACCCCACTTGCACTATTTTATTTCCAACCCAACTTGTTGGGTTTGGTTGTTGGCAGCTTACACCATCTGTTTCTGCATTCACCTTATTAATCCATAGCGCTGGTCACCTTTGTTTTAATTACACTGCTCGATTAATTCTGCCTTACTTCCTGGTCAGACTTTAGGTTATGACACAGGAAGGAGTTGAGCAGTTGAGGGTAGATGATGTAGGGCGTGTGATAATGAGGTCCGCCGGTCAACTCCTTCCTTTGTCATGACCTAAGGTCTGACCAGGAAGTAAGGCAGAAGTAATCGAGCAGTGTGTTTAACCACTTCTGGACCGAGCCCATTTCTGACACATGTTGTTTACAAGTTAAAATCTGTATTTTTTGCTAGAAAATTACTTAGAACCCCCCAAATATTATATTTTTTTTTTTTAGCAAAGACTCTGGAGAATAATATGGTGGTCATTGCAATATTTTTTGTCACGCAGTATTTGCACAGTGGTCCTTCAAATGCCATTTTTTTGGGGTGAAAAAATACATTTCATTGCATTTAAAGTTAGCCCATTTTTTTTAATATATTGTGAAAGATGATGTCACGCTGAGTAAAAAGATACCTAACATGTTACGGTATAAAATTGTGCACACCCTCAGAATAGCGACAAACCACGGTCAATAAAAATCTCCATACGCGACGCTTTAAAATGTGTTAAAGTTTACGAGTTTAGAGTTGCAGAGTAGCGATCGCGGAGATACCTCACATGTGTGGCTTGAGCAGCGCTTTCATTTGCGGGCGCGACTTCCGTATACATTTTCTTTCATGTGCAAACTCACAGCGATGGGGGCGCTTTAAAAAAAAAATAATTTTCCTATTTATTTTTATTTTTCTAATTTAACACAGGTTTTTTTTAAAAAAAAAATCTGTTCACATTTATTGCTGTCATAAGCAATGTAATCATCCCTTGTGACAGCAATAAGCAGTGAGAGGTACTCTTTATGGAAGAATCGGGGGTCTAAAAGACCCCAGACCCCTCCACTGCACTTCAAATTTAATGTACTCAAAAAGCCAAAAACTGCATTTTTGAATACTGTCACTTTTTTTAATCGGCGCCTTTAGCAGCCGAGTAACCTTGACATGACGTCATGAACGCTGCTTCTGGGTTACATCATCGGAGACCCGATTGAGGCCAAATCCAGCTTCGTTCGGGACTTCAAACAGCCGGCGGAGGTGCCGGCTGATTGCTCAGGTCTCCCGGTGGGAAGACCACCTCCCGAGCCGCATCGGCTATTACCACTTGAAAGATAACCGCTGGCTCTAAAAAATGGTACCTGGATGATGCCTCTAGCTGCAGGCATCACCCCGGTACAACCACTTTTTGCAGCTGACGTAGATCTACGTGAGTTTGCGGGAAGTGGTAAACAGCTATGAAGAGAGTGAGGTAAGCATGTGCAGAATTCATGAAAAGCTGTTTTATTTTTGCAAAAAATGTAAATTAATGCTATATTGATACATAGGATAGCTGGAATTTAGAAAAAAAAATCTTAGCCTTTAAAGAGTTAAAGTAAAGGGAAAACACACACACACAAAGTTTACGTTGAAATGTTATTAAACCCAAAACCAAAATGTAACATAGGTAGGTGCTAGGAAAACACATTTGGTTGCTCTGTTCTGCTTATCAGGAGAGCCAGATCTGTTAGTTTAGTCTGCCACATGTTTCCAGGTGTGATTTATTGGGTGTAAGGGAGTCTACCCACTGTATCCAATAAGGGAGCTTGTTGGACAGTGGAGGAAACCTAACCAGTAGCACATCAGTTTTTATGGCTGTCTCAGTGGGTGCAATGCATCCTGGGATTGGTTATAAATCCGGAGGGAGCATGTGACAGGGCGTCTTTTGGTGGGAGCAAAGTCCCAAGAGGAGGTAGACGGCTGTCTCTCCTCCTGCTGATGTGAGGAAGGTGGTTCAGGCGGTTGGCCTGTTGAACCAGGTGTGGAGCTGGGCTGCAGAGGATCCAGTGTGCTGACCAGTGGAGCTGTTGGGCAGAAGACTTTGGGAAAAACAGTATAGTGAGTACTGAGGGATCTGCTCAAGGGTCTGCTAGGAGAGGAGACCACTCCAGAGAAGTCAGGGGATCAAGGAGCCAGCTCACACAGATTGTTACAGGAAAGGGGGTGCCAAATAGTTTACCCTGAAGATTAGGGACAAAGGGGGTGCCAGAAAGGGCCCTGAAGTTGTTCAGCAGTACAAACCAAAGCCACTGGACTACTTCTTGTCTGAGGTAAAACATTGGAAAAATGCCAGACTGTTCTGTTGTTGCTAATGGTAACCCAGGGGAACCCACACACAGCAGCTCCCATTGGAGTAGTGCTACAATAATATATAGCAGCTTATCAATCCTTAGTTGTCTTTTTTAGTCTTTTTCTCTCTGTCTTCACATGGTGATTTGGCTAGTAACACACCTCCTGTATTAGAGCGCCCCCACTCTAGATGAAGTAGCACAGGGGGGCATCTTTGGACAGCAGCATTGCCAGCCTGGGGGGAGGGGTTGTTAGATGTACTAGCAAATTTAGAATTAACAAACACTAACAAATTGAAGCTCCACTACTGCTAACACTCTTTAAGCAGTTATTGCAAACAGTTTTCTTTTTTTTCCTTTTAGGATACAGGTTTTACATAAATAAACAAAAAACTGATCATTGTAAGCCCCATTGTCAGTGGTGATAAATAGTTTGTATCAATGCTCTTACTGTTCTGTTGAAGAAAAAATACAGACTTACTGGCAGTATTGCCAGTTGGAAATAAAAGAAATAAACCCTAAAAAAGAAAATGGATGCAGCCATCATATTTAAGAATTGGTAAGCTGCATTATAATAAATGTTTGCTTTTGCACTTAATATTGCTATTAGGGGCAATCCAGCTCCAAAAACACTTAAATTACAATAAAGTTTATTAACTAAAATACCTAGTGCTTTGGATTTTGGGTGATCCCTACACTATTCTGTTTGAACATTTGCATTACGAAAAAATTGGTTTTGTTTTGTTTAGATTTGTTAATCTAGTTATTTAGTTTAGTTAAATTTGGGTGATTCATTCAATTTGTATTCAAAATGCATGTTCAGAATTCGTATTCGGAATTCGTTCTATGTATTTTTTAAATTTCTTCTAATTTATATTTTTTTCTCAATTCAAAACATTTGAATGGATAAAATTTGAATCGTGGAACAGAAACATTTTGATTTATTTTCCATTCGAATGCAGCAGCCGAGTAATCAAACATCTGATTGTTATTTCTAAACATTGAACTTGTTTGTATTATTAATATGTTTATTCAAAATATCCGAAGTGTCCTAATTAGTAAAAGTAGTATCTTTCTTTCAACATTTTACTATGTACTATACTGTGCAGAAGTTTTAGCCAGCTAAGAAAAAAATATGTCAAGTACAAATGCTTTTAAATATTAATATTTTACTGGCTTCTTTTTATCAATATTTCAGTTGCAAATTGAACGAACAAAAGAAAAATCTTCATCAAATGATTACAATGACTCTTTAAATCACTTTTGGCTTAAAGAGGTTGTAAACTCTTTTTTTATTTTCTTTTTTCTTACTTACCCTGCAAGAGAAACACATAATGAGCTAGTATGCGATGCATACTAGCTCGTTATGAAATACTTACCTTAGAACGAGCCCCCGCCGTGCCGTCCGCTTAGCTGGATGACGGGCGACATGTCTAGTCGCCCGTCTTCCGGGATCGCGGCATCCGGCCATCTGATTGGCCGGAGCCACGGTGACGTCACTCCCGCGCACGCGCGCGGGAGCCGACAGTCACGGCACGGAGTTCTGAAGGAACGGCACGAGCGGCCGTTCCTTCAGTGCGCCTGCGCCAGTGACGTCACTGGATGCTTCTAAGGTAAATATCTCCTAAACGGTACATGTTTAGGAGATATTTACAGTACCTATAGGTAAGCCTTATTATAGGCTTACCTATAGGTACAAGTTGTAGAGGAGGGTTTACTTCCTCTTTAACAAAAACAGCATTATTTTGAAATGATACACTAATAACACACACAGTCTTTGATTTCAACAATATGTTTTTAGTTCGAATTCGATGTAAAATTGGAAACAAATTTCAATTTGAATTTCAGAAACTCAGACAAATTTAGTTTCATTATTCTGAGAATTGGGTAAAATTTGTTTGCACTGTAATTCGGAGATTCGGATATATCCGAATCTCTGAATAACGAAAAATGAATCTAAATATTTATTCGGAATAAAAAATGTACTACACATTTCTAATTCTGTTACTATAAATTTAGGTCTGATTATTTAATTAGGCACACGTAAGGTATAATTCCAAAGACAAAAGTAACTTCCCAATCAGCTGCAAAAAGTAAAGCTCGTGGCAGTGTGGTTCCAGGTTCTAGGTTTCAGTGTCTATGTCAGGTTTAGATCATGCTGCCAGGAACTAGAGCATCCCATTATCTGCTTTTACAAGTAAGCAAGTTTATGCTGCCTTTCCACTCACCCACACTTCCCATATATTATATTATCTAGTAGTACATGATATTAGGTCAAACATTCTTTCTTTGCATTTCTTTGCAAGATACACATCCTACTGTGCCTATGAATATATATTGTCTTGACGTTGTAGCGGGAACTGTATGCTTTGCATTGTAATGAGCATATGTTGGCTATATATATAAAGCAATTTTTCATACTTTTTAAATTTGACATAGATTTGAAGATTACAGTCAAAACATTTTAGATACAAAGCTAAGAATAAAGGGAGATATCGCTCATAAACAATTCCAAATGTCTAAATACAGGGAAAATATATTTTAAAAGATATCCTGTACAACACAAACACCAGAAACAGTGAGGGAAGACTCTAAAAACAAGGAAGTTATTTAAAATTACCTCAACATTTATGGTTGCATTCATTCTGAAATAATGAAGGCTTTAAATCTTCACAAGCTTATTGTGAATGATCCTGGTAGTCAGCCTTTGAGTATATAGGCCTCATGGAAAGAAATATTAGGGGTCTCAATCTAATGATTATCATTATGCTGCAGGCAGACCTTGTCAGAGACAGAGAAGACTCAATGTTATGCACATTTGAATACAGATGCACAATTTACATTTGTTGGACAGTGGAGGAAACCTAACCAGTAGCACACCAGTTTCATAGTGCATTATGCCATTTGCTCTGGTTTTTCCTCACTATATCCCAGCTGACATGATGTAATGAGGTTACTAACTGACCATGTCCATATCATACCGTAGGAATTCTTGTCATAATCTAGATCTTCAAAGGGACCCTGGTGATTAGTAGTGGAAAGCTGCCCACACCTGACAGAACATAACAGAGGGACAACTTTATAACAAGCTTGCATTTGTAAACCCATGTTTTACAAAGGTATTGACAGAAAAGTTAATAATATGCAGAAACATCAATAATGCAGACATATTTTTAAAAACTACCACCTACTATTACTAAAAGGGGATAAAAAGACAAAAATGACTATTTTACAGTTGAAAAACACAGAAATTGAAAAGATTGAACAACCAAAGTCAGTTAGCCTGTAAGTATGTAACAGTACCTCATACACCTGTCTCAGCAGTGCTATTTTTTTTTTTTTTAAACACTTTGCAGCGGAAGTTAAAGTGGAACTTTATGGCAGGATGAAATTACTTGTTTTCCAGGGCAGGTTACTTGTTTTCCAGTAAAACTGAATTTTTCAATGTGGGTTATTCACAGATTCTAATCCTTAAAGTGTATCTAGTATAATCAAAAATTTTGGAAGGTATCAAACCCCAGTCAAGTTTTTAATGCTCTTTGTGTCTTTGCTATAAGGATTTATCCTCTCTATTTGCTCTGGTGACCATCTTCACAATGACAGAAAATGATGGAAAATCCCAAAAAGTGGTGAAGGAAAATCTTCCAATAAGGATACTTGTACATGGGACAACTGTCTGAGAGAGTGATTTTTATTCACTTTAGAGAGTTTTTTTTTTCACTTCCTGTTGTGTCTTCAGGGCAGGAAGTGGAAAGACAATCTCCCCAATGGGACACAGACATCAAAATAATGAGCTGATTTAAGATTTAAATGTTTTGGCTACATATAGACTTTAGGGTATCCATACACTATTTCTGACTAGGTCTATAATGGACTTGGCCATGCAGATTTATGGCAAACCAATACCTAAAATACAAGCTTGTGGTGCCCCATTTGGCATGATACTGGGGTCTCTTTGAATAGTTGTAGAAAAAAACAGAGAATCCTGGGTACAGAGGAGAATAACATCCATTCCATGCTCAATGATGCCCAAACAACCTTTCTCAATATATGGTCCTCTTGGAAAGACCATCATCAACTTCCCTTAGGGAGTGCTTCCCTAATATTCACTCTGGTACTTTGCAGACACTATGGGGTTATTTTAATTAAACAGGAAAGTACAAGATCTGGTGCATGGTGGCCAATCAGCATATAACTTTAACTTGTTTAGTTAAGCTTTGACAAAGAAACCTGGAAGCTGATTGATTTATATGTAGATCTGTACAGAATTTTTAATTCTCCAGTTTTGGTAAATCCTACCCCTATGTGAAGCTTGTGTGGGTCTTCACCCTCCCACCCCACTCCTGGTCAAATTTCCTCTACCCACAAGCCTAACATCATCTTCACCCCTTGCTTTCTTAGCCTCCCTGTGGTCTTTTCTGTTATGTCTACTCTCCCACCTCTACCCCCTTCTATTTTATCTTTGTTCATATCATGAAGGTGTCGCACACTGTTCTGCTTTTCTTTCTTATAACTAATGTTTCTCTAATAAGTGCATATTTGTTTCCCTTGTTATAATGCTCACATGGTATTGATTTCAAACATCTAAGAGTTTTTGATCATTTTCCTTACCACTTTAACCTGTAGACCATGACATACTTGTTTTCATTAATGGGCATCTTTATGTACACCTTCCTAAAAACCCATTTGATCTATTTGTATTGTCACATTTCTTTAAAATGCAATAAAGATTTTGTGAAAGAAAAAAAAAAAGTATAAATACTGTATACACTAAAATTGGCTTCACAAGTTATTATCCTTGGTCTAAAATTGTCTAAAGCTTAGCCTAAACCTACTAGGCCCACATAAAATGGAAATGTATTCATGCTCTTTTAATAATATGTTGCTCAAACAGTGGCGGGTTTAGAGTAATGGAACTCGCAAGATAGCATAGTAGTTAGCTTCAATTACTGTTGATAGCAGATATACATAGCATTATTTGTTCATGAGGATGTATTACAATAATCATACAACGGATGTAGACAATTAGTCACATAATTAATCGAAAATTGAACACTATCTTTTGTAAATAAACCAGTGATGTCCCCCATAGTCCCTGGCAGGTTTGTTAACAAGTAGCAGCCATATAAAGGAAGAATTGGCTTGAGTGGGCTATCTTGGTGGGGAAAGATTAATGGGTGGCAGGTAATTATGGGAGCAGGTCATTAGGAATAATGACGAATCACAACACCAGATGATGTAACTGACGCTGAATATACAATGTTAGATATTATTTTTAGGAAAGCATTTTATCACAGTGTCTGTGTTTTAATCTACTTGTAATTTTTTTTGGAATGGTGGGTATTAATGGGTACTCATTCTCCTAGAGGGGAAGCCAGAAGTTTGCCTTCCCATTGAAGGCATTGGGCCTGGTATGGTTTAGGACGCAGGAGGGAGGGCCATATTAGCTGTATGGTATATTTAGGGGGAACCAGACTCAGTTTTTTCCATTTGTAAATGTCACTTTCAAAGAATTAAAACATACTGTTCTGTAAAAACTTTAACCACTTTACCTCCGGAGGATTTTGCTGTCTTACGTCTGGGCCACTTTTTGCGATTTGGCACTGTGCGATCTTAACTGACAATTGCGCGGTCATGCAACACCGTACCCAAATTAAATTTACGTCCCTTTTTCCCCACAAACAGAGCTTTCTTTTGGTGGTATTTGATCACCTGTGCAATTTTTACTTACTATAAACAAAAAAAGCGACAATATTTTTCACATTTTTTTATATGAAATCCCCCCCCCCAAAAAAAATGTAAAAATCTAATTCTTTTATCATTTTAGGCCAATTTGTTTTCTGCTCCATATTTTTGGTAAAAAAAATCGCAATAAGCGTATTTTGATTGGTTTGCGCAAAAGTTATTGCGTTTACTAACTAAGGGAAAGATTTCTGTCGTTTTTGGTGTTTTTTTTTAACGAGTAATGGTGGCGATCTGCGATTTTTTTTGCGGAACTGTGACATTGCGGCGGACTGATCGGACCCTTGACTGACATTTTTGACACTTTTGGGGGTACCAGTGACATTACTACAGTAATCAGTGCTATAAATATGCACTGTTACTGTAAAAATGACACTGGCAGGGAAGGGGGTTAATTTTATTGGAGAGGGAGGGGTTAATGTATGCCTGGTGCTTACTGCCATGTGTGGGGGGAGGTGACTGAGTGACACAGGGACAGATCGCAGGTTCAGCTATGCTGAACCCTGCAATCTGACCCTGCCTGTCACTTAGGAGATCCACCCGCTTTGTTTACACAAACGGGCGGATCTCCACACTCGATTCCCCGACAATCGGGGAAGAGCAGCGGTGATCACCGCCGCTCCTCCCCTGGCCCGACTCCCGCTGTGACTGAATACAGCGGGGCGCGCCGCCTCTCTCGGCGGCGCGCGCCGCCGAGAGAGGGGAATTTCTGGCGACGTAGGTAGAGCCACTTTGCCGCAGTAGAGCTCTAGTGAGCAGCGGTAAAGTGGTTAAAAGCACCCCCCCAAGCATGGTATTTAAACATTTTTCAATGTTGTCCTTAAAAAAAACCTGACCTTGCTTAACAATATTTATTTATTTATTTTGCTTTGGTACATTTCACTGGCACATGTAGTTTGAAAAAAAGGCCAGAACAAATATTACAAGATTTGCTTCCCATTTGCTTCCCCCTTCAATATGATTTTCTGCAGTTCAGGTTTCAAAGACTTTCCATTGGGTTTGCTGAACTTCTACCAAGCTGATTTTTTTTGTTTGCTCATTCCTGATAACTTCCAGGTCCATGCAGTATTCAACTGATGTTCTCTTTGCTTGTGCAAGGTGACTGATCATGTGTCCACTCCCTCCTATATTTTTCTACAGGCAGCCTGTAGAGATTGGACCTGCTGAGTTCCTCCTACAGCTATGCTTTCTGCATTGGCTATGTGCTATACAAAGATGATGTCACCAATACTTTTTCAGGGTTATAATTTTGGTGCATACAAAGTGGATTTAAATTGTTTGTGGCTTTTGAGGAATATAACAAAATGTAAATGTGTTTTTGCATTGAGTTTAACTTTAAATATTACCCATCTTCTGCAAACTCCCACAGGGGGAGAGTAGAAGCAACCAGGGACATTTTGAAAGGACATATGCCTATGTGTAGTTCCAGGGGTCTACAAAGTTCAGAGGAAGCCTGCATGTTGCCCACTTACTTCAGAGGATTTCCTTAAAGATGAATCTTTGCTGATGTAGAGCACATGTAGGAGTTCTTTGACAATGTATTCCAGGAAAGGACACCAGCAGCTCATGCATACCAATATAGAGGGTTTTGTATTTTAAATTAAGCTCTTGCTGGTGTCACCTTACCCTAACCAGGTAGATAAGGTGTAACTTAAAGTAAACCTGTCATTCCTAACAAATAGTAAACCTGACATGAAAGCATGAAAGTTTGGCATCCAGATTGCCTATACATAGATTGTTTTTAGGTCCCTAGGGACTATTTTAGGCTTGGAAAAACAGAGTTTGGATCTGCCACATAGAATATAGTTAAGTAGCCTCCATCCCTATAATGTATGCAAAAAAGGAAAAAAAACAGAGTAACGGGACTTTGAATGAGGCATGAACTAAAGAAAAGGAATATTTATTCTATAAGACATACAGTAATACAGTTCAGATATTTTGGTAGACAATTAATGTTGAACAGTATACAATTCATATTGGGAATATAAATACAATAAAATGGGATCTCACATAGGGTCTTTGAAAATTATTTTCAATATGGAAACACTGTAAATATCAATTCATAGATGATTATAATAAGAGAATAAATAAATATATAAAATAATAAAATAAATTATTGCATCCGAGTTTTTGTGTAATCTTGACGCGTTTCTTGGACCTCCGTCCATTCATCAGGAGTATTGGATGCTGATAAAGTATCTAAAGAAGAGGAAAGGGATTTAGACATTATTGCAACAGAACATATGTAATGAAAATATCATTTTAGGAATCTGTACGAAACCTTATATCTTAATCATCTCAAGGTCAATGAGGCACAAGAGAAATGAAACCCAGCCTGGGAGGGGAAGTGACGGAATCAGAGGCATAATCTCCCCCGGGGCTGAGGTGCAGAGAAAGCCAAGCGTGAACGGGGATGATGGAACCACAGTCAAGGCAGAAATAACGCAACTCCAAAGTCTGGTGTTGATAGTACCAATGGGGTACCTTTGGTTCAGTGATAATCTAGAAAAGGGCATACATATAATCAAATATAATAAGTGTGTTTCCAATGGACTATCAATGTATTAGAATACCGTTGAAGACAAATAGACTGATCCAAAGAGAAGCACCCAGAAAATGTGTGTTGGACAAATCATATGAAGAGTGATAATAGAAAATGGAGACAGAAGAGACTATTTGATATCTATATCTTTCTTAGTATTTGTGATTTCATTATTGATTATATATATTTGTATAGTCCATCCAGAGTGGGTTTTCAGTGTGGCATGGGAGGCTTCTCTTTCCGGGGCTGCGATGGGTAGCTGGAGCTCCTCCCCCTTATTTGTCTCTGCTACTGCATCCAATTTGGGGGTCGGGTGTCTCCATATCCATCGGCACCATGTAGGGCTGTCGGGCTTGTGACGGCCAATTGGTGCGTCACCGCCGTGATTTTTTCCCCTCCCTTTCCATCTCCGCCCTGGATGGTCTGACGCCACCCACTTCCGGTCTAATTGACCGGATGTGGGAGGGCAGATTTCCGTCCTTTATTGGCGGCTTCACATGGCGTTGGTGCAGATTCTTCCTGCGCTTCGGGGCATAAGGCTGGGTTGTCATTAGCTCTCCCTTCTACCACTTCGTTTCACAGAGGGATTCTTCTTTTTTCCTACAGGCACTTTTTTCTATGGTATGCGTTCAACCTTATTCTATTACTCTGCAACTCAGCCCCTGGGGAGATTATGCCTCTGATGCCATCACTTCCCCTCCCAGGCAGGGTTTCATTTCTCTTGTGCCTCATTGACCTTGAGATGATTAAGGTATAAGGTTTCCTACAGATTCCTAGAATTATATTTTCATTACATATGTTCTGGTGCAATAATGTATAAATCCCTTTCCTCTTCTTTAGATACTTTATCAGCATCCAATACTCCTGATGAATGGACGGAGGTCCAAGAAACGCGTCGAGATTACACAAAAACTCGGATGCAATAATTTATTTTATTATTTTATATATTTATTTATTCTCTTATTATAATCATCTATGAATTGATATTTACAGTGTTTCCATATTGAAATTAATTTTCAAAGACCCTATGTGAGATCCCATTTTATTGTATTTATATTCCCAATATGAATTGTATACTGTTCAACATTAATTGTCTATCAAAATATATGAACTGTATTACTGTATGTCTTATAGAATAAATATTCCTTTTCTTTATTTCATGCCTCATTCAAAGTCCTGTTACTCTGGTTCTTTCCTTTTTTGCAGACTATTTTAGGCTTAAAGGGTCTTAATGGGTGTGCCTCTAAATACAATGCAAAGCCCCTCCACCCCGGAGCTTTTACTTTGGAACTGGAAGAGACTATTTTAATTCAGAATGCAATATGTTTTGGGGTTAACAGGGCACTGAGAAAGATACAAAAGCTACATGCAGCACAGCAACTTGTGCCTGCTTTTGAGAAATCAATACAGATTTACAACCTATCAGGCATATATATTTTTGCTTCAGACAGGCAACTTGGAACTGAGTGGGCAACAGAAACAGTATTGTTTCATGCTGTGTAACCTGTGTTTTCGGTGCTTTATTGTATCAATATTCTTGGGTGATCTCTACAAGCACAGCAAGCTTAATATTAAGCAATCACTCATAAACTGTATTGCTTCAAAATGGTTAGTTCTTGTAATTGGAAAGAGAGTATAAAGTGTTTACACACTGAGCCCATTACAAAGTTATTTTGTTTATTGATAAACAATCTTTAATTAAGAAATAAATAGTTGCACATAAAAAAACATCATCTAATTACTATGACATAACCAGGTTGTTCATCAGGGGCTCGTTTTGTGAAACAGAGATTAGTTTTCTTAATTAAAGTGCACATGCTGTACAAGGCTAATAATGACATATCATAATTTGGGGAAAAAAGGACTCTAGTGGCATTTTCATTTATTGTTAAGAAGCGTAAGATAAATGAACTTGCATTGAACGTAGTGTTATGTAGATGTTAGATGTGAAAAAAGAAAACCTTTTTATGTGCTGCTACTAATAATACTATTACTAAATGCAGGGTCATCACTACCATAAAGTAGGGTGAGGTTCTAATCTCACACATGATCTGTTATGCGCAACAAACAGAAAAATTAATGTGAACCTGTCATTTGTCAATGCAGGATCAGGCAACAGGCTCATGTAACTGCCACCCTCCCAAGATACAAATTCCTATTTACAACCAATGGAGTCACCACATACTGCTTCCTACACTGAAATATCCAGTACTTCTTTCCAGCCAAACATCAAAAGTGGACAAAGAAAAGGTGCATGTCATTCGCTAATCTTTTACAATTTAGACTCATACTATCATTAGGAAACTAAAAGTAAAAAAAATACATTTTGGTAATACTTTTATTTAAATCTCCAGATCTTGAGCAGAAAGCTAAATGTACTCATGAGTTATGAATACTGAATTTTTTATTTTTAAATGGTTGCACCCAAGTGAAATTTTCATTTTACTGTAACAATGATTAAATGTAATTGAAGATGATTTAGAGTGATCAATAAATGGGGGCAATCATGTGCATTCAGTTAGGCATATTCAAATGACGTTACTGATAACATTACAAGGTGTTTTAAATATTGTTGGGGTAATTTGTTTACATTTTGTGTAAGCTGGTAAAAAATGTTTTATTAATATAATTACTGTACAAATTGAAGCATGGAGTTTTTGTATACATTTAAATGTGATTTTAGATGTATAACTCAATGAACACATTAAAAATATAATTGAGTAATTAAATTTTAGCTTTGCTTTGTTTTGAGTAACATGTACAGGTTTGATTCTGAAAAAAAAGTCAGTTTATTGGAGGATAGGGTCTATACATAGTAATATAAGATACCTGTTGTTTTGTTTGTTATGTGCTTAAATTCAATAAAAATTATTTACATAAAAATTGGCAGGGCCATTAGTGATGGTCAGCAGTAGTTTTTTTTCCCCCCAGTGTTGAAGGGATTATAGTGAAAAGTAATGTTTTAAGCTGTTTTTGTTCTTTTCTGGTCATCCAATGAAAAAAATACAAAAATAGAAAATGTTTTCTTTGTATTGCACGTCAAGGCTCATTTTTGTGTGCATACTTAGTAATCATTGATGCATTTCTGGAATTTTTACACCTTTGATTTTCTCAAGGAAAATGTTTTTGTGCTGTACATCATTCCATGTCTGACAAAGCATGGGTGTCTGTCAGTCAATAATATCAACAGAAAGATAAAGAGAAACTTGTAATTACAGGCTAAACTATTGTTGACAATACCTGCTCTGTTCTCTAATGGTTCAATAACTCTATTAGCTATGCCACATTCCTATATACTGAAGGATCTTAACATCAGTTGTCATTAAAATGGTTCAAGGAAACTAGAGTAGACAGGTCTGGTAAGCAAAAAGCCAGATCACACAAAAAAATATACATACATAGTACATGAACTACTATTTTCATGGCCCTGGATCTGTGAAAAACATTTAACCTGTTGCCAACCGACCCACGTACATTTACTGCAGGGCAGGGGCAGCTCTGCACAAAATCACGTACCTGTACGTCATTCGCGCTCGTGGGCAGGGGGCGTGTGTGCCTGCTGGCCTGGTGCTGCTCTGATTTGGTTAAGAACTGATGTAATCTTCAGATCCAGGCCAATGATTTATGGCCTGGACCTGCTGATTGGTTCTGACGAATCACAGAACTGCATGTGCCTGTGTTTACAAAACACAGACACAGGAAGTGAGGGCCTCTTCTCTCAAGGAGCCCTTTTTGAGAGAGAGAAGAGACAACATCTACTGTGAGTAAAAGCACTACACTGACATCAGATCACACAGTTAGACCCATTTAACCCCTTGTTCATCCCCCCAGTTAACCCTTTCACTCCCTGTCATTAGGTACAGTGAACTGATGTTTTACTGATCACTGTATTAATGTCACTGATGACAATAGATATCATTAGCATCAGTTAGCATCAGCCCCAGATAGCGTCTTTTTGCCTACCACATATTCCCTAATAAAGTTTTAACCCCCTGATTGCCTCCCAGTTAACGCTTGCACTGCCCTGTCACGTTATCATTAGTACAATGCACAGATCTTTTTTTCTGAGCACTGTATTAATGTCACGGGTGACAACAGATAGCATTCCACGTCAGTTAGCGTCAATCCCAGACATCGTCAGATTTCCCGCCACATATTCATTATCACATATAACCCTTTGATTGCCAGTACCACTAACACAGACACACTATACACCACCATTATTAGTATAGTCTGAACTGATTAATATCTTTAATCAGATCAGAACTATATTAGCATCCCTAATAGTATAGTGTTCCCCAAAAATGCAACATTAGCAGGACCAGCCCCAACACCTGCCAGCACCTGCATTTAGCCCCTCCCCCCAAACATGTGCAGTGTCAATAGATCACTGTAACTTCTGATACACAGCACAACAAACTGCAGCGTTAGCAGATTTAGGCCTGATCTCTGCTAATGCTAGTAGGTAAATTTTATTTGTAGCAGTTCAAACAGTCCTTGATAACCAGGTGTTTTTTTTAACCGTGAGTCACACTAGGTCCCTTTAAATTTAGTAGTCAAAATGTCAAACGAAAGGTACTAGAGGCCTACAGGATACTAAGCATGAGAGATGAGAGCGATGGGGAGTCCTCACTGTCAGAATCAGGCTTAGTATATGAACCTGTAGAGAAGAGCGGCACCCTGACAGATAGCTCTGATGGCTGAGTGGAGGTCTCTGCTAAAGTCACGCGTACCCAACTCCGTTCCTTGGTTGCTGAGGTACTACAATCGCATGATGATGGGGATTTTTTTTGGTGCCTCAAACCAATAAGATTGGGACTTTATGGGCAAGTGGGCGAGAGTACAGGTATATGAATATACAGTATATACAAAAAGGTTTAAATAAGTAAATGATAGTAGAAGGTAAAAAATTAAGTAGTAATTTATTAACAAATGGTTAAATATTATTCCAAATATGTTGATAACATGGTGGTGAACAATGTGCTTGGGGAAGAACCCAAGTGTGAGGAAATAAAAAAGAGGTTGATTCTGAAAGAATCAGTGGCAATGGTGACATTTTGTAGGGATTTTTTGGCTGTTTTCCAGTAGGTTTTAAAGGGATGCTTGTCCTCCCAAAAAAATCCCAATTGCTGACGCGTTTTGGCTCTATTATGGGCCTTTTTCAAAGCGTGAGTCACTCTGTACTTGATCTATAGAAAATAATACATAGGTTTCTTTAGGTCCTTGTTAATGTCATCAAGTGTGCTCAAAGTAAAAAAAGCCAGTTTTTTACATATATGAGTGTAGGTAGCAGTTCCTGCGCAGGGCTCCCCTGTCCTAGTCGCAGTCACAGCGAGATCGTGTTCTGCATATAGCCTAGGATGGTAGAGAAGGAAGTTTTGTGGAAATATGGGCCTTTAAAGCACATTGTGTCCGATTCATATAGAGAAATTGTGGCCACTTACAGTTTGGTGGGCTGAAGGGGTTAAGAATGTTCCTCGACGGAGGGTAGGTCTTTTTCCTTTTCCTTTTTCCTCTATCTTGGCCAGAATCTTGGTCTATTTTAATGTAGTATATATATGATGTCACTGATTAATCCAGGTGACTGATATAGCTTATAACTTGTAGCTTTTTTGCTTTTTAGTGACTATGATTCCGGATCAGTAGGGTGATTTTGTGCTTAAAACAGTAATTAGTGACTTAGGTGCCCGATTTTATTGATGGATAAGGAGAACCCACAGTCTCTCACCTCACGTGAGATACAATGAGCGCTCCCGAAAGGGAGGACCCACCCACGGGGAACTTGATTGGAGACGGATGGAACAGCCTGATGCTGGACATCCAGAAGAGTTTTCAAGGTCACGAGCAGCAGGAATCGGATGTTCTAGCCTTATTCAGCACACTAAAAAGACAACATGAACGAAAGTCAGCCTTATTTTGGCACATAAAAAGCTTCGAAAGATATGTTACGGAAAATATAAACCCAGTTGGTCTCAGAATTCAGATATTCCCAACAATGGACAATATCACGACGATGATGAAGAAGGAATGGGAAGAGATCCTCAACGAGTGCTCAAAAAAACTCATGATTCTTCTTCAAACCGAATATCTTAGACAAATGAAAAATCTGGATGTAGAAATAAAACAGATCTATGAGAAACTCAATCCCCTGAGAAACGCATCACTATACAGTGAACAGGAGAGGAAATTAAAAGAACACATTGAAGAGTTCAGCAAGGAACTGCTAAAGAAAAAAGAATGAAAATATTGGAGAGACAAGAACGCCTTCTCACAAAATCGAGCCTACAGATGGGCAAACAATAGACAGACCAGGAGAACCACATACAGAATAGCCAGAAATACCGGCCCACAATACTCTTCAGATTCCTCTGCCTATACGTCGTGACCTGAACAACAACACGTCTGACGAAGGGGCCAAAACAAACCCCCTGAGAACCCACAACCAACAGAAGACAATGATGAACTACAAGCATTAAAGAACAACGAATCCATCACAATTAAACCCTCCGATAAGGGGGGGAACATTGTGTTAATGGACAATGATGACTACAAAACCATGTGCCAGAGGATTTTGGATAATACAAGATGCTACAAAAAGATTATGCCCATCATGTTAGAGACATATAAAGAGGATTTTTACAAAAAAATAGATGGAGCCCGTAACCAAGGAATGATCTCAGAAACACTCTGGCAGTATGTGAGAACTGCTAAAGAAAAAAGAATGAAAATATTGGAGAGACAAGAACGCCTTCTCACAAAATCGAGCCTACAGATGGGCAAACAATAGACAGACCAGGAGAACCACATACAGAATAGCCAGAAATACCGGCCCACAATACTCTTCAGATTCCTCTGCCTATACGTCGTGACCTGAACAACAACACGTCTGACGAAGGGGCCAAAACAAACCCCCTGAGAACCCACAACCAACAGAAGACAATGATGATCAGTCCTCGCAAGATGCAGAGGAGCCACATACTTCAGAAATCAACCCATTCCCAGATGAAGGTGCCACTGCTCCGAAAAAATACCCAAAAATGTTTACTAGATCCCAACAACCTAAAGACGATAACCCAAAAACACAGAGGCCTTTTTTAGGAACAAAACAGAAAACAAAACAACTGAACAAATAACACAAAATGAAGATACTGACCATGAAGGACTGACAATCATCAACTTGTCGACACACATTCTAACTAAATCAGAGAGGGAAGTACTTTCTCTAGGACTTTCCTTCTGCCCAAACAGAGGGACTGACATATTTGAAATAATTAAAGACGTCAACTTATTTGCGAGAAATTTACTCCTAAAGGTCAAATACAACAAAAAAACAACAACTGCTGAAATACCACCTACAAGTCTAACAGCAGCCGAATTTAGGGCCATAAGAGATCTCAATCTCCTACTCGAAGAAGGAGCGATTGATGATTGGATAGATGAGGACACACACATCGGAAGTGAAGACGAGGAGGTGGAAGAACCACAAGGAGCAAAATGCCCCACATTTAAGAAAAAATCTCACATCTTTCCTTCCTTGAATGAGAACCCCTCCATTGCCCTCTTTGTTAGGGAAACCACAAAAGATCTTGAGAAACTAAAAGGGAACAAGATAACACAAAACCTCACAAAAAAACAAAAAACTGCCCTACAAGCATTAAAGAACAACGAATCCATCACAATTAAACCCTCCGATAAGGGGGGGAACATTGTGTTAATGGACAATGATGACTACAAAACCATGTGCCAGAGGATTTTGGATAATACAAGATGCTACAAAAAGATTATGCCCATCATGTTAGAGACATATAAAGAGGATTTTTACAAAAAAATAGATGGAGCCCGTAACCAAGGAATGATCTCAGAAACACTCTGGCAGTATGTGAGGACGAAACACGCTAGAACTCCAACCTTTTATGCTCTACCGAAAATCCATAAGGATAGAAACAACCCCCAGGTAGACCCATTATATCGGGAAATGGCAATTTAACGGAAAACACCAGCAAAGTCATAGACACATATCTAAGACCTCATGTAACCAAACTTCCTTCATACACCAGAGACACAGGACATCTCCTTCAGATCCTGGACGGTATCACCATACCAGATGATGCATTCCTCATCACCATAGACGTTGAAGCGCTCTACAATAATATCCCGCACAAAAAAGGAATGGAAGTCATCAGACGAACCTTAGAAGAACAGAGTGGACATGATACCAAATTTAATGCCTTCACAATCATGATGCTGGATTACATCCTTAATAATAACTTCTTTGTATTCAACGGTACATACTATTTGCAGACGTGTGGTGTCGCAATAGGCACAAGCTGTGCCCCATCCTATGCCAATACATACCTTGGAGCATGGGAACAGGAATTTTTAGCCAATGAGGAGAACAGCGTCTTTGCCAACAATATCATTGTCTGGCAAAGATTTATTGATGACATATTCATAATCTGGACAGGCCCCGAGAATATGATACAAGAATGCCTTCAAGCTATGAATAAAAATACGTACAATATGTTCTTCACTATCAATTAGTACATATGTAGTTCATGTGGAGTGGTCCCTAGCGTGCCACATCCCGGGTACAGAATCAAAAACAAAGGGGTTCCCCTGTGGGTGGGACTTTAAAGGCACTGATATTTCAGAAATTACACATAGGTAAGAATACAAAAATGTAGCTTTATTGAAATTGTTTATACAAAATATATAAAAGATAAAAGCAGAGGCAAGCAAAATTATACATCACATTACAGGGTTAAACATCCACCATAGGACCCCCATGTAAACACCCGACGCGTTTCGGAGAAACACTCCTTCTTCAGGGGTGCCTTGGGAGGGTGGTCTGTAAACAATCAGTGTAGATGTACATATTATACATAATTGCAAAGTCAATCTGGCAAGAAGAAGTAATAATCAAGTCAAAAAAGTTGCACTTACATGTTTCACTGTAATGGTTGAAGAAAGAGTGCCTGCCTGCAAGGCTAAAAACAGAACATCGACAATGCCAGCGTGGGTCTATGGTAAGCCGATTAAATTTGATGGAGTTGGTTTCATACAGAAGGAGAATTTTTTAATTTGTAGAATTGAAATTAAATCAAGGTTGCTTGCTACCAGACGACTATGTGGGTCTGGGTGGGGACAGCTGAGATCCCAAAAAAGAGGCAATCCTGCTGGGCAAAAAGCCGAAATAGAGAAGAAAAAAAGAAAAGAAGTATATGGTAAATAGTGTGTCATGTGAACAAGTCAGGGGACACACAAGACACCTAGGGGTTAATCTCACCAGAGAGCTGCTACCCATATAAGAGCTACAGGCTCTCTGAGGTGAGGGAATCACCCTGGAGGCTCCAATGCTCATAGATATATAATATAGATTAATTATTGAGTAATTTAATAAAGAGAGGGGGGGGGGGGGGGGGTTTAGTTCTTTTTTCTCTAAATGAACATTGTAACTACTTAAGAGCAGAGGAGCCAACAAAAATGGAGATCCCAAAAACAACAGTCAAAAAAGGGTAAAATATGTTTAAGAAGTATAGAAATACCTTTTCAAATCCAATCTTGGCAGAATGAATGCAATGTCAGGATAGATGTTGCTCCACGCTCGGCAAAGGAACATATGAGTCCGACGCCGAGCGTGGAGTATAAATGAGGAGTTGCTAATCAGCTGAGAGCAGTCTCAGCTGGGCGGCTATTGCGTCCAGCTGACTGCCAAAGGGATCTCCCGGGTCACATGGGCCAGCGCCGCCCCCAGCCGGAAGGAGTCCGGCGGAAGTGATGGCAAGTCAACACCGCCGGAAATGATCCGGCGGAAGTGACGTCGGCCCATGCGTCCCACCGACACGGTACAGACTTCCGCCAACGTTGAATACGTCAGGCGGAGTCCATTGGGCATGCGCAATGGGAATGTCCCATGAGCCAGGTGTGCAAGGCTGCTGCCCCCATTGGCGAACGCCACGAATGGCGTTCGCCTTACCGTGCCGGGCTGTACCCATAGCAATCGCAGAAGATAGTTATTTTCTGCGCAACAAACTTGATAAGAATAAAAAATCATGTCAAAAGTGTATGTTATCTGTATACCAAAGGCAACATATTGGTTCAAAATACATCTCTGTATGGATTTATAGCCATTTAAACAGAGAAAGAAAGAAGAAAAAAATTGGCAACCATAATTGCAACCCAAGGGCAAGTCGATGTTCATGTGTACAAAGCAAGACAAATGCTTAATACAATAATGTAATCACAAAGGCTAACTGTAGGAAAAGAAAAGGAAAAAGAGGAAGGGGGGAGGGAAAAAGGAAAGAGGGGAAAGGGAAAGAAACTAATAAATAAATAAAATGGGTATACAAGCAGCATATTTCTATACAAGGAGTCTATTGTAACAAAGACAGAGCCGGGGATTTCCTCCAAGAGGCAAGTGCTAGATCGAGATGTGTTCCCCAGGAGGCATAAGAGAGATTATTTATCTCTCCATGCCTCCTGAGGTGAATCCCTCAAGAAATGGCTTGAACGAAATCATCTCGTTCAAGCCAGGAGGTTCTGTTGCCCTCAGGCGGTAAATCCACCGCAGTTCAAGTTGGAGGAGGGTCTTATTCCAATCCCCTCCTCTTGGACTGGGGTGGACTCTATCCAGGATCAGAAACTTTATTTTTGGAAAAATCCCTGCATGAACTAAACTGGTATGTCGGCCTAGTGGGAGATCCGGATTGCAAGTTTGCATGCTTTTTATGTGTCTGTTAGCCCTTTTGGTGAAATCTAGCTTTGTTTTGCCAACATAAAAACAGCCGCACCCACAGAGGAGTAAATAAACCACCCCGTGGGTGCGGCAGTTGGCAAAGTGCTGGGGTATAAATGTTTGCCCATTCGGTAGAATGGGATTCTTTTTGGTCAGCATAAATTTGCAATATTTACAGGCACCGCATATAAAGGTGCCTTTGGCCTTGCAGGGATCTCTCCCATTTTGAGCTGTGTATTCGCTACGTACCAATTGATCTTTTAGAGCGGGAGCTTTTTTGAAAGTAATTTGGGGAGCAGGGGGAACATGTTTGCCCACGATGGGATCGAGGGACAACAGGTGCCAATACTTCCCCACGATTCTCCTGACCTCAGTATGTTGTTCTGAATATTTCATGATTACTCTCAGTGTTTGGTCAACTGGTCTGGCTGTGTTTGTGGCTATTAATGAGGATCTATCTTTCATCAGGGCCTTTCTATAAGCCTTCTTTAAGGTGGTAGGGGGGTATCCTCTAGTCAAAAGTCTCTGTCTCAAATCGTCAGCTGCCTTCTGGAAACTGATGAGGTCTTTACAATTGCGTCTAGCGCGAAGGTACTGTCCGTATGGAATGGATTGCACCAATGTAGATGGATGAAAGCTAGAGGCATGGAGGATGGTGTTACCAGCAGTGGGCTTACGATAAAGCCCACTGTGGAGAACACCATCCTCCCCCCTAGTCACTGTGACATCAAGAAACGTGACACAAGAAATGTCATATTGCATTGTAAAAGTTAAGTTAAAGTCGTTTTTGTTAATTCGGTCCATAAATGCATTCAAAAGTTCAGGGGGTCCATGCCAAAGCATGAACACGTCATCGATGTATCGGACCCACAATCTGATGTGGTCCGTGTACATCGAGAGCATGTCATCATTCAGAAGAGCTTGTTCCCACTCCCCCAGGTACAGATTGGCGTAGGATGGGGCACAACATGTGCCCATCGCTACGCCCTGCACCTGGAGGTAGTGGGAACCATCAAATGTAAAGACATTGTGAGATAATATGAACTGTAACATGGACAGAATAAACTCTCCGTACGCATCCAAAATTTGGTTTTCTATTAGTGTGTGTCTAATTGCCGAAAGGCCACGATCGTGAGGAATAGAGCTATAAAGTGCCTCAACGTCAATTGTGACTAGGAGACACTCATCTGGAATCCATATGTTTTCAATTCTTTGTAAAAAGTGTATCGTGTCGCGTACATGGGATGGTAGTTGTGTGACCAGTGGTTTCAAGAAAGAGTCAATAAGCCTGCTAGCGTTATCTGTTATAGAGCCTCGCCCCGAAATAATGGGGCGCCCTGGTGGATTAGTGGCGTCCTTGTGTATTTTGGGGAGGGCATAAAAGGTCGGGGTAATTGGAAAGGTTGTGCGTATGAATTCCCATGTATGTTTGGGAATGACTTCGTTCAAATAAGCAGTGTCAACCAATTTGTAAAACTCGAGCTGATACTTATTGTTAATATCAGCTGGAATTTTACGATACCAGTTATGATTCTTCAGAATCTTTTGGCACATAGTCACATAGTGAACATTTTTCATAATCACCACGTTGCCCCCCTTGTCAGCCTGCTTATTAGTAATCGAGTGGTTGGTTTTTAGGCTTTCAATGGCCTGTCTTTGATTGAATGTTATATTTGTTTTTGTAGGTTTTTTGATGTTGAGTTTATCAACATCTTTAGTTACCAAGCTGACAAAGGCGGCAACGTGGGGATTGGAGATGCACGGAAATTTATCTGATTTTTTCCTCAATTTAAGATTATCTTTTTTATGTATGGATTTTTCGGAATCTAAATCTGTCAAAAGAGAGGGCAAGTCGACTCTGTCAATGAGATCCTCATTTTCCTCCAAGAGAGAGATTAGTGTTTCTAATATAGGGTCTTTGTCAGAACGTGTAGTCTTGGATGAATTCTCTTTGTCGAAAAGAATTTTAAAATTCAATTTCCGAGCAAAGAGATTTATGTCTTTGATAAGGTCAAATTTGTCTAGCTTTCTACTCGGACAAAAGCTTAGACCTTTTTTGAGAACATCAATCTCATCTTGAGACAAACGGTAATCTGAAAGATTAATGACTGAAAGATCAGTGTGTGAAGTTTTAGAAGTAGGTGCCTCTGGGGGGGGTGAGGGGGGTGGTGCTACGGTTGAATTTAAAGGGGAGTGGTGGGAGTGAAGGTTGGTGCTTGTGCATGAATAAGCTCTAAAAAAGTGGTGTCTTGCAAATTAATTGTGGAAGCTAATGAAGCAGGTGCTGAATTCAAATTGGAAAGTGATGTTTTGGTGTTAGATTTTGTGCCTTCTTGAGGTGTGTCAGCGTTGTAATCTGATCTCTGTGTCGTGGGTTTGAATAAAGATATGTTTGATCCTGTGTCGTGTAGGACGTTTGTTTTTTTAGAAGATTGTTTTAGGAACAATGTTCACTATGTGACTATGTGCCAAAAGATTCTGAAGAATCATAACTGGTATCGTAAAATTCCAGCTGATATTAACAATAAGTATCAGCTCGAGTTTTACAAATTGGTTGACACTGCTTATTTGAACGAAGTCATTCCCAAACATACATGGGAATTCATACGCACAACCTTTCCAATTACCCCGACCTTTTATGCCCTCCCCAAAATACACAAGGACGCCACTAATCCACCAGGGCGCCCCATTATTTCGGGGCGAGGCTCTATAACAGATAACGCTAGCAGGCTTATTGACTCTTTCTTGAAACCACTGGTCACACAACTACCATCCCATGTACGCGACACGATACACTTTTTACAAAGAATTGAAAACATATGGATTCCAGATGAGTGTCTCCTAGTCACAATTGACGTTGAGGCACTTTATAGCTCTATTCCTCACGATCGTGGCCTTTCGGCAATTAGACACACACTAATAGAAAACCAAATTTTGGATGCGTACGGAGAGTTTATTCTGTCCATGTTACAGTTCATATTATCTCACAATGTCTTTACATTTGATGGTTCCCACTACCTCCAGGTGCAGGGCGTAGCGATGGGCACATGTTGTGCCCCATCCTACGCCAATCTGTACCTGGGGGAGTGGGAACAAGCTCTTCTGAATGATGACATGCTCTCGATGTACACGGACCACATCAGATTGTGGGTCCGATACATCGATGACGTGTTCATGCTTTGGCATGGACCCCCTGAACTTTTGAATGCATTTATGGACCGAATTAACAAAAACGACTTTAACTTAACTTTTACAATGCAATATGACATTTCTTGTGTCACGTTTCTTGATGTCACAGTGACTAGGGGGGAGGATGGTGTTCTCCACAGTGGGCTTTATCGTAAGCCCACTGCTGGTAACACCATCCTCCATGCCTCTAGCTTTCATCCATCTACATTGGTGCAATCCATTCCATACGGACAGTACCTTCGCGCTAGACGCAATTGTAAAGACCTCATCAGTTTCCAGAAGGCAGCTGACGATTTGAGACAGAGACTTTTGACTAGAGGATACCCCCCTACCACCTTAAAGAAGGCTTATAGAAAGGCCCTGATGAAAGATAGAACCTCATTAATAGCCACAAACACAGCCAGACCAGTTGACCAAACACTGAGAGTAATCATGAAATATTCAGAACAACATACTGAGGTCAGGAGAATCGTGGGGAAGTATTGGCACCTGTTGTCCCTCGATCCCATCGTGGGCAAACATGTTCCCCCTGCTCCCCAAATTACTTTCAAAAAAGCTCCCGCTCTAAAAGATCAATTGGTACGTAGCGAATACACAGCTCAAAATGGGAGAGATCCCTGCAAGGCCAAAGGCACCTTTATATGCGGTGCCTGTAAATATTGCAAATTTATGCTGACCAAAAAGAATCCCATTCTACCGAATGGGCAAACATTTATACCCCAGCACTTTGCCAACTGCCGCACCCACGGGGTGGTTTATTTACTCCTCTGTGGGTGCGGCTGTTTTTATGTTGGCAAAACAAAGCTAGATTTCACCAAAAGGGCTAACAGACACATAAAAAGCATGCAAACTTGCAATCCGGATCTCCCACTAGGCCGACATACCAGTTTAGTTCATGCAGGGATTTTTCCAAAAATAAAGTTTCTGATCCTGGATAGAGTCCACCCCAGTCCAAGAGGAGGGGATTGGAATAAGACCCTCCTCCAACTTGAACTGCGGTGGATTTACCGCCTGAGGGCAACAGAACCTCCTGGCTTGAACGAGATGATTTTGTTCAAGCCATTTCTTGAGGGATTCACCTCAGGAGGCATGGAGAGATAAATAATCTCTCTTATGCCTCCTGGGGAACACATCTCGATCTAGCACTTGCCTCTTGGAGGAAATCCCCGGCTCTGTCTTTGTTACAATAGACTCCTTGTATAGAAATATGCTGCTTGTATACCCATTTTATTTATTTATTAGTTTCTTTCCCTTTCCCCTCTTTCCTTTTTCCCTCCCCCCTTCCTCTTTTTCCTTTTCTTTTCCTACAGTTAGCCTTTGTGATTACATTATTGTATTAAGCATTTGTCTTGCTTTGTACACATGAACATCGACTTGCCCTTGGGTTGCAATTATGGTTGCCAATTTTTTTCTTCTTTCTTTCTCTGTTTAAATGGCTATAAATCCATACAGAGATGTATTTTGAACCAATATGTTGCCTTTGGTATACAGATAACATACACTTTTGACATGATTTTTTATTCTTATCAAGTTTGTTGCGCAGAAAATAACTATCTTCTGCGATTGCTATGGGTACAGCCCGGCACGGTAAGGCGAACGCCATTCGTGGCGTTCGCCAATGGGGGCAGCAGCCTTGCACACCTGGCTCATGGGACATTCCCATTGCGCATGCCCAATGGACTCCGCCTGACGTATTCAACGTTGGCGGAAGTCTGTACCGTGTCGGTGGGACGCATGGGCCGACGTCACTTCCGCCGGATCATTTCCGGCGGTGTTGACTTGCCATCACTTCCGCCGGACTCCTTCCGGCTGGGGGCGGCGCTGGCCCATGTGACCCGGGAGATCCCTTTGGCAGTCAGCTGGACGCAATAGCCGCCCAGCTGAGACTGCTCTCAGCTGATTAGCAACTCCTCATTTATACTCCACGCTCGGCGTCGGACTCATATGTTCCTTTGCCGAGCGTGGAGCAACATCTATCCTGACATTGCATTCATTCTGCCAAGATTGGATTTGAAAAGGTATTTCTATACTTCTTAAACATATTTTACCCTTTTTTGACTGTTGTTTTTGGGATCTCCATTTTTGTTGGCTCCTCTGCTCTTAAGTAGTTACAATGTTCATTTAGAGAAAAAAGAACTAAAACCCCCCCCCCCCTCTCTTTATTAAATTACTCAATAATTAATCTATATTATATATCTATGAGCATTGGAGCCTCCAGGGTGATTCCCTCACCTCAGAGAGCCTGTAGCTCTTATATGGGTAGCAGCTCTCTGGTGAGATTAACCCCTAGGTGTCTTGTGTGTCCCCTGACTTGTTCACATGACACACTATTTACCATATACTTCTTTTCTTTTTTTCTTCTCTATTTCGGCTTTTTGCCCAGCAGGATTGCCTCTTTTTTGGGATCTCAGCTGTCCCCACCCAGACCCACATAGTCGTCTGGTAGCAAGCAACCTTGATTTAATTTCAATTCTACAAATTAAAAAATTCTCCTTCTGTATGAAACCAACTCCATCGAATTTAATCGGCTTACCATAGACCCACGCTGGCATTGTCGATGTTCTGTTTTTAGCCTTGCAGGCAGGCACTCTTTCTTCAACCATTACAGTGAAACATGTAAGTGCAACTTTTTTGACTTGATTATTACTTCTTCTTGCCAGATTGACTTTGCAATTATGTATAATATGTACATCTACACTGATTGTTTACAGACCACCCTCCCAAGGCACCCCTGAAGAAGGAGTGTTTCTCCGAAACGCGTCGGGTGTTTACATGGGGGTCCTATGGTGGATGTTTAACCCTGTAATGTGATGTATAATTTTGCTTGCCTCTGCTTTTATCTTTTATATATTTTGTATAAACAATTTCAATAAAGCTACATTTTTGTATTCTTACCTATGTGTAATTTCTGAAATATCAGTGCCTTTAAAGTCCCACCCACAGGGGAACCCCTTTGTTTTTGATTCACTATCAATTATGACAAAGAAAAAATACCCTTTCTAGACACATGGATCATCAAAGACAAAGACGGACTTCTCAAAACAACTCTATTTCGGAAAGAAACGGCAGGTAATTCCATATTACATGCATCCAGCTTCCACCCCTCCCCACTCAAAAATGCAATCCCATACAGTCAGTTTCTTAGGCTAAGAAGAAACTGTACCACCGAACAAGATTTTCAGAAGGAAGCCAATTCCCTGACTGCCAGATTGATGAAGAGGGCATACACTAAGTCGACCCTACGAAAAGCTTTCAATAGGGTTAAACAACAAGAAAGACACGACATCCTTTTCGAAAAGAAAAAGAGACAGACGCCTGACGAACCAGAAAACCAAACCAGGGTCATCATGAGATTCACGAATGACCACCCGCAAATAAGGAACATCATAGCCAAACACTGGCCGATTTTAAAGGAGGATACTACAATAAAACCATTTATACCAGAAAATCCTCAGATTACATACAAAAAAGCCGGATCCATGAAACAATCGCTCACTCATAGTGAGTATAAAGAAACAAGAAAGGACCCTTGCAAACAAAAAGGCACATTTCCCTGTGGAAGCTGCGGGCAATGTAATGTTATAAAGAAATGCGTGAACATAACACTCCCTAATGGAGATCTCTTTGTACCCCGACATTTTGTAAACTGTCGAACAAGAGGGGTGGTCTACCTCATGAGATGCCAATGCGAATCCTACTACGTAGGAAAGACAAAACAAGAATTTGGCAAACGTGTCAACCAGCACATCAATAGCATGCAGATGTGCAATTTTTATGTACCCCTTGGCAGACACGTAGCTCACCATCACAGAAATATAATGCCGAAAGTGACATTCACAGCCCTTGAACGAATCCACATACCTTGTAGAGGGGGGGATTGGAACAAACGGCTGCTACAAATGGAAATGAGGTGGATAAGACGCCTCCAAGCCACAAAACCACCGGGCCTGAACGAAAACGAGAGTTTTCGCCCTTTCTTGGAGGGTTTCTCATCAGGAAAGACTGATTAAAGATGAGAAATCAATCCATAGAATAACTCACTAACATCAGTAAAACATCTACCAAGATACATCTCTATAGGCGGACCTCATACTTCCATGCCATCTATAGCTCCTATTGGGATACTAGAACCCAACCCATAAGTGGCCCATCAACAGTATTAGCCCACACACATAGGAGGTATTTACCCTCCCATGCTTATATATACCGATTCTTAAATAACCGATCCAGCCTGAGCATGACCCTATGATGACCCTGGATTGCTCGGCTATCGGGACTTTTTCCTCCCAAACCACCAATTCTCTGGAGTGGGATCAATATAGCTACTGCTGAAATATCTTTATTTGCATATTGTTATTTTATTTATTTTCAACCGTATATAACAACCTGTTTCTGATATCATGCTTTGATACACCTTAGAAATGATTAAATGCACGATCGTGGTGTTTTTACATCTAGATCGATATACCCTGATACCCAACATACATGAGTGACAGATGACAGCCCTGCAGACCAGCTTCCCTGAGTCCTCGCAGCCACACCCAGCACGGGTAGCCCCTTCGTGTTCACGTGGGGGCTGCTCGGGATCTACCAATCACCTTAGGGGAAAGGCGGGCCCCTCCTTCCGTGCTGGCGGCCAGTGAGCGTCCTTGACTACAAGCCATAGTAACGTGCGCGCGCATCCACTAAGCGCAGGCGCACAACAGAAACCACGTCACGCTCCAAGTAAGCCCTCGTACGTGCGGCAACTACTGCGCATGTGCGAAGGGCTTTATAAGGCCGGGGATCGACTGTCTGTCCTCACTTCTCTCGAGCAGAGGGAAGGGGACGGACGGAATCTGCGCTGCCAGGACGAATCATACTTTCATCAAGACCTACAAAAATGTAAGTTCTAAAGGAAATTCCTTATCCATCAATAAAATCGGGCACCTAAGTCACTAATTACTGTTTTAAGCACAAAATCACCATACTGATCCGGAATCATAGTCACTAAAAAGCAAAAAAGCTACAAGTTATAAGCTATATCAGTCATCTGGATTAATCAGTGACATCATATATATCCTACATTAAAATAGACCAAGATTCTGGCCAAGATAGAGGAAAAAGGAAAAGGAAAAAGACCTACCCTCCATGGAGGAAAGTTCTTAACCCCTTCAGCCCACCAAACTGTAAGTGGCCACAATTTCTCTATATGAATCGGACACAATGTGCTTTAAATGCCCATATTTCCCCAAAACTTCCTTCTCTACCATCCTAGGCTATATGCAGAACACGATCTCGCTGTGACTGCGACTAGGACAGGGGAACCCTGCGCAGGAACTGCTACCTACACTCATGTATGTAAAAAACTGTCTTTTTTACTTTGAGCACACTTGATGACATTAACAAGGACCTAAAGAATCCTATGTATTATTTTCTATAGATCAAGTACAGAGTGACTCACGCTTTGAAAAAGGCCCATAATAGAGCCGAAACGCGTCAGCAATTGGGATTTTTTTGGGGGACAAGCATCCCTTTAAAACCTACTGGAAAACAGCCAAAAAATCCCTACAAAATGTCACCCTTGCACCATTGTCACTGATTCTTCCCCAAGCACATTGTTCACCACCATGTTATCAACATATTTGGAATAATATTTAACCATTTGTTAATAAATTACTACTTCATTTTTTACCTTCTACTATCATTTACTTATTTAAACCTTTTTGTATATACTGTATATTCACATACCTGTACTCTCGCCCACTTGCCCATAAAGTCCCAATCTTATTGGTTTGAGGCACCAAAAAAAAACCCCAACGTTTTACACAGGGACGGTGGCAATACTTACTCATTTGTGTGCAAAAGAAACTCCCCCCCCTTCGACAATCGCATGATGATTCCCTTATGCAGAAGAGTGCCAGTACTAGCGCCGCTCTACCTTCTGGTGAACTGGCGAGCACCAGTGGCCTAGTACATCTTGGTCGTAGACAAACCAGCACTGCAGTAACACTTGGTGATGTGGTGAATCCCAAAATTGCAGTTCAAGCTGATGCAATGGCTACCCTTAGTAGTGTCCAGCAGCCATCAAGAATTCAAAGACAGGCCCATAGAACCCATAGACCTTCACGCTGCGTTTGCAAATCCTGATTGGTAGCCAAGAGATTCTGCAGTGCCTGTACTTCCCCCATTCACTGGCCAACCCAGGAATTTGGGTGGAAACAGCAGCTTTAACTCCCCTTAGTTTTTTTTAAGCTGTTTTCCACGAAGATCTGTTGTGGACCAAAGCAATTTATATACTAATCAATTTATCGCCGCAAACCCAAATTCGAACCTTGCCAGGCAATTTGCGTGGAAACGTTTCATGGTTTCTGAATTTAAAGTGTTTGTAACCTTAAACAATAATTTCACTGCCAGCCCCTCTCTTGTGTCCAGCCATAATGCAGAGTGTATGTGTTTTTTAAATCAATGCCTCTAAATACCTTTTTTTCAGAGATCTTCAGGCCAATCACATGACTCCTGGCTGCTCTCCTATTCCGATTCAGGGCTACAGCAGGAGGGGCTGAAATCTCAGACTGACGTCAGCCGACATGCTGAACACTCAGCCCCTCCCGCTGTAGCCCTGGATTGAAGTAGGAGAGCGGCTGGGAGTCACGTGACCGGCCTGAAGATCTCTGTAAAAGGTATTTAGAGGCTTTGTTTTAAAAAAACACCTAAACAGCGAATTATGGCTGGATAAAAGAGAGGGCTGGCAGTGACATTTTTTAAAGTTTACTTTTCTACGAAGAGTGGCAGGAGGGGGTCGTTGACACAGACACACGGAGCTGACAGGCAGGGAGGGGGGGAGAGCTGCGGATGATGGAAGCACATAAACTGACTACGTTAATCAGAGCCCAAAAGCCATGATTATCATGGTCAGCACGCAGAAGGGGACACAGGAACTGGCAGGATCAGCCAGGTTTTTTACATCTTAGAAAGGGGCAGATAAGACAGCACAAGCACTGTACGGGTTAATCTGCTATAAGGGAACATAATCTCTCTTTTTTGTTTAGGGTTACAACCACTTTAAGACTTTTCTGAGCCTCACCTTTAACATGGACATTACTAAAATAAATAAGTTGCAAACATATTGGTCCACAGACCCAAATCATCATATGCCTGTATTCTGCCATGGCCAGGGGTAGATACGAGCAAATCATGCGGTTTATGCACTTCAATGACAATGAACTCTGTCATCCTCGGGGTGACCCCTGATATGATCGCCTCCACAAAATTCGACCCTTCGTAAATCACATGAACCAAAAATTTGCAGCCTTGTATACGCCCCAACAAGCTGTCTGCATAGATGAGTCCCTGATTTGGCCACCTTGTTTTCAAACAGTTTCCTCCCAGAAAGTGTGCCAGATACAGGGTCAAAAATGCATAAGCTCTGTGACAGGGCAACGTGCTATACATGGAGTTTCCTGATTTATGAGGGAAAAAAATAGCAGTGTGGAGCCCAACGCCTGCTCAGACTACATAGGGAGCAGTAGCAAGATTGTTTGTTTGGAAATTGGTGTCACCCTTTTTGGGAAAGGGGTACCACTTGTGCATGAACAATTACTACAAAAGTGCTACTTTTGCCACTTTTTAGACATCTTTTTGAATCTGGAAATGCCGCATGTGACACTGCATGGCCTAATTGCTGGGGATTTCCCCAACAGCTTGTAAATCCCCCACTTAGACGGGGGGGGGGGGGGCTGGGGCTGCTTGAGAAGTAAGAATTCACTTGCAATGAAGCAGAAGGACAAAAAGATCATTTTTGTTCTGTCTTCCATTCACACAGAAACGACAGTCCAAACAGCAACGGCGGCTGGTGTTGTTCCCCTCTTTGTCCACGATTACAACCTTAACATGGAAGGGGTGGACTTCAATGACCAGATTATGGGGTTGTACTTAATTTCCCATAAAGCCAGTGCTGATACAAGAAAGTGTCTGTATATTTATTCCAATTGGCTCTGTTCAATGCTTATGTACTATACAAAGCGTCAGGAACAGGTGGATGCTTCCTAAAATTTCAGGAAGACATCATCACAGCCCTTTTGTTTCCAGAAGGTGCTGTAGCCTTGTAACAGAAGTGTCCAGCACCCCGCTTGAGTGCTTCTGTCAGTATACAGCTTCCTCCAATCTGGACATACTGTATGAACCAGATATTAAAACCGCAGCATACAAGACTAGCTGGAAAAAGCTTTCATGAGAACTGGAACCGTTTATTCAAAAACTCACACACATACTTTATACCCTACACGAGGACATTTCCCTCCTATTCATATTACCCTAACAATACAAACTGTATACAGGAATATAATTAACCTAATTGAGAAATCGCCAACATAAACTATGCTAATTCACCTCTATCAACTAATAGATTTCAGTGATATAATTAACTTGAGCTAATTAACTGGTCACTAAAACCAACCTAGGTGGAGTGCACAGAATACTATCAGACAGAAAAACAATAGGTAACCCAATTAACCATAGAATCTACATCTAAGCAATGCTTTAATTAATCAGGAGTCACAGACTTCATGGTAACAGTCTACAACAGGCAAAGCTCATACAATGTCCCAGTAGTTTGATTATATTTACATCTGCTATGAGTCTCACAGTGTAAAGCAGTCATTGCTGGATATAGGGCAGCTAGGCCCTAAACAGGGATCCCAAGCCTAGATTTCCACAGTCGGTATGTTTTGGGGAGACATAAACCTGATAATATCAAGTCTCACTACAAAGGTCCCCCAGGCATACCGCTACCCAAAGAGCACCCCAAAAAATATGTTGTGTCTATAGTAAATGTGGATATAGGCATGACACTCGCTATTTTTGTGCCTCCTGTCCTGGTCAACCTGGTCTCTGCAACCAGGACTGTTTCCATCTCTTCCACACACTAGTTGATTATTAGTATAGGGTACAGCACAGTCTAGGGCACACATTCACGCAGGGTCTTGAAAGATGTTAGATAGGAAACTGACTATCGCATTTTGAGATACCCTGGCCTGGAACGTTTAAAGTTTTATAGTTACAAATAAAGTATAAAAAAAAATAAAAAGCCAAAAATAGTTGTCGTTTTCTTAAGTTAATGTTCTGTCCTGTTCTTACTGTTTTACTGTACTGTATACTATACTGCTATACTGTACATAAAAAAAAGGTTTTTGTCATTTTCCAGAAACTTGTGGCAAAACATAAGATATTCCATGGACTCAACATGCCTCTCAGCAAATAGCTTGGGGTGTCTACTTTCCAAAGCGTGGTCATCTGGGGGGGGGGGGGGGTTGTGCTATCTTGATATTTCAGGGCCCCCGAAACTGTGATAGTTAGTGAGGAAGTGAAAACAGCAGTTTATGACCTTTAAAACCTTAACGACAGTGATTAGTTTTCTGCACCCATAAGCTGCTAGGCTCCCAAAAAGTCTCACACATGTGGTATACCCATACTCAGGAGAAGCAACAGAATGTATTTTGGGGTGTAATTCCACATATACCCATGGCATGTGTTAGCAATATATAATTTAGGTTAAAAAAAAAAAAACAAATGTCATTTTTTAAACAGGTGACAAAAAAAAGGAAATATTTAATGGGCTCAACATGTATTTCTGCAAATTTCTTGGGGTGTCTACTTTCCAAAAAGGGGTACTTTTGGAGGGCTGTACTGCCCTGCCATTTTAGCACCTCAAGAAAAAGGATAGGCAGTCAGAAAGTAAAAGGTGCATAAATTCCAGTATATATACCATAGTTTGTAGATGCTATAACTTTTGCAAAAAAACAGTAAATAAACGCTTTTGGGATTTTTTTTTACCAAATACATGTAGCTGAATACAGTTTGGCCTAAACTTATGACAAAAATTGAGTTTGTTTGATATTTTTTTATAACAAAAAGTAGAAAATATCATTTTCATTTATATTGTAAAAAATAAAAATCCCAGTGGTGATTAAATACCACCAAAAGAAAGCTCTATTTGTGGGGAAAAAAGGGACATACATTTAATTTGAGTATAGCATTGTATGGCCACGCAATTATCAGTTAAATTAGCACAGTGTCAAATTGCAAAAAAATGCTATGGTCAGGAAGGGAGTGAAACCTTCAGGAGGGCAAGTGGTTAAAGTAGATAAAAACTGTACCTGGATGACATTTACAGTATGCTGCTCAAAGTAACCTTATAATGAAAAACAAAAACTTTGAAAACATATTAAAAGTGACTTTTGAAATTCCTTTAACATATGTAAACATATATGAAATTTTAGTGATTGAGTTAAGAATCATACTAAATTTCATTGCAGTATCAAAGCTTATGTGAGATTTTAGTGATTGGGTTTACCATTACTTTAAGCTGTCCTTACACTCCATAAGGTGTTCATTCCTGCAGGCAGAATCTAACTCATGGCACACAATAGGCTGAACACTCTGTAAACTTGTAAAGCTCATTAAAAAAAATGAAAATTTGCAATAGATAATGTGCACCATCAAACAATACTGCTATTGAAGTCCAAATAATAAATTTCCATATATAAATTTGTCTTCATGCAAAAAATACATCAAACAATAAATATTAAAGTGCTTCAAAGATTCGTCCTTATAGTGCTTCTTATACAGTGCTTCAGTGCAATTCCTATGTGCATATACAAAGTGCTTATGTGCAGCTTGCAAGCTTTCCGTGCCTCCTCTATGTGTTATAACACTCATCAGATCTTTTTGCTTTTCAGCTACAAAGTCTCCAAAGGTTTGTGGATAGTACCCTGCAGGAATCAGGCAGCTCCTCCACTCCTCTAGCTCACTCTTTACACCACTGTGCATTCACTCCTCAGATTCTTAAAAAAAAAAACATGTTTACACTCACTTGTACAAGATATTAAAATCACTATGAGACCAGGAAATGCCACCATGGCATGTTTTACACAGGCCGAAAATGACCTCACTGGATTGTCCTCTCCAACGCGTTTCGCCAGCTAATCAGGCGTCTTCAGCATACCCTAGCAGAGCATTTTTGGCTGTGAAACTGATTTTCTTCTTTTCTAAATATGTACATAAACATAATCCAAATCGGATTAATTTCATTTTAAAAAAAGGTTATTTTTCTTTAAGTGATAATGGGACTGCAATGACAGGCAGACAGAAATTCGGCCAGTACTTTATAGAGGCTCTTACCTATTTTCACTGTTTCAATCTTCCCTGCTTTTTGCCATTCTCTAAAAAACATTATTCTAATGCAAAGACTGCAGATAATACAGCAGTATAAAATTGCCCAACAACAGGCCATTTGGATGGAGGCAAAATGTACAAAACAGCCTGGAGTTTTACTACAAAAATTAAGGGACCTAAGATGATACAGCAATGTAAAATTGCCCAGCAATAGGACAGTATTAATCATGGATATCATGCATAACAAGCCTAAACGTTGTATGTCTAACTGAGGTGGGGATAGGAGTTTGGGAAAAATGATAAAATTTGAGGCGGTTTAGATGCACAATGTTCTTGCACTTTTTTTTCCTTTCGAATGATGCAGAGGCATAATGCAAAAAAAAAAGAATGCTGCACTTTGAACACCCTGAACAAAATAAATAAAAAATCAAGAAACATTACAAAAAAGAAAACCTAAATACTCTGAAATAAAAGCCTTTCAGCCAGAAAAAAATTTACTTTGGATAGGAAAGCAAGTAAAAGTGCCTTCTGACCATAAATCATCCACAAAATAAATTTAAGGGCAAAAACGCCCTTAAAAACAACACAGGCAAAGGGCAGCAAAGGGGTTGATTGCCCAAGGAGTTAGTCATTAAAATTAAATTACAGTTTTCTAACTGATCCTAGCAACAGCTTTCTCATTGGCTCCTCTAAGCCTGCTAAAATTCTCCAGAGTGACTCTGCACATAAATTCGAACTTGCTACATTCTCTTCAAACATATGGTAGCAGCAAACCAAAACCTCATCCCTATTTGGTAGTAGTGTAATCAATAAATTGAGTAGATATCATAATCAGTGCAACTAAATATACAACAAAAATATACAAAAATTGTGAAATTATGAATTGAGCACAATCATATATCTCAATATTGCAATACCGGTATATAGGAAATCACCAAATAATGTATATAAACATATAACCTCCATACATCTTACAATGTGTAGCAAAAAAAAAAATCTTGTTCAAGTGGAAACTTAAAATTGATATGCAAAACATGCACAGGATATATATATATATATATATATATATATATATATATATATATATATATATATATATATATATATATATCAGTGAATAAATAATATTAAAAAAGTCCAAAACGATGAGACCATCCAGTGAAAATAAATAAATCCTAAAAATGAGTGTTCTTGCCACCTCTGTGTACAACGACCAACAAAAAAAGCAGGGGCTCATATAATCCATCGCCAATGTTCACTAGCAACTCACCTTCGGCTTTGACTCCTGTTTCACCAGAGAGTCAAAGTGCTCTGTTCCCCCTTGGGGATATATAGAGCTCTGTGTGGATACATAGATGTCCCTGGGTGTTTCAGAATCCCACTCTCTCCTTAATGTGGTGCTTGTGTATTACTTGGCCATATAAAACAAAATACATACCATCTAGTGCTCTCTGTAAGGATAGATTTATTATAGAAAAGTCTAAAATTAACTCAATCACATTAAACAACACTGCAAGACGTGACAGCTATATAAAGCACAAAATTATATCCACCGGCTTACTGCCGCCTTAAAAGTAATAGTTGAAGGGTAAAATCAGCTATCAGCTCCTGCCTCCAATAGATATATATCCCCAAAGGGGAACAGAGCACTTTGACTCTCTGGTGAAACAGGAATCAAAGCCGTAGTTGAGCTGCTAGTGAACACTGGTAGTGGATTATATGAGCACCTGCTTTTTTGTTGATCGTTGCACACAGAGGTGGCAAGAACACACGTTTTTAGGATTTATTTATTTTTACTGGATGGTCTCATCCTTTTGAACTTTTTTAATATTATTTCTTGACTGATATATATCCTGTGCATGTTTTGCATGAATTTGGAGTTTCCACTAGAACTAGTTTTTTTTTTATTACACATTGTGAAATGTATGGAGGTTATATGTTTATATATATATATATTATTTGGTGATTTCTTATATATTGCAATATTGAGATATATGATTGCGCAGTGTAATCAATAAGCGTAGGATAACTTGCATACTTGTTTACTTCAAGACTGATCATTTCAATCTCATCCTTGCTGACATTGCTTTATACTGTGATAAATGTTCACTTTTTAAAGTGAATGCTGGTAAAATAAGGTAAACCTGTGCTCACTTTAAATACCAACATACAAGGGATTTTTGATAGCACCGGTTAACCTTATTTTTTAATATTTACTTTCACCTTTATTTAAAGCGGTTGTAAACCCTATGAAAAAAAAAAATAAAAAAAAAAAACCTGCAAGACAAAGGCATAATGAGCTAGTATGCATCGCATACTAGCCCATTATGTTTAACTTACCTTAAAACGAAGCCCCGACACGGACCCCGGACATCGATGCGGGCGCTGCCATGATCCCTCGTCGTCTCTTCCGGGTTCGGCGGCTCCGGCGCGCTGATTGGCCGGAAGAGACGGCTCCAGCGCGCTGATTGGCCGGAGCCGCGATGACGTCACTCCCGCGCATGCATTCAGATTCATTGGCAGATCTATTCCCAGACGGCTGCTATCTTGATACTTGGATCTTAATGGCTGATCCTAAATGAGAGCCATATGTCCATCGTTGTTCGGTGATTTCATCCTATCTAGTCCACACACCCTCGGCACTTTATCTTTTCTTGATTCCCAACAGGATAATCTATATGTACACTTACTCACTATCTGTGCAGACAATTGACTGGGAAATTTTCATTATAACCAGCATTTTACCCACTAAAGTCACACTTTATGCACGGCTTTTGTCCCTTCTATCACGAGAAGTATTAATTCTCAACAACAACTTTTGGACCCAATGGCCTCTCTTCTACAAAAATTGTTTTTAAACCAAGATAAGTACGATTGACGCTGTCTACCTTTGATCCCCAAATCTGGATTTCTAAGATTGATTCTGTCTAAATACACCTTTTTTGCTGGACCCTGAAGAAGCGCATAATGCGAAACGCGTAGCTCCAGCAATATTCTTATAGATTTGTAAATTGTGTATAAGACATTGACGTGTTGAACTTACATATGCTCAAACTACGTACTTAATGTTTTTACTACATGTTTAAATAAAGATATATATTTTTTTTTTAATATATGTGTGTTGCTGACTATTCCTGTAAACATATGCATATCTGATGATTTGTAGAGGCATATTTAAACCCCCCCCCCCTTTCTAGGACATAGCTTGACCGACTCCTCTGGTTAATCTGTGCCCTATTATTGTTTCTAAATTTTTTATCATTTTAGGCCAATTTGTTTTCTGCCACATATTTTTGGTAAAAAAAAATCGCATTTTGATTGGTTTGCGAAAAACTTATTGTGTTTACTAACAAAGGGAAAGATTTCTGTCATTTTTGGTGTTTTTTATTTTAACGAGTAATGGCGAGTAATGGCGGCGATCTGCGTTTTTTTTGCAGGACTGCGACATTGCGGCAGACAGATCGGACCCTTGACTGACATTTTTGACACTTTTGGGGGTACCAGTGACATTACTACAGTAATCAGTGCTATACATATGCACTGTTACTGTAAAAATGACACTGGCAGGGAAGGGGTTAATTTTTATTGGTGATCAAGGGGTTAATGTATGCCTGGTGCTTACTAACGTGTGTGGGGGGAGGTGACTGAGTGACACAGGGACAGATCGCAGGTTTAGCTATGCTGAACCCTGCAATCTGACCCTGTCTGTCACTTAGGAGATCCGCCCGCTTTGTTTACACAAGCGGGCGGATCTCCAGACTCGATTCCCCGACTCCCCTGGCCCGACTCCCGCTGTAACTGAATACAGCGGGAGCGAGCCTCCGGCGGCGCACGCGCGCCACCCACAAGGGGAGGAGTCCAGCTACGTAGGTCTACGTCGCTGGACGGGAACGAGCCACTTTGCTGCAGTACAGTCAATGTGACTGGTCGGCAAGTGGTTAAGTGCAGGAGATAAATTCCATAGTTACCATTCTCACAAGAGTTTAATTCTAGTCTGCTGAATCAAAAAGCTTTTTCTCCTTCCTGCCTTAACTAATATGGACCTATCTCTCACAGCCTTGCATTGTTGTAGCTGTCTTACCCTCTCCTCCCTTTGGGCGTATCTCATTCAGGATTGGACAATTTTCCCATCCTCTATAATTAGCATAACCCAGCCTCTCGATAGCCCTCCTCTCTGAGGGGGGGGGGGTTAATCATGCCAGGTCATCTCCTGGGCAAATTGTCCATCCCTGAACAGACAGCCACCTTCATTGCATATCTAAAGAGAAAGTCTTTGAAGTGGGAACAGAGATGACAAGGGAAGTGACACGGCCTATTATCAATTATTACCTCAGCCCTGTAAGCTGAGTGAGAAGTAGCCCAATCTAACCACATTACTGCATTTCAAAAGGACTTGCTAAAATAACTTACTAATGACTGCAGACTGGTTTCACACAACTTAACTTCATATAGTTTATATCAACTATTAGTTGAAATCAACATTCATTATCTCATCGATATATTGACACACATCTATTTACAGTTATAATAGAGATTGTACATAAACTCCTCATAAGGCAACATATTTAATATGTATTAATTTCACAATAACAATTTACAATTATTTATTTTTTGTTTCTAAAGTGATTTTAAAAATCTGAAGCTCTTTTGTAGCATTTTTTTGAAAAAAAAAACAAAAAAAAATATCTAAGAAAAATATATATCCCTCCCCCAGACTTAGAGCTCTGTGCTATGTTAAAATCAGTTCTCAGTGCTGCTTTTTCTTGCTGTCATGGTTCTTTGGTAAACTCAGATTGTTAAGCTTTGAATAGGTGAGTTGCTCACTCCTACACTGTAGGGATATGCAAGTGAATGCTGCAGCTGTTTCAAGGGGCTTAGCTGAAAGTCTGCTTTGCATCACATATGATTGAATATATATATCTTACAACATATTACAGCTTTACCAAAACATGTATTCATTTTCAAAAAAGACAAGATTTCATTTAGTGACATTTTCCCTTAATAAATAGCTCTACCCTCAACCCCCACATGTACAGAGTGCCATCTTATGCCCCATACACACGTGCAGATTATCTGCAGACTTTTGTCTGCAGACTTACCAAAAACATATAATATGAGGTCAAACCTAAACACTTTCTATTTGTATGCAATCCGGCAGGCCCTTGCACTACATAGAAAAGGTAAGTCTGCAGACAAAAGTCTGCAGATAATCTGCACGTGTGTATGGGGCATTAGTGCACATGTGTGCTGTGGCCTGATTTGCTTCATTTTTTTTTCCAAACATTTTATTGAGAAAGAAGAAGCAGTACAAGAAAAAAAAGTAACCACATGCAAGTATACAGGCATGAACAGGAAATAACAGCAAACGAACATTGTAATTTTGGAGACAACCCCACCATCACATATAGGTACATGAAGGTCAAGAAGAGCAAGGACCAACCAAGGGCAATGTGAACCTCAACGTACACAGAGTGGTCAAGGTGTATCGTGTATCTCATGTAGAGCATGTATAAACTTGGAAGGTATCCCAAAATGAGGGGGAGCAGTCCAACATTCTGGGAATCTAGAATGGGAAGGAACCCCAACTACAAGGAGGGAAGGAGATACCATAAATGCTCAATGAGCCCTACATCGGGGTAAACTAAACAAGAGGGGCATGACCTAGCTCGTGCCCATGCTCTGGGCACAACCGTTACAGGCACGGCGAGGCAGGGGTGTCTGAAAAGGGGGGAGATCCTGAGTAAGGTGATTGAGGTAGTAGAAAGGTGCGCACTGTGTGGGCCAGCCAAACAGCGAGGTAGCTCCTAGGAAGGCAAGGGAAAGGAAGAGGAGGGGAGGGTAACAGGGGGGGGGGGAGCGGGAGCAGAGGGGGAAGATATGAGGGAGAAAAGAAAGGAGAAGAAAAAAAAAAGGGGGTAGACACACAAAAGCAAATCTTAAGTCAACATCAGCTGACGAAGGCAGGCATAGAGTTTATGATTTTGAAGGCCAAAACAAGTCAGACTCCATCAAGAAATTCAGAGCGCTGATTTGCTTCAATGGGTAGGCTGTATTACCCTGGATGAATGAAATATGGCTCACCTAAAGGATTAAATTGGACTTTGGGATGTTGCAATGCATATGCTGATAAGTATTCCTCAAATGTGTGTACACTAATTTATTATAATATAAAAAATCTAAAGCCAAAACTTGACACTTAGAACCCCTTCTTTAGCTTTTTATTGTCATTTGTTTTCCTGCTGTGCATATTCGCCCTCTCGATTTGTCCTGGTAATCAGGACTGAAAGTGAAGTTAAAATTAAAATGGTGAGTTGTCACAGTAGGGGAAAGAGAAGGGAAATGTAGGGATACTTTTTCCAATAAGAACCATCAAAGAAGATATTTCCTTCACTTTGGAGAGATTTTCTCCTAAATCTTGCTATGTACACAGGATACACAGAGAAGGAAAATGTACCTAACTTTAACTTTACTTTAAAAAAAAAGAAAAAATGATGGGGTTTTAACCAATTCGTTACTTTGTCAAAATCTAAATGAAAAAACACATTTTAAATGCTCCTGTGTGCATGATACATAAGTTAGTTCTGTTCCGTTCACACATACTAAACAATAAGCATTCTTAAATGTTCTTGTTTTCATGCTGAAGACTTGAAAAGCAATGTAGATTTGTAGAATATGTCCAATACATAACTTATATTTCAGGTCACAAAACCAATTATTTCTTATACCTGCTCATGATTTCCCATGGGGTATGTGCACAAATCTGTGGTTTTATCCAACCAATCTTTAATGTATGAAGATATCACATAATGAAAGTCTTATTACACACATAAATACAGTAATACTGCACAGCAGGTGAATACACACACACACTCATTGTCAAGCAACAGAGTATTTTGCTAGTTTTGCATTTTTATCTTTAACTTTCTAAAATCATTTAGCAGAGCGGAGCATTTAAAGAAAACAGTTTGGCTAAGCTCCACTATACACATTTGAACACTTAACCATATGGAGCATTAATTAAAGTAAAAAGACTTGTAAATGAGCAATGTGAAGCACTTCCTAATGTTGTTCTCTGATTATACCAAAGCCATATAGTCAAGTAAAAAATATGAAAAAGAAAAAATATAAGATACATATCAATCTGCTACATTGTTAGGTGTACGCAACTGCAGCTCAGTCAGCAAGCGAAAAATTGTTCCCACGTTTATCTGCCTAGGTCCACATGGAACTCTAGACCTGGGAATATCACATGCTTTCTCCTTCATGTCTTGTAATTAGAGCACACATCAAAACAACTATATGAACCAGTTCACATATTAAAGGTGCGTCTCAATTAGTGATTAAAGAATAGGAGTCACTGTATTGGTGATCTTTAATTGTCATTATTCAAAACACTGACTAACTAGATCCTGAATGATGCAACATGATGTAACAGCAGTAAACAGTCAGGAATGCTTATCTTAGATTGTGTTATAGCTTGAGACTTATCACTGGTTACTGTGAATTAAAATATATATATATATATATATATATATATATATATATATATATATATACACAGTATCTCACAAGGTGAGTACACCCCTCACATTTTTGTAAATATTTTATTATATCTTTTCATGTGACAACACTGAAGAAATGACACTTTGCTACAATGTAAACCAGTGAGTGTACAGCTTGTATAACAGTGTAAATTTGCTGTCCTCTCAAAATAACTCAACACACAGCCATTAATGTCTAAACCGCTGGCAACAAAAGTGAGTACACCCCTAAATGAAAATGGCCAAATTGGGCCCAAAATGTCAATATTTTGTGCGGCCACCATTATTTTCCAGCACTGTCTTAACCCTCTTGGGCATGGAGTTCGCCAGCACTTCACAGGTTGCCACTGGAGTCCTCCTCCATGATGACATCACAGAGCTTGTGGATGTTGGAGACCTTGCGCTCCTCCACCTTCCATTTGAGGAAGCCCCACAGATGCTCAATAGGGTTTAGCTCTGGAGATATGCTTGGCCAGTCCATCACCTTCTCAGCTTCTTTAGCAAGGCAGTGGTCGGATTGGAGGTGTGTTTGGGGTCGTGATCATGTTGGAATACTGCCCTGCGGCCCAGTCTCCGAAGTGAAGGGGGTGGGATCATGCTCTGCTTCAGTATGTCACAGTACATGTTGGCATTCATGGTTCCCTCAATGAACTGTAGCTCCCCAGTGCTGGAAGCACTCATGCAGCTCAGATCATGACACTCGCACCACCATGCTTGTCGGTAGGCAAGACACTCTGGTCTTTGTACTTCTCACCTGGTTTCCGCCACAAACACTTGACACCATCCAAACCAAATAAGTTTATCTTGGTCTCATAAGACCACAGGACATGGTTCCAGTAATCTAAAGTATGTCCTTAGTCTGCTTTTCTTCAGCAAACTGTTTGCAGGCTTTCTTGTGCATTACCTTTAGAAGAGGCTTCCTTCTGGGATGACAGCCATGCAACGCAAGCACAATGACCGTAGACGTGTGTTTTTGAAAAGCTTTGCATGGTGTGCATTTTCTTGTGGGTTGCCATGCATTCAGAAACTCGCAGATGCCAAAGAAAAGCAACACAAAATTGCCATGTGATTTATTGTGGATTTCTATGCGTTTGGAAATGCGCAGATGAAAACTAATAGTAACACAAACGCGGCCCACATTGCCATTTGTTTTTTAAACACATGACAAAGCACATATTTTTTTTGCTGGTTGCTGTGTGTTTTTTATATGCATAGCAAAGTGTGCGTTTTTTTTTGCTATGAAACACACAGATGTAAACAAATGGTAATGCAAACGAGCCACACATTGCCACACTTCTTCGAAGCGCCCACCAAAGCGTGCATTTTCTTGGGAGTTGCTGCATTCAGAATTGCCCAAAAGCAAACAAATGGTAACAGAAGTATGATACGCGTTGCTGTGTGTTTTCAAAATATGCAGCAAAATGCATGTTTTTGTGCAGGTTGCCGTGCATGTGTTGCTAAATGTTTTAGAAATGTACAACAAAAATCATGTTTTCTGTGCTGGTTGCATTTGGAAATGCTTAAATGAGAACACAGCCAAAATGGTAATGCAAGTACTTTACATTGCTGCTCATTTTCAAAACACATGGCAAAGCGTGCGTTTTTTTTATTGTGGGTTGCCGTGCGTTTAGAAATGGGCAGATTAAAAAAAATGGTACCGCAAATGTGATGTGCATTGCCACATATTTTTGAAACATGCGGCAAAGCATGCATTATCTTGTGGGCTGTCATGCATTCAGAAACATGCAGATGAGAATGTAGCCTAAATAGAAAGTGTGACATGCATTGCCGTGCATTTTAGAAAGGCACAGGAAAGCGTATGTTTCCTATTCAGGTTGCCATGCATTTAGTCACACGCAGATTCTAATCCAACCTATGTGGCACCGTGAGAGTGACGTGTATTTGGTGGGTGTTGCCATGGGTTTTTTCTGTGCGGGTTGAATAAGCAAGCATTCATGAGTGTCATTTTAGCAAGCGGCAGTGGGGGAAGAGGAGGATCGGGGCTGCTCTCTGCAAAACCATTACACATAGCAGGGAAGTATAACAAACCATTACACAGAGCAGGGAAGTATAACAAACCATTACACAGAGCAGGGAAGTATAACAAACCATTACACAGAGCAGGGAAGTATGACAAACCATTACACAGAGCAGGGAAGTATGACAAACCATTACACAGAGCAGGGAAGTATAACAAACCATTACACAGAGCAGGGAAGTATAACAAACCATTACACAGAGCAGGGAAGTATAACAAACCATTACACAGAGCAGGGAAGTATGACAAACCATTACACAGAGCAGGGAAGTATAACAAACCATTACACAGAGCAGGGAATTATGACATGTTTGATATATAAAATAAAAAATTGCCTTTAGAATTACTTTAATTTCCTGACTAAAGTTCCAGTTCCTACTTCTTCCCTATTCGCTGCACAGAGGAATAGAGTGCGGGCAGGGATAACACAATTCCATTCCTCCCCCAATCAGCACCCACATGAAGGCCCAGAAATGCCCACAGTAATTCTTAGACCCGTTCCCATCAACTCCCACAGCTACTCCAAGTGACTCCCATATCCTGCCCTGAAACTACAGAGGCTCAAAGCATGATGGGACATGTAGTATCAGGACTGGCAAGGAGAAGAAGAAGGAGGAGTGACACCACAGACAGAGAAACCTGCTGTATTCAGCTGAAGGAGGTAAGTTACACACACTGATATTGGGGCTGTGATTCATTTACATGCACAATGCATCTGTTGCTTTGGGGAGGAAAAGCTGGAGTTCTTTTTTAAAGCTCTACCCTTGATGCTACTTCTCACTATATATACAGTATCCCACAAAAGTGAGTACACCCCTCACATTTTTCTTAATACTTTATTATATCTTCATGTGAAATCACTGAAGAAATGACACTTTGCTACAATGTAAAGTAGTGAGTGTACAGCTTGTATAACAGTGTAAATTTGCTGTCCCCTCAAAATAACTCAACACCCAGCCATTCATGTCTAAACTGCTGGCAACAAAAGTGAGTACACCCCTAAGTGAAAATGTCCAAAGTGTCAATATTTTGTGTGACCACTAATAGTTTCTAACACTGCCTTAACCCTCTTACGGCTTCACGGACGGGTCCCTAATGCGCATGCGCAAAGCGCGCTGCACATTTGGATTAGCTCGGCGGCAGGGGAAGGAGGAAGGGGCCAAACTTCCGAGGGACAGCGCCGCAGCACCGTCTCTCGGAAGTGGGGAAGGGTACCTGTCAAAAAGAGGTACCCGTTCCCCCTCCCCCCTGATAGGTGCCAAATGTGGCACCAGAGGGGGGGGGGGAGTGAGCGGAAGTTCCACTTTTGGGTGGAACTCCGCTTTAACACACCTGCTCCCCATTTACACCTGAGACCTTGTAACACTAATGAGTCACATGACACAGAGGAGGGAAAATTACTAATTGGGCCCAATTTGGACATTTTCAATTTTGTTGCCAGCAGTTTAGACATTTATGGCTGTGTGTTGAGTTATTTTGAGGGGACAGCAAATTTACACTGATACAAGCTGTACACTCACTACTTTACATTGTAGCAAAGTGTCATTTCTTCAGTGTTGTCACATGAAAAGATATAGTAAAATATTTACAAAAATGTGAGGGGTGTACTAACTTCTGTGAGATACTGCATATCTATATATATAAATATACCTGCAAGGAAATTCCTATACAGTATCCTTATACTTATCTTACGGAAAATAACTTGTTTTTCAAAATGCACATCCTATAAGGCAAGAAGAACAAATCCAAAGTTTGCTGAAGGGAAGGTATTTTCCCTGCTGAACCTAAAAGCAAATCTATGTATTGAACTGCAGGGATTCATTCAGGCTCATTTGTCAAAAAGCACTGAAGATTGACACATTCAATATAAGCCATATAGAAGGCTTCTGAATTCAAGTTTTGAAGTGCTGGAACTCAACAAGATGTTATACAAATATCACAGAGATAAATAAATGGTGTGCAAATGTGTAAAGGCGATTTGTAGATAGAGATTAGGGGCTTGATTAACAGTGTTTGAGATTTGATCCAACTCAGGTCAATAAACAGCAAGAAGTCAGAGCTTTACAAATAGAGACCTTTTAAACAGTAATTTATTTTTAACATTTTTTTCTAAATATATAATAAGCAATTCAAACCTCTCCCAGCTACCTCCTCCCAATGCACTTGCTCTGTGTTTACATGAGAGCTTAGAAGATTTGAAGGCTAATAGGTTACTTCTGGTAGGAGGGAGCCATGGAAGCAGATAGAGAATAACTTTGACTTCTCCAGTGCATTTGCTGAGATTTTTTGAGGATGAATTACTCCACAGAGCCTATTTCTACAGAAATCAGTGGGGACTTGTTTTTTTTTTTTTCAAATAAGATTTTTATTGAATTTTGCAGAGTAGGTTAACAAAGGTACAGTGAGTACAAAGCAGTGAAATAGAAGAGTTGGTAACATAACTCTAGTAAACAGAATACATGATATGTAACAGTAAACATCAGATAAGGATCACATTGTTGAACCGTAGTACCCACAAAGGTAAGAGATGAAAGTGGGCATGCAGGAGGGAGGGGAGGGGGAAAGACGTGCTTCGATAGGTAAGTGATTAGGTTGTTTGGGTATTGTACCAGTCACGCCAAGATTGCCATGCTTTAGAAGCTTTGAACTTAGCGTTGTTGTCTCTAGGAAGTAGATTTTCATAGTGATAATGTGTGTGTGTACCAATTGGATTACAAGGGGGGACTTGTTTTAAATATCATGTTATGCTTGTTAAGAATATGACAATGATTGAATGTTCATAACCTGGTAACAGTTACACATTAACCATTTTAGGACCTTGAGCATATGCTGCTGTTACCAAAATGACAACTCAGACTTACTATGTATAACATAGCAAGAGTAACTGTCAAAATGCAGTCACTCCTTTGTAAATAGATAGTCTGCAAGTGTCATTGAATAAATATATTATATTAATTGTTAGATTGTTTTTTAAACACACAATAAACCCCAAAAGTACAGAAAAAGCTATATACCCAAAAACACTTTTGTATTCACTTTATGCAACTACTATAGAAGAATAGAAAAAGGCACTATATCTATTTCATTTTACTGTATATGCCATTTTACATAATAGCCTATAACAGGAAGGGGCAGTACCACAATACAAATCCCTTTATTATTTGTAGACAAATAAAACATAATGCAAAAACAAAAGCATAAAAAGCTACTTAAGAACAATAAAAGCTACACAAAAATCAAACCACACTATTATCACATTAACCTCCCTGGTGGTATGATTATGTCAGGAATTACATACCAAAAGCGGTACAATTGTTTTCATGGAAATTTGGCGTTATGTATTATAGGCCTACAATTCTTAGTAATTACTGACTTAAACCTGACCAAAACAAGACTCTAGTAGACATCCCAGATGTGATAAATTTGAAACACAAACACGTGAATTATAATCAAATCAATAATATTATTTTATTATTTAATATATAATATATATAATAAAATTATATTATTGATTAGATTATAATTTATGCATTATATATTATAGATATATGTGTGTATATATATATATATATATATATATATATATATATATATATATATATATATATACAATATGTAACGCATGAATTATAATTGAATCAATAATATAATTTTATATATATATATATGTGTGTGTGTGCATATATATATATATATATATATATATATATATATATATATACATATACATATATATATATATATATATATATATATATATATATATATATATATATATATATATATATATATATATATATATATATATATGCATATATATATATATATATATATATATACCGGTATATATATATGTATGCACATATATATATATATATGCATATATGTATATGCATATATGTATATGCATATATATATATATATATATATATATATATATAATATAAAATGTGTAACGAAATAAATCCGCGCTAAGGATGTCAAGGGATTGATAAAGTATGTGCACAAATAAGCTGCAGCCTCCCTTAAACTATAGCCAAAGGCTATAAAGATAGATAAATAAAATGGAAGGTGATGGCGCTGCTTATTTTATAAAGTGCAAATAAATATAAGATGTTTGAATATACAATGTTAAAACATAAATATGATTGAGGAATAAGTAAATAGATAAAAGATGCGGAGGTAAAAAATCAATAACCAAGTAAAAAGATCAAACGTATGGTGTTGTAAGGGATATAAAATAATCTAAAAATATTTTAGAGGTATATAAGAGAAACAACCACCAGAGGGCGTAATAAAATTGCAAGATATGACAATAAATATGCTTGTGTATATGCCAAAAATAAAAATAAAAAATATAAATATATGACAATACTAAATGAATTGATAAAACTTATAAAAGGTGTTGGTTCCGCAAGTGATAATATAAATAATAGTGGATAAATTAAATGATAAATAAATAGTGAAAAAGTGATAAATGTGCGGGAAACTTTTATGCACGGGATGGGTGTGCAAAAAAACGGTTGGTATAAAGTGCAACAAGAGGTGATAACAAATCAATGAATATATCAAGGTGGATCAGAAATTGAATGAATGTGCCAAAAAATTAATTATTTTGCGGGTGGATAAAAAGGTGCGGGAAATCTATTTGTGCAACGTGCAAAAAAATTGTGGTATTAAATCAGTCCATATAATAAAAATGAGTCCATAAAATAGTGGTGATAACAAAAATATAGGTGAACAGGATGTCTTACGGTGACCCCCAAGGTGGGTGACTGGTGAGTGGTAAAGTGGCCCCTGGTAGAAAGACCTACTCACCAGATGTACCCACCCCACACAGGGGTATAGAGCGGGTACTGAAGAGGTGTCTTTTAATCCTGGCTCTGTGTAGTAGTTCCCTTCCTAGGGGAGATGTGATATGGGGTCCGGAGTGTCCTAAGTGGGGTCCGGTAGTAGGGTCCTGTGTTAATGTTGTGGTATCCAAAGCCTCGTGGGTAGATCGAGTATGGCCACTCAAGGGTATATGGATGGAAGGATCATGGAAAAAGAGAGCTCGATAGTGTATTATCGTTTTGCTAAAAAGTTTAATATTAATTCCAGCAGCAAAATGGGTACTCACATATACAAAATGAGAAAACAGCGAGGTATCGGCGTCCCGGAACGCAATGCGTTCCAACTAGAGACCGGAACCGGAAGTGACGTGACGGCGCTGTACGCGTTTCGTCATGTGACGTCTTCTGCAGCGTCCTATCACTTCCAGCGTAGGCCCTTTTGTACATGGTGGTTGCTAGGCAACGAAGTTAGTTGGCGGAACTCAACGAAGGAAAACTGATGCCGTGGGTCGTAGTATAGGGAACAAGGCGTAGGCTAATCTTAGCCAAATAAAAATCAGATGGTAAGTATAAAGGACAAAAACCCAGGCTGACCATTGTTGAATAATAATTGAATGGATATATGATATGTCAATATAAGAAATATAATGCTCCGTGCCTAATAATTGAACCACCATGTATACATACAGGGAAGGATATCTCGTACATAATATAAAAATGTGTACAACAATATTTTATTAACAAATAGGATTAAAAATTATATTAAAATGAGAAAAGTATATATATTGAAATAAAATATATTGCGCCATCTGGTGGATAGAATAAATATATGAGGTACAATTGATTTAAGAACGCAGAAATTGCGCCATCTAGTGGATAAGTTGTTAATTGTATGAGCTATTCATTTAATATAAAAAGTATATATATGATATAAAGGTTATTAATGATGTTACCATGAATTTATTAGTATGTGATTGATATCAATATATGCTAATTTATAAAAAACATGATGGATAAAATATATTTATGGAGGACATCTGATGGATACATATTAATATATGCTATTTTATAGAAAACATTATGGATAAGATTGACATCAATATAAGCTATTGTATAGAAAACATTATGGATAAAATATATTTTAGGAGGATAGTACATCTACTGTGTGGAGAAAGTATATGTATATTAATTATTAGAAGAATGTATCAAAATATATATAAAAAGGTATATATAGAAAATAAAAAAATAAAAAATATATATATAAAAATGAATAAAAAATGGAAGGTGAAATGACAATAGTGTGTATCGAATATTGGAATCCAGTATAGTATATTAAGTTTAATACATATGGATATGAATTGATAAAGTGTAGGAGTATAATAAATATGAATATGAAAATTAATAAATGGGAAGTGATATAATAAAAAAATAATAAAAATATAAGAATTATAGAATATGTTGTAATGATAGGGTGGATACTATTTTCATATATAAATATTATATATCAAAAAAATTGATGAGAAAAAAGGGTTAAAAATTGGAAATAAAACAGTTGAGGTCTATGTCTAGGTTTAGTCCCCTGGGCTGGAGTGTATTAAGCCGATATATCCAGCTGGTTTCATTTTTGGAGATTTTAATTCTTTTATTTTCGCCTCTCCAGTGTCCTGTAATAGAGTCAATTCCAACGAATGTAAGTCCCCTGGGATCCTTATTATGTGCCTCTGCGAAGTGCCTAGAGAGGCTATGTTTCGGAAATCCCTTTCTTATGTTCTTGATGTGTTCTCTAATACGCACGAAAAGAGGTCTGGTGGTCCTACCGACATACTGGAGTCGGCATGGACACTCTACCAGGTAGGTGACATGGGTGGTCTGACATGTGATTAGTTTGTTAATCTTGAATTCCTCTCCACTCCATCTGGATTTAAAATGTAACGTCTTTCTGGGTTGTTTGTTCGTTGTTTTGCAAGGTAAACACCTGTTGCATCGGATAAACCCTTTTAAATCAGGAAACAATTTCACTGGTTTGGGGGGATCAATAGCATTATGTACCAATTGGTTGCGTAGATTAGGGGCTCTCCTATAGATAAACCTCGGTTGTCTGGGTAGTAATTTGGACAAGGTCTTGTCGGATTTTAGGATAGGCCAATATTTTTTCATAATCTTCTCTGTTTGTCTGAAATTTTGATGGAATCCCGTAATGAAAGCTAGCTCATTGGATTTTTTGTTGGGGACAATTTTCTTTTGTAGAAGTTCTTCTCTATTGCTATTTAATGTTTTATCCCTTGTCATGATTAACTTCTGTCTGTCATAACCTTTTTCCTCGAATCTTGTTATTAGAACATCCGTTTGTGATATATAATCTTCCACATTGTCACAATTTCTCCTGATCCTGACAAATTGGCTTTTTGGGATTCCTTCTTTCCATACAGGATGGTGACAGCTGTTAATAGGTATGTATCCATTCCTATCTGTAGGTTTAAAATAGGTCCTACTTTTCAGTGTATTATTGTCTTTAAAAATATTAAGATCCAAATAATTTATTTGATTAAAACTCCAATCTCCTGTGAACTTAATGCCATATGGATTCTCATTCATTTTTAAAAAGAAATTATTCAAAGATTCTTCAGTCCCTTCCCATAAAATGATAATATCGTCTATATATCTTCGGTAGAATGTTAGTTCTGGTATATCCTGAGTGTAAATCATCTTCTCCTCTAACATGTCCATAAATAGGTTCGCTACGCTAGGTGCGTAGCGAGCTCCCATTGCAACTCCCTTTGTTTGTAAGAAATATTCATTTTTATGCCAAAAGAAGTTGCTACTCATGGTGAGTTTTAGACCATCCAGGATATATTTGATTTGTATTTGTTTTAACTTGCTGCGTTCGTGTAAGGCAATATCTACCGCTTTTAATCCATCACTTTGTTTGATGCTGGTATAAAGGGAATTAGCATCTATTGTAGCCAAGATACATCCTTCTGGTAATTGTACTTCTTTGAGCGCTTTAATCAGCTCTGAACTGTCTTTAAGGTAAGATTTCCCCATTTTTACGGCTGGTTGTAGGTATCCATCCAGATACTCACCCAATCTAGAAAACAAGGAGTCCACCCCACTCACAATGGGTCTCCCCGGGGGTTTGACAGGATCCTTATGTATTTTGGGCAAATAGTACAATACTGGGATCTTACTTGAATCAGGTATCAGGTATTGTGCCTCCTCTTTATCCAATATTCCTATTTCTTTGCCTTTGTTAATGAACTCTTTAAGTTTCTTCCTATATATCTTGGTTGGATTGCTTTTCAGTTTTTCATAGGTGCCTTCCACTCTTAATAGATTGTTCATTTCTTCTTCATAGTCATTTTTATTCAGAATCACTAATCCCCCTCCTTTATCTGCGGGTCGAATAATAATTCCTTTTCTGTCTTCTAGTTGTTTGATTGCAGATTTAACCTGATTATACTTTTTGTGTGGTTTTTTAATCTTCCTCAGGTCCTCCTCCACCATTTTCTTGAAGGCGCTGATACACTCCCCCCCAGGTACTTTTGGGTTAAAAATTGAGTTATTTCTGAGACCTGAGTGTACAAAATTGGGGTAGGGAATTGAAGGTGTATGTCCTTTTAGTTTAAAAAATTTTTTAATATTCAATTTTCTTAAAAATTTGTGAAGATCAATAAAAATTTCAAAGGGGTCAGCATCTTTGGTGGGAGCGAATTTAAGGCCAAGATCTAAAAGCTGAAGTTCATCATCGTTAAAAACTATATCCGTGAGGTTAAAAATGCCTTGCCCTAAAATTCTCGCCTTCGTTTTCTTCCTCCCACCTCTCTTACCCCTCTTACGTCTTCTTCTTCCCAGTACTGGTTTTGTTGATTGGGTCTCATGTATCCTCCTAGGGGTGGTGGTCCCCTCCATTGATTCTGGTAGTCTCCTCCTCTGTATGTATTGGGTCTTCTGTCTTCGTGATAGTTGTGGTTCCATCTCGTCTGCTGGTCTTGTGGTCCTCTCCATCTCGTTCCTCCTTGTGGCCTGTACCACCCTTGTTGTCTGTAAGGAGGTGGTGGTCTTCTTTGGTGGCCTCCACGGAAAAAATCCCTTTGCATATTGTAGTTCGGTCTATCCCTATAATCTCTGCCTGGAGTATATGTATCCATCCTGGCTAACGGAGAAAATCTGTTATGCATAGGTAAATTGAAATTTCTTTGATTGGGTGTATTATTTCTGTTAAAATCTCTGGGTGGTGTGCGTGGTCTTTCTTGTATTCTGGGTGTGTTCCTGGGTGGTATGAATCTATTTTCTTGGGTAGTAGGTCTGGTGTTTTCTATGTCTCTATTAGGTCTGAAGGTGAATACTTGTGGGGTCCTAGGAGCTGGAGTGGCTATGGATTCTTCGTATTCATCTTCATCTACTGATGTATCTCTGGACTCGAAAGCATTAGGAGTGGTAGGAATTTCAATTTCTTCTTCTGCTGCTTGCCATTTGTACACTTTGGAACTTTTATAGTCAGTGACGTCTCTGCTATACTTTTTTTGCTTTTTCTGTTGTATAGCCGAGTCGTATTTGGCAATATATGTTTGGAGTTCTTTTTCTTTGTCTTTATATTCCTTATGCAGTGAAAATGGAATAAGTGCCGTTTTCAAGTCTGTTATCTGTGTTTCAATATTCCTTAGTTTGGTCTGTCTCCTTTTGATGATGAGTGTAAGAAGATCTGTTTCGCACCGATTAAAGAATATGTACCATTCTTCTGTTAAGGTGATGTCATTAAGACCATCATTGGGGTTGACATCCCACCTTAATCGTCTGGGGGTCATTTTATCTTTAATGTACATTTCTAGAGTAGAAATGTCCCACCAGACCCTAAGTTGTTTTTCCAGGGCGTGTTTAAGTTGTTTGAAAAGCCCGTCCATATCTTGTCTATTGGTTACTCTTTCCTGATTAAAAATATCCTCAATATTGATTTTCCGATTGTTTATATATCCAAAGATATCCGAAGCTGCAGGATTAGCCATGACCCCTAAGGGTATGTAAAAATATGTAACTAAATAAATCCGCGCTAAGGATGTCAAGGGATTGATAAAGTATGTGCACAAATAAGCTGCAGCCTCCCTTAAACTATAGCCAAAGGCTATAAAGATAGATAAATAAAATGGAAGGTGATGGCGCTGCTTATTTTATAAAGTGCAAATAAATATAAGATGTTTGAATATACAATGTTAAAACATAAATATGATTGAGGAATAAGTAAATAGATAAAAGATGCGGAGGTAAAAAATCAATAACCAAGTAAAAAGATCAAACGTATGGTGTTGTAAGGGATATAAAATAATCTAAAAATATTTTAGAGGTATATAAGAGAAACAACCACCAGAGGGCGTAATAAAATTGCAAGATATGACAATAAATATGCTTGTGTATATGCCAAAAATAAAAATAAAAAATATAAATATATGACAATACTAAATGAATTGATAAAACTTATAAAAGGTGTTGGTTCCGCAAGTGATAATATAAATAATAGTGGATAAATTAAATGATAAATAAATAGTGAAAAAGTGATAAATGTGCGGGAAACTTTTATGCACGGGATGGGTGTGCAAAAAAACGGTTGGTATAAAGTGCAACAAGAGGTGATAACAAATCAATGAATATATCAAGGTGGATCAGAAATTGAATGAATGTGCCAAAAAAATAATTATTTTGCGGGTGGATAAAAAGGTGCGGGAAATCTATTTGTGCAACGTGCAAAAAAATTGTGGTATTAAATCAGTCCATATAATAAAAATGAGTCCATAAAATAGTGGTGATAACAAAAATATAGGTGAACAGGATGTCTTACGGTGACCCCCAAGGTGGGTGACTGGTGAGTGGTAAAGTGGCCCCTGGTAGAAAGACCTACTCACCAGACGTACCCACCCCACACAGGGGTATAGAGCGGGTACTGAAGAGGTGTCTTTTAATCCTGGCTCTGTGTAGTAGTTCCCTTCCTAGGGGAGATGTGATATGGGGTCCGGAGTGTCCTAAGTGGGGTCCGGTAGTAGGGTCCTGTGTTAATGTTGTGGTATCCAAAGCCTCGTGGGTAGATCGAGTATGGCCACTCAAGGGTATATGGATGGAAGGATCATGGAAAAAGAGAGCTCGATAGTGTATTATCGTTTTGCTAAAAAGTTTAATATTAATTCCAGCAGCAAAATGGGTACTCACATATACAAAATGAGAAAACAGCGAGGTATCGGCGTCCCGGAACGCAATGCGTTCCAACTAGAGACCGGAACCGGAAGTGACGTGACGGCGCTGTACGCGTTTCGTCATGTGACGTCTTCTGCAGCGTCCTATCACTTCCAGCGTAGGCCCTTTTGTACATGGTGGTTGCTAGGCAACGAAGTTAGTTGGCGGAACTCAACGAAGGAAAACTGATGCCGTGAGTCGTAGTATAGGGAACAAGGCGTAGGCTAATCTTAGCCAAATAAAAATCAGATGGTAAGTATAAAGGACAAAAACCCAGGCTGACCATTGTTGAATAATAATTGAATGGATATATGATATGTCAATATAAGAAATATAATGCTCCGTGCCTAATAATTGAACCACCATGTATACATACAGGGAAGGATATCTCGTACATAATATAAAAATGTGTACAACAATATTTTATTAACAAATAGGATTAAAAATTATATTAAAATGAGAAAAGTATATATATTGAAATAAAATATATTGCGCCATCTGGTGGATAGAATAAATATATGAGGTACAATTGATTTAAGAACGCAGAAATTGCGCCATCTAGTGGATAAGTTGTTAATTGTATGAGCTATTCATTTAATATAAAAAGTATATATATGATATAAAGGTTATTAATGATGTTACCATGAATTTATTAGTATGTGATTGATATCAATATATGCTAATTTATAAAAAACATGATGGATAAAATATATTTATGGAGGACATCTGATGGATATCCATCAGATGTCCTCCATAAATATATTTTATCCATCATGTTTTTTATAAATTAGCATATATTGATATCAATCACATACTAATAAATTCATGGTAACATCATTAATAACCTTTATATCATATATATACTTTTTATATTAAATGAATAGCTCATACAATTAACAACTTATCCACTAGATGGCGCAATTTCTGCGTTCTTAAATCAATTGTACCTCATATATTTATTCCATCCACCAGATGGCGCAATACATTTTATTTCAATATATATACTTTTCTCATTTTAATATAATTTTTAATCCTATTTGTTAATAAAATATTGTTGTACACATTTTTATATTATGTACGAGATATCCTTCCCTGTATGTATACATGGTGGTTCAATTATTAGGCACGGAGCATTTTATTTCTTATATTGACATATCATATATCCATTCAATTATTATTCAACAATGGTCAGCCTGGGTTTTTGTCCTTTATACTTACCATCTGATTTTTATTTGGCTAAGATTAGCCTACGCCTTGTTCCCTATACTACGACCCACGGCATCAGTTTTCCTTCGTTGAGTTCCGCCAACTAACTTCGTTGCCTAGCAACCACCATGTACAAAAGGGCCTACGCTGGAAGTGATAGGACGCTGCAGAAGACGTCACATGACGAAACGCGTACAGCGCCGTCACGTCACTTCCGGTTCCGGTCTCTAGTTGGAACGCATTGCGTTCCGGGACGCCGATACCTCGCTGTTTTCTCATTTTGTATATGTGAGTACCCATTTTGCTGCTGGAATTAATATTAAACTTTTTAGCAAAACGATAATACACTATCGAGCTCTCTTTTTCCATGATCCTTCCATCCATATACCCTTGAGTGGCCATACTCGATCTACCCACGAGGCTTTGGATACCACAACATTAACACAGGACCCTACTACCGGACCCCACTTAGGACACTCCGGACCCCATATCACATCTCCCCTAGGAAGGGAACTACTACACAGAGCCAGGATTAAAAGACACCTCTTCAGTACCCGCTCTATACCCCTGTGTGGGGTGGGTACGTCTGGTGAGTAGGTCTTTCTACCAGGGGCCACTTTACCACTCACCAGTCACCCACCTTGGGGGTCACCGTAAGACATCCTGTTCACCTATATTTTTGTTATCACCACTATTTTATGGACTCATTTTTATTATATGGACTGATTTAATACCACAATTTTTTTGCACGTTGCACAAATAGATTTCCCGCACCTTTTTATCCACCCGCAAAATAATAAATTTTTTGGCACATTCATTCAATTTCTGATCCACCTTGATATATTCATTGATTTGTTATCACCTCTTGTTGCACTTTATACCAACCGTTTTTTTGCACACCCATCCCGTGCATAAAAGTTTCCCGCACATTTATCACTTTTTCACTATTTATTTATCATTTAATTTATCCACTATTATTTATATTATCACTTGCGGAACCAACACCTTTTATAAGTTTTATCAATTCATTTAGTATTGTCATATATTTATATTTTTTATTTTTATTTTTGGCATATACACAAGCATATTTATTGTCATATCTTGCAATTTTATTACGCCCTCTGGTGGTTGTTTCTCTTATATACCTCTAAAATATTTTTAGATTATTTTATATCCCTTACAACACCATACGTTTGATCTTTTTACTTGGTTATTGATTTTTTACCTCCGCATCTTTTATCTATTTACTTATTCCTCAATCATATTTATGTTTTAACATTGTATATTCAAACATCTTATATTTATTTGCACTTTATAAAATAAGCAGCGCCATCACCTTCCATTTTATTTATCTATCTTTATAGCCTTTGGCTATAGTTTAAGGGAGGCTGCAGCTTATTTGTGCACATTCTTTATCAATCCCTTGACATCCTTAGCGCGGATTTATTTAGTTACATATTTTTACATACCCTTAGGGGTCATGGCTAATCCTGCAGCTTCGGATATCTTTGGATATATAAACAATCGGAAAATCAATATTGAGGATATTTTTAATCAGGAAAGAGTAACCAATAGACAAGATATGGACGGGCTTTTCAAACAATTTAAACACGCCCTGGAAAAACAACTTAGGGTCTGGTGGGACATTTCTACTCTAGAAATGTACATTAAAGATAAAATGACCCCCAGACGATTAAGGTGGGATGTCAACCCCAATGATGGTCTTAATGACATCACCTTAACAGAAGAATGGTACATATTCTTTAATCGGTGCGAAACAGATCTTCTTACACTCATCATCAAAAGGAGACAGACCAAACTAAGGAATATTGAAACACAGATAACAGACTTGAAAACGGCACTTATTCCATTTTCACTGCATAAGGAATATAAAGACAAAGAAAAAGAACCCTAAACATATATTGCCAAATACGACTCGGCTATACAACAGAAAAAGCAAAAAAAGTATAGCAGAGACGCCTACGCTGGAAGTAATAGGACGCTGCAGAAGACGTCACATGACGAAACGCGTACAGCGCCGTCACGTCACTTCCGGTTCCGGTCTCTAGTTGGAACGCATTGCGTTCCGGGACGCCGATACCTCGCTGTTTTCTCATTTTGTATATGTGAGTACCCATTTTGCTGCTGGAATTAATATTAAACTTTTTAGCAAAACGATAATACACTATCGAGCTCTCTTTTTCCATGATCCTTCCATCCATATACCCTTGAGTGGCCATACTCGATCTACCCACGAGGCTTTGGATACCACAACATTAACACAGGACCCTACTACCGGACCCCACTTAGGACACTCCGGACCCCATATCACATCTCCCCTAGGAAGGGAACTACTACACAGAGCCAGGATTAAAAGACACCTCTTCAGTACCCGCTCTATACCCCTGTGTGGGGTGGGTACATCTGGTGAGTAGGTCTTTCTACCAGGGGCCACTTTACCACTCACCAGTCACCCACCTTGGGGGTCACCGTAAGACATCCTGTTCACCTATATTTTTGTTATCACCACTATTTTATGGACTCATTTTTATTATATGGACTGATTTAATACCACAATTTTTTTGCACGTTGCACAAATAGATTTCCCGCACCTTTTTATCCACCCGCAAAATAATTAATTTTTTGGCACATTCATTCAATTTCTGATCCACCTTGATATATTCATTGATTTGTTATCACCTCTTGTTGCACTTTATACCAACCGTTTTTTTGCACACCCATCCCGTGCATAAAAGTTTCCCGCACATTTATCACTTTTTCACTATTTATTTATCATTTAATTTATCCACTATTATTTATATTATCACTTGCGGAACCAACACCTTTTATAAGTTTTATCAATTCATTTAGTATTGTCATATATTTATATTTTTTATTTTTATTTTTGGCATATACACAAGCATATTTATTGTCATATCTTGCAATTTTATTACGCCCTCTGGTGGTTGTTTCTCTTATATACCTCTAAAATATTTTTAGATTATTTTATATCCCTTACAACACCATACGTTTGATCTTTTTACTTGGTTATTGATTTTTTACCTCCGCATCTTTTATCTATTTACTTATTCCTCAATCATATTTATGTTTTAACATTGTATATTCAAACATCTTATATTTATTTGCACTTTATAAAATAAGCAGCGCCATCACCTTCCATTTTATTTATAATATAAAATGTGTTTTGTGTTTTGTGCAACGTTTTTTTTTTTTTTTTTTTTGAATTTCCCTCCCTAGTTCCGCTCCCATGCAGCATTGCTGCTGCAGGGAACGGAACTAGGAAGTCATCTGACCGACGGAGGGACGGAGGAGCGGCGGGACTCTCGGCTGGCGATCTCAGCAATGAGAGATCATCGCTGGATCACTAGGATAAGGTAAGAGAACACCGCTGCGCTCTCTGCAATCCACCCCGAGCGTGACTCGGGGTTACTGCTCCTGATATGAAAAACCAACCCCGAGTCACGCTCGGGATTACCGCCTAGGAGGTTAACCACTTGCCCACTGCCTAATTTACTTTTACTGTGGCAAGTGCCCCCACGCACTAAATCACGTACCTGTGTGACATTTCATGCAGGGGCTACTACGCACACTGCCGGAGGTGCGATCATGCTCGGATTGGCTAGATGGAGAGCCAATCCACTGGTCCAGTGGACCCGATGACTGCCAGCCACCCTTAATCATTCCCGAGAGACACAGAATGGCAGTCTGCCTATGTAAACAAGGCAAATCGCCATTCTGACAGGGAGGAAGATACTTGTTTTTCTGCTAAGCAGGAGCAAGGATCTCTGTCTTCCCCCAGCTAAACCATCCCCACACAGTTAGCGAGCACTCCCAGGGAACACATTTAACCCTTTGACGGCCCCTGATGTTAACCCCCCCCTCCCTGCCAGTGTCATTTGTACAGTAACAGTGCATATTTTCTAGCCCTGGTCACTGTAATAATGTCACTGGTCCCCAAAAAAGTGTCAAAAGTGTCAGTTAGGTGTTCGATTTGTCCGCCGCAATGTCGCAGTCCCACTATAAGTAGCTGATCGCTGCCATTACTAGCAAATTGTTTTTTTTTTAATTCCTTAAAAAATATCCAATCATTTGTAGACATTATAACTTTTGCGCAAACCAATCAATATACGCCTATTGGTATTTTTTTTTTCCCAAAATATGTAGCAGAATACATATTGGCCTAAATTTATGAAGAAATGTGATTCTTTATATGTTTTTATTGGAAGTGTTTTATAGCAGAAAGTAAAAAAATATTGTTTTTTTTTGTTTGTTTTTTAAATTGTCGCTCTTATTTTTGTTTATAATGCAAAAAATAAAAACCGCAGAGGTGATCAAATACCACCAAAAGAAAGCTCTATTTGTGCGAAAAAGGACATTTGTTTTATTTGGGTAGAGCATCACACGACTGCTCAATTGTCAGTTAAAGTAACGCAGTGCCATATCGCAGAAAATGGCCTGGTCATTAAGGGGGTAAAACCTTCCGGGGCTGAGAGAGAGGGTTAAGAAGTTATACCCTTTCCTTACTGAGATGTACACATACATATAGCTTGAGTATTGAAGGAGCTTTTTAACAAACTATGTGCAACATATTTATTCTGCAGATGAAGCAAGTTGTATGAATGAGATACTGTAAATTCTATAATCTTTTTGACTATGCAATTGTCCACTGGAATGAAAGAGTATCAATGGTTCCCTTGACTACCTACAGTATACTGCACTTGTAATACAAACATTATAAAGGGTTAGATTTGTAATCCATTGGTTGCTATTGGTTACACAATACATCTATATAAATTCAACCTAATCACAGGTATTTTGAAGATACAGTGCAAAGGAATTTAGTATGTTCACAAATTATCTGATCTGCTATAAGTCTTTATCTTGATGATCTTCAGGCTAGCTTTCCATTTATTACACATCTTACATACCCAAGTGTAAACCATTATACATACCATTCACTTTTGCAACATTGTCTATTTTCTATATTAGTACATTTCAGATTGTATAGCCCCACACTCCAGGCAGCTGTTCCCCCTTTCCCTAGAAGGGGGTCTACCAATAGTATTGTATAATTAACAAGATGTAAAATTTGCAATTTTTGCTCATGAAGGTTATATAATATCCCATAATGTATTTTCCCCCTCTTCTGGTGGAATATTAGTGACTATTGAGTTTGAAGGAGGTAAGCTTTAAAGGTATCTTCAAGGAAGTAATTCATTTTGGCAGATATATATGCATGTGTATCTACATATGTGTGTATATTCCCAGGTAGAGACCTCTTGGTGAGGACCCTCCATTAAACTGCATATCGTGGCTCTTGCATCCTCTGGTAGTGATGGTTTGGGGAGATGCTCAGGTGGTGGCCTGCAGGTATGCTTTAGGGGAGACACCTGGGATGTACTTCTTTGCATACTGCATTGCATGCATGTACAGTTATTTATATTTGCTTCAATGTATTTTTAATGTTGTGTGCAGTATAAGAAGTAATACTTACTGTACAAACTAAGGAAGGTAGGTATGGACCATAAGGTGAGTACCTGGATAGAGAACTGGCTCCAGGGGAGAGTCCAGAGGGTGATGATTAATGGGGAGTACTCGGATTGGGCGGGTGTGGAAAGTGGGATCCCCCAGGGTTCTGTCCTGGGACCAATCCTGTTTAATTTATTCATAAATGATCTAGAGGAGGGGATATCAAGTACAATCTCAGTATTTGCGGATGATACTAAACTAAGCATGCCAATATCTTCTATGCGGGATGTGGAAACCTTACAAGCGGACCTGAACAAAATAACGGGGTGGGCAACTACATGGCAGATGAGGTTTAATGTTGAAAAATGTAAAGTAATGCACTTGGGGGCCAGAAACCAGAAAGCAAGCTACTCACTAGGGGGGGAACCTCTGGGTGAGTCTAGGATGGAAAAAGACTTGGGGGTACTGGTAGACAACAGGCTTGGCAGTGGCATGCAATGCCAAGCCGCTGCAAGCAAAGCCAACAGAATACTGGGATGTATAAAAAAGGGGATTCACTCCAGAAATAAAGAGATTATTCTCCCGCTCTACAAGACTCTGGTCCGGCCACATCTGGAGTATGCTGTCCAGTTCTGGGCACCGGTCCTCAGGAAGGATGTGCTGGAACTGGAGAGAGTCCAGAGAAGGGCAACAAAAATAATTAGGGGAATGGAGGACATCAGCTATGAGGAAAGACTACAAGCACTGAACCTATTCTCTCTGGAGAAGAGACGATTGAGGGGGGATATGATATCAATGTACAAATACTGTACTGGCGACCCTAGCATAAGGAACAAACTATTCAGAGTAAGGGAATACAATAAGACACGTGGCCACTCACTAAAACTAGAGGAAAGGCGGTTAACCCTTAAAATGCGTAAGGGGTTCTTCACTGTAAGAGCGGTAAGGGTGTGGAATTCTCTTCCACAAGCAGTTGTATCAGCAGGGAGCATTGATAGTTTCAAAAAACTATTAGATGGGCACCTTAGAGACCACAACATACAGGGGTATACAATGTACGGTTAAAAGCAAGCACACACACACATCATAGGTTGAACTGGATGGACTGATGTCTTTTTTCAACCTCACTAACTATGTAGCTATGTAACTATGTACTGTGAAATTATATCTTACTGTACTTTTTAGGAGTGGCACATCAAATCCCTGAGGAAGATATATATATATATGTATATTTATCGAAACACGTTGGAACTGTGAACCACTCAATAAGTAGCCCAACAGTTTGTACTATGTTTGTGTATCATTTTTTGATATTAAGTGTGATTGTCTAAACTGTTTTTCAACAATAATGTTGACATTTATATTTGTCCGTGTAATAAAGATATCAGATTTTATATTATATCCTTTTTGATGACATTGAATCTTAATTGGTTGCCATAAAGTCCAAAACACAGAGGGTTTTCTTGTTAAACATTTAAGTACAGGGATTAAGGCAACACCTATACCCGTGGTATGTGGACAAACTTCTTATATAATATGCCATATGGCAACAACCCTTTTCTTAGAAGGGAGCCTGCCAGTGGCATAGATAAAATATACACGATAAAGAAAATGCTGAGATTTTGCCTGTAGTTGTCAGATGAAGCAGAAAATGTGCGCTAGTTAGTAATACAAATAGATGTAGATGCACAGTCCACACATATCTACTCTAATCCCCACAAGTGCAGCACCATATGTTGAGTTGTAAACTGATAATAGTTTCTCTAATCATCTATAGCATAGTTTCTAGCAGCAGTTTGTAATATAAAAAGCAGCCTGTCGTCAGTTCTTGTCAATAATAAATGTTTTATTTTCTCTCTGGCTCCACAAACAATGTTCAGTCACAATAGATTCAGTGTGTGTGTGCAGGACGCATGCAAAACTTCAACCCAAGGAACTTTGACAAGATATTCAATGTTCATATGATATAGAGCTTTGGGTTGCAATATTTTCAGATGAGTAGTCACTCAATGCTTTTGAAAGATATACATATTTTTTTACTTCTTATACTGCACACAACATTAAAAGGCATTGTTGAAAAGTATTTAGCTAAAACCAAAAGCTAATAATCACTTTTCAGGGTAACACTCTACACAAGACAATTCAAAATATGAATGACAAGGGAGCAATGTCAACCAACATGGCAAGTATACATTAGTGGATCACCTCTACAGGTAGATGATCAGTGTGAACTCAGATATCATCATTGCTTAAGTAGAAGTCCACCCTAACATTAAAATTCCTGCATCTATAGACCTTCACAATCTAACACTAACCTATCTAGCCCTGTAAAGAAAAAAATAAGTATACATATATTTTTTAAAGCCGATCCAATCAGATCCCACTCTGAGCTGTCAGCCATGACTTTGCTGTGGAGGTGGGTGCAGAGGACACATCCGACAATGGAAACCCTATAGTAAGAGTTAGATCGTGGAGGTTTATAGATGCAGGGATTTTAATTTTGGGGTGGACTTACACTTTAAGGACAACTAAAAGCATGTACTGTAACCCATGAGCTCAAAGGGTAAGGATGCGGCGAGAGTTGGCCGTTCAGATGCCTGGACAAACTCCAAACTTTTGGAACTTTTGGGACCACTGGTCCGGTGCAAAACTTTGCTCAGTGATGGTTTTGTTCAAAGTTGCAACCCACATAATATAAAAGGCAACTGTCCCTGCAGCCCTTTGTCAGTGTGTGGGAGTTAAGTGAGAAGTAATGACTGACGGTATTGCAAGCAGGGCACCTTAATTCACTGCACTTCCATATAAAGTGATTGTAAAGTCTCATTTTTCCTAATAAAATAACAAACAAACAAACTCCTCTGTTCAGTGACTTTGCACAGGGCAACCCAGATTCTCCTCTTCTTGAGTACCTGGCTGGAGCTCCTGGCCCCTCCCTCCTGTTGAGTGCCCCCACAGCAAGCAGCTTGTTATGGGGGCACTCAACCCGAGCTGCAGCTCCGTGTATCCATTCAGACACGGAGCTGCCGCTCGGCCCTGTCCCCCTCAAACTGAGTTTGATTGACAGCAGCTGGAACCAATGGCGTTGCTGCTGTGTCTCAGCCAATCAGGAGAGAGAGTCCCGGTTGGGTGAAGCACTTGTGGACATCACAGAATAGGGAGGGGGCTCAGGTAATTATTAGAGGGGCTGATGGGGCTACTACACACAGAAGGCTTTTTATCTTAATGCATAGAATGCATTAAGATAAAAAAAAACCTTCTGACTTTACTGTACTTTTGTGTGTGTGTCAGCAATAGCTTCCAATGAAGTGCAGGGGACATCTATATTTTTTTTCTTCCACTTTCTGACCAGTCAGGTACTTGCCTGATACATCACCAGTTTTCAAGTGGTTGTACCGGGATAATGCCAGGTATCATCCCAGTATTGGTATTTGCAGCTGATGGCCAACTAGCAATTGTTATTAAAAGCAGCAGGAAGACCTGAGCAACCAGTCATTATTGGTTGAATCTGATCAGCTCTCCGCTTTGGTAACTTAGAAACCATGACATGACATCACTTCTGGTTTACCTGGCTAAAACGGCGCCATTTTTAAAAACTCAAAGGTATTAAAAATCACAGATCTTGTGTAGAGGAGGGATTTGGGGTCTTATTGACCCCAGATGCCTCCATAAAGAGTTACTGTCACAACCATGTTTACATTCCTTGTGACAGCAATAAAAGTGATAATTTTTTTTCTTTAAAGCAACAGTGTAAAAATAAAAAAAGAAAGAAATTAATAATTAACCACTTAAGGACCACCCCACATACATTTACTGTGGCAGGGTGGCCCTTAAGCGCAAAATCACGTACCTGTATGTGAAGCTCGTCTTTAGCTATGGGGCACGCATTAAAGGGATTGTAAAGTCTTGTTTTTTTTTAATAAAAAACATGTTATACTTACCTTCTATGTGCAGTTGGTATTTCACAGAGTGGCCTGGATTCTCCTCTTCTCTGGTTCCTCTCCTGCCCCCCCCCCCCTTCCTGTTGAGTTCCCCCACAGAAGCAGCTTGCTATGGGGGCACCTGAGCCGAGCTGCAGCTCCATGTGCCCATTCAGATACAGAGCTGTGGTTCAGCCACGCCCCCTATCTCTTTTGATTGGCTAGCTGACTGATTGACAGCAGCGGGAACCAATGGCGCCACTGCTGTGTCTCAGCCAATCAGGAGGGAGAGTCCCGGATTGCCGAAGGACTCGTGGACATCGCTTGATAGAGATGAGTTCAGGTAAGTATTAGATCAGCATCTCTGACTGCAGTTCAGTGACCCTGAAAGTATTGAATATTGTATAGGACCACCATGCAGGCAGGCAACCATTATTTTCTGAAAGAGTAGTCACCAGTGCAAGCCTCCATATCTCTTTCAGTACAAGAATCCTTTAAACCATTTGTTTATATATATAAAAAAAAAAACTCCAGTAAAGAAGGATCAATTTTTAAAGTCACTAATACAATCACAAACTCTAACAGAAAGATACATAGAGCATGGCAGTCTCCATACTTCTTCATGCAATAAAATTTCAGGTAATGATTGAAAATGGCCTAGTCTGTTTTTTAACATTAATCTTGTCATAGGCTTGGCAAAAACAAGTTCATTTATCTAACGTTAACTGGCACATGCTTGAATTCTCTTCTCTCATCAACAGATTCCCTCTAAGAAAGATAGTTATGAAATTTTTATAATGCTTAGATTCTCATTTTTGTGATAACAAAAGATGGTATTATTTTATGAATTTAAGTTATTGCTTGCAATAATAATATGCAGTTGATATTATGTTTCCATAGAAGAACTGGGCTGAAATCGTAATTTTACGGGTGTTCTCCGTCTGGAAAGTCATGTCAATCAATCACCAGTAAAAAACAAGTACAGGGTGTGTAGTTAGTCAGAGGGCTCATGTTCCTCTGGATTTCCTGTCTTTAATGATGGTTAATGAATCATTGTACATTTCTCTTTTTCCTTGCTTTTTCCTTGCAAAAATTCAAATGCACTGATTCTGATAAAGTAAATTCCTTTTATTTCCCTTAACAGTATACTACATGTATGTTGTGAAATACTTGCTTGCATTCAAGGTGCCACAGATATGCTATTGGTTATTTTTTTATTCTGCTACTGAAAACCTTTGAGCTTGGACACCTGTACTGAAATCAATAGAGGCTGCTACCATTACAGAATTCTCACCTGCCCAGGACAAGCAGTGTGAAATCAGAACTCCTGATCTTTAGTGTGTCTTAGATTAACAATGCAAATGTACAGCTATGAGGCTGTAGGCTTTTTTCAGAAGGTATTTAAAACTAGGAATTAGATTCAGATCTGCTGATACCATTTGCTTGTAGTGAACCCTGAAAGTTTGAAATTTGTTTCCGAAAATACCCAGGCAAAATTTTTATTTTTGCGCCATTATATTTATTGCAAAATCACAAAACTATGGCTAACAGGTTTAGATGGGGCAATAGGAGAATTTATTAATAAGGCAGCCCCCTATCTAGAAAAGGAGGGGCTCAGAGGTGTGAACATGCAAGTATATTGGAAGCTGTTGAAAGCTGATGAGGGAGGATAGTAAACCAAAACTTTCTTTTGTGAATTTTCCCCTTAATCATGTTCACAGTTCTTTATTTAACCCAGAAGTCATTATTAGGACTACCTTCAGCAACATGTTTGATTGCTAGATATTAGGCAATCATACCTGTAATGGAACCGCCGACCCACACTGTACTTGTGGTCTTCCTTGTAGTCATGAACATATATACCAGATTTTCTCAGCCGCCCTCATACAAAGCTAGCTGACAACTTAGCTTGTACAAGTTAAGGAACCTTCTCCTTTATTGAACAATTTCACACTTAATTTATACATACATGAGCACATCCCCCTCCTGATCAAAATACAACACACAGGTCAGGGGTTGCCTGATTACATTATCCTATGCAGATGAAATTGTATACAGAAAGAGAATTAACATATCTAAAGAACAACCAACACAAGCAGTATATTTCCACTTAGCAACTAATAGATGACAGTGATTCAATCAACCTGAGCCAATTAAGTAGCAGACGGCCATCCTCGAGCTCCTGCAATACAATACACAAACAATAGGTGTAAATACAGAACCTATTGTAGATAACAGGTGAGTACATCAGCATATTCAATGATGTCTGGAAGAAAGGTGGTTGAGCTGATGATATTAGCATATACAGTCTTTCATTTCCAGTGACGATGACTCGATGAGTACTGTCACAATACCCTTTGCTGCATTTTTCCTATTATTGTAAGTTTTTCTGTTTTTATTTATTTTTTTTTATTTGTGGCCAATTTGGGTGCAGTAGTCACTTTGAGCTGCTATCTCATTAATTATAATTTGCAGCCATTTAGTTCTTGTAATATGCCTGTGCCTGGTGTCTCCAAAATATTTTGACCGAATATTGCTCATTAAAACTGCCCTGCCACTAGACAATTTTTTCCACTGCTCTATCATCTGTGGTCTCCTTAAACTTGTAGTCAAACATCTGCCTGTGTCCTGTGTTTCTAGGATATTTTGACCTAGTGTTACTCATTAAAACTGCCCCACTGCTCGCCAAGTTTTACACTGCATGTGCAGTATCTATTGCTTTACATTTTCATTAGTGAGAACTGCAAAGCCTCAGTGACCTGCTGGTGAATTTTTATCTGCAGGTAAAATTAAGTCTATTACCACTTGAAGAAAAAGTATGTGTTGCAAGTAAAACTACAATGTAAAAAGCAACACTGCAGCTGTAATCATCATACCTGATCATTACACAGACCTATACAAATTGATAAAAGTAAATATATACTTCCAGCTAAATGTTCAGTGAAAAAATAATAGAAAGCCTTCAAAAATTGGCTTATCCACAAAACTTGTTATTTACCCTTCTTTTGAAATATGCAGAATATGAGTACAGAAGCTGAAACTTTCTGAACAAGTAACATTGTCAAATGTATATCGTCCATATAAAATATTGACAAATCCTATACAGGTATATAGATGGACAGCTCATATAGGTGAAGTTAGCTAATCTTCACCTCTTTCACCAAAAACTGTCATTACAGATTTATCACTCTGGTATTCTGTGTTTAGTGTGAGTGAAGAAACCTTCCTTGTACTTCTTTAAAGCACAGTCAAATATGTTTTATACAGTCAACCTTTACCTATAGCAAAGCCATCCACAGTTTATCCTTTTTAGAAATATTTTTTATGTTTGTTTTTTCTTTCCTACATTCTGTGTTTAATTAATAAACATTTAATACACAACAAATCTGTTAACTAAAGAGACATCATAGTGGGATCAAACTGTCTTTTGTCCCACTTTGTTTGATTGAAACTTCAGAAATTGTTAGCTATGGGATGAACCACCCTTCCTACTCATTATTCTGTGTGTGTGTGTGTGTGTGAGTAAATTTCAGCTTGAGCTTCAGATGTCTGTATACACCATGATAAGCAGAAGCAGGGAAGCAGAAAAAAGCAGGCTAGAGATCCACCTACTGGCTGAATAAAAGACTATAAACTATTCATATCTAGTGTAGTAAAGAATACACAGCACCAGACTGTTTAGGTTTATATTACTGATAATATCACTGTGTGGTATACTAATTATTTATTTTAGTAAAGATTCACAACTAGCGTTAAACAAGACAATGTAATATATGTATATTTCACATTTCTGTCTTAAATTACTTGGGAGAATTATATTTCAAAACCAGCATTCTTTGGAAAAGTGTATTTCATTGCCAGCCTCCTTTACTTTAAGAGCTGCTGATCTTCCCATGTGTGTCTGTGCTAGAAGATGAGCCCTGAAATGTTATGTTAAATTTGATACTGTAGAAGTATTATTATGTTTCTTGAAGAATGGTTAGGGATTTATTAATTACAGGCCTCTGCAGATCAATGCACTGACTCCAGGGAAAAGTATTAAGTAAAAAATCACCAAATATTTTCTTTTGTTTTGTAAAATATTACTGATAGTTTGCTTTAGGCCAATTTTTGGTTACAGCCAGATGCCATTCTGATGTTTAGCTCTAACCATGACAGATTTCTCTTGTGTTACTTAATAAACATTTGATCTCAATCACCAGTAAATATGAGGCTAGTCTAGTGATCAGTAATTGCACACAGTAATGATATTAATCAGCTGTTACTGGATATGCCTATAGAACATTACATTTCCTGAACAGGATGGAGAAAGTAAAATATCCTTTCCTCTGGGCCATTTTCTAGCTGCATTTTGGTCTGCAGCATCTATAAAGCAGTACAGAACATGGCAGCATGGTTGATGTACATGCAATAGTAAAATCTACACAGAGCAAATCAAATACATTCAGGACATTGGGTTAGTTGGAACTATTCTGAACAGTGGGATGATTGGTGGGTATCAACTATCACCAGTTCTTTTCTTCCTCAAAGCAGAAATCCACTTTAATTTAAGCAAGTGTTTCTGATAAATGAAGTTCCTCTACTTTCGGAACTCCACTGTTTAACATCTCCTTCACTTGTTTTTATTATGATAATGCTTTCTCAATATGACATCTAATGTTATGCTCACATATTTGGATACAACTAAAGCCCCCCAGGGGATTAGCCTTGAACTTGGAACCCCACCCATTTTAAAATGGGAACACTCAAACCTGATGAGTGATAAATGCCAGCAGTTGCTATGGACTATGTAAGATATCCTAACATACATATAAACTTAAGAGAGAATCTATGAAACAGTATTTCTAATTTTGGGGAATTAAAAAATATTGTATATACAAGTTTTCTAGACATTTATATCTTATTACTACACATTATTACATATGTTACATATTTTACCATTTGCAGCATTTTTTTGTTTCCTGTGATTTAACTTTGGTTTTCCCTAAAAAATAGTAATGACTAAGCATAAATGAGAAAAGAAAATATTGCATTGAAATAACTGTTGGCAGTCATTACTGAAATTGCAAATACACAAATTTCTTAGAAATGGACGCAATGTAGGACTGAAGAAGGAATTCAGCCATAAAAATGACACATATCATTACTCATAACAAAAACTACAAAACAATTTTATATCCCAGCAATGACTTACACAAAAGTTAACAAAAGAATACTTATCACAGTGAGGCTCATAACAATAAAGAGGGGTACAAAAGAAGATATATTTCATGATAAATTGCAAAAAACAACAATTTTTAGAAATAGAGGATTATTATACGATTCAAATTAGGCCTGTTACCCATATATTCTACTATATACCCTACTATCATTGCTTGGGCATATCTTGCTAAACAATAATTACAGCTGAGTATGTGCTAAAGAAGTGTAGTTCCTTGTTTCTTTTTTCACTTTCACCATAAGCAGAGTTGCTATAGATCTTCTAAGAATGTTACAAATATTCATTACTATCCTTGAGAGTCAATTTACTAACGCAGTACAACTAGGGTTGCCACCTCATCCCTTTAAACCAGGACACACATTGAGTGTTGAGTTGAGTTATTTACTTTAAGGTCAACACAGAGGACAAGGGGGGACTCTTTACGTCTAGAGGAAAAAAAAATTACAGAAAGGTTTCTTCACCGTAAGAGCTGTGAAAATGTGGAATAGACTCCCCCCAGAGGTGGTTCTGGCTAGCTCACTAGATTGCTTTAAAAAAGGCCTGGATTATTTCCTAGGTGTACATAATATAAATGGGTACTAATATTTATAGGTAAAGTTGATCCAGGGAACATCCGATTGCTTCTCGGGGGATCAGAAAGGAATTTTTTTCCCCTGCTGTAGCAAATTGGATCATGCTTTGCTGGAGGTTTTTTTGCCTTCCTCTGGATCAACTGTGGGTATAGGATTGTGTATATGGGATTGTATGGTTGAGTTTTCTTTACAGTTTTTTTGTGTTTTATTGGTTGAGCCAGATGTACTTTTTTCAACCTGACTAACTATGTAAATATTAATTACACAGGTTCTATGGCGGATTAAGATGGTAATTAAACTCACTTGGTACCTTATGTGCATTATATCAGCCCCAGAACCTGTGCAATAAATATGTGTCTTGGAATAAAGGGATGAGGTGGCAACCCCAAGTAAAACTCTTTTTTGCATCTAACCTTTCTTTTGAGCTGCATGATCTCCCACCTCTGACTCCTGATGGATTCTGTGTGGTCACATACACTGCGTTTATGATAGCATTCCAAACACAGGAAAGTGGGGTTATGTAAAATTTTTGCAGTTGACATTTCTCTAGGAAATTGTGCCAAAAGGACTAAGCACTAACATTTATCTTTTACTCAGCTGTACTTGTGGCACAAATATATATTATGCTGTGTTACACATTAATTTCATATACTTTATGTTCCTATAAAATGACTGAGCCAAAGGTCTGATTCTTGATGAATAAAACGACCACTACCACAAAAATATGAAGTTCTGACAAGTGTAAATGGTTAATATGTAATATGGAGGTCCCAAGATCACCAGCCAGCTACTCTCAAAAACAAGCAAACAAAACAGCTTTCTTCAGCAATGTAAAAGCAAACAGTCAGGGCCAGATCTAGACTTTCTGATTTGGGGGTGCAGTAAAAAATGTCAGAGGGGCAGAGGAAGCAAGGTTGGCAGGGCAGTGTATATAATTCAGTAGGGCAGTGTACAGGGGGTTATCAGCAGATGATAGGGTTGTTAGATTGTAGGGGGGGTCTACAGAGGCCATTAGTTTGTAGGGCAGTGTACAGCACAGTGGGTTAATAAGGCAGTGTACGAGATTTAGCGTGTCAGAAGACGGGGTCAGCAAGATGAAGAATAGGGGTCAGTAGGGTGGAAGAAAGTGGTCAGCACAGTTAAAGACAGGGTCACTACTGACAGGACATTTAGGAGATCTCCCCAGCACAAATCCACCCCCCTCCAAAAAAAATGTCCTCTCCTAGTACAAATCCACCCCTCCCAAATCCCCCCTCTTAGTAAAAATCCCCCCTCCAATACACCCTCCTAATACAATTTTTCCTCCTAGAAAAAATCCCTCCCCCAAATCCCAGTTCATATTTCAAATCCTCTCTCACAAATCCCCACTCCTAGCACAAATCCTCTCCCACAAATCCACCCTCCTAGTACAAATCCTCTCTCCAAATCCACCCTCCTAGTACAAATCCTCCCCCCAAATCCACTGTGAACTATGCCATTCCATCTCACTGAGAGGTGCTGACTTCTTCCTACTCCTTTCAGGCCTCCCCTGCAGGTGCATTAACCCTTTTGGTACTAAATTCCCTGTAATCAGGGTTGGAGGCTTTTTCCCACGCAAAGTCTCTTCAAGCCTCTGAATTTTGGGTGCTAAATGAGGACTTATCAATCCTGAGGGCATTGTAAATCAGTCCTCTTCTCTTCAACCAGACTACTCAAAAACCCCTAAACCTGCATGAGTGAGAACCTGAGTATTCAAAATTGAATTGTCCCCAAATTGTCCCCCTTAAAGGGACTGCAACCCAAATAGCGGGGACATGTATCCCCCATCCAGGATCCATCCCTGGCATCCTGTACACTTGATAGTATTTATTATATAAGATACTTTATTTATTTTACATCCTTTTATTTATATTTTTGTCACAGTTGTACATGGTCCAGCTAAAGAGCCAAAGTGAAAGTGATAGTGACAGTAGTTGGGGCACACTTATTAGAGAAATTAAGAACAGCATAAAAGATAACCATTGTCCCCACACCAGTTTGTCCCAACGCCTCTCACTGTCAACATTGCAGAACAAGTCAAGTTGAATGTGAAAAACTATTATTGGCTACCATTATTCTTGGTATTGTTCCTTTTTCATCAATATATTCTGTTAGAAACAAATCTAATAAAAATGACGAATTCCCATTCCTCTTTAATCACTTTAATTTCCCAACCAAATGCTCTTCAGATTAATTTTTCAGTGGGTGTACTTGGACATTAGGCTGCATTTTACAGGGTTCTAGCTATTTAACAAAACATTAACCTCATACTAATGGGAATACATTAATTACTAAAGAAAATAATGTGACACCAACAGAGACAATGTCAAGCTTAAAGGAGAATATTAGAAATAATGGACATGACTTTAATATTAGATACAAATCATATGCAAATTATTCATATGCTAAATGTTTGCTATGATTGATGTCAAGTATTATTTATTAATCTTTGTGTTAAAATCACTAAGAGAATAAAAGAGAAAAAATTATTCCAGTAGAAAAATAAGGTTGCTTTATTCTTGAATTTTTTACTAGCTACATGATCAAGCCAAGTATTGGCTAGTTACTGTTATTACCAAGTATGAGAATGGAAAATAAAATCTACTTCACTGGAAAATCACCTGAGACTAATTTTTATTCTTCCAATTGTTGCAATTAAAGAAAGGGAACAATCTTTCATTGTATATAAACTGAACCTAGGGATAGGGAGCAATGGTAAAACCCATCCATAGCCAAAACATTTGTTTTTAAGTTTGGAGAGAGTATGGGAGGGTTAGAATCTCGGCCAGATTTTATTGCAGTCTGTATCCCAGGCCACTCTCTATTTGTCCCAGTGTCACTAGGACAGAAATTGACTGGAAATCCAAAAGTTCACAGTTGCCTGTGGAACTGAACATGAAGGGAAATTTTTGAAATGGGAACACCTAACACTGTCTAAGAAAAACTATCTTCTAACTTTTAAAATATATCCTTTCATCTCCAGGACAAGACAAGAGTGAAATCTCTGTGTGAAAAAAAAATTGTAATAGGGTTTAGGTACTCCCTACTGTATTGAGAATTAGAAGGAAAAGCGTGCTGGTAGTAGGTACACTTTACCAATAGTATAATTTTGCATATGAGAATCCTTCCATCCACTTTTAAATTTGCCCACATTTGGCAAATCTGGGGCAGTCAGACTTAAAAAGTTTTTTTTTTCTGAATGGAGTGGAAATATCAAGAACCGTCTTAGGGCCAGGTGCCTTATTAAAATTTTTGCCTATAATGTAAATCACCAAATTAAAATGCTCCCCTGAATTCTGTTTACTAAAGTCTCCCTGAAATTACCACAGTGAAGCATACAGTATGTCCATTATTTACACTTGGATCCTATATAGTGAAACATGACTATACTTCTGAGGAGTGGTATAGCTGTATCTAAGCAGCATTAGCTTGTGAAACAATCAAATAAATTTCACTTTTCATATGACAGAGTGAAATTGGAATGGTGTTTTAGCCCATTTTTAATTTACAGATAATTGTGGACATTTTTTATCTAATTTAGTTTTCTATTTCCAGTTTAGTGCTAGCATACTTCATTGTTATTATGCACTCAAAACTCATTGAAGTCAACTGATTCTGTGGCATTTTTTTATTCAGATAAAATATTCATAAATTGAGCAAATAACCTGGTGAAGATAGCATCTCATATACTGCCTGCTATAATAAAAATAAAAATAAATGTTTGCATCTGTTTTTTTCTAAAACCACATTTTTGAATAGCTTTGTAGTTCAGCTTATCTCTTAGGCTGCATTCACATGTCAGTTTATAATCGCGGGCAGAACCGCCGCGGTTCCGCCCGCGATTCGGAGATTTATTGCAAATCACGGGACGCCTAGCGTTGCCCGTTGATTTGCAATAGCCCCCCAAACGCCGAGCGATGTTGCCGCGATTTACGCCCGCCGAATCGCGGCAACATCGCGCAAACAAAATCGCGGGACGCAATACGCTCCAAAGAAGCTCTTGTACTTTTTTGGAGCATATTGCGTCCCGCGATTTTGTTTGCGCGATGTTGCCGCGATTCGGCGGGCGTAAATCGCGGCAACATCGCTCGGCGTTTGGGGGGCTATTGCAAATCAACGGGCAACGCTAGGCGTCCCGCGATTTGCAATAAATCTCCGAATCGCGGGCGGAACCGTGGCGGTTCTGCCCGCGATTATAAGCTGACATGTGAATGCAGCTTCAGGAATCACTTCACTGTTATTATTAACATGTATTCTCGCCCTGCCAGAATATCAGGCTATAAGCACCTTGGTTTAAGGCTGGGTATGATATTGTGAGTTGCAGTATTGAGGGCCCACTTAGATTTATGTGTGTAGAGGTGCATTTCTTTTTTAGCATCAGGCAGGTGCATTGTCATGCATCAAGTTGTGTTTCCTTTGTGTGTTTACACGCATTTTCTTGTGCATTGATGCGTACTTTCAAAGCATGTTTTAATTTAGAATTTGAAGTGGATAGCTTTAACAGCCATTGACCAAAGCTTGTCAATACCTGTTGCCAACTCATAAAAATACATGTTAAATGCATTTTATTGCTTTATATGGGCTTTCCAATGCACTAAAATGCAGAAAAAAATAATTTTTTAAAAAAGCACTGAGATGGAAACAAGCACCATTTCTATTATAGTGCATTTGGACACATGAGTTTTATCATTTTGCAATGTTCACTTTAAAACCCAGCAGTGTAAATGGGCCCTAAAAGAGTGTTGGACTATAACAATATAGTGTTGGACTATAACTATATATTATGGTGGAACAGATAGAAATTAAGTAAGAATGGATCATTAGGCAAGGTAGCAGTTTTGTCCCACGGACATTCAAGTGTGAGTTACTTTAAAAATTCAGATTCAATGTATGTGTTGGATTAATTACCTACTTTTTACTAAACTTAGCCTATAATGTTTCAAATTGGGATGTAGCTACTAAATGTATCAAAACAATTTAAAGTATGGTACTGCTCTAAAATGTGTTTAAACATGTGCAGATGCCCTTTTAAAGTGGTTGTATACTCAGAAAAAAACAAAAAAAAACAAACCCTGCAGGAGAAAGGCATAATGAGCTAGTATGCATCGCATACTAGCTCATTATGAAATACTTACCTTAGAAGGAAGCCCCGACACTGTCGTTTGGACAACGCTGAGGGAGCTGACATGCTCCCTCAGTGTCTCTTCCTGGTTTGGCGGCTCTGGTGCTGTGAGTGGCTGGAGCCGCGATGACGTCACTCCTGCGCATGCTCGCAGGAGTTTCACTTTCCAGCAAGACCTGGCAAGGAACTCTGAAGGTCCGCCAGACCTTCAGAGCGCATTCGCCGCAGACGTCAGCGGCTGCATGCAGGTTGAATATCTCCTAAACCATGCAGGTTTAGGAGATATTAATTGTACCTACAGGTAAGCCTTATTATAGGCTTACCTGTAGGTAAAAGTCGTATAGCAGAGTATACTACCGCTTTAAGTAAGTGACCCACCTTTAAACTATAATAAATAAAAAAATTAGAGGCTACTAAACAACTTCAACTTCTCAAGACAAATACAATATAAAGCGCAATATAATCCATTAGTGACAAATTATAGAGAGTAGAATAGTACTGTCGGAAGGTTTCCGCAATATCTGCCGTAGAGTGCACCCTCCGACCCGAAGAGGTCGAGATCTCCGGGACAAAAGTAAATGCCCTTTGCTTACGAAGAACCCGCGCCAGCAGTTTCCCACATTTGTCCCCGTGTTCGTAGAACGTCCGTCGACACTTTGCCAAAGCAGCCTTCGCACGAAAGAGGACTAAGGAACGGAGTTGATCACGGAGAGCAGTGAGTTCCCGAAGGGTAGACTGAGCCTGGGATCGCTTGTGGACCAATTCAAGTCTGCCTATGTTAGCCAGGAGGTCACACATCTGTTGGACCCTCTCCTTCTTGCGACGTGACCCGATCTTGATGAGAACTCCGCGCATGTAGCTCTTGTGCGCCTCCCACACCATCAGAGGGAGACTCTCGGTGGTAACATTGGAGGCAAAAAAGTTCCGAAGCTCCGAGCTCAGTTCCACCAGGACAGCGGAATCCTGGAGGAGGCTGTCGTTCAGCCGCCACTGCCATTGTGGGCGCTCCGGCAACCCTAAGTCCAGGTCCACAATGACCGGAGCGTGGTCAGAAATGGTAATGGAGCCAATAGATGCAGAAAGGACGTTAGGGAGCAAGGCCTGAGGCAGTAAAAAGAAATCAATGCGTGAGTATGACGCATGCGGAGGGGAGTAGAACCTGTAGTCCCGTGCCCCAGGGTTGAGAATGCGCCACGGGTCCACCAGACGAAAGGCATAGTACAACTTTTTGAAGCGTTTCAGAGCAGTATAGGAAAGATGAGAGGAGCCTCTAGAGGTATCCACAACCGGATCTAGTGCCAAATTAAAATCTCCTCCAAGAATGATCTGCCCTTCTGCAAAGTCTGCAAGCTTCGAGAGCAAAGACTCGAAGAACGACACCTGGTTGGTATTGGGAAAGTAAAGGTTAACCAATGTAACCATCTTGTTCCCCAAACGCCCCTTCACAAAAAGAGCACGGCCCGAGTCGTCACTCCACGAGTCCGAGAGCGTCCACGGTACGCGATTATGGAACAGTATACAGACCCCCTTAGTCTTGGAATCAGAGGAGCAGCTGTGATAGACCACTGGGAACCGACGATCTCCTAGTTTAGGGATCTTGCTAGACTTAAAATGAGTCTCCTGTAAAAAACCAACCCGGGCACGAAGGCGATGAAGATCAGAGAGAACTACAGAACGTTTCTCAGGGGTATTCAAGCCCTTAACATTCAGAGAGACCAAGCGTATCGGGTCCGCCCGAGGGGAAGCCACCCCCCCCCCACCCCAGACACACAACAGCAAAAAAAAAAAAAGGGGGGGAGGGGAAAGAAAAAGGGGAAATAGGGAGGAGAGTGGGAAGAGAAAAAAGAGGGAAAAGTAGATGGAGAAAAGAAGAGAGAAAGGAGGTGCACAACCTGCGCACCAGAGATACGTGCTACAGTGCCAAATGCACTAGAGAGACCTAGTCTCTAGGAACCGAGAGGTTCGACCCACAGGGCCCAAATAGCGGGCAGAGCAGGTGGGACCTCAGGGAACACCCTATGTGGGGAACGAGGAGGGACACCACAAGAAGAGGAAGGTGACCACTCCCCCTACCCCCCAAACCGGTAGCTTGGAAACAACTTATAATTATACAGGCAATATAATGGAAGACATAGTGCAACAATCTAAGAGCAGTAGCATGTGAACCCGCGAGGGCAGAGGAACCCCGTTACCGTGAGCAATGATACATGAAAAAACAAACAACGGCCCAAGGGGGAGGAGGGGGGGGAAACAGGGCATGGGGGGAAGGAAGGGAAAGAGAGGGAGGGGGGAAAAACATGGAACAACCGTCATATTGTCATACCGAATGTCGCAGGCAACGTGCGCATTGCAACCCAACTGCAGGGGATGCGGGTGAGGCCAGACGGGCATTTCCCTTACATTCCATGGAAGCAAACGTGCCTCATGGACAAAGAAAGCTTAGCAATGTAAAGATCTGTGTATAACTCCCCCGCCCAATATGGCAGCAGAGAGAAGGCGCCAGGACAGCATGCCGGGTACCAGTACGGGAAGACAGTCCGTACTGCCTCGGCATGAAGCCCCAAATTACCTTAGCCCGTCTGACCTCAGTCCACTCGCACGCCCTCCTCCGGTGCACCAACCTGCGAAATGAACATGCACAGCCACATATACATATATAGAAGATCAGGATCGAGAACATCATGATATGAGGACAGCACTAAATTGAGGCATTGAGAAAGCTAACTCGCACCCCTCGCAGCGGCATGACACTACCGCGTCGTCCATCCCCTCCACCCCCACTTGGCCAAAACATAAGAGTGAAAACGTGGGAGGAGGGGGAGGGTGGGAGAGGGGGAGATAAGGGGGGAGAGGAAAGGGAGAGGGAGAGGAAAGGGAGGGGGTAGGGAAGTGGGAGGGAAGCGGAAAAAAAAAAAGGGGGGGGAAGGGGGAAGGACGGGGAGGGAGAAAAAGGGGGGGGAAGGGGGAGAGGGGGAGAGGGGGGGAGAAGGGAGAGGGGGGGAGAAGGGAGAGGGGGAGAGGGGGGGAGAAGGGGGAGGGGGAAGGGAGAGAGAGGGGGGAAGGGTGGGGAGGGAGAAAAAGGGGGGGAAGGGGGAGAGGGAGAGAGGGGGGGGAGAAGGGAGAGGGGGGGGACAAGGGAGAGGGGGAGAGGGGGGGAGAAGGGGGAGGGGGAAGGGAGAGAGGGGGGAAGGGAGAGAGGGGGGGAGGGAGAGAGGGGGGAAGGGAGAGAGGGGGGTAGAGAGGGGGGGGAAGGGAGAGAGGGGGGGGAAGGGAGAGAGGGGGGGGAAGGGGGGGGAGGGAGCAGATCTTCCTCAGTACAATACAGTGCACCCGAGCAATACAGCCCTAAAGCCATCGATACCACCCTGGGTGGGGACATCAACTAATATTAGAGTGCGAAATACATGACAGTGAGCACAAACAAGTGATGCATCCGCACGAGAGGAAGGCTGAGGGCAGCTGGTGACCGTGATAGAGCAAAGAAGGGTCCTGGCAGCAGGGGGATAACCCCAGCGGCCATGGCAGTCCGCCGCACGGTCTCCGTCAGTCACCAACTAGGGGACAGCAGACACGGAGATCCACCCCAGGACCCCAGCGTCCGCTGCTCCCGGCGGGATCTTCAATGATTCCAGAGTACCTGAGGGTCAATGGGCATACAGAGCCAAGTGTGAGACAACTATAGGTGGCAGATGCGGACCTGCACCCCCTATTCCGTGGCTCGCGCCATAAACTGCCGGGATTGATCAGCACAAGTGGAGGGGGGTCAGTGCTTCTGGAAACAAAAAGGGGGGAGAATGGGGGGGAGAGGAAGAGAGGAGGGGGATCCCCTGAGGGAATCAGCACAGGGCCAAAACACCACTCACGGCTGTAGGAGTCCCCTTCTGCACACTTCAGGGTTCTGGTAAAGCCAGCTCAGGACCAGCGGGCCGGGACCCCGAGAGTCCTCGTGAGCGCCGCTGCCCCGAGAAGCGGGGCCTCGAGGAGCTGCCGCCTGATGGACGAACATCTCGATCTGGAAGTCTCGCCAGCCAGTTCGGGAGATCAAGCGGTGGCATGTCGACAAACCGGCACAAAGCTGGCAGATCTTCATGTCTGCGAAGAGTAAAGGAGGCGCCATTACGCCGCACGTTGAGCTGAAGGGGAAATCCCCATCTGTAGATGGCATCCTGAGATCTAAGCCGCTCCAGGAGAGGCTTTAGCATAGCCCTGCGGGTCAGCGTGCCCCTGGAGATGTCCGGGAAGATGGTGACCTGTGCCCCATCAAAGTCCACTGGGCCCTTCAACCACGCCGCCCTTAAGATCTGTTCCTTCACCGTGAAGCGGTGTAAACGGCAGATGACATCCCGCGGTCTGGCGGCATCTTGTGAGCGGGGGCCCAGGGCACGATGCAGGCGATCGAAGATGAATTCCACAGGGGGGTCTTGCGGCACAATGGTGGACAAGATGGCTTGAACTGTGGCCAAAAGGTCTTCACGGCCAGTCGCCTCGGGAATGCCCCGGAGCCGCAGGTTATTACGGCGGCTCCGGTTCTCCATGTCCTCGAGACGCAGCTGCTGTTCCGCCAAAGCATCCGCGTGGGAGGCCTGGTCCCGCTCCAGACGGGCCACCCGGGATTGTAGATCTTCTATGACCGTTTCCCCAGCTGTCACCCGGGCAGTCACCAACGATACATCAGCTGTGATCGCCGCGAAGTCCCGGCGATGCTGCTCTGTCACTTGAGCCACCATGGCCTCCATATCTTGTTTGGTAGGGAGGGAGCGGAGCAAAGCCCAAATGTCCCGCTCCTCCACCGGGTCCGACATCAAGGAGGGCAGCGGGGATTGCAGAGAGCCCTGGGACATTGCCGCTGGTGTGGAGGGTCGGGTGGATGCAGCCGCCAATAGCGGGGATACGGCGGCCGATGCAATACCGCGGCTCGGGCCTACCGCTGGGGACCGCGACCCTTGCGCCGGGGATTCCTGAAAGAAGTTGCGGATGGGAGCTGAGGAGGAAGCCCTTGAAGCAGTCTTCGTCTTGCGGCGTTTGTAGGTGCTCATGTCAGCCTGGATAGCTAATAACAACCGGTCAGGGAGGCTAGGGAGCGGGAGCACCAGGAGAAGACGTCCTCACACCGCCATGACCTAGCCACGCCCCTCCTCTCTTTCCATTAGTGCTCCACCACAGTGCGTACAAAATGCACACTCACCAATCATAAATGTTACACACGCCTTGGATAATTAGGGGTATTTTATCTATTTATTTATTTCAGGTACTTATAGCTGCCAATTTACGCAACGCTTTACATATACATTACACATTCACATCAGTCCCTGCCCTCAAGGAGCATACAATCTAAGGTCCCTAATTCACATTCATACATACATAGTAGGGCCAATTTTATACAGGATCCAATTAACCTACCAGCATGTCTTTGGAGTGTATCACCCAATATTACTCCTCGGTTTACAAGGGCATCCTCTCTTGTGAAGTGACAGGCACCTGTATTTTCCAGTTGTGCTATCCTCCTAGATTATTACAAAATAATAAGACTCTGTTCAAATCTAGGCGTTTTGGGTGATATTCTGCTCTAAGCCTTAGCTCTAAAAGCCCAACAGGACAGATCCCATTTATTTCAATGGTCCCTGTTCACATTAAGCAAAACAAAAAAAAGTACATGAGCTTATTTTTTGTCAGATTACAGATGTTTTTATTTTTTTTTTCATTGGTCACTTATCAAACTAAAAACACCTGCAAAAAAACGCTGCAAAAAAAGCAAAGCCTAGATGTGAATGTAGCCTAAAGCCCCGTACACACGTACCGATTGTCGGCCATAAATATTCGGCCGACGACCGATCGGCCGATTGTAGGCTTGTTAGTATGATGCTTCTGACAGCCGACAGTGCATTTTCGGCCGAACAGAATCTGTCGTGCAGGCATTAAAATTTTTGTTGGCCAACACCAGAACGGCTGATTGTTCACCAGTCAGTACAGGTTTCGGCCGACAGACAGCAGATTAGCAAGACTGGGCATGCTCAGAAAAGAAAAAAACACACGGAAAGTTAACCAGCACATGACATCACTTCTGCAGTCGGCTGTTGTTGGCCGACAAAATTTGTGTGCAGTCTTTTGCAGTTTTCAACAGACACGACAGCCCTGGACAAAAGACGGCCAACGATCAGTACGTGTGTACGGGGCTTTAGGGCTGTAGCTTGGCCCCCTAGACATCCATTGGGCCTGTTTAGGTTGTCTTTTAGGTAAGCCAGCTCTGAACAAAGATACAAAACTACCAGCAACTAAAATATTCTAACCTTTGCTCACTCTATTAAAAATGTGTGTTTGTTTCTGTTCCTGTTAGAGATATTGGTCTGAGTACAGGTAGTGGTAGGAAATCTCCCCAGTGATTACACAGATGGCTGAAAAAAAAAATTACAGAGGTCAAAATAAAAAATGTAATCTGCAGTTGGGAGTTAAACTATACAGTTATTGTAATTTTTAAAATCTGTACACTACAAAAATCTTGATAATAGCATTTTAAAATGGTACAGTTTTTAGCATTGCAATTAAAACAAAAGTATATTGTTTTTGGTTGTACTTTATAAAACTGGCGACACCTATGTAAATTAGTACCGCAGTTGCAAAGTTCTGATCATATGCATCTCTTTAAAAACTAATGAGTTTGACTCTTGTCTTAGAGTTTTTTTTCTTTTTTTTTAAAGTCCGTTTTTAAAGTCCGTGTCTAATTTTACTAAATTAGTCCATAATCATACTAAATTAGTCCATAATCATACTAAATTAGTCCATAATCATCTGTTTACTTAAGGTACTATTATTAAGCATTTCTGTGATAATTAGATCTCTTACTATACTTGCCATTTCACATTGCACCCTAGTAAATAATAAAGTACTTTTTGGCATTACTAGTTTCTGTATTCTGTTCTTGTGTGGCCTGTATATTGACATTTATTTGGTCCTATGCTTTTTCAGCTTTTATATGTCTTTTATATATTTAAAGATGTGAAAATAGTTCAAAAGTGCAGAGCATTATTACTCACCTCATCAGGCAACATCTGGTGACATTCCAGTCCTTATGTTTGTTGTTGGGTATACCTTTATTAGAGAAAGGATATTATTATTTTCTCATTGTTGCAAAGCAGGTTTTACCAAGAACCATAGAATATAACATGTGACAAATTGTATATTCCTTTGAAAATTTGACCTTTTTTCAATGTCAAGTGACCAGATGATTACACTTTATTTTTTAAAAAGGCTGACTCCTTTTTTTTTTTTAGAAGGACTTGAAGCTGAACTGTTTTTAAATGACCTTGACTCATAATCATTAGGTAAAAATAGGTACTATTAGCATTTTTCTTCAAACAACCTTAGTGTTCCAAAATGGAGAAACATAAAATTGAGATTAAACATTTGCACCTTATAAAACAGAAAGCAAGTAAAAATAATTTATGGGTGGAAAATCATACCATACTGAATAGATTTGTCTGTTTGTGATCAGAGGAGCTACAAGAACTCACATTTTCATTCTTGTATAGAATACATAGACCATAATCATTTCTTCTCATTATAGACCTTACAATATCATGTCCATACAACAATTATGAAGGCATAGGCAAAGCTGGATTAAAGTGTATGTATGGCAAAAACCGTTTTATTTGTACACAGATGTTTATTGCTATCTAGAATTCCATTAGAGATGTTTCCCCTCACTTACTGTCTTGGGTGAGTTTTAGCAGAGAGGAGGTGAATGAAAATCAGACACAGTCAGCAGTAGACTTCCCATACTCCCCTTTTTTTTTTCTGCCGGATTTGGTGTAGCAGAGTTTTTTTCTCACTTCTGATAAGGTAAAAGCATTCACACAGTGACAGTAGGTGGAAGGTAATTACTCTAACAGAGTCCCAGATAGCAGTAAAAACATAGTGGTGGCACTAATGAATTCCTACTCTTTTTAAATAAAAAATGGTTATGTATACACTGTAACCTTTGAGTAAGACTGTAAACTTTAGGAGGTAACCAGGATGCCTTAAAGCTTGTTTGGCTGTACATCTCCTATGGATCACAGGAGTGCTGTTTGTTCTCTGCTAACGTCACAGAAGTAGGTCCAGGCACCGCGTCATCACAATATTGGAAGTCAGGATCCTCCAGGTGCCTGAAATGACACCCAGCTCAGCCTCCCAGCGAGCCGCTGAGAGGCTGAGCAGGCCGCTCCCCACCCGAGCTGCTGAGAGGCTGAGCAGGCTGCTCCCCACCTCTCTATGGCCCAGCACTCCAGTGAGTGAGGAGGGGGGCAGAGCAGAGAGCTGCTGACTGACAGTCACAGCTCTCTGCTTGGGGAGCTGTTAGAACCGAGTGATCTGCGGTATTTAATCACTTGGTTCTCAGTGCAGAGGCATCGGGGGACTGATGCTGCATCCACCTAGGTTAGAAATAGAAAAAAAAAAACTTCTCTATTGAAGTGGAATAAACTTTCCTCTATTGTTTGTACCTATAGGTAAGCCTATAATAAGATTTACCTTTAGGTACTGTAAATATCACCTAAATATGCACCATTTAGTCAATATTTACTGTATATGCAGCTGATGACATCATCGGTGCACGCTCTCTGAAGGAACGACTACCCGTGCTGTTTCTTCAGAGCCCTGAGGCGGGATCAGCGGCTCCCGTGCACATTCACATAGCCGAAGCCAGACGGGAGATGGGTGAAGATGGATGCGGCCTCCTGCGATGACAATGAGGGATTTGTTTGCAGGTAAGTTTCACATAATGTACTTGTATGCCATGCATACTAGCACACTATGCCTTTACTTTTGCAGGACAGAAAAAAAAAAAAGCGGCCTCTTTAAATAAATCTCTGTAAACACAAGACAGTACTTACAAACTTTTTGCAGATTGTGTTCCTGGTGGGAATTGGAGTGTCCAGCACTGCAAGCCATTTTTATTTTTCAGACAAACTAAATAGGTCAATAATAAGCTGTTTACCTGTTATACATGGAAGTAAAACATTCAATAATAGCTTAACCCATATTTCTGTCTCTGACCACACTGGGGAGATTTTCCCTTGCTTTCCATCTCTTTGAATTGCAAGAAAAAAAAGGAGAAACAGTTGTCACCAGTACATGAAGGTAGGAACAACAGTTAAAAGATTATCAGAAATTCATATGAAGGGGAAAGCTCTGAGGACGTCACCGGAAGTGACGAAACGCGTCAGCTTGGACCGCATAGCGTCGTTGCGTCACGCAGGTGGAGCGCAAGCCGAAAGCCAGCTCACCATTCCGCGAGGAGGACGTGCAGCCCGCGCCGCTGACTACCAGTGACACTGTACTTCTGCTTTTTATTATCTTTAACCCGTTTATTGGGTAATAAACTCTTTGAACTCTAATACTATTTGGAGCATTCTTTTTCCCTCCCTACTACACCTGGTTGTTTGCCCTGGAGCCTAAGGAGCTGTTACCAGCCCATAGGACTACACATAAAGGGAACCCATTTAGCCCAGGGGGCTTTTAAGCTCGAATGGTTCTAGTGCCATATGGCATTTAGGACCCACTAGATCTGGTAAGTGACCCAACTTATTAATTCACTCGGGACCAGAAATCGCTGACATAGCCAATCAAGCCTGAGCACGTGCACCTTGAATTCTGAAGATTCACTTTCACTAAGGACATTATATCTTTTTGATCACAAAGTCACCGTATACTCTGGACTGTTCATTTATTCATTTTTATATTGTTGATTGTGATCTATTGATTTTATATTTTTATATTTTATACACTCAGTCACCTATGCACTTTATGGCACCGTTTTAACTATTTATTTGGAATTTTGATGATCTACGTATATTTATTTATTTATTGATATTATTTCATGATATACCTTTTGATTACATACTCACATTTATCATAGAAGTTGGCATGGATATTGCTATCCATTATTTATTTAACAGCAAGCGCTGTATTTGGTCTATTTATAAGACCATTCACCTTTTAGCATACTTTTTTTCCTACAGCAGCTGCTTCTTCACCAATTTATTTATATATTTATTTATTTACTCCCAGGTATACAGATTGTTTGCACATAATAATACACCCTTTCCCATCGGCGCGTGGAATATACTCTGTATATTTTTTACATAGAAATTCATACTGTATGACAAGTGAGATTATTAACCACTTTAAGACCGGAAGATTTTCCTGCTTAATGACCAGGCCCTATTTTGCGATTCGGCACTGTGTTACTTTAACGGACTACTGCGCGGTCGTGCAACTCTGTACCCAAATAAAATTGACGTCCTTTTTTTCCCATAAATAGAGATTTCTTTTGGTGGTATTTGATCACCTGTGCAATTTTTATTTTTTGCGCTATAAACAAAAAAAAGCGTCAATTTTGAAAAAAAAAACAATATTTTTCACATTCTGCTATATAACATAAAAAAAATGTAAAAATCAAAATTTTCTAACATTTTGGGCCAATTTGTTTTTTGCTACATATTTTTGGTAAAAAAATATCGCAATAAGCGTTTTTTTGATTGGTTTGCGCAAAAGTTATTGTGTCTACTAACTATGGGAAAGATTTATGTAATTTTTATTGTTTTTTTTACTAGTGATGGTGGCGATCTTTTGCAGGACTGCAACATTGAGGCGGACAGATCACATCCCTAACTGACATTTTTGACACTCTAGGGGGTACCAGTGACATTACTACAGTAATCAGTGCTAAAAATATGCACTGTTACTGTAATAATGCCATTGGCAGGGAAGGGATTAACAGTAAGGGGTTAAATATGACCCTAGGGGAGTGATTCTAACTGTGGGGGGGGGGGGGGGTTGGGCTTGTGAGATGACCATAGAGACATGTGATCCTATATAGCAGGATCACATAGTCTCTGTGATCATCTCAGGGAGAAAGACGAAACGGCTGTTTTAACGGTGCGCGCTCGTCCCCTAGCCTCCTGAGAGCGAGCGACGTAGAGCTACGTCGCTTTTCCCAGGAGCGGCTGCCTGCTGCAGTAAATCTGTGGCGGGCGGTTGTCAAGTGGTTAATTAATACTGCATGAAACAATAAGTAGTTTAAATGCTTCATGATGCAGGTAAAACAAATCTTAAATCAATAATAAACCCAAGTGCAAACATTTATTATTTTGCTGCTTAATGCTTACCAGTTCTTAGATATGGTGGCTGCATTTGTTTTCTTTTATTGGTTTTCTTTCTTATATTTTTGCCTAGTGATCTAGTCAGTAACTCTGTTGTAACAGAACAAGTACAGAACAAGCTGTCAGTAACTCTGTTGTTTTTCAACAGAACAAGCTATGCTGGAGATGTATAAGTGAGAGGGTTGGGAATCACTTGTTAAGTCAATACCCTATAGTCAGTATCTCTGCATTAGGTTAAATTGTTCTAGTTAAAGTAGTTATAAACCTTAATTTTTTTTGTAAATAATAATATTAACAAACATGCCTATACTCACCTGCTCTTTGCAATCGTTTTGCACAGAGAAGCCTCGATCTTCTTCTTCTGGGGTCCCCCACTGGCACTCCAGGCCCCCTCCTCTTCATCGAATGCCCCAACGGAAAGCAAATTTCCTTGGGGGGGGCACCCATGCGGGCTCGCTCCAGAGTCCGGTTGCTGCATTAATTGACACAGACAGCTGGACTCGGTCCAACCCCTAATCTCATGTCACAGGATTTGATTGACAGCAGCGGGAGCCAATGGCCAATCGTGGTGTGGTAGGATGGGCTCCCATTATTTACCGACATTGCTTCACCTGGAAGGCCAGGTTGACTTGGGTCTGGCTGTGCTCCTTTGATGGGTGGACTGTGGTGTCTGCCTATAACCACTCCTTGCTTTAATAGCTTATGTGGAGATCAGGGAGGCAACAGATGTACTGGCAGTGCTTCCGAGTGGGTGATGCCTGCTAAAGTGATGATGTCATGGTAGGTATATAATAATAAAGCCAGCGCTTATCCTCACATAATTAGCATCAATAATCAATAAATATAAGTGAATAAACAATTATTAATGTGCTAGATCAGCAATAAATAATCTAAAAAATTCAAAGTGCTCCTAGTGCCATCCAATGTACAAAAAATAAAATATATACATAAAGGCATAAATAATCAGTGAAGTGCAAACTGCTGTGACAAAGGTGCTAAGTGCAAAAAAAAAAATAAAAAATATAGATCCAGGGACGTCAATATATATACACTCTTCTTCCCAGTGTGACTAACTGTACTTCCAAAATAGATATAGTGAACAAAGTGACAGGTGCACAACAGCTGCGTAATAGTAGGATGATAATATGATGTATAGAACTAATATACAATGAAATCATCAAAAAAATAGCCGATAAATCAAGTCCATTTAGTGATCTGTTGCAGCTTCAATCATCATACAGTGAAAGTGGCATAAAATCAATTGGTGTAAAATCAGGTGAGTAATTCCAGGAACCAAACAGTGAGTGGTGATAGGGAGATGTGCAAAGCTTCTGGGTGTGCTACACCCTTACCTTACTGCTGTAAGGTTACAGCATTTGAATGGTGTTAATCCCGTGTTCCTGTGTGTATCCAAAGGAGATGCTGGGAGGGGGTATTTAAATTGGATCCTTTCCGACTTTCCGGGAGGGAGCTGTTAATGTCCTGTGTGCTTCCGAATGGGGGCAGACAAGCAGAAAACTTCCTCTGGTGTAGTATTTCACAACATTTATTGAGCATTTATTGAGCAAATAAAGTAGCAACTTACATTTAAAATCACAGTCTTCGGTGTGTACAGCTATCAGTTACAAGCAAGCCATGATGCCGCACTTCCGCATCCAGTCTCTGTCCCTGCATCTCTACGCGTATCGTCACCGCCCACGTGACTTCTTCAGGAGCTCCCACCCCCGCTCGTTCCCTAACATGTCCGCGTGTGTGACCGGCGGACCCGATGTCCGACGGCCACTCGCGATCTACAGGTGGAGAGGGAGAAAGGCAGGCGGCAGATGTAAACAAAGCCGCCTGTCATTCTCCCTGATTTAACTGCAGAGATCATACGATGCTGCTATGTAGGATCGTATGTCTCTGTGGTTACATCACTAGCCACACCCCTTTACAGAAAGAAGCACGCTCCTAGGGACACACTTAACCCCTTGATCACCAATAAAGTTAACCCCTTCCCTGCCAGTGTCATTTTTATAGTAACATGGCATAAGTATAGCACAAAAATGTCAGTTAAGGGTCCGATCTGTCCGCCGCAATGTCGCAGTCGCCGCAATTACTCGTTAAAAAAAAAAACAATAAAAATGACAAAAATCTTTCCCTTAGTTAGTAAATGAAATAACTTTTACGCAAACCAAGCAGAAAACAAATTGGCCTAAAATGTTAAAAAATTTTGATTTTTAAATTTTTTGGGGGGGAATTTCATATAAAAAAATTTGAAAAATATTCTTATTTTTTCAAAATTTACGCATTTTTTTGTTTATAGCGCAAAAAGTAAACATCGCACAGGTGATCAAATACCACCAAAAGAAAGCTCTGTTTGTGAAAAAAAAAGGACGTCAATTTTGTTTAGATACAGCATTGCACGACCGCGGAATTGTCCGTTAAAGTCATGCAGTGCCGAATCGCAAAATAGGGCCTGGTCAGGAATGGGGTAAAATCTTCCGGGGCTTAAGTGGATAACAGTATAAATTTGTTGTCCCCTCAAAATAACTCAACACACAGCCATTAATGTTTAAACCGCTGGCAACAAAAGTGAGTACACCCCTAAGTGAAAATGTAAAAATTGGGCCTAATTAGTCATTTTCCCTCCCCAGTGTCATGTGACTCGTTAGTGTTATAAGGTCTCAGGTGTGAATGGGGAGCAGGTGTGTTAAATTTGGTGTTATCGCTCTTACTTTCTCATACTGGTCACTGGAAGTTCAACATGGCACCTCATTAACAGGACAGGTTCCACTCAGAACAGGCCTCCACATGGTTGACCAAAGAAGTTGAGTGCACCTGCACAGCCTAATATCCAGATCTTGTCTTTGGAAAATAGATATGAGTGCTGCAGCATTGCTGCAGAGGTTGAAGGGGTGGGGGGTCAGCCTGTCAGTGTTCTGACCATACCCCACACACTGCATCAAATTGGTCTGCATGGCTGTCATCCCAGAAGGAAGGCTCTTCTAAAGATGATGCACACGAAAGCCCACAGTTTGCTGAAGACAAGCAGACTAAGAACATGGATTACTGGAACCATGTCCTGTGGTCTGATTAGTTCAAGATAAACTTATTTGGTTTAGATGGTGTCAAGCATGTGTGATGGCAGCCAGGCGAGGAGTACAAAGACAAGTGTGTCTTGCCTAAAGACAAGCATGGTGGTGGGAGTGTCATGGTCTGGGGCTGAATGAGTGCTGCCGACACTGGGGAGCTACAGTTCATTGAGGGAACCACCAATGCCAACATGTACTGTGACATACTGAAGCAGAGCATGATCCCCTTCCTTCGGAGACTGGGCCGCAGGGCAGTATTCCAACATGATCACTACCCCAAACACACCTCCAAGACGACCATTGCCTTGCTAAAGAAGCTGAGGGTAAAAGCAATGGACTGGCCAAGTATGTCTCCAGACCTAAACCCTATTGAGCATCTGTGGGGCATCCTCAAACGAAAGGTGGAGGAGCGCAAGGTCTCTAACATCCACCAGCTCCGTGATGTCATCATGGAGGAGTGGAAGAGGACTCCAGTGGCATCCTGTGAAGCTCTGGTGAACTCCATTCCCAAGAGGGTTAAGGCAGCGATGGAAAATAATGGTGGCCACACAAAATATTGACACTTTGGGCCAAATTTGGACAATCTCACTTAGAGGTGTACTTACTTTTGTTGCCAGTGGTTTAGACATTATTGTCTGTGTGTTGAGTTATTTTGAGGGGACAGAAAATTGACACTGTTATAAAAGCTGTACACTCACTACTTTACACTGTAGCAAAGTGTAATTTCTTCAGTGTTTTCACATAAAAAGATATAATAAAATATTATATACGCCAATCGAGCTGGACGTCTTGAAGGAGAGCTCCGTCTCGCCAGCTTCCTAATCTGTGGCCATCCGCCGCTTGTTCCCCTTCTGCTGCCACCAAACCTTCGCAGGATACTCCCTGGGACCCGCTACATCACTCAGGGCACATAGTTGTTGCCTACACATCCTCTGAAGCCGCGGCCTCTCCTAGCTTCTGGGGACTTCCGACAGGCGATCCACGGACACTAACCACCTGCCTTGGCCCCCTGCGACTGCCAGCCTCCTCTACGGCCTTGAAATTCAGCTGCAAAGAGGCACCCGGGATCGCGGCCTAGTCGCCCTGGAAGCCACGATCTCTACTACAGCAGTGACCCACACACCGCCAGGCTTCGGGTAAGCACCATACCTCACAAGGCAATACCCTTCTGCCCTAGCAGCAGTATCTGGACTTCCTGCTCTCTGCCCCCAATATATCTACATGTACTGCTTGCTATAGTGGCATGCATTCCGCTACACATCCTGCACATTGCAACATACTGCCTATATGCAGCAACAGGTTTAAACAAGCTGAGCATCTGCCATATACCTGTCACTGATGTAACTAAATTCCACCGCTTCAGTCCTATTCTCACGCGGTAGCGTGGTCCGCAGCAGATCCAGATGATTGATTGTGGGGAGCGTATCCTGGCCATGGCGGAGTGAGGATATGCGCTGAGCAAGCTCCGGCCATCTCCCTTGTAATTATCTGCTTTAATACCATTCCAGAGCAACAGGAATGAGCACCGGCCACCGGCGGAGGTCACGACAGCCCTTACGTACTTCTCCGCGCGCGCACATTCACCGATTCTTCCCTGGGACCCATTCGGCCTCAGCCCATGCGCAGACCCCCAGCCTGAGTACTGTTCCTGTGGCCGCTACCTCAATGTCAAGCGCACAGGTACCCCTCGTTCTCTTCCCTCATCACCCGCGCCCCTCCAGACACCTTTGGGAGCCGGGATGGAGGCCGACCTTCGGGCTTTGATTCAGGCCTTGCCCACGAAACATGACATGGAGGCCATGGTGCTCCGAGTGGAAGAGGCGCACAACAGAGACTTCCAGGCGGTACGGTCGGATATTCAACAACTGTCAGACCGGGTCACGGTCGGAGAGACGTCTATCGCTTCTCTTGAGGTACGTGTGGCTCAGCTGGAGCAGGGACAGACATCGCAGGCGTGGTATGTCACCTCGCTGGAGGAAATGGAGGATCGCAGCCGGAGGAATAACCTGCGGCTAAGGGGCCTGCCTGAAAGCCACTGAGCAAGAATCTCTACAGCCTACTATACTAGCCCTGTGCCACCGTCTTGTGCCATCCATACCGCAAGCTAATCTTAAATTTAACAGGGTGCACCGTGCCCTGGGCCCACGTTCTACGGATGTGGACAGACCTTGTGATGTCATTTGCCGACTGCACAGGTATTCTCACAAGGAGATGATCATGAGGCAAGCTTGGGAGGTTGGTGACATTGATTTTGACGGTGCCAGGGTCAGAATCCACCTCTCTCGTGCTACACTGCAGCGGAGGGCTCTGCTGCGCCCACTCCTGGAGAAAATCAGATAGGCAGGCTGCATGTATAGTTGGGGGTTTCCTATCTCCCTGATGGTGTGCAAAGGCACGTCCTCATTCTCGCTCCACCATCCCGATGACCTCCCGGCTCTCTTCGGATTCCTGGACATTGCTTAAAATATTTACAAAAATATAAGGGGTGTACTCACTTTTGTGAGATACTGTGTATATATATATATATATATATATATATATATATATATATATATATATATATACGTTATATCGTCAAAACTACTTAGTTTATCCAGGTGAATTGTATCTTGCTGTTACAGGACAAATTTAACCTTCTTTTGGTTGTAAATGGTAATGGATATTTTTTTTCAAAGGAAAACCCACCACAAAAAAGCATAAAATATTTATATTTTAATTTAGCTATATATTTCTTGCCATTGCCATGACCTATCACCAAAGAACAGCCCAAAACAAACTCTGCCACTCCTGATGATCACAGCAATATTATACCCATCGTAGGACCCAGAAAATAAAGCAATAGTATGCATTTTCTTTTTTATACTAGCTAAAACACACTGACACTAACTAACCCTGATACTAAAATGAAAAATGCTTTTTTTCCTACCTAAAACTCACTGACCATTGCCTTTGACCTTGACCATTCCTTTTGACCCTAATCCTGACACTGGCCTAGATCAAACCCTAATCTAGCAATTTTATTTTATTTCATTCACAACTTTGTTTTTTGTTTACAATCTTCTTCTTCAGCGTGGAAAAAAAAGATACAATGCATCTTTTTCTCCATTCAAGAGGAGAAAAAGTACAAGGTGAAGTGCTCAGTGACTGACCACTGTGATAACTAATCACAGGCTGTCAACACACAACACATATGCGGCCCCACAGTAGAAGACCCACATCTGTAAGGCCGAATATGTGCATACGTTTAGAGAGAAGGGGTTAACATAGATGTTAAAATAGATAAGTAAACCATAACATCGAGGGGACTGTAAACAATTGCTATGTTTTTCACCTTTTAAACCTTTTTTTATATCCCAGTGCTGCTGATCTCCAATCTTTCAGCCACTTCCTTTTGTACAATTATTTGTTCCATTGTTGGACCATGCCCGTAAATGTGTGTTGACATGCTTGCTTGTGGTCTTCAGTAGGGGCATATATGAGAGGGGGCCAACAAAGGAGCAGAAATGGGACACAGTTCTTGCGAGGTACCAGGACATGCCTGAAGAGGGTCACCAGGTCTTGTTTTAACGTAAACTGCAAATATAAAAATAACTTATGAAATAGCATTAACATGTTAAAGCTTGCATGATAATTTGGGGATTTTTTTAACTCAAAGCTTTCGTTAAAAAAAATAAAAAATCATGAAGGTTGTAAAGTATTGCTCTTGAATACTAGCAATTTCCTAAATCGGGGACTTTAAATTTTTCTCTCTACTTATGGTATGTGTCTTGCAGAAATGCATTTATTCTGCAAGGTTTAAATGGGCTCATTTCACAGTAATCTATTGCAAAATAAATATCAGGTGTTATAAGGGACCAATTTTTTTCCTGTTATTGGGAACGCTTTTAGGATTGGCAGGAACATACAATGACTAAACGTGTTAGAAAAGCATTCACTTAGCTTTTGGGTAAAATCCAAATTTAACGAGGCGTATAAATGCTGCAAATGGCATCTGAACACAGCAGAAACAACATTTTAAAGATTACAATTCAAAACAAAGAAAGATTTAAACTGCCAAACCAATCAATACCATTCTGGATAAAAATACTCAAGCGGCTATTACTTTTCTAATGTATATACCTTGGCGCTTTTTTATGTTTTTCTGGTACATGATGCCTTGCCACAAAGAATTTATTTGGAACATAGCTGGCAGATAATTTTAGACATAATTCATTTTTCTAGCTTTTTTTAAATAGACCCATACCCACCCCAAACCTGGAGTTTGCCAATTAAAATATAAACCCTAATTATGAAAAAAAAATATATAAACCCTAGTTAAATGACATTTTCTACCTAGCATGCTGGGGCATCCAATCAAAGCCATAATTAGAATCATGAAAGTTGCTCTGGCTGTTTTTAAGCAAGCAAGAGTTGTACTGGATTTGTTGTTATCCAACATTTGCTTTTCCAAATTACTTTGTGTTATTAAAGAACCAAAGAGCATGTAGAGAGAGTGTATAGAATATATCTCCAAAGAACAAGGGACTTTTAAGGAAGTGTTGACATCAATGAGGTGAGCACATCATCATAATTAAAATAAACACATTTTATTAGTATTCCAATATGTCAAAAACATTGTTGTTAAAATTCAGTATTGGTACAGCTGAGACAGTACAGTCCAATATCAACATAATATTATATGTAGATGTGGTCCTTCATGTTTCGCAGAGGCTGTTTCTTCAGGGAACCTTATTTTTCATCTACAACTTTAAAATTTCAAAGGTAGAAAAGATATATATTATACTATACACCCTACATTGAAATACATACATCACATAGATATTTCATTCAAACTTTTATGCTCACCAACAAAAATCATATTCAGTTTTCATGGTCTCCCAATGGTCTCCCAATGGTGTGATGTAATGGCCATTTGATGATGACCTTCTGACTGTCTCTCTGACCTTCGTCATAACCACTGAAATGACTTTATTATAATTACATGAGGGTATGAGCTGGTTGCTGGACCCCTTTCCTAACTCATCTTATTTGCCACCTCTGGACATATAACCATTTACTCTATCCACACATTATATCATGCCAAATAGCTGACCCCTACCACATGTGTAGCACCATACATAACACACTGACATAGGGAAACGACCCACCCCCAAAGATAATCTATGACCAAAGGTCACATACATACCCCAAGCGGATGCCATACAGGCACACCACAGATAATAACAACCACACAACCCTGGGATCATGACCCCCAACTAACCACTAGCGACCACATTTCCCAGTGTAATGTCTACAACTAACCACTAGCGGCCACATCTCCCAGTGTAATGTCTATCCACACATTCTATCTGGCGTTATATAATGTATGGATAGAGTCAATGGTTAATTGTCCAGAGGTGGCGAATAAGATGAGTTAGGAAAGGGATCCAACATCCAGCTCATACCCTCATGTAATTATATATAATTCATTACAGTAGTTGTGACGAAGGACAGGGAGACTGGGTACAGTAGTCCGATATCCCTCAGACTTGACTCCGGTGTATACTGAGTGTCAGTAGGTCATCATCAATTCGTGACTACATCACACTATTAGGAGACAGTGAAAAACTGAATACGATTTCTTTGGTGAGCATAAAAGTTAGAATGAAATATCTATGTGATGTATGTATTTCAATGCGGGATGTATAATATATATCTTTTCTACCTTTGAAATTTTAAAGTTGTAGATGAAAAATCAGGTTCCCTGAAGAAGCAGTCTCTGCAAAACATGTTGGACCACATCTAAATAACATAGTATGTTGATATTGCACTGTACTGTCTCAGCTGTACCAATACTGAATTTTATTAACAATATTTTTAACGTATTGGAATACTAATAAAATTTGTATATTTTTATTATGGTGGTATTGTGCTCACCTCATTGGTGTCAAACTTCCTTAAAAGTCCCTTGTTCTTTGGAGATATATTCTATATACTCTCTACATGCTCTTTGGTTATAATTGTATACTGGGATGTATTGACTGTATCTAGAACTGATACTGTTTACTAAATACTTATTGTTATTAAATTGCATCTAGACCGAAGAACAGAAATGTAATATTCTTTTATTGTGGTGGTTCTCATCTTTTTTCTTTTTTTTTACCTTTTTAATCTGGCGATTCTATCAATAACACATCTTCTGTCCCAGTGTTACAACACTCTCTCACTGCACTGTATTTTTGGCAAAGCAGTGTTGACTGACTACGGCGAGACAACAAAAATCACCCCCTTCACCAGACCTGAGGACAAGTTGACAAGAAGGCATCCCTTCTCTCCAATCCAATAGTATCTGGTAAGTATCAGAATGGGATGGCACCGGGTGTCTGCAGGGGAGACATAAAGTTTAATCAGAAGACAGTCAGGGGTCTGCTAAAATGCTGAAGATACTCAGACCAGATCTAGTGCAGGAAGCTGAATTGCAGGTCAGGACCTTGAATCCACAGTTACAGGAAGCAGAGATGTAGTCAGGATTCCTAGTGAAACACATCCATCCAGTTGGATATAACATTCTGGAGACTATTAAAAAAGGCACTGTGTGACCATATGGTTTTATCTTTAAGGTCAGCAGCCAATTTATTCACTGCTGGCTGGTGGTGGATATTTCTCAGCAGGGAGGATCACTTCAGCACTTATAATATTAGAGAAGTGGATGTTGTTGGTATCGGAGAACTATATATATACCTGCGGCAAAATTTGCTTACCTATTTGCACTGGTTTTGATTGTCACTTTGAATCACTACATTGGATGTGGGCACATTATGGACTAATGAAAGATTTGTGGATTTTTCACATTCAGTCTTATTTGATTTATGCATTTTAGCTTTATAAGAATGATCTTGCATAGGTGATAGATACTATTTGCAATATTTTGAACAAGTACACCATTCATATATACTTTATTTTCTGATCAATATTGTTTGAGTTCACTTTAGAAATGGTTGCAGCAGTTCACTAAGAAGGTTGAGCTATAAAGTTTTTACATAGCAGCGCATAAGTATTTTACATTATCAGGCACCAGAAGTAGCTATGCAGAAAGCAGTAGTTAGAGTCCAGGGCAAAGTCAATACCTTAAGGCAATCTAGAAAATGTGTCTCCTAAAAGAAAAGGGAAGAACTGTTGATGACTAGATGACTAGTAAGAATAGCAATATGGAGTCATCTGCTTACTTATTTAGAATCAATACACCTTTTGGCAAGCAGTGGGAGGAGATCCGGTCCATACTTGAAAAGCACTGAAACATTATCACCCTTTAACCTCAAGTGGCCAGTATTGTGGGCCCTAGGCCACAAATGGTGGTCAAAAGTGCAAGGAGTCTGGCAGATGAGCTGGTGAGGTCTGCATTTCTCAGAATTACCCCCCAAAATTGGTCAACTGGCCATCCACAGATGAAAGGCATGTTCCCATACAGAAAATGCCATATATGTAAATTTGTCGATAGAACATGTTTCACCGATGCAGACCGACAAAAAACATATTCGATTAAGCAATTTATTAATAGCAAAATGCCTTGTGTGCTCCATCTACTGGAATGCCCTTGCTGTAAATTCTATGTGGGGAAAACAAAATGCCCACCTAAAGTCCGCAACCATGAACATCTGTCAAGCATACGGGGTGGTGATGATGAGACACTGACCATCCTGCACTTTGCGCAGTTTCACAAAGGGCAACCTCAAGGCCTCAAGGTAAAAGGTTTTTTATGCCTTGAAGTTGTCAAATAGAAGGGGAGATTATAATAAAATCCTTCTCCAAAGGAAAAAGAAATGCATATTCTGGTTTGGAACTTCAACCCTAAAGGGGTTAAACATGGAATTAAACTTGCAGGTGTTCTTATCACCATGACTTTATGGATGTATCTTGAGCTACATGTGCATAATATCCCATCAGTGAACTCACTCCCTGCTCTGATATTTAATGTGATGAATTCAGATAGAATATGTTCCACCTAATTTTGAGATATAGACTCTTTTTCTCATGTGGTTGTTGTTTGTATCTTAATTTGATTAATAATCATCACTCCTTGTTATTTAGAACATTACACACGACAATGTGTGTGTGTTTGCCTTTTTTAGTAATCCTGAATGAATGGTATTTTATTTTAAGGTATGGTGCCCTTCTGTCAATGGCAATAAAATGGCGCAATATTTCGGTTCTCACTCACACATAGAACGCAGCCCCTTTATGGGTTAAGAAATAGGTGTGTCCTGGTCTAAAGGACATCCCTGGATATCCTGAATCCATTATGGGGACTTTGTTCAGTCTTTAAAAGATCAGGCAACCAAGTATCACGCTACCCTGAGGAAGCTTGTACTTTTGGTGCGGACGAAACGTGGTCCCGTCCACGCAGGTGTCATTCTCACACTGCTAAACATTTCTTATTTGACTTGAAGCTGCAATAGCGGAGACCATTCCAGCGGGCGGCGCAGAGGGAAGTCAACATCCAAGTAATATATACTGAAAGCCAGAGCACTGTCAGAGGCAAATCCACTCATCAGATACCCACCAACCAAGGGTGATCTCAAAAGCCTCCAGCGATGTCACTGAGTCACGTAAAGGACCGTGAGTATACCTTAAGTAGTCAGACTTCCTGGCCTGGGTGTCTTTGACAGCCCCTGTGGTTCTATTGCACTTGGCTGTCTATATCAATAGCTAACTGAATTGTGCTTGAACGGATATGGGAACTGACACAGGGGTGTCATATTTCGTTGGTTCTGCACTCAGAATACTTAGGATATTGTAGCATTAAGGACATGTATACTCTATAAACACTGATCTATGCATAGATGTTACATTGCAATTCTTGGTGATTTGCCACCTGTCGGTTGTATTGCCTTTTACATTTGGTTCCCCTGAGTTTACCACTTTATTCTATCAATTTAACCAACTGAACTGTCACCTGCTGGTCTCCTCATCGGTCTATTGTTATTTTTTAAGAAGTACAAGCCTAACTACTGTCTGAACTTTAGGACCTTGTGTTGCCCTCTGCCTTGATATCATCAGGTGATGTTTGGAGGGACTACATTATATTATAAATTAAGATTGTATCAGCAAGTGTCTGATCTGTATTCACAGGTTAAATAGTGTGCCTTGATGTTACCCACAGGCGTGTATGGCCAATTACTGGCTAAAACAACAAAAGGGGGTTTCCTGGGCTTCACTCTGACCACTTTAAGCAATCATTTTTTTATCTATTTCAACCCCCGCTATTTAATTGGTGTGTGGTGGTGTGCTTGAGACCCCAGGGGTGTTTTAATGGCAACAATGTCAATTTTAACCCTGTTGTGCCATCAACCTTTTGTTCTAAATAGTTTTCAATATTTAAAGGAACATTTTCAAATAAAATACTGCACTATTTCTTGCTTAACTGTGAGCAGCTGCAGGAACTACAATTTGACAGACTATTGTGTAACAGTCAAAAAAAGAACAAGTGCTGCACTAGAATATTTCAACACATAATAAAAAAATGCAAATTGACTGTGCAGGGTACCAACAACAAATCTCAATGCATAACTGAATACATATATTCACATAAAAAGTGTTAAGTGCTTATAAAGTGCAGCTATACAATTGAAAAATGTGCAAAAAAAGAAAAGTGCATAGAAAGTGGAAGCTACTGGTGTTCAACTTACGGTAGTTGTTGGTAAGGGAAATCACATATGTCCTTTCAAGATATCCCCGCGGTGAGCACAACCACCACCCAAGGAAGGATTGGGTATGCTTACCAAAATGCATGGACCCAAATGCCAGAAGCACTGAGTCAAACAGGCAGCAGGAGAAATATATCTCCAAAGCGGTAGTCTGTAAAATGAATCTCACAATCCAACTTCATATCTCTTGGGGGAAATGACTTCCCTCTCAATAATGTAGTCTAACCATCATGAAAGGTAAAACATCTAGGCATAGTGTTAAACTATTGACACAATTTTTATCATAAAGGCATACAGAAAAACGTTTACTCAAATCCTTTCCCACACTGGATCATACAAGCAAGATGGAACGCAATGACATGCATGAGACTCGACCCGACACGTTTCCTCTAATAAGACATCATCTGGGGTATGGGTCCACATCCATAATTGCCAATATGTATATTTAAATATGTATATATATATATATATATATATATATATATATATATATATATATATATGACAAAAAACATGTGTTTAGTCCTCTATGTAGTCAGTGGGTAAGAAAAGTTCAACACATAAGCAGCGCTGGAAAACCCTATTCAAGAGTCCACATTAGTGAATGAGACAAAGTTCACAGGAGAGTGAATTCCACAGATAAAGATATAGGGAAAAAAACTTCCACCACACCACGTGTCCCCCTTAGGTATTGTTCACTCACCAGATATCAAAGTAAAAGAGCCTTTAAATATCCTCCTGAAACACCGGATGCTGACCACTCCACGATTTTTTGGCACAGAATCTCCCCAATCTGTATACCATATACCAAGCGATCCAACTCCAGTATATCAGGCAGTGAATACACAAACGAGAAAAGGGCTCATAGGGCAGTATATCAACACAATATTTATTGTTAAAAGCCCCCCCTATCCCTCAATCTATGCACTCACAGCATTCAACTGATAAAACTCTCATAACACTTTGTCAATAGGCTGATTGAGACCTCACCGCTCCACTCCCGCTGCTCTGTGCCTCTGTATCGATCGCAGACTTCAACTTACAACCGGCAGGGTGTGGAGGTGCGTCTCATACAGCCGATGAAAGATGAAAGACTGGCTTCTACGGAGGGCGCAAGCACGCTGCACACCACCTTCCTTTATCTCCCTCCTCTCCGGACTATTAACCCCTTGTAGCGGCTCACTATCATTACTGACAGTCTACCTAAGGGCAATCAGTCATGGGTCATAGAAGGACATTAAACCATATAGGATACTCTAAACATGTCAATATGCATATGTGGCTATTATTTGGCTATGCACTCACAGCATTCAACTGATAAAACTCTCATAACACTTTGTCAATAGGCTGATCGAGACCTCACCGCTCCACTCCCGCTGCTCTGTGCCTCTGTATCGATCGCAGACTTCAACTTACAACCGGCAGGGTGTGGAGGTGCGTCTCATACAGCCGATGAAAGATGAAAGACTGGCTTCTACGGAGGGCGCAAGCACGCTGCACACCACCTTCCTTTATCTCCCTCCTCTCCGGACTATTAACCCCTTGTAGCGGCTCACTATCATTACTGACAGTCTACCTAAGGGCAAACAGTCATGGGTCATAGGAGGACATTAAACCATATAGGATACTCTAAACATGTCAATATGCATATGTGGCTATTATTTGGCTAGATTTTTAATAACAAAGCGATTAATCTTTTATATTCATGGGGAGATGACATACCAAGACTTAATTCGCTAATGTGCTTAGCCAAAACCGGGCTAAGCAAATAAAACCGTTATAGGAATAAACAGACATCACAATGTCTATATTTTTTGAAATTAGCTACAAATCCATAAATACTATATCCACAGATCATAGCCACATATTTAAAATTGACATAGAGCTGTGCACCACCGATCATACAGCAATCAGTATAAATAATGGTAACATCTACCGCATGTGCTACATAAATATCAACATAGATACAAAATAAAACACAAAGTGTCAATATAAACAGGCTACATACCCTATAGCCGAATATAAAAAACACAAAGCTTGCATGCTGGAATTTAACAGCTAAAATATGTTAAAACCCAAACAATTATAATAACCTCAGAATAAATATGAACGTTAAAAGACATAAACTGATTAAAATGCACGGGATAAAAGTGGTATAAAATAGAACAATTTGAAATATTTATAATAAAAGGAAATTTATGTAATAAAACCAAAACAACCAATCCAGGTATAAAAACAAGCTGAACGTCAAAAATCGCTAATAAAGCAATTCACGTCTAATTCGACGTTCAAGCCATTAGGTGTTAAAGAGTTGGTTAAATAAATCCAGTGAGTCTCACGTTTGGAGAGATCTCTGACAAAATTTGCTCCTCTCCACACTGGATCTATTTTGTCTATGCCCCAGAATTTAAGGCCTGAAGGGTCTCTGTTAAAAATTTTGTCCATACAGAGGACCCCCCAATGCTTATGGAAGATGCCCTCCACCTCCTTGTATTGCTCATTAAATTGTGTGATGAAGCCCCATTCATGTTTGGTGTGAAAAATTTTTAGGTCCGGTTCTTCCACCTGAACCATTGCTTATATATAGGAAATCTCCCTCATTTGGGGATCAGGTGATCAAGAAAGTTTTAGATCCCCCGATTAGACCCAAATTATTCTGGGATAGAGTAGGCTTTTATTCATGCCGCAGATGTACATGTTGTAGACAAGTAAAAGAGATACAAAGGGCTAAAACCTCTTTTGTCTCTAGAGCGAATGGCAAAACTTTTGAGATAAAGAAGTTTATCTCATGCCAATCTACGCATGTAGTTTATTGCCTGGAGTGCCCATGTGGGCTAATTTATATAGGCCGTACCAAACGGACACTGTCTAAAAGAGTCTCAGAACACCTTGCCAACATAGTGAAAGGTTTTAAATATCACAATGTTTCTCTACACTTTAGATTGAAACATAACAGAGACCCTTCAGGCCTTAAATTCTGGGGCATAGACAAAATAGATCCAGTGTGGAGAGGAGCAAATTTAGTCAGGGATCTCTCCAAACGTGAGACTCACTGGATTTATTTCACCAACTCTTTAACACCTAATGGCTTGAACGTCGAATTAGACGTGAATTGCTTTATTAGCGATTTTTGACGTTCAGCCTGTTTTTATATCTGGATTGGTTGTTTTGGTTTTATTACATAAATTTCCTTTTATTATAAATATTTCAAATTGTTCTATTTTATACCACTTTTATCCCGTGCATTTTAATCAGTTTATGTCTTTTAACGTTCATATTTATTCTGAGGTTATTATAATTGTTTGGGTTTTAACATATTTTAGCTGTTAAATTCCAGCATGCAAGCTTTGTGTTTTTTATATTCGGCTATAGGGTATGTAGCCTGTTTATATTGACACTTTGTGTTTTATTTTGTATCTATGTTGATATTTATGTAGCACATGCGGTAGATGTTACCATTATTTATACTGATTGCTGTATGATCGGTGGTGCACAGCTCTATGTCAATTTTAAATATGTGGCATGATCTGTGGATATAGTATTTATGGATTTGTAGCTAATTTCAAAAAATATAGACATTGTGATGTCTGTTTATTCCTATAACGGTTTTATTTGCTTAGCCCGATTTTGGCTAAGCACATTAGTGAATTAAGTCTTGGTATGTCATCTCCCCATGAATATAAAAGATTAATCGCTTTGTTATTAAAAATCTAGCCAAATAATAGCCACATATGCATATTGACATGTTTAGAGTATCCTATATGGTTTAATGTCCTCCTATGACCCATGACTGATTGCCCTTAGGTAGACTGTCAGTAATGATAGTGAGCCGCTACAAGGGGTTAATAGTCCGGAGAGGAGGGAGATAAAGGAAGGTGGTGTGCAGCGTGCTCGCGCCCTCCGTAGAGGCCAGTCTGTCATCTTTCATCGGCTGTATGAGACGCACCTCCACACCCTGCCGGTTGTAAGTTGAAGTCTGCGATCGATACAGAGGCACAGAGCAGCGGGAGTGGAGCGGTGAGGTCTCGATCAGCCTATTGACAAAGTGTTATGAGAGTTTTATCAGTTGAATGCTGTGAGTGCATAGATTGAGGGATAGGGGGGGCTTTTAACAATAAATATTGTGTTGATATACTGCCCTATGAGCCCTTTTCTCGTTTGTGTATTCACTGCCTGATATACTGGAGTTGGATCGCTTGGAATATGGTATACAGATTGGGGAGATTCTGTGCCAAAAAATCGTGGAGTGGTCAGCATCCGGTGTTTCAGGAGGATATTTAAAGGCTCTTTTACTTTGATATCTGGTGAGTGAGCAATACCTAAGGGGGACACGTGGTGTGGTGGAAGTTTTTTTCCCTATATCTTCATCCGTGGAATTCACTCTCCTGTGGACTTTGTCTCATTCACTAATGTGGACTCTTGAATAGGGTTTTCTGCTTATGTGTTGACCTTTTCTTACCCACTGACTACATAGAGGACTAAACACATGTTTTTTGTCATTTAATTATTTTAAAGCAGCAGCTATATGTCAAGTCACATCTTGTATATTTGGCATATTGTTTTACGGTTTTTTTCCTTAAGCGCAGGGTGATTGCGATAATATTTGGTGATACTGTCATTTTTATCTCAGTCTTGGTGTACTATTATATATATATATATATATATATATATATATACATACCCATACCCCTAAACATACACAATAGCGAATGTGGACCCATACCCCAGATTAAGTCTTATTACACTTAATGTACTGGGTCGAGTCTCATCCATGTCATTGCGTTCCATCTTGCTATTATGATTCAGTTTGGGAGAGGATTTGATGAAACGGTTTTATGTATGCCTAAATGTGAGTGATTTACACTTTTTAATAACATTTGTATCAATGGTTTTTTCACTATGCAGAGATGTTTTTATCTTTAATGATGGTTAGACTGCATGATTGGAGGGACACCACCTATTTACCTTTAGGTTTTTCAGTACTCCATTGTGTCTGGGCCTATTTACACTGGACCTGCTTGAATTCTATTAAGCTTTTTAATTATTACAAAGTCAATACCAGACATACAGAAATAGTACCAAAACAGAAGGTATTGTAGAGGGCAATGTAATGGTTCGAGCCAAGGTCAGTAGAGGGAGGTTGGGTTGTCTCAAATCCAGGCAAATGGGGTCAAACACAGAATGGCAGAATGCAGGTTAGATCATGGGTCACAGAACCTGGCAACCACTCAGCATTGTGCTGCACTTTTAAATTGCATTATTGGTAACTAAGCCAGGGTCAGAGATGCTTGCTCGTTCATGCACATTAACATGTGCTTGTGCATGAGTGTGCAGCAACTCTGTGTATTTTCTAGGAGTCATATTATATGTAAACATCTTCAGGCATGGCCACACAAAAAAATAAAATACTTGTTTTTACCTTTTTTCATCCTTTGTTGCATCTCAGCGCTGCTTAAACCTTCTGCCACTTAGCAGTGCTTCCTGCCAAATACTTACACTTCAGCAACTGCTGCACAGTATTTCTTGGGGTGGGTTTTATGATAGTGACAACAGTGGACCATATCTGAATAATGTGTGTTAAAATAGCCACTTGAACAATGGTTACCTACTAGATGGTGATGTCAAGGCTGTCGGTGGAAGCTGTTGCTGCTGTCCAACATAGAAAATCTCTGACACTCTTGGAACTTTAGGAGGTAGCTGGATATAAAATTTCCACTTCCATTAATATATCTGGAAAATTATGTGCAGGAACATGGTCCCATGAAATATGGAATTCTAAGTTCTTCCAGGAGGCAGTGAAGAGTAGGGATGATCGAACTTTTGAAAAGTTCGGTTCGGCCAGAACATCCGAACTTCCCGAAAGTTCGGCCCGGATTTCAGAATCCCATTGAAATCAATGGGACCCGAACTTTGGTAATCAAAAAACACAAATTTTAAGCCCTAAAACCCAATAAATGCCCCTAAAAAGTCCCTAGGGTTCTGGGTCATGCCCCATTAACTATTAATCACACAAAAAAAGTTCTTAAAAATTGTCATTTTTGATAAAAAAGCCAATTAAAAAAAAAGAGAGAGATTTTTTGATTTTGACTTTGGATTTAGTATCTGGGGGGTCTAAAAAGTGTACATGTGAAGTTTCAGCTCTGTAGCATGTCCAGAACCATGAAAAAAAAAAGATAATTTTTCAGTAGAACAGGGATGTGGGACCCTCCTTTTACACCTATATGATCTTTTTTTTCTGGTTCTGGACATGCTACAGAGCTGAAACTTCACAGGTACACCTTTTAGACCCCCCCAGACACTAAATCACACAAAAAAGTTCTTAAAAATTGTCATTTTTGATAAAAAAGCCAATTATTGAAAAATTAAAAAAAAAAAAAGAGAGAGATTTTTTGATATCTGGGGGTCTAAAAAGTGTACATGTGAAGTTTCAGCTCTGTAGCATGTCCAGAACCATAAAAAAAAGATTGTTTGTATTAGAACACTTTCAGCACAGGAGTTTTCACACCTTGCCGGTTTAATAGCAGGCATTTTTTTGGGCTCTTTGCAGTCAGGAAAAACATCTGAACTTGTGTATAGTGGTACTGTGCACAAGTTCAGATGTTTTGCCTGCCTCCAAAAACCCCCCAAAAATGCCAGCAAAAACACATCTGGGCATTTTTTTTTTTTGACGCTAGCGTTTTTTGGGGTTCTTTTGAGGCAGGCAAAACATCTGAACTTGTGTATAGTGGTATATATACACACATAATTATATGTATATAGACACCTAGCCATATATAGGTGTGATAGTAGCAGAAATATATTACTGTAAATGATTTCATTAGCGCAAGCATATATTTCTGCTACTATCACACCTATATATGTCTAGGTGTGTATATAAATATATGTATGTGTGTATATACACCACTATACACAAGTTCTGATGTTTTGCCTGCCTCCAAAAACCCCCAAAAAATGCCAGCAAAAACACCCCTGGGCATTTTTTTTTTTGACGCTAGCGTTTTTTTGGGCATTTTTTTGGGTTCTTTTGAGGCAGGCAAAACATCTGAACTTGTGTATAGTGGTATATATACACACATAATTATATGTATATAGACACCTAGCCATATATAGGTGTGATAGTAGCAGAAATATATTACGGTAAATGATTTCATTAGCGCAAGCATATATTTCTGCTAATATCACACCTATATATGTCTAGGGGTATATATACAGACATATATGTGTATATATACCCCCTATACACATGTTCAGATGTCATGTCTGACATCAAACATGTCCTCAAAAAAGCACTGGCAGTGGCAACCCCTGCAGCATGAAAAATGCTTGCTGGTGAGAAGCCATATTCCTGTCCCGAAGCAACTCAGAGAAATGATCATTTCTCTATAGCGGTCACCCTGCTATGGAAGGGTTTTGTCACCCTTCCATAGCAGTCACTGTCAGTTAACCCTACACTACATTACGGTCCCCTTACACTTAACACTTTCCCTACAGAAACTAAATTTTTGAAGCTAACTTAAGTGTAAAGGAGCACTCTAATTACACTAGATATCCCTTTCCTCACACTAATAAATGCTAAATGACACTTTTAAAGTAAAATTAACAGAACTGCTTCCACTCTCTTCCATGTCCAGTATAACAATGCTAGGAATATGGCGGGGGCTATCTTATATACTGGGGGGCGTATTCACTAATGATTGGTCTAGGGACCCCCTAGTCACTCCAATCACATTCCTAGCATTCTCCTGCCCCCTCAATTGGCTTTTGCTAATGGTTCTGTTCCAATCACTGGCTTTTAAAGCCCATTTCCTGAAGCATTGCATTTTGGTCGGTTCTGGTTGCCGAATTCCAAACTTTTTGGGCAAAAAGTTTTAAATTCGGCCGAACCTCGAACACCCAATGTTCGGGCCGAAACCGATGGTGGACCAGAACCATTCGATCATCCCTAGTGAAGAGTAGGTATGGCCTTGCGGTTCGCCCGGTGGTCGGTTCGCAGCGAACTTTGCTAGTTCGCAGCCCGCCGATTTTTGGCCGCCGACATATGGCATTGTTCGCGGCGGCCATATTAGTTTACATTGGGGAGAACTTTGACCCATGACACAGCCATCAGGTGGAACGGGACAGCCAATTGAAACATTTTTAGCACATGGACATACCCCCTACCTTATAAATAGACCTGACCTGGCGGCCATTTCAAATTCAGCTTTTTGTCAGTGTAGGGAGAGGTTGGCTGTGTGCAGCAGGGACAGACTGTCAGTGACACAGATCGCTCTGTTAAGGTCCACAAAAGTCCTTTTAAGGGCTGGTATTTGGTATAGGTGTACTGTCTCTTTTGTCAGTGTAGGAGAGGTTTGCTGTGTGCACCAGGAACAGATAGTCAGTGACACAAATCGCTCTGTTAAGGTCCACAAAAGTCCTTTTAAGGGCTGGTATTTGGTATAGGTGTATTATTCTTTGGTGTGCAGTGCACTATATAGAGGTGTAATACACTTATAATATACTTTCTAATATAGAAAACATATTATAGTGGATTTGTATTATGCACTGTGCAGCATTGTGGTGAGAGTTCCTGCAGCAATACTACAAACAGTGACAAAAGCACTTTAAAAATGTATTATAACTGGTGTGATATGTGTGCAACATTATTGCCTCTTTTGCTACATTAACTCTGCTACACACAGTGCCAAACTTACTGGTCAATTTTTTGTAAAACTGGTGTGATAAACCAGTGGCCCCCCAATACCACAGATTGAAGCGGGGTGTTATATACCTTGTTCCACATATACTGCGCTTCTCTAGAGACTTTTGTCCCAGGGTAATTTAAAAAATGATAGGCAGAGGAAGAGGCAGGCCCTTATGCAGGGGTGGTAGGGGTAGGGCAGGAGCAGTAGGCCGGAGTCAAAGTGTGAAGTTTCAGAAGGTGCGTTCGATTACGTCAAAGGACGCACCAGACTTGGTTGAGTGACTCACTCAGCCTTCCTCTTCTGCACCCTCCTCATCCTCTCTATCTGCACCCTCTTCATTCTTTGCTGTGTGCACCCTCAAAGACACCACCACCACCACAGAGGAGGTATCAACAGCCGTCACTCAGCAGTCTGATGACAGTACCCAGATCAGCCCAAGGAGGTTGGTCCCCGCTGTTGCTGCCTACTCCGAGATCTCGAATGTTAGTGGTAGGCAAGGTGACGTGGATGATAACGTATCTATGGACGTCATATGGGTGGCTACAAGAGAGGAAGAAGAGGGGAGTTCAGAGGGAGAGACGGACCAGCAGATAGGGAAGAGAAGCAGGCGGAACTTGCATTGCAAACAAAAGAACAAAAAAGGGGGGGAAAGTACAAATAGGTCAAGTTATTAATACAAAAATCATCCACTCGCTCAAAAAATTCACAAAAAGCGGAACTCAAATGGCAAAACAACAGCATATAAAAAAAATTGGACAACTAGAGAAGAGGAATGCCCAAGGAAAGCGCCATATAATAGAGTAGCAGGGGTATAAATATATGTGGGTCAACAAAAAATGAAAACACATGCACAGAAACCAAAAAGTTCCTAATAAAAGTATCAAATTTTATTAAATCAAAAATGGAACATACGGTTTCAATGAAAAAGAAAATTAACCTTCCACCTCACCACTACAAAGTATAAACCACGTGGTTATTAAAAACAAACACATACGCATGGATTAGCTGCAGCTACCATATGAGCAAAAAAAGAGTATCAAAATCCTGTAATTACATGAATACCGGTCCACCAAAGTGCAGGGTGGAACCAAAAAAGGGGCAAGATGCTCAGCTGGATGCAGTCATTGGATGTCTGGGCGGGGAATGATTGATCTCCAAATGACTGCAACCAAACTAGGCAAGGAGCAGAGCCAAATATACTATGATGGGCGACGCTACTGGAAAAAGATAGAGCATGAATCAAGTCCGCGGCATACTGTAGAATTGGCCAATAAGTGACCTCGAGATTCATGCATGAAATTCCACCAACGCCGTCAATCATGAAAGTAATGTAATCAAAATGCCACTTGGGGTGCGAGCAAGCATGGTAACAACCATCAACCCAAAGTACCATCAAATAGAGATAATAAATATAAACAAATATGAAACAGTATATCATAGACATCAATGGGTAATCTCGGCAAAGATAGGTAAGTTGCAAAAATAAAGATAATGATAATTTCCCTCTGCTGGCCGATCAAATCGACTGATGTATGGTTAGTATGTCCGTTGTCCACCTTGAGAAATAAAGGAATCAAATCAAGCAGGATATGGACAAAATATCCTATTAGATAAATCAGACTTCTCGACCCCATAGAGTGGAAAAACATAAACCAACACAGATGGACCTCCCTGTATCGAAGCTGGGCTATGAAGAGTGGGGGCTGCAAATTAGGCAGATGAATCAGAGCATAACACATGGAACACATGCAACCATCACTTGATGAAGAGTCATGGGGTTAGGACAAAACAGTCACTTTAATGACAATATATCAACAGGTCCTCCCATAGACTAAACGAGGGATGCTTGTGTTGCAAGTCAGTAAGGGTGACTCTCAAGTGTGAACACAATGGAACCCAGGAACGGGGGGAGAGAGAGGTGGATAAACAGCTGACAGGTATCGTTAAACCTTAATGTGGGAAAGTGTGGATTGGTTAACATCAGATGTTTCCAATTTCAAAAGCGGGTGAGTAGTCTCTGCACAGAGGATCGGCCGATAAGGGTGAATTTCACATAGGGCTTAATTCTCACACCACATCGCTGGAGTAGTTGGCGTTCAGACAGAGATCATGGTGCGGGATATCCTAGCAGTGTGATTGCATACGGCCATACATGGCAACGTCACACGCCGCCCAGCCGACCACACAGCACGGCCAACTGATCAGTCGCCGTCCACTGACAATTACTCCAGGTGCAGTACAGCCGTGTCCACAGTCCACACAGCGGCAGGGGGACTAGGATAATCGCCCACAGGTGCAATGGTGATATCTCTGGAAACAGAAGAACCTCCAAACATGAAGTGGCAAAATGGCTCGGCTCAAAGCTTCAGAGCCCCAGCTCAGAAGAGCTGCAGCAACCAGGTAGCTGTTTAGCTGAAAGAATCAGCTTCGTCAGGACATGCATTGCACAGGAGGGGCAAAGCAGACTGTAAATGTATCAGGAGCGAGCCATCAACCATGTACAGTCACATCTGGCGCTCCCAGGACGCCGACACAGGGCTCCGCAGTGTGGGCTTTTTTTAATGTGTCCGCTGCTGACAACAATGTTGCCATCTGCAGCCTTTCCAGTCAACGCATAAGTCACTGTATGCCCAACACTCACCTAGGGGCGACCGCCTTAAGAAGGCACCTGAACTTCCATCACAGAGCCCAGTGGGAGCAACACTGTCAGAATCCACAAAACCACACTCCAGGCTCTCACCGTCCAGCCTCTTCTCCTTCTCCTCTCTCCTCACAATTGTCCTCCACTCCACCTTCCATCATGCCATCCTCATGTTGTTGTGGAAAAAGGCAGGCTTCCGTGTCCCAAATGTTGGAGCATAAAAAATGATGATGCCGGATAACCTTCTTGCCCAACGTTTGACTGCTGGCTTGTCGGAACTGATAGCCCGCCAACTACTGCCATATCAACTGGTAGACTCGGAGGCCTTTCGTAAATTTGTGGCCATTGGAACACCACAATGGAAGGTCCCAGGCAGGAAATATTTCTCACAGAAGGGCATTCCAGAGCTGTATGGCCATGTTCAGCGTCAAGTGAATGTATCTCTGGCACACAGTGTCGGTGCCAAGATACATCTGACCACAGACACATAGTTTAGCAAACACGGGCAGGGAAGGTATAGCACTTTTACTGCCCACTGGGTGAACCTTCTGACGGCCGTCAAGCATATAAACCGTGGCACCCGTGTAGATTTGGTTTTACTGCCACGGATGACATGCAGGCCTGCCTCTTCTTCTCCTCCTCCTACTCCATCCTCCCTCTCCTCCTCGGCTGACTCCTCCTTTTCCGCTGCTAACGTCTCTTCCGCTGTGCCGCCAAGATCCCCAGAACCTATTCCACATGCCAGGTTAGACGTTGCCATGCTGTGCTGCGTCTGTTGTGCCTGGAAGCCAAGAGCCACACTGGTCCTGCACTCCTTTCAGCTTTGCGTTCACAGGCAGATCAGTTGGTAAAGTGGTGTGCGACAATGGTGCCAATCTGCTGAGCGCGCTGAAACAGGGAAAAATTACACACGTGCCATGCATGGCACACGTCCTGAACTTGGTCGTGCAGTGATTCATTGCTAAATACCCTGGGGTCCAGGATGTCTTGCGGCAGGCCAGGAAAATCTCGGGCCATTTCAGAAGATCTTACACAGCCATGGCTCGCCCTGCTGACATTCAGCGGCGACACAACCTGCTTGTCAGGCGTTTTATTTGTGACTGCCTGCAGTGATGGAACTCAACGTTGCATATGCTTGATAGGCTGCTCCAGCAGAAATGTGCGGTTAACGACTACCTGTACGAACTCTGCGGCAGGACAGGATCTGGGGAGCTTGGGTTTTTTCACCTCGCCAGTGGCTGCTCATGCGCGAAGCATGCAGACTTCTGCGGTCATTTGATGAGATCACCAAACTGGTCAGTCACGGCCAGGGCGCCATCAGTGACATTGTACCTTACGCCTTCTTTCTGGAGCGTGCATTGCATTGTGTCATTGATCAAGCTGTCGAGGAGCAGGAAGATGAAGAAGTCACAATGTTGGATGAATTCCCAGGGGGTGCTACTCCATCTGAGACAAGTCAACAACAGGAGTATGAAGAGGAGTCAGAGGAGGGTGGTGCCGGGGCGGATGAGAAGGAGCAAGAAGAGCATGCTTTAAACCTGTCTGGGATCCCTGGTGTTGTCCGTGGATGGGGGAGGAGAACGAGGATGAGATTATCTTGGATGTTGAGCTGGAGCAAGGCCACTACACCACGTCCAGTTTAGTGCGAATGGGGGCCTTCATGCTCCAGTGTTTTAAGGGGGACCCCCGTATAAAAAGCATAAAGGGCAAGGAGCACTACTGGGTGGCAACGTACTTAGACCCCCGGTACAAACAAAAAATGTCGAAAATGTTACCACAATAACAGAGGGCGGTCAGAATGCAGCACTTCCAGGCCTTGCTGCGAGAAATGCTGCATTCTGCTTTTGCGTGCGCTGGCAGAGGAATTTCCACTCACAGAGAAACAGTTGCGGGTAGCAATCCAACAGCGCCTGCAAGAAGAGGGCGGTTTGAAGATGTGTTGGTCACTTCAGATATGAGATCCTTCTTTCAGCCGACCCATCGACAGCTGTACTCCGGATCCAGCATCAGGGAACGCCTAGACCAACAGGTGTCCAACTACATCGGGTTAACGGCCGATGTGGATGCTCTGAGGAGTGATGAACCCCTGGACTACTGGGTGGGCAGGCTTGACCTCTGGCCAGAGCTTGCACAATTTGCAATGGAACTGTTGGCTTGCCCCCCTGTCCAGTGTCCTGTCCGAAAGGACGTTCAATGCAGCAGGGGGGATCGTCACCAATAATCGCACTTGCCTAGCTCATGACAGTGTTAACAACCTCACATTTATAAAAATGAATGAGGCATGGATCGCTGAGGAATTCAACACATGTGACCAGTAGACCATGTTTGATTACAATTCCTTATGACAGGCCACAAATATCCTCCAGACCGCCATCCACCCACAACAATTCATGGTCCTTGTCTTCGGTAAATACAGCGGCATAAAAGGCATTTCATGTCCATTAAATTCCTAATTTTTGGGGGATTTCATGGCCGACAATTATTTTTTCTGTCAATGCCTAATGTACCTCCAGGCACAGAATACAACGTTCTTAGCTGTCAGGTAAACTCATGTGGGCTAATTTTTGGGCCTATACAGGCCGACACTTACTTCTGTATACTGTGAATGCCAAATGTACCTCCAGCCACCAAATACTACGTTCTTAGCTGTCAGGTAAACCCATGTGGGCTAATTTTTGGGGCCTATACAGGCCGACACTTATTTCTTTATCCTGTGAATGCCTAATGTACCTTCAGCCACAGAATACTACGTTCTTAGCTGTCAGGTAAACCCATATGGGCTAATTTTTGGGGCCTTTTATGGCCGACACTTACTTCTGTATCCTGTGAATTCCTAATGTACCTTCAGCCACAGAATACAACATTCTTAGCTGTCAGGTAAACCCATGTGGGCTCATTTTTGGGGCCTGGAATGGCCGACACTTACTTTGTTATCCTGTGAATGCCTAATGTACCTTCAGCCACATAATACAACATTCTTAGCTGTCAGGTAAACCCATGTGGGCTAATTTTTGGGGCCTTTTATGGCCGACACTTACTTTTGTATCCTGTGAATGCCTTATGTACCTTCAGCCACAGAATACAATGTTTTTAGCTATCAGGTAAACCTATGTGGGCTAATTTTTAGGGCCTATACTGGCCGACACTTACTTCTATATCCTGTGAATGCCTAATGTACCTTCAGCCACAGAATACAACATTCTTAGCTGTCAGGTAAACCCATGTGGGCTAATTTTTGGGGCCTATACTGGCCGACACTTACTTCTGTATCCTTTCGATGCCTAATGTACCTTCAGCCACAGAATACAACGTTCTTAGCTGTCAGGTAAACCCATGTGGGCTAATTTTTGGGGCCTGGAATGGCCAACACTTACTTCTATATCCTATGAATGCCTAATGTACCTTCAGCCACAGAATACAACATTCTTAGCTGTCAGGTAAACCCATGTGGGCTAATTTTTGGGGCCTTTTATGGCCGACACTTACTTTTGTATCCAGTGAATGCCTAATGTACCTTCAGCCACAGAATGCAACATTCTTAGCTGTCAGGTAAACCCATGTGGGCTAATTTTTGGGGCCTTGAATGGCCGACACTTACTTATTTTTCCTGTGAATGCCTAATGTACCTTCAGCCACAGAATACAACGTTCTTAGATATCAAGTAAACGCATGTGGGCTATTTTTTGGGGCATGGAATGGCTGACACTTACTTCTTTATCCTGTGAATGCCTAATTTTTCAGACTGGAATTGAAAATCAATGGGTCTGTAAACTTTCCGCCAAATTGTGGAATGGATGCGGACCCATTTTACAGATGTGTGAATGAACCCTATATGTATTTTACATGTATTTACCGGCTGCTGTCAGTTCTGGCTGATTTAGGAAAAAAAATAAAAAATTTAGGGCAACTTTTCCAATTGCAATACTTCTGTTATGACATTGTCCATGTGGTGGGACTATTTGTGCACAGCTAGTAAGTCTTTTGTGGCTGCAAATATGACCTAAAGGTTTTTAAAGTTCGCCTCCCATTAAAGTCAATGGGGCCCACCGCCAACTTGCGGTTCACGGACATTTGAGAAAGTTTGCTGCTAACGTTCGTGAACCACCCCAGCCGATGCTCGTCCATCACTAGTGAAGAGGCTCAGTGACCTCAATGACATGTGCAGGAAGAAGCTAAAAGTTGGTGTTTGAGGTAATTAGTAATATTTTTTTTTGAGACCCGATGTCTACCAAAAAAGTGGGTCTTGCATTTCCATGCAAGGTCTGTTTTAAAATAGGAAGCTGATTTCTTTTCCTTTTGTTATTACTACAGTGGAATATTATGCTAAAATATAATTTTTTTATATAAGTTTGTTTACTAGGAGAAGTTCCACTTTATATTTCTGGTTTCTATTTAATAATTAGAAAACACCAGTCAGTTTTCCTTTTCCTCCTAACCAAGGACACATTCCTAATCATCATTTAATAGTTTTTTATTATACTTTTGTACACTTCTTTTATGGAATAAATGTACATTAAGGAAGATAGCAACAAAATTACAACCTTATTAGCTTTTGAAATTGGCTTCTTTTACTGCATTGGAAAAACAGTAGTGAATTGATAGCACTAATTCATGGTATTCAGCTGTTGTAAAAGTTAAACAACCAGCGTAATTATGTGATAATTAATCTTAGGAATAGGAGATTTTGAATAATCAGATAACTTACTTTTTTATTTGAGAATTAGGTCAGAGCAGGTGAAGCATTTGCAGCTCATAAAAAAGGCAGGTTCTTTATTGCAGAAGAAACTCTTTTTCAATAAAATAGGCTTACTTATGTGGGGCAGTCTTCTTTAAAATGTATACACTGAGCTGTACATCCACAGCTCAGAGTACATTTTCAGAAGATGGTGTCCTATGTATAGTTCCACCGTAACACAGGGATACATTTTAAGACAATTTCAAAGGTTCCCACACTTCAGCACTAGCATTTTTTATGTCAGATCAAGTTTATCAGGTTCACTTTAACACTGAGTCTTTGGAGTGGGTTTACAAAATCTGGTGAAGCTGTGCATGGTAGCAAATCAGCGTCTAACTTCAGCTTGTTCAATAAAGCTTTGACAAAAAATACCTTGAAGTTGATTGGTTTCTATGCAGAGCTGCTCCTAATTTTGCACTCTCCAGTTTTAGTAAATCAACCCCTTTCTGTCTATTGCTATGTATTATCAGCCTATTCTAAAGCTGATCAATTGCAATGGAAGTCAATCCCACTGTAGCTCTTGCACCTTTATAGCTCTTCTAGTAAATCAACCCCATTGAGACATCAGGCACTTTGTGTTAAGAGTTGTAACAAAACCATGCTACCACAATAATGATAAAATCCATCCATCTATATCTGAAGCCACAATACAATATATTTGTGTTAAAATCACAAGCATTACAATGCAAACACGTTAAAACCTAACTGAAATAACAGAAATAGATATGCAGTCATATTTAAAGGGTAACTCCACTTTTGTGGGGAAAAAAATCAGCAAATAAAGAAAAAACAATATAGCGTATATAATTGCAGCACAAATCATATTGTAATTGAACGTTATTAAAAATGACCTTTCCTTTTCAATCTGTTGTAATTTTCTGAAAATGCAGTGCAATATGGCTACCTGGAGCTGTTCTGTACACAGAATGCATACTGACCACACCCCAGAAACATCATTTCCTGCTTGTGTGATTGGCTCACCAATTTTCCCAGAAGTCTGCCTAAGATACAAGTCAGATTTCTGGCATCCCCTGTAACAAAAATGTCATTTTTGGTGAGATACGCCCAATAGGAACATGTCTAAAGGGATGCAGACCCAGCGGCTATCCTCATTAATGCCCTGCAGCTGCCACAGCTGACAGATAATTATGAACTACTCCCATTTGACCCACTCAGGGTCAGAGTGAACAAACAACGATTTCCTCAGAATAACAAAAGATAGGAATCTGCAACAAAGTCTGTTCAAATCCCTGCAATGTACAGAGATCACCCAGAGGGGAATGTTTTTTTCTCAACAAAAGTGGAGTTATGCTTTAAAGCGGAGTTCCGACCTCGGAAAAGTTTTTTAGGTAAAAATACCCCCCGGGACAGTCAGGGCTAGTGCATTTCATAATGGATAGCCTCTGAACTGTCCCAGGTTGCACTTATCTTTTAGAAGAAATACTTACCTTGAAAATGTCTTGTCCAGCGCTGTCATCTCAGGTGTGGGCAACTGAAGCCAGAGCCTCCTCTTCGGTGTCCTCTTCGGTCCCAGAATGCCCTGCACCGGCCCCGCTCTTCACTTCCAGGGCAGGTGCGTCATCCCTGCACAGCTTCTGGGCTGTTTAGCAGGGAATGACACCCCTGCACCAGAACTGACGAGCTGGGACAGTGCAGGCGCATTGATTCCTGGGAGCGATGACGTTCAGCTCCCAGGAGTCAATGCAAGCAGGAAGAGACAGCACGTCCACGGCTGCAGAGGGAGGAAGTGGAAGAAAGCTAAGTATATTTTCTTCAATAACAAGGTAAGTTAAAAAAATTTCTTTGTCAGGTGATTGTTAGCAAGCGGATGGCCCAAAGTGGTTTTTGAGGCCAGAACTCCGCTTTAAAGCTTTGCCTCGAATTTCATATTGCAGAAACTGTGTAGGGTGGCTAAATATAGCTGTGTAGTCCAATGAGCATCAACATTAAACCCATGGCTTTTAGATGTCAGCTCTTGGTAACAGATCTGGTCAGACATACCCCTTCCCTTCTCTGCAATACAAGTCTTTGTGAAGGCAAGTGTGCTGGGGATGTGACTGTTACTCAGAGGTAACACGGAGCATTGGAGACAAGGGGGTGTGTCCATGATGGTTGAAGTTCATAGGAGTGGGAGAAGTAATAGAGGTCAGAGTGGAGTGTCTGTGGGGTATAGCGCAGAGGTTGAGTATTGCAGCAGACGTCTAATTTTTTGAAGAAAATATTATGAAGAAAAAAGTAATTCTGGAGTTAGACTTTTTATTATCATATCTCTATATTTTTCAAAAACAAAAATATGGAAGAGTGAACATTAAAAAAATCACATCTGGTGGCTCTAGCTGGGGACTACCAGGGTCAATTCAATGCTATTTGGGATTTATGGGACAATTCCACATTTGGTAACATCTCATCATCAACCCCTGATGCTTCATAGATTCCTTTCCTACTTTGAGTATACTATTTTAGCAGGTCAAGGTTTTATCATGTTTTTTGATGGTTTATGACTATGAGATGTATAGCAATGCTACCTCGGTACTATCTACATGCATCTCCAATTTCTCTTTTCTCCTTTTTTTGTGGTTTTATTTTCTTTTGTATTACTTATATTATAGCTTTTCCGCTCATAATGTCCATGTCTATAATGCTGATTTATTTTGCAACACTCTCTATTACAGTTGTTTTTATATGCATCACCTGGCCATATTGCGGCCGGATCAAGATTGCGTTTTCTTCTGTATCTAACTGTCACCCAACAGATGGATTTTATTCTCATCATTTGACATATGTGAATGTAATTATTGTTTGTTTCAGTTTTTTTTCCAGAAACATATTATGGGAAATTATGGAAGTACAAATAAGTACAAATTAAAGCCAATGAACAACAACATAATACACTGTCATGTTACAGAACAGAGATAGTACAATAAAGAGACGTTATATAATAAGGAGCAACAGTTTCATGGGTGATTTTTATTTGTTTATTCACTTTTTTCTCTGTGATAGGTGTTGTGTTTCTCAATAAAAATACAATAATTAAAAAAAATCACATCAAAAGTTACTTTAAACACTGAAATAGTAATTAAGAATAAATGTTAAATAACTGTCATAGTATGTGCTTTGTAAAACACTGTTTTCAACTTTTCAAATATTTTTTTGCATTTCAGTTCTGCTCGTTTCCCCCAGCATTTTTTAGCCACTTTCTGTCTTTATTAATGTTTGGCTGCACATCATTGATCAGAAATGGTTTCCTGATAAATGACAACTAGGGATGAGTTCAAGATTCAGTCCAAACAAAATTCAGAATTAATTTTGGCTGTTTGCGTGAGCACTAGACTGTTTGCTTGTTTAGGCAGAGTCAAACATCATATATATAAGTGGTAGTCCTACCCCTTCTATACATAGCAAGGTTTCCAGGCCTGTGGCCTGATGTGGGTCTGCCATCAGTACCGGTACTCTCTCCAGCCCATGTGAGCTGTGACCCTGGGTGTGACAACTGAAGCAGCGACAACTCCGGCATCTTTGTGTTTTTTATTTGGTTTAAAAGGAAATGGGAGAAGGGAATGATTGGGATACTCCTTGAGGCTTGAACTAATTACATGTGGGAATTTACTCCTGAAAAATGCCCGTTGACGTTTCCTTGACGCCAGCCGGCGCCAGCCACTGCCAGCCACCGCTCACTAACACTGTAAATATCCTGTAGAACACAGAAGTGCTGAATCCTCGACTATTAGTCCAGAAGATCCAGGACTGAGAACTGTAGAACTCCTGACACTGTTGTGCTGTGGAAGTCACTGAATACTGCTCCCCACTTTCTCTAGTTTGAGGTAGTATGAAGTAAAACTCTGTATAGCTGTACTTGCAACTGACACACTTTGTACCATTCAGGGCCCAACCGCAGGCGCCCCCTTTACATTGAACTCTTCAGGGTCCACCGACTATGTACCCCCTCTGTAGCTTCAGGGTCCTCAACCTAGGTACCCCCTTTACAACTAGCTTGCACTGGATCCTAGAACCTCTTTCGGAGTGGTCCCCTCTAACTTCAGGCAGACCCCCAGGGGCAATCCACAGTACTCACGACCTGTGTAGGCTTTCCTGGGACTGGAACCCTCTCTGTCTCCGCAGGCTCTCTGCACACCGGATCCCCTCAGCTCACTCAGCACGCTCTGGACACTCAGGTGACACCCGAGACATCCACCTTCTACAGACAGGAGGAGAGACAGCCGCACTCTCCTTCCTGGGACTCTGCTCCCGCCAAAGCCATCGTGTCATGTGCCACCCCCAAACTTATACCCAGTCCCAGAATCCTTTGCAGCACAATCTACCTCCTGGGGTAGTTACAAGCCTGGATGTGTTCCCTGATTGGGTTTCCTCCACCGCCCTATGAGAAGCCTCTCACAGGAGCCAGTGGGGAGACTCCCCCTTCAGCAGGCACACCTGGAAACCATGACACCCTGACTATTAAATCACAGCCCGCTGTTAGGCAGACAATGCTTACTATATCTTTACCTAGCACCTACCTTTAGGGTGCTACATATATATGGCAGCTCCCTTTGGGTCAATAGTGGTTAAGGATGTGGTATTCATTTGCTGTCTGGAAATCCCTGGCCATGTAAAAAATGGGATGGAAATAGAACGAATATCACCAATATCAGCCACAGAGCCAATTACATTAACCAAATATAGCCTTGGCCATATTTGGTCAAAAAAATCACCCCCAGTTATTTACAATGTACTACTACATGTATTACATGTATGACACAATTAATGTTGAATGTACATTGTGGGGTATTTTTAGGGTTTTTTATTTTTTTTATAAAGGAAAAAGTGTGATGTTATTATTTGAAGTTCATATTATGTTTGTGAATGGGTAGGGGTATTATGTTCACCTTACTCATTTACATGAGGTGGCTAATATCTGGGGCCCCTCACATCCTAAATGGGGCTTCCAGATTCTGGCAACCGCCCCACCCTAAGATCTACGCAATCACCAAGCCAGGATTGTTGGGATGCAGACTCTGTCTTTGATGGGAGGTCCCCTTTGAAAATGTACCCCCCATATTATATATGAGATCCCACCATTAACATTTATGCTAGACCCCAAAATAGCATAAGAAAATCTCCAGCATCTTTGTCTGCAAACAAAGGTAATTAACCGATTTACAGGTAATTTCATACCATATTTTGTTCCTTGGGGAGTGTCAGTTTTGCTGCAATAGGTTGTAAATATTATACAGATGTGCCACTTCACAGACAAGTTAAAGGCATTTCCAGTTATGTTATTTAAAAGAATTTTGCATTTTTAACGTACTCTTTAAGCATTATTAAAATCATTGCTCATGGCCAAATTGATTTTTCATTTTTTTTTGCTTTGGTACATTTTTCTCAGGGCAGTTCACAGCTTCCCTATGCTATTTGCTCTAGAAAATCCCTGATTCCACACTTAAAACTATTAGGTGGTAAGCCATGTACATCTCTGATCATATTGGACTTTACATCTGCACAAATGACCAGGGAGAAACGGATCTCTACAGAATATGGAACACACATCCATTAGCAGATTCCTTAATTGGGAACCACAAATAAATGTAACTCCAGAACAGCCATAGCAGTAGGCAACATCTATGGCTTTTACTTATACAGGAACATGAATGCTTATGGAAGTGCATCAGACCTAATTATTATTCCACCAACAACAAAGTGGGAAATTTAGCAGATAAGATATCTTACATCATAGACCCTACCAGTTCTCATACGTTTTCTTATTCCCAGGGCATTTTCAAGGCTTTTAGCAGTTTTAATAGCTCACTATACAATCTTCACTCAAATCAGCAAACCCCACAAGCCACATTAGAAACTGCTGCAATTACAAACCTTGTTCACATCCCAGTTGATGGACCTGTCCCGTCCCTCCATGGAACAAGAAATTGCTCATATCATAAGTAATCCCCCTTCAAACAAAGCCACAGGAATATTTTTTTTCCTTAAGTTGTATTGATTTTCAGTGTGACATTCGCATACAAAATACATAAAAAAAATAAACTAAAAACTGATTATAACAATACAGTGATATTTATTAGGGATAGACCGATTATCCCCTACATTTCATTTCCTAAATCTACCCCCCCCCCCCATTACTCATCTGTTCAACTATTTTGGTTGCTCCCCTTCTCCTTCTTTTACCTACTTTCATACTTCATTTACCTCGTCCTCCACTAATTCACCCAGACTTCTAAATATCTGCTTGTCTTTTTGAAATCCACCCATTTTTCCTACTTGTCTGAGAAGCTCTCTGCCTGATCTTCTTGTCTGCTACCTAAATACTCCATGTTATATATATATTCAATTCTTTTGAACCAGTCTCTAAGTGTGGGGCTTTCTGGATCTAACCATCTTTTTGGAAATGTCCCTTTTGCTGCGTTTAATAGGTTTGCCACTATTGTTCTTTTATAATATTGTTTTGATTTGTCAGTTTTTTGGAATAAACAAACCCATGGGTCATCAACAATACCCTCTCCTGTAATTTCCCTGATACACTGTTGGACCACCTGCCAATATATACGGATCTTTGGACAGTCCCACCAGACTTGGAACATTGTGCTCGACCTACCACAGCCCCTCCAACATAATTTTTCTGGTTGGCATTTTTGTACCTTTACCGGCATCATATACCATCTCGATAAACATTTAAAGTTCATCTCAGTGGTGTTTACATCAACCGTAAAATGACATACCTCTCTCAGTATTATATTTATTTTGTGTTCTTTTAACTGTGTTCCTATCTCTTTTTCCCATGTTTCTATGAATGGTGTTTTTTTTTTTTCCAGTCCGAACATACCAGTAATTGTTTAATATATCTGGGAAATACCACATTTTACTTTTGTTTGTTGATTACTAGTGATGTCGCGAACCTAAAATTCGCCGTTCGCGAACGGCGAACGCGAACATCGGCAAATGTTCGCGAACCGGCGAACCGGGCGAACCGGGCGAACCGCCATAGACTTCAATAGGCAGGCGAATTTTAAAACACACAGGGACTCTTTCTGGCCACAATAGTGATGGAAAAGTTGTTTCAAGGGGACTAACACCTGGACTGTGGCATGCCGGAGAGGGATCACGCAAAAAAAAGTTCTTAAAAATTATAATTTTTTGATAGAGAGCCAATTATTGGAAAAATTAAAAAAAAATAAAAATAAAAAATTTCTTTGGATTTAGCATCTGGGGGGTCTAAAAAGTGTACCTGTCAAGTTTCAGCTCTGTAGCATGTCCAGAACCCCTAAAAAACAGCATTTTTCTTATATTTTCAGGAATACGGCTTCTCTGCGGCTGGCTTTTTCTCTTGCAGGCATTTAGCGGGCATTTTTTTAGGCAGGCATGTCATTTTTTGTATTTAGTGTCTGGGGGGTCTAAAAAGTGTACCTGTCAAGTTTCAGCTCTGTAGCATGTCCAGAACCCCTAAAAAACAGCATTTTTCTTATATTTTCAGGAATACGGCTTCTCTGCGGCTGGCTTTTTTTCTTGCAGGCATTTAGCAAGCATTTTTTTAGGCAGGCATGTCATTTTTTGTATTTAGTGTCTGGGGGGTCTAAAAAGTGTACCTGTCAAGTTTCAGCTCTGTAGCATGTCCAGAACCCCTAAAAAACAGCATTTTTCTTATATTTTCAGGAATACGGCTTCTCTGCGGCTGGCTTTTTTTCTTGCAGGCATTTAGCGGGCATTTTTTTAGGCAGGCATGTCATTTTTTGTATTCAGTGTCTGGGGGGTCTAAAAAGTGTACCTGTCAAGTTTCAGCTCTGTAGCATGTCCAGAACCCCTAAAAAACAGCATTTTTCTTATATTTTCAGGAATACGGCTTCTCTGCGGCTGGCTTTTTCTCTTGCAGGCATATATATCAGTGGTGGGTGGGCAGTGGCACAGTACACTCTCTGTGGACCTGACAGCAGTCACTGGCACCCAGGCAACTGCAATTTAAAAAATATATATATATTTTTTTTACTTTGCAAGCTGCTGTGCCACTTTATATATCAGTGGTCGGTGGGCAGTGGCACAGTACACTCTCTGTGGACCTGACAGCAGTCACTGGCACCCAGGCAACTGCAATTTAAAAAATATATATATATTTTTTTACTTTGCAAGCTGCTGTGCCACTTTATATATCAGTGGTGGGTGGGCAGTGGCACAGTACACTCTCTGTGGACCTGACAGCAGTCACTGGCACCCAGGCAACTGCAATTTAAAAAAATATATATTTTTTTTTACTTTGCAAGCTGCTGTGCCACCTTATATATCAGTGGTGGGTGGGCAGTGGCACAGTACACTCTCTGTGGACCTGACAGCAGTCACTGGCACCCAGGCAACTGCAATTAAAAAATATATATATTTTTTTTTACTTTGCAAGCTGCTGTGCCACCTTATATATCAGTGGTGGGTGGGCACACAGTGGCACTGCAGTGGGCACAGTACACTCTGTGGACCTGACAGTAACTGGCAGCCCAGGCAACTGCAATAATAAAAAATATATTTTTTTTTCAATTTATTGCAACAAGATGCTGTGCCACCGTATATATATCAGTGGTGGGCAGTGCACTGCAGTGGGTACAGTGCACTCTGTGGACCTGACACAGCACTCACTGCAATTATGACAGAGGAAAAAAAAATATTTTTTAAAATGCAAGGTACTGTGCCTGTGCCACCCAAAATGAGTGTGGTGTGCACACAGTACAGTCTGTGGTAGGTCTGTGGCCTCTCACACACAGCGGGCAGGCAACTGCAGTGTACAATAGATATATATAGATATATATATATAAAGAAAAAACTCTATTACCTTACCAGCCCTTAAAAGGGCTTTTGGGGACACTATATATATATATATATATATATATATATATGTATATATATAAATAAAAAAAATCCTCAATTACCAGCCCTTAAAAGGGCTTTTGGGGACACTAGATAGATATAGATATATATATATATATAAGAAGAAACAACTAAATTACCAGCCCTTAAAAGGGCTTTTGGGGACGCTAGGTATATATATATATATATATATATATATATATATATAAAAAAAAAAAAAACACAAATACCAGCCCTTAGAAGGGCTTTTTGGGGTGCTGATATTACAGCAGTAGTGGACCAAGAACACTGCAAGACCAGGAACACTGACTAACTGTCCCTAGCTTAACAGCAGCAGCAGCAGCAGCAGCAGCAGCAGCAGCAGCTCTCTCCCTACTCTCACTACACACACTGCTTCAGAATGATCTAAGATGGATGCTGCCCTTGCTTATTTATAGGAGGTGGGAGGGTGTGGGAGGGAGGTATGCTGATTGGCTGGAAATGTTTCTGCTGACTGTAAAGTTCAGGGTCAAAGTTTGCCTCAATGATGTCTTATGGGGGGCGGACCGAACATCGCATATGTTCGCCGGCAGCGGCGAACGCGAACATGCTAAGTTCGCCGGGAACTGTTCGCCGGCGAACAGTTCTATACATCTCTATTGATTACATAGTTTTTCCACTGGGTTCAAATCCTTCTCAGATCTGATAGGTTGTGGCGGGGATCCGACAAAGTGTTTTAACTGAAAATATCTCCATTCATTCAACAACACATTTTCCCCCTTCATTTTAAGTTTGTGATATAGCATTATCTTTCCACCTTGTGTAATATCTGTTAACTGCGTATTTTTAGTCCATTTACCAAATTGTGTCTTGTTCCTGGGTGCAAAGTATTTTGTACCTTCTAGTGATAACAATGGTGAGTTATATTCCTATTTGGCTTTCTATGTATCGTGTCCCATATCTTATATACGACTTTTGTCATTTCATGTGTATCCGCAGATAATACCCTGTATTTAGGAGGTATCCAGATATTCTTGCTTAACTGTGCTGCACCTAATCTGATTTCAAGCTTAACCCATCTTTTATCTGAATTTATTTTTGTCTGTTCAATCATTTGTGAAATTATAACTGCTGTGTAATATCTTTTTATAACATGTTCGGCTAATCCCCCCTGTTATTTATCCTTACTGAGTATCGTGTACTGTAATCTAGGCTTCTTTCCCTGCCAGATGAACTTTAAAAGCATTGTTTTTATTGTTTTAAAGTATGTATGTGGGATCGCTATTGGTAGCATTTGGAATTTGTAAAGGATTTTGGGTAGTATTACCATTTTGGCTATATTTATTCAGCCCAACAAAGATATTTTTTTAATGTCTGCTTTTAACTCATTTAGCATGGGTAAATAATTACCATATTAGAGGTCTTTCAAAGATGGGGTTAAATTTATCCCAACATACTTTAATTCTAATTTCGCCCAGGTAAATGGAAATTCCCTCTGTAATGCTATCTCTAGAGTTGAGCAACACCTGGATGTCCGGGTTCGGCGGGTTCGACCAAACTTGAAAAAAAAGTCCGGATTCGGGAACCGGACTTAACCCGAACTTTGCCCCGATCCCGAACCCCATTGAAGTCAATGAAGACCCGAACTTTTGAGCACTAAAATGATCCTAAAACAAACATGGAAAGGGCTAGAGGGCTGCCAATGGCAGAAAAATCATCTTAAGAGCATGGCAAGTGCTCTGCAAACAAATGTGGATAGGGAAATAACTTAAAATAACATAAAAACAGAAAAATAAAAAATAATCATCTTGAATGATGTAGGAGGAAGACGAGGCACATATGGAGTAGGAGGTTGAGGTGGCGGTGGATATGGTGGTGTAGGTGGAAGCGGCGGTGGCAGTGGAGGAGGAGGACGAGGCCCATATGGAGTAGGAGGTTGAGGTAGCGGTGGATGTGGCAGTGTAGGAAGCGGCGGTGGAGGAGGACGAGGTATCCAACATTGGTTTTTGTTTTTAATTTTATTTCTTTTTAAATTTGGGTACACCCCAAAAAGAATGACAAAGATCAAAAATACAACAATGGCTGGGTAAGGCCGGTATACATGTCTATTCTGCACAAGGTACGGACAAGTCCTGTGGGATCCATGTCTGGTTAATTTTAATGAACGTGAGCTTGTCCACATTGGCTCTGGACAGGCGGCTGCGCTTGTCTGTGATAACGCCCCCAGCCGTGCTAAATGCACGTTCAGATAATACACTGGCTGCAGGGCAGGCCAGCACCTCCAAGGCATAAAGGGCAAGCACAGACCATGTGCCCAATTTGGAGTCCCTGAAGTTGAAGGAAGCAGACCCGTCATTCAGTACGTGTATAGTACGTAAGGAACGGTAAGGAACTGTATATGGTATATGGTAAGGAATCGTGATGGCAGGGGGGGCTTTTTTCTCCCTTGTGGGTTGAGTCTGGCCTTAGAAAAGGTATGTGTCCCTGGTTGTGGGCCGGGCTCTCCCAAAGCTGTCCAAGTTCTGAGGCCTTCTAGTAGGGACAGGGCTGCACTGGCCTTGCCAGGGACCGGGATTCTGAAAAGCCTGTGGTGTATGTGCCCCTGGAGTGGCAGTCCAGGGGTGCCATAACTCACGGTGGATGGCAACACTATGAGTATGGCACCAAGTACACTGCACTTCCTACACACATTTTTCACACCTGCCTCTAGGGCCGAGCCTTTTGGTCAGGAGTCAGGACCAAAAGGAATTTTTATTCCTGGCCGAAGGGCCTGCCATAGTATTGCAACGTGGCAATAACCTTGCATTTCTCCACTATCCCTTTCCTCACTTTTATGTGTTGTGTGTCTCACATTTTGTGTTTTTTATTGTGGCGGTACACTTTATTTTGCACAGCGTGATTATTAGGGTGTAGGTCCTTGGGCCTGTCCCTGAAAGTCTTGGGAGGAGGTGGATATGGCCTTCTGGCTTGGTTCGCCTTCTCTCATGGGGTCTCTCTTCGGGAGAGTCCCATTGAGTACCTGGGATGGTCTGTTTCAGCAGACCTTCTAAAGAACGGGGCTGACTGGTTTCGGCCAGGTTAGCCAGTGTAAGTACCCCAGTCCCTGTCAGGAGCCTTGCGCCCCGGGGGATCAGGGTCAAGGACCATGCATACACCCTGTGCACTTTTTGTGTTTCACTTTTCTGGTGTGCACTTTTTTATGCACCCACTGGGTGATAGTCTGAGTGTGTTCACACACCAGGGGTGGTCCTCCTGGTTGTTGTGGCATGCCGACAAAGCTTTTCCACATTTCATACATGCTAATCCTGGCGGGGCCCTGGCTGCATTGGCGACCTCCTCCTCCTCTGCCTTCGCCTTGTGCTTCCACTGTGCCCCCGCTGTCAAGTGGTAATGCCACCAGCATTGCTTCTCGATCTTTTGCCTAAGATCAAGTGTAGTATCTGTTAATATCAGTTATCTGGGTGCCACCCTGCTTTGAACATGGTTCCTCCACCTCCATCTCCTCCTCCTCCTTATCCTCCACCTCATCATCCTACAGGACTGTGCCCTTGCCTGACAATTGTGTACCTGCCATTTGTGGGTGCAGGAACCCACCCTCGGAGATCAAGTGTAGTATCTGTTGTTATCAGTTATTTGGGTGGCACCCTGCTGTGAACATGGTTCCTCCTCCTCATCCTCCAACTCGTCATCCTCCAGAACTGTGCAATTGCTGGACAATTTTGTACCTGGCGTTTGTGGCTGCAGGAACCCACCCTCGGAGCCACTTGTGAATGACTGCCCTGAAAGCCTTGGAAATTATCACTGCTCCGGATGCGGAGGCGGTAGAGGATGAGGATGAGGATGCGGAGTAGGAGGAGTTAGCAACAGGAGGCAAACTGAAGCGCCCTGCAATCCTCGGTGGTGGAAGGAGATGCGCCAAACAAAATTTAAAGGGTGTATCTCACAGTGACATAATCAGCAAATGTTGCAAAATTATTAATGTTCCCCTAAATGGGTGTTTATTGAATAGCAGAATACAACAACAGTATCCAAAGGGTGTATCTCACATGTGCAGATACAGACTAAGCTGCAATTTAATATATTTCTGTCCCCTAAATGGGTGTTTATTGAATAGCGGAATAGTACAACAGTATAGAAAGGGTGTATCTCACAGTAAAATATGCAGACTAGCCCGCAATTTATTTTTTTCCCCCTAAATGGGTTTTTATTGCAATGCGCAACACAACCGTATGCAATGGGTGAATCTCACTGTACCATATGCAGACAGGGCCGCAATTTACTTTTTCTCACCTAAATGGGTTTTTTTATTGCAAAGCGGAATACAACAGTATGCAATGGGTGTATCTCACTGTAACATATGCAGCCTAGGCCGCAATTAATTTTTTTTTCCCACTAAATGGGTTTTTATTGCAATGCGCAACACAACAGTATGCAATGGGTGTATCTCACTGTAACATATGCAGACAGGGCCGCAATTAACCTTTTTTTCCCCTAAATGGGTTGTTATTGCAATGCGCAACACAACAGTATGCAATGGGTGTATGTCACTGTAACATATGCAGACAGGGCCGCAATTAACTTTTTTTGCCCCTAAATGTTCTTTTTTATTGCAAAGCGCAATACAACAGTATGCAATGGGTGTATGTCACTGTAACATATGCAGACAGGGCCGCAATCAACTTTTTTTGCCCCTAAATGGGTTTTTTTTATTGCAAAGCGCAACACAACAGTATGCAATGGGTGTATCTCACTGTAACATATGCAGACAGGGCCCCAATTAACCTTTTTTTTCCCCTAAATGGGTTGTTATTGCAAAGCGCAATACAACAGTATGCAATGGGCGTATCTCACTGTGACATATGTAGACATAGCCGCAATCAACTTGTTTTGCCCCTAAATGGGTTTTTTTATTGCAAAGTGCAATACAACAGTATGCAGTGGGTGTATGACACTGTAACATATGCAGACAGGGCCGCAATTAACTTTTTTTCCCCCTAAATGGGTTTTTATTGCAAAGCGGAATACAACAACAGTATGCAATAGGTGTATCGCACTGTAACGTATGAATGAAAATCTGATAAATAATTGTCCCCTTAACCTTCCTAGCAGTATTCCTGAGTGTGGCTTGGGGTTAAATTTCAGTGCCAAAAGCGGTAACCTCGAGCCACACTCGGGGTTACCGCTAGGAAGATCGCTGGATCCTGGAAGAGAGGGTACTCACCTTGTCCCCGGGATCCAGCGATGTATCCCGGTGGTGTGCAGCGGGATTCTCTGTGCCCCGCCTTCCGTCTCCTGCGACGTGACGCTCGCAGGGAGGTTGAACCGGCGGCAAATTCAAATAGTAAAACACACCAAACACACTAATACATTGCAAAATAAAATAAATTCACATTAGATTACCCCCCAGTGCCCTTTCCTGCAGTTTTACTGTACTTTTTATGTATATATATAGATATATATATCTATATATATATGTGTATATATATAGATATATATATATATATACAGTGCCTTGCGAAAGTATTCGGCCCCCTTGAACTTTGCGACCTTTTGCCACATTTCAGGCTTCAAACATAAAGATATAAAACTGTAATTTTTTGTGAAGAATTAGCAACAAGTGGGTCACAATCATGAAGTGGAAAGAAAATTATTGGATATTTGAAATTTTGTTAACAAATAAAAAACTGAAAAATTGGGCGTGCAAAATTATTCAGCCCCTTTACTTTCAGTGCAGCAAACTCTCTCCAGAAGTTCAGTGAGGATCGCTGAATGATCCAATGTTGACCTAAATGACTAATGATGATAAATAGAATCCACCTGTGTGTAATCAAGTCTCCGTATCAATGCACTTGCACTGTGATAGTCTCAGAGGTCCGTTTAAAGCGCAGAGAGCATCATGAAGAACAAGGAACACACCAGGCAGGTCCGAGATACTGTTGTGGAGAAGTTTAAAGCTGGATTTGGATACAAAAAGATTTCCCAAGCTTTAAACATCCCAAGGAGCACTGTGCAAGCGATAATATTGAAATGGAAGGAGTATCAGACCACTGCAAATCTACGAAGACCTGGCCATCCCTCTTAACTTTCAGCTCATACAAGGAGAAGACTGATCAGAGATGCAGCCAAGAGGCCCATGATCACTCTGGTGAACTGCAGAGATCTACAGCTGAGGTGGGAGACTCTGTCCATAGGACAACAATCGTCTTATACTGCACAAATCTGGCCTTTATGGAAGAGTGGCAAGAAGAAAGCCATTTCTTAAAGATATCCATAAAAAGTGTTGTTTAAAGTTTGCCACAAGCTACCTGGGAGACACGTCAAACATGTGGAAGAAGGTGCTCTGGTCAGATGAAACCAAAATCGAACTTTTTGGCAACAATGCAAAACGTTATGTTTGGCATAAAAGCAACACAGCTCATCACCCTGAACACACCATCCCCACTGTCAAACATGGTGGTGGCAGCATCATGGTTTGGGCCTACTTTTCTTCAGCAGGGACAGGGAAGATGGTTAAAATTGATGGAAAGATGGATGGAGCCGAATACAGGACCATTCTGGAAGAAAACCTGATGGAGTCTGCAAAAGACCTGAGACTGGGAAGGAGATTTGTCTTCCAATAAGACAATGATCCAAAACATAAAGCAAAATCCACAATGGAATGGTTCACAAATAAACATATCCAGGTGTTAGAATGGCCAAGTCAAAGTCCAGACCTGAATCCAATCGAGAATCTGTGGAAAGAACTGAAAACTGCTGTTCACAAACGCTCTCCATCCAACCTCACTGAGCTCGAGCTGTTTTGCAAGGAGGAATGGGCAGGCATTTCAGTCTCTCGATGTGCAAAACTGATAGAGACATACCCCAAGCGACTTACAGCTGTAATCACAGCAAAAGGTGGCGCTACAAAGTATTAACTTAAGGGGGCTGAATAATTTTGCACGCCCAATTTTTCAGTTTTTTATTTGTTAAAAAAGTTTGAAATATCCAATAAATTTCGTTCCACTTCATGATTGTGTCCCACTTGTTGTTTATTCTTCACAAAAAATTACAGTTTTATATCTTTATGTTTGAAGCCTGAAATGTGGCACAAGGTTGCGAATTTCAAGGGGGGCGAATACTTTCGCAAGGCACTGTATATATATATATATATATATATATATATATATACACTATATATATATATATATATATATATATATATATATATATATATATATATATATATATATATATATATATGTATATAAGTATATATACAGTACATATACAGTATATATATATATATATATATATATATATATATATATATATATATACATACATACTTTAACTTATTTATAGTTATTCATTATGTTATAATTTATGATTTTGTGTTTCAAACTTTATCATACCCGAGATGTAATAAAGAAGAATGCACAGTAAAGAATTACATACAAAATAATGGTACCGCTTTCAGCACCTAAAATCGGAAAAAATCATACCGCCAGGGAGTTTAATTGGTGCTTGTTGAATAGCAGATTTGAAATGTAGTGTCTGTCTAAACGCTGTAAGTCACAGTAAAATATGAAGGAAAAAATGTTTTTCTTTTTTAAATGCAGATTAAGCAGACACATATGCACTCAGCTTGCAGTAAATGGCCGCTACACACCGCACGCCTAACAGGTTGGAAACTGGTGTTGTTCTATTCCGCTATTGCATTAAAAAAAAACCCATTTGAATGAAAAACTGAAAAATATTTTTTTCCCTTTACATTGGTGCTTTTTGAAGAGCAGGTTAGAAAAGCCTGTATGTCAAAGTTAAATATGAAGGAACATTTTTTTTTTCTTTTTTAAATGCAGATTAAGCAGACACATATGCACTGAGCTTGCATTAAATGTGCAGCACCACAAGCCGCCCACCTAACAGACTGATAAAAGTATTTTTTCCTCCTTTCTTCTCCTCACTGGGCTCAGGTCAGGGCATTAAGATCGTGCACTGCACCCCCACACAATACAATCAATGTAGATCACTGTCTGATTAAAGAAGATTGTTCCTATCTATGCTTTCCCTCAAAGCAATCTCCAGCCTGACCCTACAGTATTCTCCTATCTCTCCCTCCGGGCAAAAAGATTGTGCACTGCACCCCCACACAATCAAATCAATGTAGATCGCTGTATGATTACAGAAGATTGTTCCTATGCTTTCCCTGAAAGCAATCTCCAGCCTGACCCTACAGTAATCTTCCAATCTCTCCCTCAGGAGAAGTATCAGGAACCTCTCGCTAGTATAGTTATAGCAGAGTAATGCGCGGCGCTATGTGACTCCAGCTTATATAGACTCTGGGTCACATGCTACACTGGCCAATCACAGCCATGCCATTAGTAGGCATGGCTGTGATGGCTTCTAGGGCACACTAGTTAAACGCTTGCTGATTGGCTGCCTTGCACCTGTTGAAACCGCGCCATTAAAACCATGCCAAAACATCAAATAATGTTATCGAACAACGGACAGTATCCAAACATACAGTGAAATGTTCTGGATCAGATCCGGGTACTGAATACCCAAAAGTCCGGTACGAACCCGAACAATACAGTCCAGGTTCGCTCAACCCTAGCTATCTCCTCTTTCCTACTCAGCCTAACATTCAAAACTTTATTGGATTGATCTTAAAGTTTAATAATCCCTACATTTTTTTAGTTCTTTGATTATGTTTGGAAGAGTTATCCTAGGGTTAGTAATGAAGAACAAAATGTCATCAGGATATGCTTCTACCTTATGCTCTTCATATCCTACTTTCACTCCCCTTATGTCTACCTTGTTCCGTACAGTGGCTAGTAGTGGTTCTAACTATGACAGGACAAACAACAGGGGCAACAGCGGACAGTCCCTGTCTTGTCCCGTTATTAATACCGAACGGGGGAGAGAGATTTTCATTAACCTTTACTGAAGCTGATGGATTCCTATACAGTGCTCTTATACATTGGTACTTCCTATGGTCCACACCATAATATTGACAGTAGAAGATCTGGGGCTTTAATACCCCTGGATTTATGTAGTAGGAGTAATCTTCTTATTCCATTATATTTCCGCTCCCTACCAGGGATGAATCCAGTCTGATCTGCATAAATCCATTCTGGCATTAAATCTTTCAGTCTGGTTGCCAGGGCTTTTGCATACAGTTTTATATCCGTGTTTAATCGTGCTATTGGCCTGAAGCTAGAGCACAGAGTTGCGTCTTTCCCTTCTTTAGGTTTTACCATTATAAATGATTTTAGTGATTCTACTCTCACCTCCTTTCCCTCTCCTATCCCATTCATGTATGTACAAAGATTTGGTACTAATATTTCTTTAAACTTTAACTTTAAATTTGCTGGTAAATCAATATGGCCCTGGACATTTTCCTGTCGTTTAGTTTTTTAATGCCACCATTATCTCCTCCTGTGAAATTGAAGCCTCAAGAGCTTGCATTCTATCTCTTGATATTTTAGGTAGTTTTGATTCCCTTATGTATTTTTGTATGTCTTGTATTCTTTTTTGTTCTACTTCTTGTAACCCCTTTTGTATCACTGTGTATAAAGCACTGTAGTAGCTTTGAAATGCCTTCGCTATTTCTGTTGTTGAATGCACCATTTCACCTCTATTATTTTTTATTTGATCTACATAGTTGATTGATTTTTAACTTTTTTAGTTTTCTTGCTAGGTATTTCCCTGGGTAATTTCCCATTTATATCTTTATTTAGTCTACTTTTGTGGACAACAGGAAAGCTGGAAATAAATACTAGATTATATTACAGGTGTTACAGAGGCTGTAGCTCTAAAAATATTGCAAAGGTACCTGAAGTAGTGACATTCTTATATTAATGTATTTTGGTGCAGCCTGAAAACTGCCCCAGTGATTACTAATTGCACTTACTTTTCAGGCTCTTGATCTCTGTTTATGGTCTCTGAATATTAATAGGATAATAGTCTGTGTCAATTATTTTTTTTAAAGTTTCTAGGGAAAAAAAAAATATATACCATATTTTCCAGCGTATAAGACGACTGGGCGTATAAGACGACCCCCCTAATTTTCAAGTTAATACATAGGTTTTGGGCTATACTCGCCGTATAAGACTACCCCCCTTCCGAAGCAAGGCAACACCATTGAAAAACATCAGATTTCTCATAGCTCACCAAGGTACCCCAAGTACTGTAATACATGTAATCTCTCATAATTAGGGATGATCGAACTTTTGAAAAGTTTGGTTCGACCAGAACACCCGAACTTCCCGAAAGTTCGGGTCTGGATTCCAGAACCCCATTGAAATCAATGGGACCCGAACTTTGGTAATCAAAAAACACAATTTTGAAGCCCTAAAACCCAATTAATGCCCCTAAAAAGTGCCTAGGGTTCTGGGTCATGCCCCAGGGGCTATTAATCACACAAAAAAAAAAGTTCTTAAAAATTGTCGTTTTTGATAGAGAGCCAATTATTGAAAAAATTATTGGAAAAAAAAAATTTAGTGTCTGGGGGGTCTAAAAAGTGTACCTGTGAAGTTTCAGCCCTGTAGCATGTCCAGAACCAGAAAAAAAAAAAGATTGTTTATCTTAGAATTGCAGTAGAGCAGGAATAGGGCTCCGCTACATTCACACCTGGGAGTTTTTGTTTCAGGCGTTAATTGGGCTTTTTTGTGGACGTCTTTGGAGGCAGGCATGACATCTGAACTTCTGTGTAGGGATATATACACACACACATATATGTATATATACACATATACACATATAGGTGTGAAAGTAGCAGAACCCTATGCCTGCGCTAATGAAATTATTTGCAGTAAGTGTGTATGTGTATATATCAGTGGTTCTTAACCTTCTTGGAGGTACTGAACCCCACCAGCTTCATATGCGCATTCACCGAACCCTTCTTAATTGGAAAAATAAAATATGATTTTATGAGTCTAGTCTCGGGAGGGGCACTGCCAGAAAATACACTGGGGGGAGGGTCAGGAGGACACACACTGTGGGGGAGGGTAGTGAGGGCACACACCAGTGGAGAGTCAGGAGGCCACACACTGGGTGTCAGGAGGGCACACATCAGTGGTTGGGAGGGCACACACTGGGGGAGCCAGGAGGGCACACACTGGGGGGAGGGGGTTGGGAAGGCATGCCATGGGGTATCAGGAGGGCACACACTGGGGGGGTTGGGAGGACATACCATGGGGTGTCAAGAGGGAACACACTGGGGGGAGGTGTTGGGAGGGCATACCATGGGGTGTCAGGGGGGCACACACTGGGGGGGGGGGGTTGGGAGGGCATACCATGGGGTGTCAGGAGGACACACACTGGGGGGGAGGTGTTTGGAGGGCATACCATGGGGTATCAGGAGGGCACACACCAGGGGGCATTCACAATGCTTATTGAGCTAAATGAAAAGGACATGCATTTCCATTTGTCAGCTAACAGCACCTCTATGCTAAGCTGCAGTAACTCAGCAGACTTAGCATAGAGGTGCTTGCAAAATAATCCACCATGTACAGCTAGCTGAGCCTACCTCCAGGAACATTCACTCGGCTCCCTCTGCTCACATTTCCCTCTTCCAGGCGGGCGCGATCTCCGTGGTCAGGTACATCCCCATCCCGTCCACTCAAGCAGCAAGCAGCCTGCAGGAGATAGGCTGGAAACCTGCTGGGGGAGGTACAGGGGGCAGAGCGTCAAGTGTCTATGTGTAATGGCTGTGAGTCGTCCCCAGTCCCGACCGCAGCTCTGATTTCCCGGGGAGGGGTTGGCCTCACAATCAGTAATATTTTCTCGGGGGGAGCAATTGCCCTGTTGCCCCCCCGCCGAACCCCTGAGATTGACTCACCGAACCCCTGGGGTTCGATCGAACCCAGGTTAAGAACCACTGGTATATATACATATATGTGTGTGTGTATATATACCCCTATACAGAAGTTCAGATTTTATGCCTGCCTCCAAAGACGCCCAAAAAATGCCCAAAAAAACGCCTGCAACAACACACCTGGGCGTTTTTGTTGCAGGCGTTTTTTTGGGCATTTCATGGGCGTCTTTGGAGGCAGGCATAACATCTGACCTTCTGTATAGGGGTATATATACACACACACACATATATGTATATATACACATACACACATATAGGTGTGATAGGAGCGGAGCCACATCCCTGCAAATAATTTCATTAGCGCAGGCATAGGTTTCCGCTACTTTCACACCTATATGTGTGTATGTGTATATATACATATATGTGTGTGTGTATATATACCCCTATACAGAAGTTCAGATGTCATGCCTGCCTCCAAAGACGCCCAAAAAATGCACAATAAACGCCTGCATCAAAAACACCCAGGTGTGTTGTTGCAGGCGTTTATTGGGAATTTTTTGGGCGTCTTTGGAGGCAGGCATAACATCTGAACTTCTGTATAGGGGTATATATACACACACATATATGTATATATACACATACACACATATAGGTGTGATAGGAGCGGAGCCACATCCCTGCAAATAATTTCATTAGCGCAGGCATAGGGTTCTGCTACTTTCACACCTATATGTGTGTATGTGTATATATACATATATGTGTGTGTGTATATATACCCCTATACAGAAGTTCAGATGTTATGCCTGCCTCTAAAGACGCCCAAAAAATGCCCAAAAAAATGCCTGCAACAAAAACGCCCAGGTGTGTTGTTGCAGGCGATTTTTGGGCATTTTTTGGGCGTCTTTGGAGGCAGGCATAACATCTGAACTTCTGTATAGGGGTATATATACACACACACATATATGTATATATACACATACACACATATAGGTGTGATAGGAGCGGAGCCACATCCCTGCAAATAATTTCATTAGCGCAGGCATAGGGTTCCGCTACTTTCACACCTATATGAGTGTATGTGTATATATACATATATGTGTGTCTGTATATATACCCCTACACAGAAGTTCAGATGTCATGCCTGCCTCCAAAGATGTCCACAAAAAAGCCCAATAAACACCTGCAACAAAAACGGCCAGGTGTGAAAGTAGCGGAGCCCTATCCCTGCTCTACTGCAATTCTAAGACAAACAATCTTTTTTCTATGGCGGTCACCCTGAAATGGAAAGGTTTGGTAACCCTACACTACACTACGGTCACCCTGACACTTAACACTTTCTCTACAGAAACTAGATTATTGAATCTAACTATAGTGGAAAATAGTACCCTAACTACACTAGATATCCCTTTCCTCACACTAATAATTGCTAAATGACACTTTTGAAGCAGGAGTAACAGAACTGCTTCCACTCTCTTCCACAGCCCCTGTATGACAGTGCTAGAGATTTGGCAGGGCTATGTTATATACTGGGGGGCGTATTAACTACTGATTGGCCTCTGGACCCCCTAGTCACTCCAATCACATTCCTAGCATCCTCCTGCCCCCTCAATTGGCTTTTACTGATGGTTATTGTCCAATCACGGGCTTTTAAAGCCCAGTTCCTGTCCCATTGCATTTTGGTCGGTTCTGGTTGCCGAATTCCGAACTTTTTCCGCAAAAAGTTTGGAATTCGGCCGAATTTCGAACAGTAAATGTTCGGGTCGAACCGATGGTCGACCCGAACCATTCTATCATCCCTAGTCATAATATCTCCAAGGTACCCTAAGTATAAGTATTACCAGTAGATGTAATCTCAAGACGCTGGCTGTGTGGGAATCCTGTACCGGTATACCGTATGTACCGTAGCTTCGGCTACATACAGTATACCCCACTGAGCCAATCACAGTGAGCGATGTATTCTATTATTGAATACAAAGCCTGCTCGGATTGGCAGAGTCAGAGAGGCGGGCTGATGTTACTCCACCAATCCGAGCAGGCTTTGCATTCAATAATAGAATACATCACTCTCCCTGATTGGCTCAGTGCGGTACACTGTATGTAGCCGAAGCTACGGTACATACGGTATACCGGTACACGATTCCCACACAGCCAGCGTCTTGAGAGATTACATCTATCGGTAATACTTATACTTAGGTTACCTTGGAGATATTATACTCGGCGTATAAGATGATCCCCCCCCATTTTTGGGGGATTTTTTTGAGGTTCAAAAGTAGTCTTATATGCCAGAAAATACAGTATATATATATATATATATATATATATATATATATATACACACACACACACACACACTCTATCTCTCTCACATCTCTCTCTCTCTCTCTCTCTCTCTCTCTATATATATATATATATATATATATATATATATATATATATATATATATATATATATATATACTGTATATATACTGTATATATATATATATATATATATATATATATATATATATATATATATATATATATCTCACAAAAGTGAGTACACCCCTCACTTTGTTGTTAAAATTTTTTATATCTTTTCATGTGACAACACTGAAGAAATGACACTTTGCTACGATTTTAAGTAGTGAGTTTACAGCTTGTATAACAGTGTAAATTTGCTGTCCCCTCAAAGCAACTCAACACACAGCCATTAACTTGTTGCCGCCCGCACTATAGCCGAAAGATGGCTACAGCACGGGCTCTAATTTCCGGGAGGCCGTCTTTATAATGACAGGCTCCCCGCGCGCTCCAGCGAGCGCGCATCGGGGAAAATCTGTGTCAGCCGTGTCCCTTGGACACAGCCAATCACAGATCATGGTAAATGGCCAATCACAGTGGCCATTTACCACGTGATCGGACCATGCAATAAGAGATGATCTCATATGTAAACATATGAGATCATCTCTCATCGCCAGCTCTCCTTCCTCACACAGAGACTGCAGTGTGAGGAAGAGGAGAGCCGATCAGCGGTAAGCTGACACAGAAAAATGTAATCAGGGCACTGATCACCAGTGCCCTGATTACAAAAGAGGTAAATAAATGCCATAAGTGCCCACCATCAGTGCCCCCCATCAGTGCCCACAATCAGTGCCCATAGTGCTGGCAGTCAGTGCCCATCAGTGCCTGCTCATCTAGGCACTGATGGGCACTGACTAGCAGCACTATGGGCACTGAGTGTGGGCACTGATGGTGCTGCCCGTCAGTGCTCATCAGTGCCGCCCATCAGTGCTCATCAGTGCCACCCATCAGTGTCCAGAAGTGCCGCCTCTCAGTGCCCATCAGTGCCACCTCTCAGTGCCCATCAGTGCCGCCCGTCAGTGCCGCCTCTCAGTGCCCATAAGTGCCACCTCATCAGTGCCCATAAGTGCCACCTCATCAGTGCCCATGAGTGCAGCCTATCGGTGCCCATCAGTGCCGCCTCATCAGCGCACATAAGTGAAGGAGAAAAATGTATTTTTTTTTCAAAATTTACTCGCAGAAAATAAGAAAAACTTTTTTTTTTCCAAATTTTCTGTCTTTTTTCTTTTTTTTTGTAAGAAATAAAAAACCCAGAGGTGATTAAATACCACCAAAAGAAAGCTCTATTTGTGTGAAAAAAAATGATAAAAATGTCATATGGGTATAGTGTAGCATGACCGCGCAATTTTCATTCAAAGCGTGAGAGCGCTGAAAGCTGAAAATTGGCCTGGGCAGGAAGGTGGTGAAAGTGCCCGGTAGGCAAGTGGTTAATGTCTAAATCGCTGGCAACAAAAGTGAGTACACCCCTAAAGCTGGATACACACTATCCAACTTTTGTGGTTAGATTTCCTTCAGATTTACCTTTTCTATGTAGTGCAAGGGCCTGCCAGATTGCATACAAATTGAAAGTGTTTAGGTTTGACCTCATATTATATGGTTTTGGTAAGTCTAAAGGAAAAAGTCTTCAGAAAATCTTATAGTGTGTATGGCCCATTAGTGAAAAATGTCCAAATTTGGCCAAGTTAGCCAATTTCCCACCCGGTGTCATGTGACTTGTTAATGTTACAATGTCTCAGGTGTGAATGGGGAGCAGGTGTGTTAAATTTGTTGTTATCGCTCTCACTCTCTCATATTGGTCACTGGAAGTTTAACGCGGCACCTCATGGCAAAGATCTCTCTGGGGATCTAAAAAAAATAACTTTTGCTCTACATAAAGATGGCCTAGGCTATAAGAAGATTACCAAGACCCTGAAACTGAGCTGCAGCATGGTGGCCAAGACCATATAGCGGTTTACCATGACAGGTTCCACTCAGAGCAGACCTTGCCATGGTCGACCAAAGAAGTTGAGTGCACGTGCTCAGTGTCATATCCAGAGGTTGTCTTTGGGAAATAGATGTATGAGTGCTGCCAGCATTGCTGCAGAGGTTGAAGGGGTGGGGGGGTCAGCCTGTCAGTGCTCAGACCATACGCCACACACTGAATCAAATTGGTCTGCATGGCTGTCATCCCAGAAGGACATGGATTTCTTGAACCGTGTCCTGTGATCTGATGAGACCAAGATAAACGTATCTACTTTAGATGTCAAGCGTGTGTGGCGGCAACCAGGTGAGGAGTACAAAGACAAGTGTGTCTTGCCTATAGTCAAGCATGGTGGTGGGAGTGTCATGCTCTGGGGCTGCATGAGTGCTGCCGGCACTGGGGAGCTACAGTTAGTTGAGGGAACCATGAATGCCAACATGTACTGTGACATACTGAAGCAGAGCATGATCCCCTCCCTTCAGAGACTGGGCCGCAGGGCAATATTTCAACATGATAACGACCCCAAACACACCCCCAAGATGACCACTGCCTTGCTAAAGGAGCTGAGGGTAAAGGCTATGGACTAACCAAGCATGTCTCCAGACCTTAACCCGATTGAGCTTCTGTGGGGCATCCTAAAATGGAAGGTGGAGGAGCGAAAGGTCTCTAACCTCCATCAGCTTTGTGATGTCATCACGGAGAAGTGGAAGAGGACTCCAGTGGCAACCTGTGAAGCTCTGGTGAACTCCATTCTCAAGAGGGTTAAAGTGGAGTTCCACCCTATTTTTATACTTACCTCCATCTTCTCGCTCCTGGTCACCTGAAAAAGAAATGGATAATCGCATATTTTTTTTTTTTTTACTTACCTCGTAGCGAAGAAAATATACTTACCTTACTTCCTTCTTCCTCCTTCCTCGGCCGCGGCCCGTCGTCACTTCCTGGCTCTGCAATGATTCCTGGGAGCTGGACGTCATAGCTCCCAGGAATCATTGCGCCTGCACCGGCCCCGACGTCAGTTCCGGGTCGCGCGCGTCATCCCCTTCTAAACAGCTTCTGGGCATGCCCAGAAGCTGTGGAGGGGTGACGCGCGCGACCCGGAAGTGACGTCGGGGCCGGCGCAGAGCATCGTGGGACCACAGAAGGCGGAAGAAGACGCCGAAGAGGACGCGCTGGCTTCAAGCTGCCCACATCTGAGATGGCAGCGCTGGACAAGACGTTTGCAAGGTAAGTATTTCGTCTTGCAGGTAAGTGCAACCCGGGACAGATCAGAGGCTAGCCATTGTGGAATGCACTAGCCCTGACTGTCCCGGGGGTATTAAAAAAAAAAAAAACAAATCCAGGGTGGAACTCCGCTTTAAGGCAGTGATGGAAAATAATGGTGGCCACACAAAATATTTACATTTTGGGCCCAATTTGGACATTTTAACTGTACTCACTTTTGTTTAGACAATAATGGCTGTGTGTTGAGTTATTTTGAGGGGACAGCAAATTTATACTGTTATACAAGCTGTACACTCACTAATTTACATTGTAGCAAAGTGTCATTTCTTTAGTGTTGTCACATGAAAAGATAAATTAAAATATTTACAAAAATGTGGGGGTGTACTCACTTTTGGGAAATACTGTAAATGTTATCTTTTTATGGTACAAGATCTGTGTGATTTTCTCTGTGATTGCGGTATACTACTTCAACTGCTGCCACTATTACTACTACTACTAATATACTGTTAGTCATTTCTCCATTAAAATCCCATTAAAGGATTTTTTTTTCTCTCTGAAAACAAGAGGCAGTCTGACCTGCCTAGGATCAAATTAATCAAAAGAAGTTCATGTTATAAAGTTTACATTTCTGCAGAAATGGTCCTTTCATGTTATGTTTCTGGGAGCCCTGGTTTGGCTCATTCAGTTTCAAGATATGTAGTGCTGATTTTAAAGTATGTAATTTCAATAACATCAAAAGATAATTTCTGTCTAAATTTATTTCCCTGTTGTAAGAGCTGAGAGGTGTGCTTTTTATTGAATTAATCAGTCTAAATCCTGCAAGATGTCTTATTTATTGTAATGAAATGACTCTGTACATCCCATTTAGAGATACCTCTCTCATCTGTATTCAAATAATATGTATTTCTGTCATCATAATCACTGAAACAACAACAAAAACCTAATAACACACATACACATGCTGAAATGAAGCATAGCAATATTTAAGACATAAATACAGTTTTCAACATCCGATCTTAAAGTGATTGTAAAGTCTCGTTCTTTTTTAAAAAAATAACAAACATGTTATACTTGCCTCCTCTGTGCAGTTGGTTTTGCATAGAGCAGCCTCGATCCTCCTCTTCCAGTCCCTCTCCAGTTCTCCTGTCCCCCCCTGCTGTCGAGTGCCCCACAGCAAACAGTTTAATATGGGGGCAGCTGAGCCGAGCTGCAGCTCTGTGTGTCCATTCAGACAAGGAGCTGCCATTAGGCCCTGCCTTCTCTCTCTCTTCTGATTGGCTGACTGACTTTGATTGACAGCCACAGGAGCCAATGGTGCCAATCAGGAGGGAGAGTCCCAGATGGCTGAGGGACAGATGGACATTGCTGGAGAGAGATGGGGCTCGGGTAAGTATTAGGGGGTGCTGGGGAGGCTGCTATACGCAGAAGGCATAGAATGCATAAATGTGAGGAAAGGGGAGGTAATATGGCGCTGTCAGGCTAATAAATAGGAAAAAATAAATAAATATATCTTAAAGTGCACTGGTGATAGGTGAATAAAAATCAAAATATATAAAACTTCATATGGTGAATCCTTAAAAAGTGTAAATAAGTTTGAAGAAAAAAAAAAAAAATGTGTATCTATATAATGATAAATAGATAGGAAAATTAAGATATAAGTGATAAATTATTAAAAATCAATGTGTAATCTTAAAAATATATGTATGACTATATAAAAGAATTATAAAGTGGTGTTATAAATATCCTCCATATATACTTAAAGTGCTAATTAATCAGATATATATTGTGCTAGTGGGCCAAACAATAAATAACTTTGTATAAATCTGTGCACATACAAATCATAAATAGTGTCCCAACAGTTTAAATAGCATAAATAAATAAATAAATATAAAGCGAATATATAGGAAAATTGTCCATATAAATAGCCAAATATTAAATGGTGCTACAAATATAATTGAGTCCCAAGAAGGGTGATGAAGCAGGGATTTGACAGGATAAAATGGATTACAGGACTTCCAGACTGATGGGGGTGCTCAATACAGGAATCAGTGCTCCCCTCCTATTATTCCCGCACTCACCAGATGGTGGTACCCCCACAGGGGTAATCAGCGTTTGGGGTGACTCTCAGAGGTCCCTCCGAAGGTTGGCTAGTAATCCACTTAATCCCGACTTCGTATCTTACTCCAGGGGAAATTGATGAAAAATCCCTCCTCTTAGAGTACTGAGTTTCTTTTAGATACCAGTTTCACATCAGCCTTTACAGCAGAGCAGATCAGAATGGTTAAGAATACTGAAAGCTTCATCTTTCACCGTCTCATCCAGGCTCCCAGTGTTCTGCACCTAGTTATATTCTAGAATATAACTAGGTGCAGAACACTGGGAGCCTGGATGAGACGGTGAAAGATGAAGCTTTCAGTATTCTTAACCATTCTGATCTGCTCTGCTGTAAAGGCTGATGTGAAACTGGTATCTAAAAGAAACTCAGTACTCTAAGAGGAGGGATTTTTCATCAATTTCCCCTGGAGTAAGATACGAAGTCGGGATTAAGTGGATTACTAGCCAACCTTCGGAGGGACCTCTGAGAGTCACCCCAAACGCTGATTACCCCTGTGGGGGTACCACCATCTGGTGAGTGCGGGAATAATAGGAGGGGAGCACTGATTCCTGTATTGAGCACCCCCATCAGTCTGGAAGTCCTGTAATCCATTTTATCCTGTCAAATCCCTGCTTCATCACCCTTCTTGGGACTCAACTATATTTGTAGCACCATTTAATATTTGGCTATTTATATGGACAATTTTCCTATATATTCGCTTTATATTTATTTATTTATTTATGCTATTTAAACTGTTGGGACACTATTTATGATTTGTATGTGCACAGATTTATACAAAGTTATTTATTGTTTGGCCCACTAGCACAATATATATCTGATTAATTAGCACTTTAAGTATATATGGAGGATATTTATAACACCACTTTATAATTCTTTTATATAGTCATACATATATTTTTAAGATTACACATTGATTTTTAATAATTTATCACTTATATCTTAATTTTCCTATCTATTTATCATTATATAGATACACATTTTTTTTTTTTTTTCTTCAAACTTATTTACACTTTTTAAGGATTCACCATATGAAGTTTTATATATTTTGATTTTTATTCACCTATCACCAGTGCACTTTAAGATATATTTATTTATTTTTTCCTATTTATTAGCCTGACAGCGCCATATTACCTCCCCTTTCCTCACATTTACCAAATATAGTTATCTATATTTTTGAGGTAGGCTGCAGTCATTTATTTACTTAATTTCCTCCAATAGCGCGGAAACTTTCCCCCTATAGAATGCATAAAGATAAAAAGCCTTCTGACTTTACAACTCCTTTAATGGGAAGTAAAGTGGAGAACACTTAGGTGAACTTTTAATCACTTCAAACATCCAAATGTATGAGGAGGGGGGGGATAATTATAAATAAGGAACATCTCCTGCATATATTGTGATGTTTGAAATTAAAACAGATTATCTTGACTTCACTCATTTCACAAACTTTATATTAACAAGCACTTACTTTTGCAAAGATGTACATGCATGTATATGTTCTGCAGGTAAATGTAAAGGAAGGCAGTCACATCAGTGAGTTGCATACAAAGATATTTTTGATGTGACATATAAACTTGTATTTTGCTTAGGGTCTTTCAATATCGTCTTCTATACCTATATAAACTTTTCAACAGAGAGCATTTGTTGCATGGTGCATGTCCCTAGCCTTTGATGTTCATAAATCCCACCAATCCCACTGACCATAGCTTGCTTCACTTAAAAAATATGGTGATGATTAATAATAATAATAATAATAATAATATACATTTTCATGAAAATTAAACAGGGTGCAAATGAAAGCGTTTAGTAAATGTCTATTTATACACATGCACACTCACAGACTCTAGTAGACTAATTTTCCTTACATATATAAAAAAAACATGTAAAAATGTTCCATACACTGTAAAAGTAACTTCTAATCCACTGGTTGGCTTTCTAATTAAAAGGCTGCTGCCTTAGAGAAGAAATCCCTCAGTAGGCTTTTTTTGACTTCATGTGGTGTTTTTCCATGGTGTGCAATTATATTTCCCAGCATTCGTCCCTTCAGTGTGGTGAGAGAATATTTTTAGAATCACTTTCTTGTCCAACTCTAAAGCTTCCACGGCATTGGACTTTTCCACATATATATATAAAAATAATGCTTTTAGTTTCAAAAGACTAGAGGCAGTAATAATTTAGGAGCAAATCAGTCACGGTGCTTGGGCACACTTAAAATGTCTCTTAAAAGTCCTAATTCCTGTAAATAGCATGACTACATCAAATCTATCCTATATGCCTTGTGCTGTAAAAACTACAATCTTTAAATGGCACTGTAGGATCAAAACCATGTTTTTGAGGTGCCGGTAAAGGGGACCAAGACCAATATTATGTGCCTGTACAAGGATTCATCAGTTGATGTATGGCTAAAGTTGCCATCATCAAATTATTATTTATTAAATGATATTGCTTTATAGCTACAAAGGATATAAATCAATTTGTATGAACAAAATACCTTTGCAACCAAGATTTACATTGTAAAAGTAGAGGTGATATTATGTACAGTTCATTTTGTTTCCGAGTTGAAATTCAAATACATTTTACATTAGTTGGAAATTCGGATGTATCCAAATTTCCAAATACAATAGTAACAAATTTAAACAAATCTGAAATAACTAAACAAAATTTCTGATGAAATTCAAATTCTAATGTTTTTTTAATCAAATTTGAATCATTTTTTTGATTCAAATAGTTTTAGAATGTGTATTGTTTTCAAATAGTTTTTGAATCCAACTAGTTTTCGAATTTGAATCGTTTTCAAATTCAAATAGTTTACAAATCAAATTTGAATTTGAATTTCCAAAAATAATAATGTATAATAGAAAATAAAGGAGTAGAATAGAAAACAAAATAATAGAATAGAAAAGAATAGAATGGAAAATAAAGGGATAGAACAGAAAATAAAAGAAATGAATGTAATAGAGTAAAACAGAACAGAATAAAAATAAAAAAATAGAAAAAATAGAATAGAAAAAAAAGGTATGGAATGGAAAATAAAAAAATAGAATAGAAAAGAATAGGATAGAGTAAAACAGGACACAATAGAATAGAAAATAAAAGAACAGAATAAAATAGATTAGAAAATAAAGGAATAGAATAGAATAAAAAATAGAATAAAATAGAAAAAATATAACCATCTTCTGAAACTTAAATTTTAAATAGAATATATTTGAATTTGAATGGAATAGAAAATAATAGAATAGAAAAAAATAAGAATTAAGTTAATAATCCAATCTGTCCAATGCGTCCAATCCACATCCCTGAACTCATATTTAAAATTGGATTTGAAGACTAACTGACTGGTCCCAGTGCTCAGTCGTTGCCATATAGGGATTGGGACTTTCTAGGATTAGATACCCAGAGTAAAGGAGATAAGCACATATGCTAAAATACAAATTTTATTACAAAAATTCCATTTAAAAATCATCAAGACAGTACATGTGTAATAACAAGATACAATACATATAGAAGTAGATGAATATATGTTGAACATACGCCCTTTCATTCAACGCGTTTCGCGGACTGATTAAACAGATATCACTTCGTCAGGAATGAGGGCAATATACTCATCTTCCAACACTTTAATAATGTGAAAAAAAAGGACACCAATAAGTTAAAATGCACTCCACAATATCTAAATAATAACATTGTTGTGCTTTCTACATGCATAATACACTGTTTTCTTTTAATTTTCAACAGCTTACCATACTTCATAAATGTCAATAGCTTAGACAGACTCCAGTAGAACAATTCACCAAAATGGATGGATCATGGCCTTAGCCATATATCCTTAGCCCTTATATGGCCAGATTATCTCCTTTCCCTCCTTGTCTTATACCTTTCCTTTCCCTCCCCTCCCCCTCCTCTCCCTTTCCTTGTTATTGTTTGTTTTGTTTTGCTTTGCTTTGCTTTGCTTTGCTTTGCTTTGCTTTGCTTTGTTTTGTTTTGTTTTGATTTGTTTTGTTCTGTTTTTGGTTTGTTTTGTTTTGTTTTTGCTTTGCTTATTGATCATATTTGATATTCTTTATATTTATGAATTCTAATACTAGTTACCACTAGGATATAACATTTGGGTAATGCAATATATGATTATTATCATTTTTGTATTTCGAGGAATGCAATTAATTGTTTTTGTAATTATCTTGTATGTATCTAGTGGACTATTCCCCCATCGGACGGACATGGCATCTATTTGTGCAGTCTCGGGCGCTAAGCAGAGGCAGGCTCCCCCTAGTGGAGAGCTGTGCCTGTGTATTGTATCTTGTTATTACACATGTACTGTCTTGATGATTTTTAAATGGAATTTTTGTAATAAAATTTGTATTTTATCATATGTGCTTACCTCCTTTACTCTGGCTATCCAATCCTAGAAAGTCCCAATCCCTATATGGCAACGACTGAGCACTGGGACCAGTCGGTTAGTCTTCAGAATAGAAAAAAATAATAGAATAGAAAAAATAGAATAGAATAGAAAAGAAAAGAAAAGAAAATAATAGATTAGAATAAAATAGAAAGAATATAACATTCTTCCGAAATTCAAATTTCAAAATAGAATGAATTCAAATAGAATAGCTTAGAAAATATTAGAATAGAAAATAATAGATTAGAATAAACCAAAGAATAGAATATAATGAATATAACACTATAACTGTTTTCTGAAATTTGAATTTTGAATAGAATAAGTTTGAATTAGAATAGAATAGAAAAGAATAGAATAGAAAAGCATAGAACTGAAAATAGTAGAATAGAATACTATAAAATAAAAAAATAATAGAATAGAATGGAATAGAAAGAATATAACCATCTTCCAAAATTCTAATTTCAAATAGAATGAATTTGATTTAGAATGGAATTCAATTTGAATTTGAATGTGATTTAAATGGAAATTGAATTGGAATCAAATTTAATTCAAATAAACAAAACAAATTCCGAAAATGAATAATACGAATTGAACAAATTTAACTAAACAAATTTTATGTAAATACTGAATTAAAAAAACAAATTTTTTCGTTCTGCACATGTCTAATACAAAAGAAAGAGAAAGAAAAATAGAGAAGAGAGAGAGAAAGAGACATACAGAGGGGTAAAGTGCAGGAATTCCTTGAATTTAAATGACTGCACAGATCTGGAAGAAATACACACAGAGCATCCAGATTCCAAGAATAAACACAACTTTTTCATAAAGTAAAATACACACAAATTTGTTTGTACAGCCAAGATTTGAGCTTTAAGTATTATTAAAACTCAATTAGGGAAGATTGATTTTACTTGGGTTTGGTTCAAGAGGCCATATGTCAAACCCATCCTAAATCTCAAAAAATCTAAATACAGTAGAAGTCTATGGGGGGTGGGGATGCAGCTCTGTAAAATTAATTCTAGACATTTTCAAAGCTATTTTGTCAAAGGGCACAGGGAGACATGTACCAATGCAAAAAATAAAATAAAATAAAACAAAATAAAATAAATAAATAAAAGGCCATTCAGTGGGTAGAGGATCTTACTTTTAACATGAGGTTGAGGGTGACATTGGATAAACACCAATACTTTCAATAACTTGCTTGGAAGAGACCATTAGGCTTTATGTGGTGTTACGGAATAGTATTATTCTTATGGACAGCGTTAGCGACACTGGATGTGGATGTGTAGTGCTTTTTTTTTTTACGTTATTGCTTGTCTTTACTATATCAGCAACAACACTATAAGCCAGCATATCTAACCATGTGTGTGGGAACTTTTCCAACCAAAGGATGGTAAGAAGGTTGGTGCTACTGTTATACATGATCATGCATAAGCTACAGTGGGGTCACCCACCTCTTAGCCTGAATATCCTAGTGGTTCTGAAGAGTTATCCCCTGAGCAGTTTGGGGAGGGGGGCAGATATGACTGAATTTTTAGGTCTGTTTGGGCTGCTATTTCAGTGGTCAGTTCTTGGTAGGCCAGAGGAGTGCGGTTGCTTCAGATCCCAGTGCCGTGAACGGCGGCTCCTGCACGCATGCGCGGGAGTGATGTAATCGCGCCCCCGGCCAATCAGATGGCCGGAGGACGAGATCCAGGAAGCAGGACGGACAGACATGTCGGCCGTCCTGTCGGCACTGAGGGGGCTTCGTTTTTAGGTAAGTACTTTATAATGAGCTAGTATGCAATGCATACTAGCTCAATATGCCTTTGTCTTAACAGGTTTTTTTTTCACATTTTTGAAACAAGTTTACTTCCTCTTTAATTAGGTAATGTGCATAATGAGGCAGAGGAGGAGCTCCAAAAGTTGAAACTTAAAATAGCTGATCTGAAGGACAGATCGTGCAGAAACAATGTAAAACTTAGAGGTATCACAGAAATGGTGCCCCCTGCTAACCTGCTCTATAATATGCAATGATTGATCTCCAAAGTACTAAGAATGGTGTAGCCTTTGTTCTACTAAGCCTTATTAAAAACATAATTAAATCATGTGAAAAATAACAAGATAAGTGAGATTTGTTTAGGCCACAAATTTATGTATGAATTATCTAACTTTATACTCTATACCTTAATGTGTGCTCACATCACAAAAAATAATAAAAATAATATATATATATATATATATATATATATATATATATATATGTGTGTGTGTGTGTAACAAATAAAGTGTTTTTATCTTGAGTCTTGTGCGTTTTCTTTATCAAACCTCCAATCAATAATTTTTTTCTTCCTTCCTTGTAAAACGTGTTTTCAATATGTACCCACAGCAAAATATCATAAATGCATAATGCAAACATTGTCTTAGGCATTTATCTTAATGTCCTAATAACACCTTCAGATATGCAGTGTCCTTTTCTGAAAAAAGCTCCACCAGTATCAATCATACATGTGCCACCATAACCAGCAGGTTTGACCTCACCTTGCTGGTTGGATTCTACATAATATACATGGTCAGAAAACACACCTTTTTCAAACAGATAGCGGACCTCTAAAAACCTCAGGTAGTTCAGCTTCCCGCTATATATTATCTGGTATTTTCTCTTTAGGTCAATTTTCTCCAATTGTATTTCCAAATCCTTTCCACTTTTTCATATACTTCTTGCAGAATATTACTCACATTCTATATGGGATATGCAAGCCGTTAACCACTTACCGCATTCTAACGTACCGGTACGTCAGTACACTTTGCGGGGTTATACCGGGATGATGCCTCTAGTTAGAGGCATCATCCCGGTACCGTGGTTTGAAGCCGACGGTCGGCTTTCCGTCGGTAACGACTGATGCGGCTCGGGAGCCGCTCGATCGTTACCCCCCCTCCCGCCGCCTTCCGTGGCTTTGCTCGGGGCTCCCGTCCCACCGGGAGCCCCGAGCACCCACCCGGCACGTCCGCCGGCTGGATGGAGTCCCGATGAATGCTGGAAACGGCATTGATCGGGTCTCCGATGACTTAACCCGGAGGGAGCGTCCATGACGTCACTTCCGGGTTACTGTGCTGCAAAAGGCGGCAGTTTTGAAAAACGGCTGTATGCAAAAATGCAGTTTTTGGCGTTTTGCATACAGGGAAGTGTAGTGGAGGGGTCTAGGGTCTTTTAGACCCTCGATTCCTCCATAAAGTGTACCTGTCACTGCATATTGCTGTCACAAGGGATGTTTACATTGCTTGTGACAGCAATAAAAGTGATCAGATTTTTTTTTTTTAAAAAAACCTGTAATAAAGTTTAAAAAAAGAAAAAATAAATAGGGAAAAAAAAAATTTAGCCGCCCCCATCACCGTTAACTTGCGCACAAATAAAACGTATACGCAAGTCGAGCCGCGAATGAAATCGCTGTTCAAACCCCACATGTGAGGTATCGCCGCGATCGTCAGAGCGTGGGCAATAATTTAAAAAAAAGAGCTACACTCTAACTCTAAACTGGTAACCTTTAAATAAATTTAAAGCGTAGCAGATTGAGATCTCTATTGACCGTAGTTTGTCGTCATCCCACGGGGGGGGGGGGCGCAATTTTAAACCGTAACATGTTGGGTATCTATTTACTCGGCGTGACATCATCTTTCACAATATACAAAAAAAATGGGCTAACTTTACTGTTTAGTATTTTTTAAATGCAGTGAAATGTGATTTTTCAAATTTTTTCCAAAAAAATGGCGTTTTAAAGACCACTGCGCAAATACCGCAAAAAATTTTGCAATGACCGACATTTTATTCTCCAGAGTCTTTGCTAAAAAAATATATATAATGTTTGGGGGTTCTAAGTAGTTTTCTATGAAAAAATACTGGTTTTAACTTGTAAACAAAAAGTGTCCGAAATAGGGCTGGGGCTTAAGTGGTTTAAGTTTCTCTAGTGCCACAAACTATGTAACTTCCACCAGTAAGTGTGTTAAAAGCACTCTTTTCAGATGTGCTCTCACCTGGAATCAATGACCAGGCTGTTTAATGCATGGTTAATTTGAGCCTGTGTCCCCTTTAAATGGACATATATATCACTTTAACTCCATCCAGCAAACTTTTTCCATAATCAGGTATCCAATAATATGCACGATATTACTCAAAAGTGATATTTTAAACTTGGGGTCACACTCCCTTTAAGAGTGCTTTCTCCAGTCTCTACTCCTTTATTCCACTTGGTTACATATACAGTATAGGGGAAAAAAGTTTAGATATTGTTTTACCCTTTATTACAATTTTATTTGAACACCCCTTCCTTTAAAACATTAATCTCATTGTACATTTAAAAACAAAGCACCTCATATAGCCATTTGCATGTAATGGCATCACATCAGACCAGTGAAACATCTCCTCCATCACATACCAGTGAAACACCTCCTCTATGTGTGATGACATCATCCAGTGTAGCTCAGCCCCTACACATTTCATCACCGGCTCACAAGACTTCCTCAGGGGAAAATAATTGGATGAGTCATCAGTCCGTCTTTATATAGTATTTCAGGTGCCATTTTGTTGAATTTCACTCCATATTTCCATAGTCCACATAGTCTAATAACAATTGGGAGCCATTTTATTGTGGATCAACCACATAATATTACATTAGAATCCCCAGGAGTCAATTAACGACCAGATTTCTTTCCCGTATAGCTTCAATATGAAAGGTTGTTCCTTTTACAATCTTTCACTGACTACAAATCTTGCCTGACCGTCTGGTATTCCACTGTCTGCAAGTTACTGACCTTGCCTAATACTCACTCGATCTCTCGCTTCTGAATTAGCATTGCACAGCCCCCTTGTTGCTGACTTGTATCTTGACATCGTCTCACCAGGGCACTACATTTTCTTGTTCATTCAAACACTTCAATGACTGTGTTCTCAAACTACCTGTAACTATAGCATCACTGACTGGCATTCGTGCTACTCTGTTGTCTCCACACACGCTGTCTCCCTATACACAGGTGTTTGGACTGGGGCAGTAAGAAAGACTGTCCTTGTAATCTTAGACTCCCTATCCAAGTACATTTTGCATTTTATTTATTCTTAGAAGAGTGGTCATGGAATCCTCAGATTGCATGTGACTGACAGTGGACCAATTGCACCTGATGACACAACTTCCATTTAATGAATGCTGAGAGAAGCAGTATTGTAGTCAGAAAATAGCTTAAGGGAAAAGCAAAGAACTTTAAAGCAGTTTAACTACTAAGACTGCATATTTGGAACCAAAAAAGGTAAAAATTCATAATTTTTGTGTGCAAATTCCCATCTATTAGCAAATTTACTTAAGCCCTTAAACATACAATACACATTTGATCCACTAATTATGTATTAAAGAGATTTTCATTAGTGAAGTTTAACGTCTACTAGGGTTTAGAGTAGAATTGAAATAAAAAATGTATTTCATCTTTGGCTTTTGACCTATTCTTACCTTGGCTCTGATTAATTAAGTTTAGAGATGAGCTTTGGGTTTAGCTAAACCCTGAGTTCAACCCCAATCAAAGTCATTCACAGCTTGAGAAAATTGAAAACGAATGCTGTCATTTATGTCTATAGCAATCAATTACCACCAATGTATTTCCTGGCCTCTGAACTGTGGGCAGATGGCTTAGTACAGGGATCTTCAAACTATGGCCTATCAGCTGTTGTGGAACTACACATCCCATGAGGCATTGCAAAACTCTGACATTCACAGACATAACTGGGCATAATGGGAATTGTAGTTCCTGAACAACTGGAGGGCCAAAGTTTGAAGATCCCTGGCTTAGTAGAACCAGTTTCCCCCCTATAGTGAGGGGACTGGCCTTTCTAAGAGAACAATACCAGACTGCAGGCAAAGCTAGGTTCTAATGCTGGTGCAGAAAACTGAAAACATCTTTCTACGTTTACAATGAGTCACAAACAAACCGTGTATTCTATGTACAGTGGTATAGCAAAAAAGGTAAAGATTTTAGAATGTTTCCAGATCATAGTCATATTCTGCGAGTCACAGACACTGTGCTTTGCACAATCCTATGGCAGATTTGGGGGACATCACAGTGTTTTTCCAGGGAGATATACCACTGTGTGTGTGTCAGCAACAAATTCAGTTGCTGTTTTGCTGCCGTACTCTCTTTTTGTTTAATTTTTAGGATGCCATCTCCAACCAGTGGTCCAGCATTAGTAAATGTGATTGTTAAAACAGAGTGTACCAAAAAAGACTTGCCATTACCTGACTGTGCTTCAGAAGCATTTTTTTTCTTTTAACATTAGAGACATTCTCATCTCTACTCTCACGTACATGGTAGAATTTCTTACAATCATCAGCACTGTAAGGCAAGTGTCCAAGCTGGCAGCCTTATCTTGCAAGGGATCACTATTTAACTTTTGTGTTTGCATAGGGCAAATTTCTGTTGAGGCTTAATCGGTACGTGTGTACGGGGCTTTAAGCCCCGTACACACGTAACGATTGTCGGCCGTAATTATTATATGTCGGCCAATCGGCCGATTGTAGGCTTGTTAGTATGATGCTTCCGACAGCCGACAGCGCATTTTCGGCCGAACAGAATCTGTCGTGCAGGCATTAAAATTTTTGTTGGCCAACACCAGAACGGCCGATTGTTCGCCAGTCAGTACAGATTTCGGCCGACAGACAGCAGATTAGCAAGACTGGGCATGCTCAGAAAAGAAAAAAGACAAGGAAAGTTAACCATCACATGACATCACTTCTGCAGTCGGCTGTTGTTGGCCGACAAAATTGGTGTGCAGTCTTTTGCAGTTTTCAACAGAAACGACAGCCCTGGACAAAAGACGGCCGATCGTTCGGCTGACGATCAGTGCGTGTGTACGGGGCTTTAGTTTACACCTTGTCATCATCCTGCTGAAGGTATAGGCATGCTGTGCAAGCACAGCTCACCTGTATCTTCTCTAGTCTGTACACAGAAACGCCCCCATCTGCCTTGACTGACAACGCATTCCCTTTCAGGGAGAAGTGACGTTATGCAGCTGGGACTAATTGCGTTATAGTACCATGGAAATGCAGCAGCTCGATAGCCACATCTTTTCCTATAATGACATATATGACCCAACACTGGACACTCCCACTAGCAGGTTAGTGCATTGTTGTGAAAACGCAATCACGTGACCTGCACTAGTGAAGTTGGACAAACTGTAAGGCAAGCTTTAAAAATAAAACCATGCACACAATCAATATAAGCTTATTTTACATATTGAAAATTGTTTTATCATTGGCAAGGTTGACAACTACTTTAAAGTGAGTGGAAGCGATCACCTTGTAAAACAACCCATTCAGTTTAACATAGAAATAAAAGTCAAAACTTTTTTGCTCGGATATAAACATTATAAATACCTTTTTTCTCTTTTTTATAAATGATTATATTCCCTCTGTTCTCAGCTGCATAAGAGCTGGGGGAAGAGAAGCAGCAGCACACTGAGCTTGCCAGTGAATGGCTATTCAGCAGGGGAATGTCAGTACAGGTTTGATCATTGGAGGAGAGCACACTGAGTTACCAATATAGCTAGAGAACTGACCACGTTGTGCTTTCCTGCTTAATGTGGTCAGTTTTTAATAGGAAAGCAAAGGGACTAGCAGGAACACCAGGGATTTCACAAAAAGGAAGCAATACAAAGGTAACAGGATACTTTCTTATACAAGTACATGTTACAGCAGGCACTTATCAACAATATGAAGTATTGGGGTAACAAACGCTTTAATCGGGCACTTGAAGTTGTGATGTACTCCTAAAAAAAAGTGAAATAAAAAAAAAAAATACAGCCCTGCTAAATGACAGTTCCCTATCTGTTTTGTCTTGTTCATAAACAAAGAAGACAAACAGAAAGGACAGGGGATCGTGGGTGCTGTTATTTACCACATATGGTCATAACCATATTAGGGCAATGACATTGTCCAGATTCCCTAGCTGGTTTCCTAATGTACAGCAGCCAGTGGAGACCTATAATTTGTAATGGGAGTAGCATCATTAGAACAAGTAATTGTGTTGGTAAGTTGTCAGGAGTGCTGGGGCAAGGTTATCCAGTGCCCAGGGCAAAGATGGCAGCACCAGTGTGAACTATTAGCCCCCAATTCACATTTACTGTGGCTTTGAAATCGTGCAACTTTACTTGAAATCACACAATTTCAAAGCTGCATCTCTGTTTGACTTCTGGTGCGACTTTGAAGACATCTGTGTGGCTTCATGCATGGATGTCTAGGGGGAGGGGAAGGGGGAGGGGACAGCAGATAAGAGAAGAAGGGAAAAATTGAACAAGGCAGAGGAGAAAGGAGGATCGGTGCTGACTAAAGTGGGGTACACACTAGTAGAAAATCTGCTGAAAATTCCCGTCTGAGGTAAAATCGTACGATTTTCGGCTAGTGTTTACACAATTTCAGCAGCCGATGCCGACATTTTCAACGAAAAAAAAACCGGGGAGGGACATACACCAAAATTTGTATCGTCCGTCTCCAGCACAACCAATTTTCGTTTAATGTGTATGCCATATTAGTGTGATGATCGTGCAGGAAAGATGTAAAGAGAGAGGTGCAGATGGGGCAGAGCGGAGATGTGCCAAACCATAGTGAGAGTAACAGGGAAGAAGGTGAAGTGTCCCAGGAAGGAGAGGAAGTTGAGAGTGTAGCTTGCTAGAGGATAGAGTAATTATTAACTGCAGTAAATAGCAGAGATGTGGCAGAGTTGGATGAATGGAGGAGTCCAGGAATCTGTAGATCATGTGGTGAATACACAGTCAGTGAGGCAGGACCCGCGACCGAAGCTCCTAGTGCACAACCCTCACCACAGGTTATGACACCGCCCATTGCAGGTGCCTCTCTCGCCTACCCCTTGAATTGGCCCTGGTTGTCAGGCATTACTTATCATGTTTGGCACTAGATCCACAACCCTGGAAGACATGATTGATACTTGGTTTAGAGTGTGGAAAATTATTTTTTGAGATGGAGAGTTTGTTATGAAGAGTTGCTCTACTATGTGTTTTTTTTTTAATTTTGCTTTTTAAATTTTTTTAATGAATGAGTAAAAAGGGGTACTATGAAACTCATTTACTTTGGGTGGAAAGGTGAATATGTGAAGCCTCCTTATTTTAAAGGGTAAGTTTACCTTTTTTCTTTCTAAATTCCAGCTACCCTATGTATCAATATATCATTATAATGCCTCTGTTGCAGAAAAGTAAAAGTTTTGTATGTATTTTAGGACAAGGCCTCCAGCTTCCTCCATAAAAAAGTTCACAACTTCCTGGTATGTAGATTTAGGGCAAAAAAACTGTTAAGACACAGGAAGAAATTATCCAGCTGACCTCATTACCACAAACCCTGCACCTGCCCTTTCCCCTTTAGAAGATTACTTCCATGAACCTCTGTACTGACATGCAGGCAGTAGTATTGAAAACAGAAGTGTGTTCCTGGAAGTCTCTGTACACTATATAATCTGATTGTACAGTTGCACGATCTCCTTTAGATCTATAATCAATTATGTAGTGCAAAGGCCTGCCTTACTGGTAACAGAGTGAATGGATATATAGGTGGGTCCTCCTATTTCATCGTTTTTGTAATTTATAAAAAATAAAAATAAAAGAAAAGGTGAACTTAGCCTTTACATGGGCTTAAAAATTTCAAAAAGTCCCTTTCTCTAGACCACCAAATTAGCTGGGCCAGGGATGAAGGAGGGAGGCCTGGCCTGTTTATGAGAGAGGGCACATGCTTGCTGTGCCACCCCTCTTTCCTTGCAAGTTAAGCTACTTTCCTAGATAACAGTCAGGTATGGATTTTGAGGGGCATCTTATGCTGTTTTTTGCTTGTGTTGTTAAAGGGATAGTACACATTTTGTAAATGAAGTGTAATGTCCCTTTAAGAACAAAGGGATTGGATCCTTCTAAAAATCCACCCAGACCCTTCTCCAGGGATGCAGCATGGCTGGCCAGGAAACTGGGGAGAGGTAGGGTAGCGAACATGCGCTTCCCCTCCTGAACCATATCAGGCCATATGCCCTCAACTTTATGTAACAAAACAAGGAAGAGAGAGTGCAAGCTGCTCTAGTTTAATCCTGTTTATTTATCATTAACTAAAAAAACACAAATTATTGAAATTACATAATTCCTTTAAAATGAGGCATAAAACAGTAGAAGCTGTTGACCCCATGTTGATGCAGACAAGGGCCTTATCCCCACATTCTGTGCCTCGTGGATATAGGGTGTGTGTGGGAGGGGCTTATCAGGATCTGGAAGCCTTCTTCAGAATAAAGGGACCTGCAGATGTCTAGCTTTCCCCCTATATAAATGAGTATGGGGTACACAGCACACCTTATTACCCAGTCACAAAAAATGAAAAATCAAAAAAACAGCCACACTGTAGAAAAAGTCCCTTATTAGCCTCCCAAAAAATGTACCATGATGTGAATTCAACATCAATCATGACGTCCAATAATGTATGTCAATCACAATGAGTGTTGTCCACGGATATGACAATGCTGTCTGGCGGCTATTCCTGTTGTAAATTACAGTTTTCGTAGTGCTTCTGGAATATAAACAACAGGGCTGGGGAACATGAGTGGGGTATTTGACAAAAGTTCAGCATTTTTCCAAAGTGCAAATGACTCAGGTTTGTGTTGAACTCGTGTTCAACCCGAAACCGAAGATTATCCCTACTCTCAACCAAGAATTATCTTCAATTTAATAATCTAGTCCCTGTGATTTATATGAAAAGTTCACAGTGTAATTTTAACATAAGTGGATTTCTAAAAAATGACTGGTTCTTGTTAAAGATTAAGGAGCATAGCTACGCTACAGTACAATAGCTAAGGTCAGGACTGCCAGCCCATCTTATACAGTATATATATTTTAATGGTTTGTTTGCTAAAATTGTAATAATGTGAGCTCCAATCAAGCAGCTTACTACACAGTTAATGGGTACTGTCTTACCAGCAGCATATACAATACAGGAGCTGTTTTACCTGTCAAAGAATCCCAGTTAATCCAGTACAAAGCTTGACACTCCTGGAAATGTTGATTCTTGAAGAAGACCTCAGAAGAGGACTTCTCAGGCTTGGCGTATTGTCGTTTGATGGAAGAAAAGGTAAGTACACTGTATGTTTTCTTTTTTTACATGTACACCATTTTTAGGATTTTTTTTCTAGTGGAAATGTTTTAAAACAAGGGGGCACAAAAGCTCAAGGAAGCTAAAACACAATCTCATTATAATCTATAAATTTACCTTCTCCTACTTGCATGTCCCATGTTGGGTCCCCTGTTTGGCAAATATCCCTTCCTTTGTTAAAATATATCTGAATTCAATTCTGTTTGTGCATCACAAAATGTTTCCTCCTTTTTGGCCTGGTAAATATTGAAAGTGTCTGATTATATCTTCTCAATAAGTGCAAAGAGAGTCCTGTGTACTATGCAGTGTTTTCTCAAGCAGTGTTATCAGGGCCACTGATAGGGGGCACCAGTCCTCCTGTAGGGGGCCCTGGCACACAGGGGGCCCTGACAGCAGGAGGATCAGTGGAGCAGAAAAGGAACAATGCCCTCTGTGTCACTCACCCAGCAAATAAAAGCCAGTTTCTCCCCCCCCCCCGCTGGCTTTTAGTTGCTGGGCATACAACACATGGGACAGGATCGCTCTTACTGTAGATCTCATTGCACTGTACACACACACAGTTTGATTGCCGCTCCCTATCCACATTTCCTTTTCCCAGGAGGTGAGAAGCCCATGGAGGAGACAGGGGGCAGTGTGTGTGTGCAGTGCAATGCGATCTACAGTAGGAGCAATCCTGTCCCATGTGTTGTATAGATGAATGCTCTTCTGACAGGAGGGACACAACACAGCGCACCTCCTCCTGACTTTTAGTGGCTTCCCCTTGTAAGTTGGGGAGGGGGAATGGGGGAGCTATCTGTGTTGGGAAATGTAATGGGGATTTGGGGAGGGGGTAATATGTGCTAGAAGGAGGGATGGGGGGATATGTGATAGAAGGAAGAATGGGGGGGTGATATGTGCTAGGAGGAGGGTTTGGGGAGGGGGGATTTGAACCATGAGAGAGTATGTTTGAGCTAGGAGGGGGTGGGAGATTAGTGCTGGGTGGGATTTGAGTAGGGAGGAAGAATTTGTGCTGGGAATGGTGATTTAGAGGGGATGGAGGAGAGATTTGTGGGAACTTGTCCTAGGATTGAAGAAAGAAGAGTTGTGCTGGGAGGGGAGATGGCGGGATTTTGTACCAGGAGGGGGTGGGGGAATTTGGGATAATGTGTGCTAGGAGGGTGGATTAATATTGGATTTGAGTTTTGGGTGGGATTGGGGGGTGGGGGCAAAGATTTGTGCTGGGAGGGAAGATTGGAACTGGGAATTGGTGGAATATGTGCATTATTGTTTGGGAAGAATTTTAGCTTGAAGATGGAATCTATGTTTTTTTTATGTAGAATGGAATGTTTGTGTCCACTAATAATGATTTTATGTATTTTTTGTGAAAATATAGTTTTGACATTTTTGCATGGGGGGGGGGGGAGGGCAGGGTGGTGTTGACAGCCCCTGGAAGGGCGTCAGGTAGGCTATATGGGGCCCCATGATTTCTAACAGTGGTCCTGAGTGTTATCAGTTTTGCTCAGTTCAACTCTCCTAACTACAAAGCATTCACAATAGGTGTGTTTCTGTCAGGATCACCAGGTGAAAATAATGAAAAAAGCCTGGAAAAAAATGAATGCAGTCACCACATCTAGAACTGCATTATATAAAAAATTATGTTTTTGTTATTAGATTTAGATCCAGTTTAACTGCAGTTTACAAGGCAAGAAAGATTACCAGTAACTAATGTTCTTTTTACTTTAGACCAATGATATATCCTTTATCTTCTTTATTCTTGTTACAAGGCTGATAACACATTCTTTTGCATTAATGAGCTTAGAGTTATCCCCTGCCAGTATGTTTCATTGCGTTCTGGTGTCTTGTAATTATTGATTTATGCAATAGAAACCAGCACTGATCTCAGCAAGCCAGTTGTAAGCATGCTTTTTTTCAGGAATGAAATGTTATGTTCCAGTAAGAGTTGGAAAAGATCTGAAAAAGTCCTCTCTCTCTAGGATACCTTCAAAGGGATTATGACTACGAAAAATTAAGAATGCAATATGCATTGAGTGGGTCTACACAGAGAGAGACAAACAGTAACTTCGGAACAGATGCTTATCAAAAAAAATTGGCATTTATTATTCTGTGCCTGCAGATATTTTCCCATAGGGCTGATAGAAAAAAAAGTAAAATTATTTTTTGTAATAACTTTCATTTGCAGATCAAATATGTGGAACAATGTAGAAAACACAGAAGGTAAAGGAAAAGAAAGGGAAAAAGTGAAGAGATGGTAAATTAATTACAGTAAATAAAACTTATAACAGTAGTTCCATTATCAACAACATCAACACTATTATCAGAGATCAGAAAACTTCTGCTTCACTGACAAGCAGCCCAGTTTACCTATGTGATCCACTCTGTGGTGTGAATGTCTTGTGGGATTGAAAAGTTTTCTCGCTATGGGCTTGAATAGAGTCATAACCAAGGAATACCATGGACAGTCCACAGACCACTATCATTTCAAATTTTTTTTATTCCACCTTCTTTCCAATATTAGATAAAACTATCTCTTCTCCTGCTAGGGTTTATAGGGTTTATTCAGCCTATATATTTATTTATGTAGTACTCACTGGTGTATATTTGTTATTTTTTCAGTTTATAATGTTTATATCCCTTGATAAAGCCACCTAGTGACAAAAAATGTGCAGATTATTGTTCTGTAGCTTATTTGAAAAAAAAAATTGCTTCACTTATGTTTGTAGATGTATTGCAGACATATGGACAATAGGGGCAGCTAGGTAAAATGTCCTGAAAATTTTTTCGTCCCGAACTGGTAAAAAAAAATTAAAAATCCTCTGTTTCTTTCCAGAAAAATTGAAATTTTTAGGAAAAATAAAACAAAATTCAGTTGAAGTATTCCAAATTGAAAGTCATTTGGGAATGTGTATATAAATGTAATATGCTTGAAAAAAAAGTACAGCTTATTCAGTAAATAAACTAAACTTGATTTTTATTTTTATTTTTTTTTTTATTACAAATGGAATAACAAGGACTGTATAGGTTAAGAACAGTTCAATCATACATGAGAACGGGTAACCACCCCCTTTCTCTCATAATAATTTCAAAGCTTTCTGCCAATATGCATTTTCAGTTATTAACAATGGTGATCCAGAAGCATATATCAGGTGTCATTTCATCTAAACAATTAGGGTATTGTGTATTTTTGTGAGCCAGTGGTTTGTAATACTTCCTTACTTGAGGATACTGCTGGTTATGAAACATTTTGTGATGATCCAGAAGCAGCAGAAAGTGTGTTTATGCAATGAGAACTCTTGAGGAAAAAGCTACTTGCACTTTCATTATGGTCCTTGTCATTTCATTCAATAAAGTATTTTTTAATGTCTTTAGGGCACCTCTGACATGCAAATATGTGTTGGAAAAGGATATTTCTCCTTACAATAATTGCAGCTTTGCTCTCAGCAGAAATTGCACAGCGGAAATGTTTACAAACTCTAGATGTTGGTCTCACCATTTTACTGAGAGGAGGAAAAGAAATACCAGATCAGACTTTAGGTAAACATTAAGCTGTGATAGTTGAGAACATTAATAGGAATCATTTAAAGTTAAAAAAAAAAAAACTAATTTGTCAGACAAATTTACCCTCTAACCTGTCAAGGGCTTAGATCAGGGGTGGGGAACCCATATGGCCCGGGGGCCGTATGTGGCCCTCAAAGTCATTTGGTCCAGCCCCCCTGTACAGCTGAGTCTGTGTCTCTCAGCTGATCTGTCAGAATGGAGCCGATGCTTCCTGTATAGTTCGGCTCCGTTCTAACAGTCTGAGTGAGTCACAGGTGGAGTGATATCAAATGCACTCTGCCTGTGACCAATACAGGAAACATCACCTCTTCCTCCAGCACGGCACCGCTGTTAGCCAACATTTCCCACGAGCAGCACACACAGCAGTACCAGCCAGAACCAGCAGTACCAGCCAGAGCCAGCAGTACTCACAGCAGTACCAGCCAGAGCCTGCAGTACCAGCCAGAACTGGCAGTACCAGCCAGAGCCAGCAGTACCAACCAGAGCCAGCAGTACTCACAGCAGTACCAGCGTGAGTCAGCAGTACCAGCGTGAGTAAGCAGTATCAGCGTGAGTCAGCAGGACCAGCTTGAGTCAGGCCGGACCCACAGCACAGTACAAGCAAGCAGTACCAGCCTGAGCCAGCAGTACCCACAGCACAGTACAAGCCAGCAGTACCAGCCTGAGCCAGCAGTACCCACAGCACAGTACAAGCCAGCAGTTCCAGCCTGAGCCAGCTGTACCCACAGCACAGTACAAGCCAGCAGTACCAGCCTGAGCCAGCTGTACCCACAGCACAGTACAAGCCAGCAGTACCAGCCTGAGCCAGCTGTACCCACAGCACAGTACAAGCCAGCAGTACCAGCCTGAGCCAGCTGTACACACAGCACAGTACAAGCCAGCAGTACCAGCCTGAGCCAGCTGTACCCACAGCACAGTACAAGCCAGCAGTACCAGCCTGAGCCAGCTGTACCCACAGCACAGTATAAGCCAGCAGTACCAGACTGAGCCAGCTGTACCCACAGCACAGTACAAGCCAGCAGTAACAGCCTGAGCCAGCTGTACCCACAGCACGTAAAAGGCAGCAGTACCAGCCTGAGCCAGCAGTACCCACAGCACAGTACAAGCCAGCAGTACCAGCCTGAGCCAGCTGTACCCACAGCACAGTACAAGCCAGCAGTACCAGCCTGAGCCAGCTGTACCCACAGCACAGTACAAGCCAGCAGTACCAGCCTGAGCCAGCTGTACCCACAGCACAGTATAAGCCAGCAGTACCAGACTGAGCCAGCTGTACCCACAGCACAGTACAAGCCAGCAGTACCAGCCTGAGCCAGCTGTACCCACAGCACGTAAAAGGCAGCAGTACCAGCCTGAGCCAGCAGTACCCACAGCACAGTACAAGCCAGCAGTACCAGCCTGAGCCAGCTGTACCCACAGCACAGTACAAGCCAGCAGTACCAGCCTGAGCCAGCTGTACACACAGCACAGTACAAGCCAGCAGTACCAGCCTGAGCCAGCTGTACCCACAGCACAGTACAAGCCAGCAGTACCAGCCTGAGCCAGCTGTACCCACAGCACAGTATAAGCCAGCAGTACCAGACTGAGCCAGCTGTACCCACAGCACAGTACAAGCCAGCAGTAACAGCCTGAGCCAGCTGTACCCACAGCACGTAAAAGGCAGCAGTACCAGCCTGAGCCAGCAGTACCCACAGCACAGTACAAGCCAGCAGTACCAGCCTGAGCCAGCTGTACCCACAGCACAGTACAAGCCAGCAGTACCAGCCTGAGCCAGCTGTACCCACAGCACAGTACAAGCCAGCAGTACCAGCCTGAGCCAGCTGTACCCACAGCACAGTATAAGCCAGCAGTACCAGACTGAGCCAGCTGTACCCACAGCACAGTACAAGCCAGCAGTACCAGCCTGAGCAAGCTGTACCCACAGCACAGTACAAGCCAGCAGTACCAGCCTGAGCCAGCTGTACCCACAGCAAAGTACAAGCCAGAAGTACCAGCCTGAGCCAGCTTTACCCACAGCACAGTACAAGCCAGCAGTACCAGCCTGAGCCAGCTTTACCCACAGCACAGTAAAAGGCAGCAGTATCAGCCTGAGCCAGCAGTACCACAGCACAGTACAAGCCAGCAGTACCAGCCTGAGCCAGCTGTACCCACAGCACAGTACAAGCCAGCAGTACCAGCCTGAGCCAGCTGTACCCACAGCACAGTACAAGCCAGCAATACCAGCCTGAGCCAGCTGTATCCACAGCACAGTACAAGCCAGCAATACCAGCCTGAGCCAGCTGTACCCACAGCACAGTACAAGCCAGCAGTACCAGCCTGAGCCAGCTGTGCCCACAGCACAGTACAAGCCAGCAGTACCAGCCTGAGCCAGCTGTACCCACAGCACAGTACAAGCCAGCAGTACCAGCCTGAACCTGCTGTACACACAGCACAGTACAAGCCAGCAGTACCAGCCTGAGCCAGCTGTACCCACAGCACAGTACAAGCCAGCAGTACCAGCCTGAGCCAGCTGTACCCACAGCACAGTATAAGCCAGCAGTACCAGACTGAGCCAGCTGTACCCACAGCACAGTACAAGCCAGCAGTAACAGCCTGAGCCAGCTGTACCCACAGCACGTAAAAGGCAGCAGTACCAGCCTGAGCCAGCAGTACCCACAGCACAGTACAAGCCAGCAGTACCAGCCTGAGCCAGCTGTACCCACAGCACAGTACAAGCCAGCAGTACCAGCCTGAGCCAGCTGTACCCACAGCACAGTACAAGCCAGCAGTACGCGCCTGAGCCAGCTGTACCCACAGCACAGTATAATCCAGCAGTACCAGACTGAGCCAGCTGTACCCACAGCACAGTACAAGCCAGCAGTACCAGCCTGAGCCAGCTGTACCCACAGCACGTAAAAGGCAGCAGTACCAGCCTGAGCCAGCAGTACCCACAGCACAGTACAAGCCAGCAGTACCAGCCTGAGCCAGCTGTACCCACAGCACAGTACAAGCCAGCAGTACCAGCCTGAGCAAGCTGTACCCACAGCACAGTACAAGCCAGCAGTACCAGCCTGAGCCAGCTGTACCCACAGCAAAGTACAAGCCAGCAGTACCAGCCTGAGCCAGCTTTACCCACAGCACAGTACAAGCCAGCAGTACCAGCCTGAACCAGCTTTACCCACAGCACAGTAAAAGGCAGCAGTATCAGCCTGAGCCAGCAGTACCACAGCACAGTACAAGCCAGCAGTACCAGCCTGAGCCAGCTGTACCCACAGCACAGTACAAGCCAGCAGTACCAGCCTGAGCCAGCTGTACCCACAGCACAGTACAAGCCAGCAATACCAGCCTGAGCCAGCTGTATCCACAGCACAGTACAAGCCAGCAATACCAGCCTGAGCCAGCTGTACCCACAGCACAGTACAAGCCAGCAGTACCAGCCTGAGCCAGCTGTGCCCACAGCACAGTACAAGCCAGCAGTACCAGCCTGAGCCAGTAGTACCCACAGCACAGTACAAGCCAGCAGTACCAGCCTGAGCCAGCTTACCCACAGCACAGTACAAGCCAGCAGTACCAGCCTGAGCCAGCTGTACCCACAGCACAGTACAAGCCAGCAGTACCAGCCTGAGCCAGCTGTACCCACAGCAAAGTACAAGCCAGCAGTACCAGCCTGAGCCAGTTTTACCCACAGCACAGTACAAGCCAGCAGTACCAGCCTGAGCCAGCTTTACACACAGCACAGTAAAAGGCAGCAGTATCAGCCTGAGCCAGCAGTACCACAGCACAGTACAAGCCAGCAGTACCAGCCTGAGCCAGCTGTACCCACAGCACAGTACAAGCCAGCAGTACCAGCCTGAGCCAGCTGTACCCACAGCACAGTACAAGCCAGCAATACCAGCCTGAGCCAGCTGTATCCACAGCACAGTACAAGCCAGCAATACCAGCCTGAGCCAGCTGTACCCACAGCACAGTACAAGCCAGCAGTACCAGCCGGAGCCAGCTGTGCCCACAGCACAGTACAAGCCAGCAGTACCAGCCTGAGCCAGTAGTACCCACAGCACAGTACAAGCCAGCAGTACCAGCCTGAGCCAGCTTACCCACAGCACAGTACAAGCCAGCAGTACCAGCCTGAGCCAGCTGTACCCACAGCACAGTACAAGCCAGCAGTACCAGCCTGAGCCAGCTGTACCCACCGCACAGTACAAGCCAGCAGTACCAGCCTGAGCCAGCTGTACCCACAGCAAAGTACAAGCCAGCAGTACCAGCCTGAGCCAGCTTTACCCACAGCACAGTACAAGCCAGCAGTACCAGCCTGAGCCAGCTTTACCCACAGCACAGTAAAAGGCAGCAGTATCAGCCTGAGCCAGCAGTACCACAGCACAGTACAAGCCAGCAGTACCAGCCTGAGCCAGCTTACCCACAGCACAGTACAAGCCAGCAGTACCAGCCTGAGCCAGCTGTACCCACAGCACAGTACAAGCCAGCAATACCAGCCTTAGCCAGCTGTATCCACAGCACAGTACAAGCCAGCAATACCAGCCTGAGCCAGCTGTACCCACAGCACAGTACAAGCCAGCAGTACCAGCCTGAGCCAGCTATGCCCACAGCACAGTACAAGCCAGCAGTACCAGCCTGAGCCAGTTGTACCCACAGCACAGTACAAGCCAGCAGTACCAGCCTGAGCCAGCTGTACCCACAGCACAGTACAAGCGAGCAGTACCAGCCTGAGCCAGCTGTACCCACAGCACAGTACAAGCCAGCAGTACCAGCCTGAGCCAGCTGTACCCACAGCACAGTACAAGCCAGCAGTACCAGTCTGAGCCAGCTGTACCCACAGCACAGAAAAGCCAGCAGTACCAGCCTGAGCCAGCAGTACCCACAGCACACACAGTACAAGCCAGCAGTACCAGCCTGAGCCAGCTGTACCCACAGCACAATACAAGCGAGAAGTTCTTTTCAAAATTTACCAACCACCACAAAGAGTCGACTGTGCTCCAGACTGACCGACGCAAACCTGGAAAACCAGTTGCAAGTAGCAACATCATCAATACCAGCTAACATCACACAACTCACCAAAGAAGCAGTTGCAGCCATCACATTAGGGGTGAGTTAATTAAAATGTTTGACCCAATATAACAGGCACATTTTTAAGTTGATAATTTTGTATGGCCCCCGAATGATTTTATAAATACCCAAATGGCCCCATATGGCAGAAAAAAGGTTCCCCACCCCTGCTTTAGAGCAACAAAACTATCATTTACTGTATCCAAACAATCACCAAACAGTAAGAGGTACAAGGTGGAGCCAACAAGCAAACCAAGATGGAGTCTTTCCCCTGCAATGTCCCCTAGTGGCAGAAATGCATACCATATATGTTGGCGTATAATACGGCTGGGCGTATAAGATGGCCCCCTAATTTTTCAGTTAAAATATAGGTTTTGGGCTATACTTGCTGTATAAGACTACCCCTCCTCCGAGGCAACACCTTTTAACCACTTCAGCCCCCGAAAGGTTTTACCCCCTTAATGACCAGGCCATTTTTTGTGATCTGGCACTGCGGCACTTTAACAGAAAATTGCGCGGTCGTGCGCTGCTGTATCCCAATACAATTGATGTCCTTTTTCCCCACAAATAGATTGGTGGTGTTTGATCACTTCTGCGGTTTTTATATTTTGCGCTAGAAACAAAAAAAAAGAGGGACAATTTTGAAAAAAACGCCATATTTTTCACTTTCTGCTATAAAACATTCCCAAAAAAATTGTTTTATTTTTTTTATCAGTTTAGGCCATTTGTATTCTGCTACATATTTTTGGTAAAAAATCCCAAAAAGCTTATTTTAATTAGTTTGCACAAAAGTTATAACGTTTACAAACTACGGGATAGATTTTTGGACTTTTTTTTTTTTTTAATTAGTAATGGCGGCGATCTGCGATTTTTAGCGGGACTGCGACATTACGGCGGACAGATCGGACCTCTAACTGACATTTTTTACACTTTTTGGGGACCAGTGACACTAATACAGTAATCAATGCTAAATAATATGCACTGTTACTGTATGAATGACACTGGCAGGGAAGGGGTTAAAACTGGGGAGATCAAAAGGGTTAAATGTATGCCTGTATGCTTACTGAATGTGTGTGTGTGTGTGTGTGTGTGGGGGGGGGGGGGGGGTTCTGTGACAGGCACAGACAGATCACAGTTTCAGCTTAGCTGAAACTGCTGCTCTGTCCCTGCCTGTCTGACAGAAGATCAGCCTACTTTGTTTACATAAGCAGGCTGGTCTTCTCTCGGTTTTTTGGACGATTGCGGGCGGACAGTGGCAATCACCGCCGCTCCTGCTGCGGCCCGCCTCCCACTGTGTCTAAACACAGTGGGAGTACGGCACCGGCGGCGCGCCGCCAAAACCACATGCACTCCAGTCACGTAGTACTACGTGACTGGACGCAGCTAAGCTGCCCTGCCACAGTAAAAAGGCGGCGGGCGGTCGGCAAGTGGTTAAAAACATCAGATTTGATTTAAATAATTTTAACTGAAATGGTTATGGCTTACCGGTACTGAAAATCCTTCAAAATGCTTCATATTTACTTCTTCTTGCTGGTGATCTTCTTGTCCAGATCAGGGAGCGGCGAGTGTCAGTGGACATTTCACCACTGACATCCGCTGCTCCATAGGGGTGAATGGAGCGTCCCATCAGAAAAACTGACAGGTGGACCTGATGGGAAAGCCAGTGTGAAAGGGTTCTTATTGTTACAGGGAACATCCAATTTCTGATAAAGCCCCATTCTCAGTCCCCCATAACCATTAGGCCAGGTTTCTGAGGAAGAGACCCCTGGCTTCATCAACATGGGGTTAAGGTGTTTTGTCAGCAAGGAACCTTTCACTGTGTTGAGGACATGTGGCCTTGTATGAATCAGGAGCTTGGGTGCACGATTGCCCCATTCTCCCCCCTCTCTTTGGGGGGCTTATTTTTTGGGGGTGTAGAATTCCTCCTTAAAATCAATATTGGACCTAAAGTACCTTGCATGAATTCTGGTGGGAACTTTATGCTTTTTCTTGTGGGGATACCTCATTAACTCCTATACCAGACCATGATCTAGAGAAAAATAACTGCTGTTATAGATTACTTGAATCCCCGAATGTTTGCTTACAAACAGAGCAAAGTGGCAAGGAGCTATCATTTTTCCAGCAATTTAAGTAGGTTGCATACAGTAAATATCGCACAGATGTACCATCTGACAGGCAGTGTCAGGGCACTCCCAGGTATGTTATTTAATGATGTTTTGCATTTTTATTATGCTTTGGTACATGCCCAGGACCTCATAACATTTCTTTGACAATCCCTTGCCTGTAGATCATACAATGGCCAGAATTGTGTTTTTACCATTTGGCTATTATTGATTTCAGTGGGGTTTGAATTCAGCACCAAATCTTTAGTTTCGTTTGCCAAACGCTATTTTATGTTTTCGTGAAACTGTCATACCAACCTTTTGTTGTTTTCATAATAGAAATGTTGTGAGCCCTAGTTGCTATAATTATATATTACATATTAACTCAAATATAATTGTCTATAAGGCAACATCTACAGTATATTTATTTTTTAATTCTAACATCATGTTGGTTTATCTACATTATCTGAATGGCCCATATCTCTGAAATATACAGTAGACGAATATAAAAAAAGTTTAAAAAGTAAAATGTAAAAAGAAGTTCAAGGTTAATAAATACGCTATGGGCCATTAAACCAAAGGTGCTACCATTAAGAGTAGCAAGGACTTATTTAACAGGTAAAGTGAAAGGGTCATGGTTGAATAAATGTACTGCTCACTTAAACACAGTTATTAAATTGTTAGGCAGACATATTGGCCTTGTCTTGTTAAATAAAATCCACATAAAAAAGTGAATTATGAAACTCTCAACATCACTTTAAACAGATAGTTGCTTTAAATATACAGCATAATAAAATGCTCTTAAATTATGATCACTTATAACTATAATTTCTTAGTTGATATATTTATTTCTGCTAATTACTATAACCTATTTTCAGTGTTGCACTTTTTCCAGCAGCACACATCTGTGTGCGAATGCTTCACTATAAAAGAAGAGACAGTATGTACTGTACCCTTGTCCCACTATAGGGAAAGGGCCAATCACAGGCCTGTTAACTATGCTGGAAGGCATTGATTAAGTAAACCCAAGGTTACAACAAAACTATAAAGCTAACAGTAGCGACATAAGCTGTTGTCACATAGGGGTTGATTTACTAAAACTGGAGAATGCAAAAACTGGTACAACTCTGTATAGAAACCAATCAGCTTCCAGGTAATTTTGTCAAAGTTTAATTGAACAATCTGAAGTAAGAAGCAGATTGGCTACTATGCACAGCTGCACCAGATCTTGCACTCTTCAATTTTAGTAAATGAACCCCATAAGGTTGTATCTTAGAGGCAGCCAAAGTCTATTAATATTGAGAGAGAACTTTCTCCAATTTGCTATTTGTTTAAAAAATTTGGTACCAGAGGCAGTTGTCACCTGTTCTTCTTTCTAATGTTGCTACATGCAATAAACTTACTTCCTAAGACCTTGTCTGTATTAACAGTATGGCAGTTTGCTCACTGGATAGGAACAACAGGCAATGTCAACTCATCAAGAAGTGAAATTTAATGTAGATTATTCCAGGCTTGCAAGTTAAAAGTTTACTGTATTCAGAGTTAAAAAAAAAAAAAAGCATTTTGATTACAAAGCTTCCTTATTCTCTAAAGGAACTCTTAATACAACAAGGGTAAAAAACAACGCTAATCAGAAGGCAAAAGGAGGTTAGGAGTGTCTTACTAAGGACTGTACTAACTGGTAGTAAACAGTAGCAGGAAACAGGCTAACATAACATTGTACAAACATTAAATAATAAAACAGACAGAAGAGGCAGCACTTAATCTGATAAAAAATAGAAAATGCTATATAGTGCGCTATGCATAACCCCAAAGTGCTTTAGGTGGTGAGACAGACAGGGTACCATGATTGATGATACTTTACCTGATGTCCTCCTGTCCTGATAGTTTGCACAGTAATATTGTGAAGACGGTGACTATATTGTTTAACTAGGGTACCTGGGAGTTACCAGAGGAAAACGAAGGCACACAATTAAGCAGCAAATACAAATCACTGATATATAAGGTCAATGGAATTTACTGGAAATAGGCAAGAACCAATTGGCACGGTGTACTTCAGAAAAATAAAATTAAACTAGTCAGGCACTAACTAAATATGCAGCGGTGCCAGTCAAGCACTAGTTAAATATATTCAGGAACCTAATTATCTGTTCAAGGACTAGATCTAGCCATCTCTAAAAATACATATTTCCAGCAAACTTACCCTCACAGTGAGCAAAGTCCCGCTGCTCACAGGTGAGCCGGCAAGCTGTGTAATCTCCAGGAAGGGGAGCACGCCCTGTCACTGCTACAGAACTCAGATGAATGAGCGAATTGAGTGGCTTTACTCCCATAAAAGATACAATTGAGCTATATTCAAAAATCCATAAAAGCATTACTTACTGTAGATGAGCATTAGGAGGAAAGTGGTTGACGTGTTTCACATGTTAAACAAGCTTTTTCAAAACCACCAAAAACCACTTTGGGAAAGCACATTTAACGTGTGAAATGCATCAACCCTTTTTCTTCCATGTCTGTATGCTCATCTACCTAATGCTTTTATGGATTTTTGAATAAAGCTCAGTTATATCTTCTGTGGGAGTGAAGCCATCCGATTCTCATACAGAGGCCGAATGTTGGGAGACATTGGCTGGTTCAATAAAATCCGGCTGACATTTGGCCCATGTGTATGTCAGACGATCTGAAAGAAGCCGGCTGTTTGTTCGGCTTCTGTCAGACAAGCATTCCAGGAAAACCAGCAGCCGACTGGCTCTCAATCAGTGCTCTCAGCCAATGTTTTCTCTCTCCTTTTGTCCTCAGTAATTTCTGTGATATGGGCTTGTGCTACCTAAAGGGGCATTTGTTTAAAGTAACTCTGTTCCAGCCTCTGATGCCCAAGAAACTTTTTCAGTTTGCCTCCAAGCTCCCTCCTGTCACTGTGCTTTCTGTCTACTTACTCACTGGGCTTACTTCTCAGCTCAGACCTCAGCTCTCTCTCCCTCAAATTTTCCTGTCTGTAGCCTGTCCTGACCCTTGGCCTAATTTCTAGATCTTCTTTATGCTTGTGCCTGTTCCTGTCTTCATAATTACTACTGTAATTTTTTCAATCTCTTCGGCTCCTGCTTGCCCGAGTAAGTAACCACACAGTAGAGCATGGTGAACCTAGGGGTCGCAGCTTGGCTTCAGCATGCAACAAACAATCATCTCTACCATGAGGAGCTCTGGTAAAAACCAGCTGGTACTTGGATTCCATGCCCTGGGGGATGCCACTCCACTTGCTCATATGTAAGCACGCTGCCTGCAGACTTGCGACACATATCATCCAAATAGGCTGCTGCATATTGATGATAAGGTATTTAACTATTTTCCATTATTCTCTAGAATGAGGCAGGGGCCTCATGTAAGCCAAAATGCTTCCATATACGTGATTGACCCACTGGGGTGGAGAATGTAGCCTTTTTTAGCGCTTTCAGTAAGAGGTACTTGCCATTAAATGTTGTCAGATTTAGAGTTATTCGATATCTGGGGGTTGCCGGTCTATCATTAGGTTTTCAAATCAATGCACCATTGTAACCATCAAATCTGGACATTACATTTTTAAAGTCAACATTTCAATCTTCCACCTGACTTTAGAATCAACACTATTGTATTTGATCAGTGACTGTAGGATTCCTCTATCACTACCTTCTTAAGCGTTTATCTTTTCTTCTCTGCGACTGCTTCCCATCAAGCTTTAGATACCTGGCTTAGTAACACTGTTGTTACATATTGGCTGCAAAGCTGATCTGTCACTTGTAGTTTCATAGACATGTGGTCTTTCCTGTCTGGTTTCTTCACAAGACTAGAAGCTAGAGCCATTGCCCCCTTCTAACTGATACTATGAGGGGGCACAGCAAGTTGCCTCCTGAACTGACAGTCTATCTCTCTGTTTAAACTAGAGAGCTTTCAAGAGTTTCTGCACTTGTGTGTCCAGGTTACTCCTGGTGAGCTTTCAGCATTCCTATGTTCCTGTCTCTCAATGGTTTAAAAGTCTTTTGTTCTTGTGTACCCAGAATCCCAGTGCTGCAGGAGCTTTGCATTCCTGTGCATTTGTGTTCTAGAACCTCAATGCTTCAAGGGATTCACATTACTGTGTACCAGAAACCCTGTGCTGCAAGAGACTCACATTCCTGTATATCTATGTCCCTAGAACCCCAATATTGCAAGAGAATCTCACACTTGTGTGGAAACGGCACACACTGATGCCATCACAGAGATCGCATGTAATTCGGAGCGCACTGCTCCTAAAATTACATGCAATGTCTGTGCGGTGCAAATTCAGCCATACAGTTTGTATGGCTGAATTTGCACCGCAATCGCAGTGAACACGCACAGGACCCTTTTTTTGGTCAGCAGCAGAATCGGATCACATGATGGTTCAAACCAGTGCGAACCGATTCTGTGAGAACTGTCAGATCGCACTGCGATATGCGATCTGAGCTGGGGAATGTTGTTAACTTTGAATTGACACCCCCAGAGTATCACATATGGCAGTGTGAACTGCCTGTGCTGCAGATGCGATGCGGGAACACACAGATATATTCTCAGTGTTCCCGCATTGCATCAGTGTGAACCGGCACTGAGTGACACAAATCGCTCGGTAATAGGTCCACAGAAGTCCATTAACCACTTGCCGACTGCCGCACGACTATATATTGCGGCAGTCAGCCCCCTACAGGCAAAGTGACGAATGGGTATGTTGCTCGCCCACAAGCCTGTAGGGGGCGAGCACGTGCCGCCGGCGCGCTCCCGCCCCCCAATGTTCCCTGCCTAGCCTGCGCGTGTGACCGGCAGCTCCGATGTCCGCCGGACACTCGCAATCTCCCTCAGGAGAGGGAGAAAGACAGAAGGCTGATGTAAACACAGCCGTCTGAAATTCACCCTTAGATCATCACAGAGGCTATGCGATCCTGCTATGTAGGATCGTATGTCTCTGTGATGACCTAACAAGCCACGCACCTTGACAGTTATAATCATGCCCCTAGGGACACACTTAACCCCTTGATCACCAATAAAGTTAACCCCTTCCCTGCCAGTGTCATTTTTACAGTAACAGTGCATATTTATAGCACTGATTACTGTAGTAATGTCACTGGTACCCCCAAAAGTGTCAAAAATGTCAGTCAAGGGTCCGATCTGTCCGCCACAATGTCGCAGTACTGCAAAAAAATTTGCAGATCGCCGCCATTACTAGTTAAAAAAAAAAACAATAAAAATGACAAAAATCTTTTCTGTAGTTAGTAAACGCAATAACTTTTGCGCAAACCAATCAAAATATGTTTTTTGCGATTTTTTTTACCAAAAATATGTAGCAGAAAACAAATTGGCCTAAAATGTTAAAAAAAATTTGATTTTTAATTTTTTTTCTTAAAATTTCATATAAAAAAAATGTGAAAAATATTGTTATTTTTTAAAAATTGTCGTTCATTTTTTTGGTTATAGCGCAAAAAATAAAAATCACACAGGTGATCAAATACCACCAAAAGAAAGCTCTGTTTGTGGGAAAAAAAGGACGTCAATTTCATTTGGGTACAGCGTTGCACTACCGCGCAATTGTCTGTTAAACTCGCGCAAATGTCTGTTAAAGTCACGCAGTGCCGAATTGCAAAATAGGGCCTGGTCTTTGAGCAGCCAAATCCTCTGGGGCTTAAGTGGTTAAAGGGCTGGTATAGGTGTACTATTGTTTGTACAGTATATAGGGGTGTAATACACTTATAATATACTTTCTAATATAGAAAGCATATTATAGTGTATTTGGGCAGAAATGTTGCCTCTTTCGATGCGTTAACTCTGCTACACACAGTGACAAAAGTTACTAGAAAATATTTTTCATAACTGGTGTGATAAACCAGTGGCCCCCAAAACGTCAGATTGAAGGGGGGTGTTATATAACAATATACTTTCATAATAGTGTATTTGGGTACTGCAGAAATGTTGCCTCTTTCGCTGCGTTAACTCTGCTACACACAGTGACAAAAGTTACTGGGAAATTATTTTATAACTGGTGTGATATACCAGTGGCCCCCCAAAAAGACAGATTGAAGCGGGGTGTTATATACCTTCTTCCACATATACTGTGCTTCTCTAGAGACTTTTGTCACAGGGTCATTTAAAAATTGACAGGCAGAGGAAGAGGCAGGCCCTTACTCAGGGGTGGTAGGGGTAGGGCAGGAGCAGTAGGCCGGAGCCAAAGTGTGAAGTTTCAGAAGGCGCGTTCAATTACGTCAAAGGATGCACCAGACTTGGTTGAGTGGCTCAATCTGCCTTCCTCTTCTGCACCCTCCTCATCCTCTCTATCTGCACCCTCTTCACTCTCTGCTGTGTGCACCACCACCAACAGTACCACCAACACCACCATATACCCTCCGCTTGAGTCACAGGAATTATTTTCCAATCCATCACAAGACATTTACAACGCGCAGCCATTCTTGGCATCGGATCAGGAAGAGGAGGTAGCAACAGCCAACACTCAGCGCTCTGATGACAGCACCCAGATCAGCCTAAGGAGGTTGGTCCCCGCAGTTGCTACCTTTTCTGAGATCTCTAATGTTAGTGGTGGGGAAGGTGACGTCGATGATGCAGAGGCAAAATTTCTGCAGTACCCAAATTCACTATTATGAAAGTATATTGTTATATAACACCCCGCTTCAATCTGTCTTTTTGGGGGGCCACTGGTCTATTACACCAGTTATAATACTTTTTTCTAAATGCGTTTGCCACTCTTTGTAGTTGTAGTATCGCTGCAGAACCGCTCACCAGTCACAATGCTGCACAATACAAATCCACTATAATATGCTTTCTATATCCATCCTGCTCCTGCTCCTCGGCGGCTTTATCAATGACATGACGCAATGCATGCTCCAGAAAGTAGGTGTAAGGCACGATGTCACTGATGGCACCCTGGCTGAGATTGACCAGTTTGGTGATCTCATCAAATGGCCGCAGAAGTCTGCATGCGTTGTGCATGAGCAGCCACTGGCGCCAAAAAAAACCAAGCTCCCCAGAACCTGTCCTGCCGCAGAGTTCGTACAGGTAGTTGTTAACTGCACATTTCTGCTGGAGCAGCCTATCAAGCATATACAAGATTGAGTTCCATTGCATCGGGCAGTCACAAATAAGACGTCTGATGGGCAGGTTGTGTCGCCGCTGAATGTCAGCAAGGCGAGCCATGGCTGTGTAAGATCTTCTGAAATGGGCCGAGATTTTCCTGGCCTGCCGCAAGATGCCCTGGACCCCAGGGTATTTGACAACGAATCGCTGCACGACCAATTTCAGGACGTGTGCCATGCATGGCACGTGTGTAATTTTGGCCTGTTTCAGCGCGCTCAGCAGATTGGCACCGTTGTCGCACACCACTTTACCATACTAACTGTCAAATTGAGCGGTGTTAGCCACTGATCTTTTGTCTCCCAGTTTCTTTTCCTCTAATCCCAAGCAGAGGCGTCACGAGCCGGGTGCGGGGGGGGCGGGCCGCACCCGGGTGTCCGCCGGGTGGAGGGTGACACCGCTCTCTGCCTCTCTAGTCTCTTACTGTGCGGGCCGCCGCCGCCGGGCCGGCATCGCATCGCCGCTGCCGCATACTAGTACAGAGAGAGAGACGTACTGTGTCAGACAGTGAGTGTGTCACTCAGTCTGCTGCCAGCCAGTGCCTGGCCTGGACTTCTTTGCTCCGCCTCCTCTGGGCCGGGCCGCGCGCTCTGAGCCTCCCCTCCCTCCCTCACTCCCTGCCCTCACGTTCAGGCAGAGCGGGCGGGGGCGGAGCCAGTTGCGGTGACGTCAACGCTAGGGAGAGGAGGTGAGTGTCATGTGCCGCGGGCGGCCAGGCCGGGTGATGTGAACTTAGTGCAATTTAATAATTGATCTGGTGGCACTGCCTGGTGCAATTAATTGTCAGTCAGTGTCTGTCCCTAATGCACAGGCAGGCTAGCACAGTGACAGACTCTGACTCAGTAACCACTCAGCAAAAAACTCTTCTATCTGCATTGCATGCAGGCTGCAGCCCTACTTTTGGCAATGGTCTCTCCACTCCCCAGAAGTCCAGCCTGGACTTGGCCCACCAAAGACAGATTTTCAGTGGGCTCTGCTGCTCTGCACACAGCTCTCTCCACTCCATCCAGCAATGTAGTCAAGTCCCATGTAGTGGTTGCAGCCTGCAGTCCTTTCTCTTGTCAAGAGCAGTTTCACTTTCACAGAGTACAGCTGCCAATGCAGCCAGTTGCAGTCCTCCTTCATCCCTGGTCTCCCCCAAAATGCTTGTTGCTCCTCCTCTGTTGGAGAAGCTTTCCAGTTCAGCACTGTCTCCACTGCAAAAATAGAGTAACAAACTGCAACAAGGGGGAAACAGAGCAGGCTAAATATATATATATATATATATATATATATATATATCTACAGTCTATAAAGTAGTCCAAACAAAAAACACATCAACCAGTCTGGCAGGCTCTTAGGGCTCTTTCACACGGTCCGCCTCCGTAGGTGGATCCGTGCTGCTCAGCGAGGATCGATCCGCCGATCCCCGCTGAGCCGGCGGATGACGGCTCTGTCTCCGCTTGCAGTGCGGAGAGGGAGGTGTCACAGCTCCCGCTGATCTCTATGGTGGATCGGATGAGAGTGGACCGCCTCTCTGCAATCATCCGATCCGATCCCTGAACGGATGGAAAAATAGGGTTTCCATCCGTCCAGATTTCACGCACAGGATCGGATGCGGATGGCAGCGGGTGTCAGCGGAGGTGTCTCCGCTGACACCCGCTGCCCCATAGAGATGCATGGAGGATCCGATCAGGTCCGCCTAAAAAACTGACAGGCGGATCTGATCGGATCGCCCGTGTGAAAGAGCCCTCACTCTCTCAAGAGACAGTGTCAGTCATGTGAAGTAACTGTATTCCTCCTCCTCTGCTCTGTGTGTGCAAGCCAGGGCCCAGCCCAGGGCCACAGCACTCCCCAGACAGATTTGGGCCTGCAAGGACCCCCCTGTGTTTTGAGTACAGATAGTACAGTCAGATGTCCTTAGTGGGTCCCCCCTGTTTCATCTTTCATGCAGTGGGGAGAGAAATATAAAAAATCCCATCCAGACCAGACCGTCTCTCTGCGTTATTCCCAGGCCGCCAATCCCCTGCTGAGCAGAAGGATGACAGACAGCAGTGCGGAGACACAGCTGTCAAGTTCCCCATGCATCTCTATGGGGGAATCGGATGGGAACAGACTGTCAGTCCGTTCTCATCCGATCCGATCCACTGGAAGGATGGCAAATAGGGTTTCCATCCATCCAGATTTGACGGATCGGATATCAACGGACATGTCTCCGCTGACATCCAATGCCCCATAGGGATGCATGGGGGGACCGTTCAGATCCGCCAAAAAAACAGACAGGCGGATCTGAACGGACCCCCCATGCATCCCTATGGGGCATCGGATGTACATGTCCACTGACATCCGATCCATCAAATCTGGGCGGATGGAAACCCTATTTTCCATCCGTCCAGCGGATCGGAACGGGTGAGAACTGACCAATAGTCTGTTCCCATCCGATTCCCCCATAGAGATGTATGGGGACCTGACAGCTGTGTCTCCGCACACAGCACGGAGAACAGCTGTCATCCTCCTGCTCAGCGGGGGATCGGCAGATCGATGCCCCGCTGAGATAAACGGAGTCTGTCCGATGGACGGACAGTGTGAAAGAGCACTTAGTGTCAGTGTGAATTTGCTATTCCTCCTCCTCTGTGTGCAACAGTGCAAGGGCCACTCCCCAGACAGATTTGGGCCTGCAAGGACCCCTGCGTTTTGAGTACAGTACAGATGTCCTTCTAGTGGGTCTTCCCTGTTTGATGGACACATAGTGTGAAAGGGGCCTTAGGGTGAATAAAGTGATTGCTGAGAGTGAGACAAGCACTGCTGCATCTGATAAATAAAACATATTGGAGTTACGGACTATTTAACAGCACAAATCAAAAAGAAGCTCCTTATATCTGTCTGGGCACCTTAAGTTTAATTGCACAATTTTCCACATTGCCACTTTTTTATGAATAAATATAATTGCATTTTTTTTTTGAATAATACAAATATTATGTATGAATATTGCATATATGTTTTGAATAGAGTACTGTATATGAATTTGCACTAAGGAAATGCACTTTGGTCTTTATATGTATGGACCCTTTCACACAGGCGGACCGTTCAGATCTGCCTGTCTGTTTATTTGGCGGATCTGAACGGTCACCCCATGCATCTCTATGTCCGCTGACATCCAATACAATCTGAACAGGCTCTGCTCCTTACTCCGTGGGTCCCTCTCCCGGCCGGCCCCACACTGATCAGCAGGGGCGTCACAAGGGGGGTGTGAACCACATAAGTCCCGGTTCACACTAAGGCGACCTGTGAGGCGACCTGGTCGCCTCACAGGTCACCTCCCATAGGGAAGCTGCGGACCCGTTCTAATAGGAGCGACACAAGTCGCTCCGACCTAGAAAAAGGGTCCGGAGCTTCTTTGGGGCGACCGCCATAGACTTCAATGTTATGAAGTCCGTGGCGGGCGCTCCGAGGTCGCGGCGTGCTGCTCGCACCGCAACCTCGGAGGTCGCGGTGCGAAGTAGCGTCGCCCCTATGTGAACGGGGCCTAAGGGTGTCCTTCAGGGGGTGACACACCACAATGAGGGGCCCAAGGCATTTGCCTCCCGATCTAATCCTTCGCTATGCGAGTGGCATCATATCCCCACATAGTTAAGGACTTACTTCCTACCCTTTGCGTACCCACGTTCTGTGACATCAGGCGGAGGTGGTGTAATGCACTGGGTAATATGTAATTAGATTGTAAGCTCCTGAGCCCTCTGTGAATGGATCTTTGCACTCCGTAAAGCACTGGTTAACATATCAATAGATTGTGAACTGTGTATGAACCTGTATACACTGTAAAACATTGCATAATATGTTTTAGATTGTGAGGTCTTGGGACTATGTGCATGGATCTATGTATTCTGCGTATGAATTTACCTACTCTGTAAAGCACTGTGTAATATGTGATTAGATTGTGAGCTATATAGGATCACATGTCTCTGTGATCATTTCAAAAGTCCAACCCCCCCACAGTTAGAATCACTCCCCTAGGCTTAAATTTAACCCCTTGATCACCAACAGTATTAACCCCTTCCCTGCCAGTGTCATTATTACAGTAACAGGGCATATTTTTAGTAATGTCACTGGTCCCCCCCAAAAGTGTCAAAAATGTCAGTCTGGGGTCCGATCTGTCCGCTGCAATGTCACAGTCCCGCAAAAAAAGTTGCAGATCGCCGCCATTACTAGTAAAAAAAAGAAAAACAATAAAAATGACATAAATCTTTCTTTTCCTTAGTAGATGCGATAACTTTTGCGCAAACCAATCAAAATACGCTTATTGCGATTTTTTTTTATACCAAAATATGTAGCAGAAAACAAATTGGCCTAAAATGTTAAAAAAATTTGATTTCTAAATTTTATTTTTTTGGGAATGTTATATAGCAGAATGTGAAAAATATATTGTTTTTTTTTTTTTTTTTTTTTACAAATTGTCGCTCTTTTTTTGTTTATAGCGCAAAAAATATAAATCGCACAGGTGATCAAATACCACCAAAAAGAAAGTTCTATTTGTTGGAAAAAAGGTCAATTTTATTTTGGTACAGCGTGGCACGATTGCGAAATTGCCCGTTAAATTCACGCAGTGCCGAATCGCAAAATAGGGCCTGGTCATTAAGCAGGAAAATCTTCCAGTCCAGAAGTGGTTAATCAAATGTTTGCAGGAATATTACATCATGCCACATGGAGTGCATAAATCAAAGAGGCCAAGTGGATACCAGCAAAGGAAAGCAAAAGAGACAAGAAATAAAACAATCAAAACACTTGCTGGGTCCATCCTTCAGTATGTCAAAAGAACGGATGATGGCCAGGGTTCATCAAAAGACACTGCTTGTCAGTCTCCAACTGACAAAGCGGACTCTTCTGATGCTATTGCTAGCATGCATTCTTTAGAAGAGCAAGAAGTGGAAATGGGAGACTCTGAAGCAGAAGAGCAAGAAGTTGAAATGGGAGACTCTGAAGCAGAAGAGCAAGGAGTGGACATGGCAGAATCTGAAGAAGAACGGAGTGCTGAATGTGACTCTAGCCATAGCCACGATGCTGTAAAAGAGATAAGTGTTATGGAAAAAGATTTGATCATTTTTTCTGATGTTTCTTTCTGGGAGTTACCAGTTCCTGATCCTATTCGGATTGAAATAATCAAAAGGGGAAGTGCTTCTTTTCAGAACAAAGATGGGCCTTTCAGTATTGTGAAAAGGCAAGATGCAAAAGCTACAGCAAAGGGAGCTGTCCGCCAACTTTCAAAAGAGTGGTTTTACAAGGTGATGCCTAATGGCGAGAAAATTCTGCGGTCATGGATGGTTTATTCACCTGTTAGTGAGATGTTATACTGTTTTTGCTGCCGACTGTTTGCTGTTAGTGCTACAGAGACGACATCCAAATTTGTGACTGGTTTTCAGAAGTGGTGGAAACTGAGCCCAAAGGTATATAATCACGAGACATCCGAAGATCACCTACGTTACCTTGAAAAGTGGAAAACTTTGGCAACAGGACTGAGGCTGCACAAAACCATTGACGCCGAAACTATAAGTTTGATGGAAGCAGAGAAGAAAAAGTGGAGGGACATCTTGCACAGATTGCTTGACATCACATTGTTTCTTGCCAAACAGAATCTGGCATTTCGTGGTCACAAGGAAGATGAATCTTCATTAAATAAAGGGAACTTTCTTGAGATGGTTGAAATGCTTTTGAAATATGATTCAGTACTGAAAGAGCACCTTATTAGATTGAAGCAGAGCACAGGTAAACTTAAAGTATCGGTCTCATATCTTGCACCAAAAACTCAGAATGAATTTATCAGTGCCCTGGTAAATCATGTGAAGGAGAAGCTGGTCACGGACATAAAGTCTGCAAAGTACTTTGGGATCATGTTTGACAGCACCCCTGACATATCACATACTGACCAGATGTCTGAAGTGATCAGATATGTAAAAATCAGCAATGGGAAAGTTCAAGTAAAAGAAGTATTTTTAGGATTTTTCCCTTTAAAGGGGAAAAAAGCTGCTGACCTCAGCTCTGACATCTTACAAAAATTGGAAAGTGATGGACTGGACATAATGATGTGCCGCGCTCAGGGTTATGATAATGCAGCTACTATGGCTGGAATCCATGGAGGTGTACAATCCATTCTTAAGGGAAAGAATAAAAAAGCTATCTTTAATGGATGTGTGGACCATTCCCTTAACCTGTGCGGTCAGCACTCTTTTGCTGAAAATGCATCGTGCGTGACATTTTCTGGAACTCTTCAGACTATGTTTTCTTTCTTTGCTGCTTCCACTCATCGATGGGATGTGTTAATTGACCATACTGGAGTGTCAGTGAAAAGGTTATCAACAACCCGCTGGAGTGCTCATCATGCTGCAGTTAAGCCAGTCAAAGAAAAATTTGATAAATTTGTGGAGGCCATTGAAGCTCTTTGTGATCCACATGAAAATTTGGACACAAGAGGAGCAGCACAAGGTCTTTTGCCTGCTGTCTGTGATTTTACCTTTTTGTGCTACCTGTACTTCTGGTGTGACGTACTTCAGGAAGTTAATCTTACACAGCAGTACCTGCAGACTAAGGGATTGAGTCTCGACAAGGTGGTTACAAAGCTAGAGACACTAAGACTATTTCTGTACGAGGAGCGCAGTCACCTAGTGGAGCACGCAATAAAACAAGCAATTTTAAAATCCAACGAATATGGAATTGCAATAGAAAGAAGAGCCAGGTTCAAAAAGAGGATGGCAGGGGAGCAGACAAGGGATGCTGTAGTCTTGAGTCTGCAAGAAGAAAATAAGAGGACAATGCTTGAGTGCATTGATCGCTTCCATTCTGAACTCCAGATCAGATTAACAGCCATCATGGAAGTAGCAGGCATGTTTGAGGCTGTTCAAGCCAAGAGTCTCATCTCTTCGACTGAAGAAGAGTTAAAGGTGTCCATTCAAAAACTGACCACTTTCTATGATGAGGTATCTGAGAGTGAGCTTTTAATGGAAATACCAAGGCTGAGAAGGCACCTGAAAGCAGCAAACATTAATCTGGAAGAAGTCAAAGATTGGGCAACATTAGAAGTTTTGACATTCATAGCAGAATGGGACTTCATAGAATCTCTCCCAACCCTCGCACTGAGCCTAAAATTATTTCTGACGATCTGTGTGTCTGTGGCTTCATGTGAGAGGAGCTTTTCAAAGCTGAAGCTTATAAAGAACTATTTGTGATCCACCATGGGACAGTCAAGACTTTCTGATCTTGCAATATTATCAATTGAAAGTGAGTTAGCAAAAAGCATAGATTTTGATGAAGTGATTAACAATTTCGCAGCTTTGAAGGCCAGGAAAGCAAAGTTCTGATTTAGTTGAGATGTTCCCTACATGCTTGCTTGTGTATTTGTTCCTGTTTATTGTTATGGTATTCTTTTTTTCAATAATGTTAAATAACGTTATGTTATGTTAAAATAAATATAATTTTGTAAAAATGTTAATATTGAATTCTATTATTTTCATATGATATTGTAATTTAAAGGTCATTTTAATTCTCCTAGTTATTAATGTCGCTATTGCCATTACATTTAGTGTTATATGGGAGCTATGATTTACGAGTTACATTAGTTAAAAAAAAACACATTATTAAAAGGGGTTGGGGTGACACCATGAGTTACCGCACCGGGTGACACCAACCCTAGTGACGCCACTGATCCCAAGAAATGCACATCTGAAACTTGGCTTCATTTTAAGGGGATTTCAGATGTGGTACAAAGGATTGTCTTACGTGCCCACATGTTGCATCAGGAAATACCTTTCAATCTACTGTTGATAATCAGATCTATAAAATTGATAGATTCTTCAATTGCAATACAACATTTTTGATCTATCTGATTACGTGCAGAGGGTGTTCAGTGCAATATGTGGGCCGTAGGACACGCAAATTAAAGGACAGGTTCAGGGAACATCTCAGAGACATTAGAGGTCGCAAATCTACAAATGTTGCACGGCATTTCAACATAGAACATCATGGGGATTTGTCCCTTGTGTTAGTCCAGATTGTGGAACAAATTAAATTACCACCTGGGGGGGGGGGGGGGATGCCTTTCGCCTCCTGGGTAAAAAGGGAGGTTTATTGGATATATAGACTTCATACCAGGTTGCCTGGATTAAACTTTGAGTGGGATGTTACACATTTCTACTCATAGTTATCCATAGTCTTCCATCCATGCTTCCTTATACACTCCCCTTACTGTATTTAGGTACAGTACACCCTGGAGTTTTGTTCATGTTTCTGTGTACACGCCCATACTATGTGTACTCATTTTTGTACACATTATATTATATATCAAATTTTTTCTTTATTATCATCATTATTTTTATTATTCGTTTTTCATTCTTTCGCCTTTCAGGTGTAGTAGTGTGGTTCATGGGGTGTTTCACACTCGTATTTCCACTGTTTGTTGTTTAGAAATATATGGACAATAATTATTTTTCTTTAACAAGAATTTTTCTTTAACAAAATAATTTTTTGTGTTTATTTGTTTACGTATGGCTGTGTGCACACATACGAGTACATCTTTTTTTTTCCCTTTTTTCATTGTGTATGCTCAACAATGCGGACTGTATATGCAATGTTTGACTCTCTACTGTCATTCTTTCTTTGGATGATATGTGAGTGATTGTCTGCTTTATTTTGTTTGTTTATTTAATGTTTGTTTATTTAATTTTGGTTCTCTTTTGTCATTTCAAACTTGCTACTGTGTATCTATGTCTATGCATCTTGAAGTTTGCATATACAAAAGCTGTTATCAGCGATATGCTATGCACACATAGATATATATATATATCTTGCTAGGAAATATGTTGTTGTATTCCTTGGTCATTTAATGATTTCTTTTTAGGATGAATTTTTAGGATGAATTTTCGATGATTATCTTCATCTGTTTATGATCGTTTTTTCATTTTTCTTTCTTTCTTCTTTCATCTGTAATATTTAGTGTCTTTGCATATATATATGATTTTGTTTATTACCGTGTATTATGTTTGTATAATGCTTGACCTAAGGCGGATACATGTGTAGATGTTACCCTATTTATTTATTATTATCATCTTATTATATACACATACATTTGGGTACTCTATATCTTCAGTTATCTGCTAGATGTTCTTTAATCTTTTTTTTTTTCCGTTCGTTTTTTTTTTTTTTTTTGTTTTTCTTTCTTCTTCTTTTTTCTTTCTTTCCATTTCTTCTTCTTTTTTTTTTTCTTGGATTGTTGTTTTTTATTCTTTGTTGTTTTTTTTACTGTTTTTAGTTTTTTTTTTCTTTCTTTTTCATGTGGGGTTCACTCTTCTTTCTTCCATGTGTGAAAACAGATTCTTGCCAGAAGCCCATGTTGCAATTAGCTCTCATGGTTAGCAGCCTTTCACTTATCCAATTAACGTTGATTGGTTTTTCCAGTCTTTTGGCTGCAGTTTCAGTATTTAGTTGGCATCTCCACATGTATCCACACGGTTATGACTAAGTGAACATAGTTTTGTGAAACGCGTCAACTGTTTTTTACCTTCCTGTCCCTGGTTTGTCGTTTTGGATTTTATGGATATTCAATAAATGGTTTTTATCATCTACTATCACTCCAAGTTGGTGTGCGGTTGCCTTCTTCTTAATTGCATAGCCACTGATCTGCCTGTGAATGCAAAGCTGAAAGGAGTGCACGACCAGTGTGGCTCTTGGCTTCCAGGCACAACAGACGCAGCACAGCATGGCAACGTCTCACTTGGCATGCCAAATAGGTACTGGGGATCTTGGGCGGCGCAGCGGAAGAGACGGTAACAGCGGAAGAGGAGGAGTTAGCCAAGGAGGAGAGGGAGGATGGAGTAGGAGGAGGAGAAGAAGAGGAAGGCCTGCATGCAATCCGTGGCGGTAAAACCAAATCTACACGGGTGCCACAGGTTACATGCTTTTCGCCTGTCAGAAGGTTCACCCAGTGGGCAGTAAAAGTTATATACCCTCCCTGCCCGTGTTTGCTAGACCACGTGTCTGTGGTCAGATGTATCTTGGCACTGACACTGTGTGCCAGAGATACATTCACTTGCCTCTGAACATGGCCATATAGCTCTGGGATGCTCTTCTGTGAGAAATTTTCCTTCCTGGGACCTTCCATAGTGGTTTTCCAATGGCCACAAATTTTCGAAAGGCCTCCGAGTCCACCAGTTTATATGGCAGTAGTTGGCGGGCTATCAGTTCCGACAAGCCAGTGGTCAACCGATGGGCAAGAGGGTTATCCGGCGTCATCATTTTTTTACACTCCAACATTTGGGCCACGGAAGCCTGCCTTTTTCTAGAAAAACGTGAGGACGGCATGATGGAAGGTGGAGTGGAGGACAATTGTGAGGAGAGAGGAGAAGGAGAAGAGCTGGATGGTGAGAGCCCAGAGTGTGGCTTTGTGGGTTCTGACGGCGTTGCTCCCACTGGGCTTGTTGATGGGAGTACAGGTGCCTTCTTAGGCCCCTTTCACACAGGCGGACCGTTCAGATCCGCCTGTCCGTTTTTTTGACGGATCTGAACGGTTCCCCCATGCATGTCTATGGGGCATCGGATGTCAGTTGAGACATGTCCGCTGACATCCGATCCATCAAATCTGGACAGATGGAAACTCTATTTTCCATCCGTCCACCGGATCATCCCTAGGTGAGTGTTGGGCTTACCGCGAGTTATGCGTTGACTGCAAAGGCTCCAGCATCAGAGAACGCATAGACTGACAGGTGTCCAACTACATTGGGTTAACGGCCAAAGTTGACGCTCTGAGAAGTAATGAACCCCTGGACTACTGGGTGGGCAGGTGTCATGTACCTGGGAGGAGTCTGAGTTGACGAGGTCGGTCTCTCTTATATCTCCTGCCCAGACCCCACTGAAGGTGAGACAGAGGGTGTCAAGGGCCAGGAGGGACACGAGTGCCTGTGGTTGTTGATGGATCAGGATAGGCTTGTCCAGATCCCGGAAAATGGAACATGCAATGATATATGGAACAGGTGCAGCAGATAGCCAGGCAAGCACTCGGGTAGCTCTGAGAGACAAGATTTGAGACAGAGTCAGAGAAGTAGGAAAGCCAGGGTCATCAACAGGCGGTGCAGCAGGGTACCGAATCGTAAGCAGAGCCAAAGTCAGGGACGGAGCCGGGTCAGGTTTAGCAGAGAAGCAGAATCAGAATCCAAGTCTAAGTTCAGAACACGCCAGGTCAGCAATTGGGAAGCATACAGGTATCATCAGGTCACAGGAAACAGCTGAAGATCAGTCAGCAATGGAAACAGGATTGAACTTCCTTTAAATAGCCCATCTGGTGCCAAGCCCATTAGTCATTCTTCTGGGAATAGCCTGTGCACGGCCACGCCCCAGACGTCTCACAGGGATTCCCTGACAGCAGGCTTGACCTCTGGCCAGGGCTTGCACAATTTGCAATGGAACTGTCGGCTTGCCCCTCGTCCAGTGTCCTGCCTGAAAGGACGTTCAGTGCAGCAGGGGGGATCGTGACCGATAAGCTCACTCGCCTAGCTCACGACAGTGTTGTCTACCTCACATTTCTAAAAATGAATGAGGCATGGATCTTGGAGGAATTCAACACATGTGACCAGTAGACCATGTTTGATTCAAATTCCTCATGACAGGCCACAAATATCCGCCACCACCCATAACAATTGATGGTCCCTGTCTTAGGTAAATACAGTGGCATAAAAGGCCTTTCATGACCATTGAATGCCTAATTGCTACAGTCTGTCCCAGCTCCACACAGCAACCTCTCCCTACACTGACAAAAGACTTTTGTGGACCTATTAGCTAGCGACTTGTGTCACTATACAGTCTGTCCCTGCTCCACACAGCAACCTCCAGCCACAGAATACAAAATTCTTTGCTGTCAGGTGAACGCCTGTTGGCTAATTCTTGGGGCCTGTACTGGCTGACACTTACTTCTTTATCCTGTGAATGCCTAATTTTTCAGACTGGCATTGAAAATCAATGGGTCTGTAAACGTTCCGCTAAATTGTGGAACGGATGCAGACCCATTTTACAGATGTGTGAATGGACCCTATATGTATTTGACATGTATTTACCGGCTGCTGTCAGTTCTGGCTGATTTAGAAAAAAAAAAATACATTTTTTGGCTGAAAAAAAAAAAAAAACATTTTTATGGCAACTTTTCCAATAGCAATACTTCTGGTATGTCAGTATCCATGTTGTGGGACTATGTGTGCACAGCTATTAAGTATTTTGTGGCTGCAAATATGACCTGGAGGTTTTTTTTTTTTTTTTTTTTTTACTTTCAAATATTTTATTTTAATAATGCAAAAGCAAGAACATAAAGAAGATAACAATCGAAACATTTGCAATCTGGGTTACATAAGATTGTTGTACAATAAAGCAGATCCAACATTGATGACAATGCGTAGATGAGGCTAGAGTGAGAAATACAACAGAGATGTATCTGGGAGCTGTGATACCAAGTACGCACCAATTAAGTTAACAATAAGGAGAAGGACTGACTGCATAGAGTAATTACAGTCTAAGTTATGGCTAAAGAGTCCAAGCTCCCTCATAGCTGAGTAGGTGGGAGGGATCTACAGCATCGTCGGGTGGGTCAAGGACTGCATAGAAATATGGTACAAATTTGGACCTATCTAAGATAAAACTGACCCAGACTGCTGAACACAAGGAAGAAGAAAAGAACAGAGAGAGTGAAGCGAGAAAGGAAAGGTGAGGGAAGTAGAAAAAGGAAGAGAGAAAAAGGGGGAGGGGGAAGCAGCCGAACTCCAGAGAGGCACGCCCCAACCTCATGGCCTAAGTCAATCCCGGAACAAGGGATATTCCCACATAAGCTGCCCATGGTTCCCAAATCTTTTCAAACGTAGTTACCGTGTCTGTCAGGGATGCCACCATCTTTTCTTGGGACATAATCCACGTGATTTTGTTTCTGATTTGTCTCATGGGCACCTTTCGTTGCTTCCAGGCTGCGGCAATAGTCATTTTTGTGCCCAGAAAAATAAAAAATATTAGTTGTTGCAGGTGTTTAGAAATCTTGGGCACTCTAGATCCCAGCAGGGCATAAGCCGCTCGTCTGGGGATTCTAAGTTCGGTGACTTTGAATATCATGTGGTGTACTCTATTCCATGTGCTCCGTAACCTCGGGCAATCCCACCACACGTGGAGCATGTCGCCAGGAACCCGGCATCCTCGGAAACATAGTGGAGAGGAGGAGGGAAACATTTTATGGACTCGCGTGGGTACTAAGTACCAGCGAGTTAAAACTTTTATATTTGCTTCTATCAAGGATATGTTTCTGATGCCCCTGAAAGAGCGGAAAAACATGTTTCCCCACTCCTCCACCCCCCACGCCTCCGCCAGATCCCTTTCCCATGCTTCCATGTAGGGTAGTTTGGAGTCTTCCGACATTAATGCTAAATATATCAGAGATATGCCACCCCTTTGTGCCGCTGAGTTTCCGCACCACGTCTCATAGGCCGTGAAAGTAAATGGGGGAGTCATCCCTGTAGAGATCGAGCGCAGAAAATTAGAAATTTGCAGAAACCTATATGCTTCCGAGGTGGGCATCTGCAGTTTATTGTGACAATGTTTCAGAGTGTATGGGCCCTTAGTGGTGAAAAACTGCCCTATGCGGTAGAGGCCTTTGTCGAGCCACCATTGAAATGCTTTGATGTTCAGGCCCGGAGGGAATTGTGGATTGTTGAATATATGTGAGAGCGGTTGGAGAGAGGATGTCAGAGCCGGCAGGGTTCGCAGAGAATCCCAGAGTGCAAAAGACGCTGAGAGTGTGGGGGAGAGTATGGGTGGTCTTTGTCTAGGGGAGGCCCAGAGGAGGAAGTCCAGAGTGTATGTCGGGACCGTCTGCCTCTCCATTTGAACCCAGTCCGGTTTTTCGTATCGGGAATATACTATTGAAAGTTGCGCTAGCCTCGCCGCCCGGTAATAAGCCCAAAAATTTGGTACGCCCAAACCCCCTTGTTTTCTAGGCCGGAACAAAACTTTGCGGTGCAGCCTATGCCCCGTTTTGCCCCAGATAAATTTAATTACTGTGTTTTGAAATTTTTTGAGCTGGTCCCTGATTATGGGAACAGGTAAAGCTCTAAATAGGTACAGGAGTCTGGGGAGTACATTCATCTTAATTGAGTTAATTCTGCCAAGCCAGGATAGGTTATAGGAAGACCAGTCCGTCAAGTCCCTCCCCAGGGATTGATAGATTGCTGTGTAGTTCAATTTGTGAAGGAGTTCAATTCTGGAAGGTAAATTTATGCCTAAATATTTAATGTGAGAGTTGCTCCACTTAAACTTAAATGAGGGCTGGAGACGAAGAGCTTCTTGGGGATTGATGGATACATTAAGGATGGATGATTTCGCGAAGTTCACCCGTAGGCCTGAGATTTTTGCAAATTTGTCTAATAAGGAGCAAATGTTCGGAAGAGAAGTAGTGGGAGACGTAACGAATAGCAAGAGGTCATCTGCGAAAAGAGCACACTTATGTTCTGAGGGTCCGCAGGAAACCCCTTTGATGTTGGGATCCGCTCGGATAGCCAACGCCAAAGTTTCTATTGCTATTGCAAAAAGTAATGGTGAGAGGGGACATCCCTGTCTCGTGCCTTTGGAAATAGGGAAGGGGTCAGAGTAGAACCCCTGGTACCTAATCTTGGCTGTGGGTGTAGAATACAGGGAGTGCATGATACCTATGAATTTGGGACCAAAGCCCCATTTGGACAGTATCGCAAAGAGGTAAGGCCACTCGACTGAGTCGAACGCCTTCTGTAGGTCCACTGAAAGAAGGAGTCCTTCCTGACTCCCCAAGCCGTCCCAGCCTGATCCAAGTAGGGAGACAATGTCTATCGCCCTTCTAATTTGATCCGGGCCTTGCCTGCCTGGCATAAAGCCAACCTGGTCCTTGTGAATGTACGTTGTGATAAAAGAAGCCATCCTATTAGCTAAAATTTTGGTTAGTATTTTCAAGTCATTGTTAATCAATGATATCGGTCTGTAATTGCTCACCTCTCCAGGATCTGTGTCGGGCTTGGGGAGCACTGAGATGAAGGCTGAGTTACTATCTTTATCCAGCGGGTTGCCTGAATGAATCATGTTGAAGTACCTGGCCAGGTGAGGAGTTAAAGATTCTCGGAAGGTTTTATAGTAGATATTAGAAAACCCATCCGGACCAGGAGCCGAGCCCAGCTTAAGTGATTTAATCACCAATGCAATCTCCGCCTCCGTGAAGGGTGCATCTAGTAAATCTTTATGTTCGGTGGCAATGGCAGGGATACGGAGATCACAGAGGAAACTTTCTAAATCAGGGTCAGCCTCTGTTCTGTCAGAAGTATATAGTTTTTTGAAGAAATCCGCAAAGGCCGGCAGTATGCGTTTGGGATTCTGTGATTTCTGGCCCCCCGCAATAGAAAATTTAGGAATGTGGATCGAGCGAAACTGGGGACGCAGTTTAGAGGCTAGTATGGAACCTATTTTATCCTTATGATGGTAAAATTTGGCTCCCTGCCATCTCAGGTACTTTTCGGCCGAGCCGGTGAGAGCCAGGTTAAGAGTAGCTCTAGCTTCGTCTAAGACGCGCAAGGAGACCAAGGTAGGATCAGCTTTGTGATTGGAGAGAAGGGTAGAGTACTCTTGTTCCAATTTAGCGATATGAGCCCGTCTATCTCGTTTAAGTTTGGAAGACATTTGAATTAGTTTACCCCTAATAGTGGATTTGTGAGCCGCCCAAATAACCTCTGGGGAAACATCTCCTGTGTCGTTAAGAAGAAAATATTCAGAAAGCGACTTTTCAATCTCTGAGACTCTGCAAGGTTCGCTAAGTAGAGATTCGTTGAGTTTCCAGTGGAAGGCTGTACTAGTGGTGTGGGGTCGAGTTATCATGGCCGCCACCATCGAGTGGTCCGACCAGACCGTGTCTTTAATGGAAGCGGACTGAACATACGGGAGAATAGAAGAGGATACAAGGATGTGGTCAATACGCGCATACGTCTGGTGTGGATGGGAGAAGTGAGTATAGTCTTTGGTCGTGGGATTCATTTCCCTCCAGCAATCTATCAATCCCGTTTGGTTAAGCAATTTTGCCAGTTTCACACTATGTGTTGGGGGTCTTAGTGACTGGGAACCCGGCGGTCTGGACTTGTCCAAGCTAAAGTCAAAGGCCGTGTTGGAGTCACCACCAAAGATTAAGTGGCCCTCTAGATGTGGGAGGAGCCGTTGGAACATGGATTGAAAAAATTTAACCTGATTGAGATTAGGGGCGTAATAAGATACAAAAGAGAATAGTTGCCCGTCGATCGTGCCTTTAACAAGCAGAAATCTACCGTCCGCATCTGCAAATTCTGAGATCAGGTTGAATCTACAAGATTTAGCGAATAAAACAGCCACGCCACGTGTTTTGTTGTTTGCATTTGCTAAGAAGAATGTGGGAAACTTGGCATGGAGGAATTTGGGTCTATACGTCTTCGGGAAGTGCGTTTCCTGAAGCATAAGAACATCAATTTTCCTATGATGCATTTCCTGGAACACTTTCCTGCGTTTCACAGGGGAATTAAGACCCTGAGCGTTATGAGTGGCTATGCGGAGACGTGGAGCGGGAACCTTAGAAGAAGACATCCTGTTTGGAGGAAGGAAGCCCATGGAACAGTAAACCACTTACCCCCAGTGTGTCCACAACATGAGAGACATTGGGAATCCGAAACGGAGTAGCTTTAGGGATGTTGAAAGATGTTGGCCCATCCCTCCGGAGCTCGGCTGCAATGGAAGAAGGGAAGGGGGAGATGAGAAAAAAGTGGAAAAGTGAAAGTAGAGGTGGCAGACCATCGTCCAAAAAGGACCTGAGTGAGCGGATTGTGGTCTGCATCAATCCGCTCCGAGGCATAGAAAAGTGCCCGACACCCAGTCCTGGGTGACGGGGAGCTGTCACGCAGGAGACAACCAATAAAGGGAATCTCCCGGCGACAGGTGGAGGCGGCACGAGACCACCCCGACAGGGCTCCCGCCCATCTGAAACATGCTGAAAAAGAAAAATAATACCAAAGTATGCATGCAAGGTGACCAACATTACATTAAAGTGAACTTGAAGGCAGTACAAACTTATAACAAGCCTGGAAGGAAAACAATAACGGCTTAGCCAAAAATATGGTTACTGCGAAAATGTTAAAAGGCAGTAAGAAACTCGACGGGAACATTAGACGTTCCCGGCCCCTCATAAAAATTTGTGACCAAGGGAAAAAGAAGTCCAAAAACAGGAGTCCGTTTCCAAAAGGAAGGAGAAAAAAAAAAAAAGGCGGGCAAGACAACCGGTATAGCAAGACAATTGACTAATTGGGAAGTCAGGTGGGACCTGAATGATAACAAACTTCAGAGAGAAGTAACTGTAGAGAACCGCGTCCTCGTGGATGGAAGATGTTGAGGAGTAGCTGGGGAGATCATGGAGGATTACAGTCTTTGGAGCGTTTGAACTTGGCCTGGGTCCACACAGGTGTCAGAGGGCTCGTCGGGATCGGGCGTTTAGATGAGCTTGAGCTGGTGGATGGACTCTGTCGTTCCGGCAGCTGTGGTAGAAGATTAAGGTGAAGGAGTAGCCTTTCACCCTCATGAAGACTGGAAAAGGAGTGGGTTTTGTTCTTGTGGGAGAACTTAAGAGCAAATGGGAAGGCCCACCAGTACTTTATTTCTTTTTGCGAGAGGACGGTCAGCAATGGTTTCAGTGCTCTTCGTCTTTGAATAGTGGATGGGGCTAGATCCGTAAAGATTTGGACTGGATGACCCATACAGGTAAGCTGAGGGGCATTCCTGGCCCTTTTGATGATCTCCTCCTTCACCGAGTAGAAGTGTGGTTTAACAACCACATCTTTAGGGCTGCTGTCCTTTCTGGGGGGGCCTAGGGCCCTGTGGGCTCTGTCCAGTTCTAGCTTGTGGTCCGGGATCCCCGGAATAAGGTCCTTGATCAGGCTGTGAATAGCTGCGGGAATGTCAGTGACCGTGTCGGGAAGACCCCTCAGTCTGAAATTTTCCCTACGCGATCTGTTTTCCAAGTCCTCAACTTTGAATAAGGCAGAGTCCAATTGTTCTTGGAGTGTTTGGATCAGACCGGTATGCTGGTTGGTCTTAGCTACAGTCATGTCTAATTTGTTTTCAATCAGCTCCATGCGCGACCCCAGGTTCTGGAGGTCTACCCTAAGGTCAGAAGTGATTTTGAAAGCTACCTGAGCTAGTCCTGAGTCCAGAAGGGCCGCCATCCTGGAGAGGATATCATCTGGCAGTGGGGATGCAGGCCTGGCAGCGTCACACAGGCCGGGGCGGTCCTGGCACGCAGTGGGTGAGACACAGGCCGGGGACAGTGAGTATTCTTCCGCCATCCGTCCCAACAGGGATTCTGTGGATGCTGGGGATGGGGTGAGGAGCAAGTGTGTACTCACTGTGCCCCGTGGAGTGAGGTGCTGAAAGCCTTCTGTGGTCGGGACGGCCGGAGTCGGATCTCCCTCCTCCATGTCTGTCATCTGAGGCGCCGGATCCGCCATCTTGAGAGGAGCGGTCTCCGCTATTGCTGCCTGGTACTGTGGTCTGAGGTCCCTCTTGGCTCGGTTATGGGACATGTACTGGGTCCTTAAGTCTAGGGGCTGCTGATCCTGCGTTTCTCGGCGCTGGGAGTGGTTGGTCACCGGCTTGGGCGGGAGACAATGTCGGGGTGCCACGCAGCTCCGGGCCTAGTCGGCCATCTTGGAGGGCTCCATCCCCTGGGTAAGTTTCAAAGTCATGGGTGGGGCGGAGGTTGCATCGGCTGGCTGGCCTTTGGTGGTGTCTTGGGGTAGCCTAGAGTATATGTGAGAGGAGGCCTCACCAAATCCCCAACCTCGGCTGGCTGCTGCTCCGTGGAGGTCCGCGGCCGGACGCCGCTCTAAGCGAGACCCCGGCTTCTAGGCCCGACTAGGCCGCAGCCACCGATCCGCTCCTGGGGGTCCGTTTGGGAGGATTTTTGGCCAGGCAGGACCCTTAGGGCCTAGGGGTGCTTGGTAGCTGGCGATTCCTTGAGGGAAGCTACCGGGCCAGCCGCTTCTCGGACGTCCGCGGCCGGATGCCGCGCTAATCGAGGCCCCGGCTTCAGGTCGCGACTAGGCCGCAACCGCCGATCCGCCCCCGCTGGTTTAATGTCAAAAATTTTTGGCCAGATAGTGTCCAACAGGGTTGGGGAAGCTCTGTGGGTAATGACAGCCCCCCAGATGCAGCCAAGACGGAGGATTGTCGTCGATTAGAATGTGGAACCGGCGGAGCTCCTGTTCCACCTGTCCGTCTTGGTTCCCTTCCGGACACGCCCCCGACCTGGAGGTTTTTAATGTTCGCCTGCCATTAAAGTGAATGGGGTCCGCCGCAAACTTGCGATTCGCGAACATTTGAGAAAGTTTGAGGATCGTGTTCACGAACCGCCCAGTCCAATGTTCGTCCATCACTAATTGCAAGACACTGACAGGCTGTGAGTGCAGGTGCACATAGCCCTTCTAATGAGCAACCTGACCATAGATCAGAGCTCTCATTAGGAGACAGTCATGCTCTACTCAAGAGTTCATGCTGGAGAGGAGAAATTCCTTGTCCACAGGGTTGAGAAGGTCAAAACAGCTAGGCGAGTTATGAGCACTTAGAGAGCTGAGATAAATAGGCAAATCCAGAGGAATCTGGAGGATTAGGAATTAGAGAGCCTGGGGTGTAAGGAGATAACCTTTTGAGAGACCAAGAAGTGGGACAGTGCAGCGGGATACTGCAACTGAAATGGCAGAGAGAGCCAGGAGAGTTGGAGAAGTTTAATGAATCCAGAGGTACTGTGTAAGATGGTCTGAGGGACCTACCAGAAGCCAATAGGTGGCTAGGTATTGTTTTAATTTTATGTTTTGATGGTGAAAATCCCCTGCGTGGGCAAATGTTTTTTTGTTGAACCTTGATTTTGATACAAGTGGGCCAACAACCTTGAAACCACAGTTCTGACTGGCATGAACTTACTAAAAAAATGCTTTTGCCATTGAACTAATTACCCAGGGATAAGCCAAAGCTTCAATAAACTGTACTGAAGATCTAAACATTAATCCAATCCCCAATTAAGTCAATGGGAGAAGCTCTGGTCAGTTTCAAGACTTTTAGGCAAGGGGATGTCAAACAAATGGCAAGGGGGAACTAGACACTACCCTGTGTCTGAATGCAAAAAACAACTTAAATTCTCTTTGGTGGGGAGCAGCAATTTTAGCAATGCATAAAGTAAAATCCTAAAAATAAACAAATCCTTGAAATAATATGATTTTGGGATGCCTGCCTGTGAAGTGGTGCATTTCTACAATATACTTTATACTACTACTAACCTACTACAGCAATACTGACATTTTTAAAGAAAAGAAAAGAAAAGCCATTTAAATTGCTGGTAATTGACAATTCATGGCCACTTTGTTTTTTTTGGATTGTGGGGACAAGGTGCTTTGCCAGGGGGGTTCCCTTGGCAAGGTACTCTCTCCATGTTGAAGGCACCCAAAAGAAACTCTAAATGGGTACCCACATGGGTATGGTTTAGGAGAATTGCACATGCTCATCTCCCCACCCTTCTTCTATCCTAAAAGCCTGCATGCTCAGATAAGGGTCTGTTCTTTTTGGGGGAAATCAATACCAGACCTGAATTTGTGGGTACCCATTTACAGTTTCTTTTGGATGAGATCCCCACTTATCATCTATACTTGACCTTCTCCCTAGAATAAGGGTCTGATATCGATGAAGGCTATACATTGCTGTTTGACCAAATATGGCCTTGGCTTTATTTGGTCAGTGAAGTCAACCACTATCTCTGCCTGAAGAACCAGCTTGAGTGGAAAACTGTCACATTTAGCAGTGATTGTAATACCATTGCTAAATGTGCCACTTCCTGTTGCAGCAGATGGGTAGGTGAACACCCTGCTTAGTTCAGCCATTCACCAAATGCTAAACAGGCAAAATTTGAACTGAATTCAAGTTTGGTCTGAACCTGAAACTCATCATTATTATTAATCTCATAAAATCTTAACAGCTAGTGATGCAGCATTGTGCATAAACATTTTATAACTTTAAAGAAAAAATTATATTTTTTCATTACAGTGTTATGTCCTCCAGGGGACAAAGTGCATGCAGTACTTTGTGTCATCTTAATAAGGGCTGTGGAAGGCTAGCTTTGTATTTGGACAGGACCCTACCCTTCTCCCACAGCCGTCCAGCAACTCAGTTTGCAAGGAGATAGCCAGGACTTATCACTGATTCTAAGCAATGGCCTGTGACCAGCACCGGCAAGAGTAATGCAGATTGAGGGGGAGTGGCAGTTTGGATCCAGAGATAAGTATTGGCTATCAATACAGCTGTCTCCTTGCTAACTTTTGGATGCCCCAGAAAGAGGGCTGGCTTCCTGCTCAACCAGGTAGCTAGCCTTCAATAGTCTGTAGGAAAATGAGACAAAGTACTGCACGTATTTTTAATGACACAATGATCTGCGAGCTTCTATGGGTATATGAAGAATAGGCCGCTAGCACTAATCACTCCCCTTAAGGTAAGTGTTTGAGTAATAAAAAATGAAAAAAGCTTAAAGGTTCACAAACTACAATGAGGTGGTAAACAATTTTGGTGTATAAATTGTATGAATGGAAAAAATGAATATATAAATAAATAATAAAATAAATGAATAAAGTGCTGTGCAAATACAGTATATCATGCGGATCCTGTATCAACTGTGTGTATACACACTTTTTTTTATACTATCCTGTAATGTTAAGAGGATAATTTACAAATTCATCATAATAAATAAACAAATACATGAATGAAGTGCTGTGCAAATATCCAATGTTAAAATCCACCTGGTGCATACAAAAAATAATTATAAGTGTCTTTAATTCACTCGAAGAGGATTTCCAATCAGTACAATATGTGATCCAAATAATGGTATCCACATGCAATCAATAATGACACAATGAAAAAGTCCTTAAATATTGAACAAAGTGCCAAAACTACAGTGTCCGTGATTAAATGGTTGATAACTGTGCTCATATAATAGTAAAAATGATCCCAAACACCAGTGCTAACAGTTTCCAAAATTAGGATTCAATGTGCCACCTCAACAATCGTGACCCCCCTTCAAGTGAGTGTCTCACCTTAGGGTGTGTGACCTTGTGGCTAAGCTCGGTCAAAGAAAGCTTCAGATAATCCTAGATAATGCTGAAATGGCTTTTCTCCTTCACCTTAGGAGATCCTAATGGGTCCATGTCACTCGTGAGTGACTCACATGTATGGGAAGAAATGTTTCATAGTGCAAATATTGTTTCATTAAATACAATTTATTAAAAAATATTATGTTGCACTTACATTCACTTGGTGCCCGCAGTGCATCACATTTTACAAACGGTGTAACATATACCGGATAGTGCAAAAAGATAATCCCATCCAACTGCTCATACTCTGACAGTGTTCCTCTCACCAGCACTGGCAAGAGCAATGCAGATTGAGGGGGAGTGTCTGCTTGGATCCAGAGATAAGTATTGACTATCAATGCAACTGTCTCATTGTTAACTTTTGGATGCCCCAGAAGGAGGGCTGGCTTCCTGCCCAACCAGGTAGCTAGCTTTCAATAGTCTCTAGGAAGATATGACAAAGTACTGCATGTATTTTTACTTTTTACCCTGAGGGACAAATGTTATAATGTTATTGTTTAAATAATATATTATAAAAATGTAATAATTTGAGGACATAGCCTCAGAAAAGATCATAACACCATCTGCCTATCTAGTGTCTGGGTTCATGGCTATTTTTGAGATTATATTCTTAAAAATAGAACAGAATAGGTATTATTTTTCTTATATTCTATAATTATGTGATTTCCCTTGGAACATGCAATTGTTATTATTTTTCCCATTATGATTGCCTCCTGCTAGCATCTAGCTACAATTTAGACCATGCTATATGATTTTTCCCTGCTTAATGTGTTAACTTGAATTGAGTATAATAGTCATAACTGTTTACAACATTTCCCAATGCAGTAATGTCTTCTGCAGAACATTCATACATTTTTCAGGTTTTGTTTTTTTCAACTCTCAATAAATATGCAGTGTATTATGATTTATTGCCTATTTTTTCTTCAAGGAACATCAATAAATAGACTTTTGTGCAGGAAAAAACATTAAACAGGAGTAGCATTTAGTAATTGACAAGTAATGCATATATATGTATAGGAAAAATTACCATAAATGGGAAGCAACATTTTTCCAAATAAATGACCTACCAAGAGATTGTGATTTTTTTTTTTTGTCTGATTTTGATTTTAGAGATAGTAGATTCCTGAAGAGATGTTAGCATTCTTGAAGGGTGACATAGTAGCAACCAGTGGTTGCACAAAGGAAATGGCATTAAAGACAGGTAGATTCAAAGCGGTAGAGACATCAGCTGAATCCGTCTCTTCAGTGGGGTCATTCCCTGCATTGACTAAGCTTAAGTATATCTAAAACCAAAATGTTTTTACTTCATCTTGGATAGACTAGAACATTTTAAAACCCCAGACACTTTTTTTCTTATCTATGTCTGCTTGAATAGATTTCCTTCACTTCCTGTCATGTATACACAACAGGAAGTGTAAAGAAATCTTTGAGAGAAGTAAGTCCCCTTTTGTGCCTAGCACACACAATGAGAAAATTGGATGAAAAATAACCCTTTCGGAGAGATTGTCCATTAATCTGATCAATAATACACAGCTTTTGAGAGCAGATCATGACAGTCCATGTGAAAATATCGAAAGATACAAGCACAACATTTTTTCTTACAACAACAGAATGAACGATTTTAATGTAATTAGTATAGTATTAAAAAGTGTAAAAAAAAAAATCAAGTGACCAAGACCACGAAGCTTGGAAGCAAAATAATACATTACAATACAATAAATTACATCACTTCCAAAGTTGTATTTTGTCATACAAGAATTTTCATAACTTTAGTAACCTATTGGGTTTTGATTTGAGACTAGCATGCAAAAAAAAACAGATGATCATTCGTCTGATTTTCTTATTGTTTGTACTAGACATTTGTTGTTGGTTCTAGAGACAATACTCAACACAACAAATATAGGGAGCGAATCTTCATAGAAAGTATAAAGGAAGCATGAAGAAAAAGGTTTCAGCCCCTCCCTACTGCATCCAAAACAGAAAAAAAAGGTTTTGCCTTTAGATATACTATAAGTTGGTGCCTCTACTATCTTGGATTTCTAAAGGATTGGAGCAACTCCTCACAGCACAGAATTTTTAATTTTGTTCAGTCCTTCTTGTGTTCTTGCCATGGTTAAAAGGACAACATGGTGGTGACTTAATTTTTCTGTAATGAAGTTTAGCAATACAGCTAAGTCACCAGCCTATGATTTGACAATTAAGGAGAACCAGCACAATGATGTACTTCATCATTGTGCTGGTTCTCCTTCATTGTTAAATCAGTCTGCAATCTCCTCATGTATGCAAGTTCAAACTGTTGACTAACCTTAGTGTGCAAAGCATAGGGCTACTGGGGGACTAGACTAAGGGCAGAGGGAACACTTATTCTCTAGGCCAGTACCAATAAAACATGCTGCTTATAGCCCTGAATAGAGATACAACTCCATTTAGTCCTGAATCAGCGCAAAGTCTGTGACAGCTGCTGAGTATTATAGATAGATATAGATACCCGTTCCTGTTTCACACCTAAGATTAGTGTTATGCTGACTGAAGTCTTCCAACACCAAATTAACATGTGATCAAATATGGGGAGCTGCAAAAGACGTTGGTGAGGATGACCTCCCTCTGTCAGGTTCTGTCATTAAAGGTCTTAACAGGAAGGAGGGCTATATTATGGGGTTTTGGTATTTTTTAATTAAATAAATAAATTAAAACATTATTAAGACATGTTTTTAAATTAAAATAATAAACATATTATACACAAATACTCCTCCCCCTCCAGAGCTCTTGGCTCCTCATTTTCTGTGTCCGCCCTATAGCAAGTGCTTGCTATGGGGAGCAGATGTGCAGGGTCACTCCTAAGCTGGGCTATCTGTGTCCATTGACACACAAAGCATGGCTCGGCCCCACTCCCTTCTGACAGGATTTGATTGGCAGCACCAGGAGCCAATGCCTCCCACTGCTGCCTCTCTACCCGTGGGGAAAGAGAGAGAGCAGCAATGCCGCACTTTGGCACAGCACTTGATCGTAAAAAGAGCCAGGTAAGTATGTGGGGGGTTGAAGCTGATACTAGAAGGTTCTAAGTTAAAAAAAACGTAAACATTCAAAACCACTTTAATCAAAAGAATGTTTTTATATCCGCCTAGAATTCAGCTTTAAGCCAGTAAAACAAGAATGGTAGTTTAAAATGTATTGTAACTAGAGAATCAATCTTATTTTTGTTAGGGAAGTCAGTGTAGCGAATAGGTGGAATTTTAATTATTTTTTTGTTTTCAAACACTTAACTTGAAGAATAAGTTCCCCTTAATAAAATAATAATAAATGCACTTTCTTTGCAGGTAAAAAAATGTGCATGTACTATTTATTTTTTTGTAAATCTCCCCAAGAACCCCCCACCCTTTATTTAGGAGTCTTAGTTTTTATTTATCAATGTTTCTCATGTCATATCCACATTCTTTCATTCCTTGCACCTTAATTTCTGTTTGAAAGCTACCAGCTCAAGGGAGGGTAGTGTTACAACTCTTACTGTTGACTTAGGTGTCTAACAGAAAACAACATTTCCTGGCAGATGCTAGGCTGACTGTATAAGCAAAGACGTGGGCATTATCCAACTGAGACTGCCCATGCAAAGGCTGAATTATGGGGAGCCCAGTCACTTATCACTACTACAACTAGCAGCAATAACTTGTTCCCATGACAGGAACAAGCAGGAAAAAAAACTTCTGCAGCACTTGAAAGTAGGCAGTTAACTTTTGAAGGTGACATTCATAAGCAAATGTATGTGACATCTGAGATGTCACTTGGGAACCTATATTACCACTATGTGCCTAGAGTTTAGTTCAAAGTTTGCAAATTGCTACATATTACATTTAATTGTTGTACAGTGACAGAAATGAATGAACATGCATTATTTTATAGTATGGCAATAAGTATTGCATGCTGACACATTTTTTTTTAGTAAAATAACATGGTGGTGGCTGATGGATCTGATCCTGTCTTACAAGTCCAGGGATAATTGTGTGCTTGCATGTATGACAGTTCTTCCATTTTTTGACAGTGACAGTGGCAACACTCATATTACAGGGCATAAATTACAATTTGTAAATTAAAGTTGAAACTCAATTAAAGCGGTAGTGAAATTTTGCATAAAAACAAAACAAAACAAAAAAATCTTCTCCCTGTAAGTTATTGTCATATTGTGCTAGTATGTTTCGCATAATAGTATGTTGCTAGAGACTTACTTTAAAACAAAGCCTTCCAGTGGCGCGCTGTCACCACTCCCATCTTCACCTGGTCTTCCTTCCTGGTTTGCCATCTCAAGTAGTTTGAAAAAAGCTGTTATGAGGCCACTCCTGCGTATGCGCATGGGAGTCACGGATGTGGCACAGAGCTCTGAAGGGACGGCATAAGTATGCCATCTCTTCAGAGCCATGTGCCGGTGATTTGGTAGCCTTTGAGAAGGCCTTGACGCAACGTGTGAGGCTAGCGGAGAGGTCATCATGGTGAGCGGAGTCTGGATGCCATATATTGGAATATTGATGTGACATGCCTTTTTTTATCTGCTGAAATGTAAGTGTTTTTACCATTGTCAATTAAAATCATAAGAGTGATCTGCACTATCAATGTTTTTCTCCTTCCCACATATTATCTTGCTATTGGCAGACGGTCTGTGAGGAAAGAGGAAGACTAGGGGAAAGTTAAGTTTGTACATATGTAAATAAAATGCAGTTGGCCTCCTTTATCAGTGAGGGTCCAACAATTATGGTGAGCAGATATCCATAAGGTGGGGTGAAGGGCACTCTGGTGTGCATGGTGTGGAAACGGGAGCTTCCTTGCACTATCCGAAGATCAACCAAATTGAAAATAGGAAATTGCATAAAATTAAATGGTGTATGGAACTCTCTTTATTTTTATTTATTTTTCTACCACTGTGCACTTTATATTGACTTTGGAATGAATATATTTATTATCACTGTAACATGTGGATTGATTATGCTATTTTTTTTTTTTTTAACGGTTTACGTGATTCTTTGCACATTCTTTGTAGATGTTTTGAGGTTTTATCTAGTCCCTGATTTATCATATCTTAACAGATGTATCATTTATATTTGCTCACTAAACTGCAAATCAATTTATAACATTTGTATTTTGTGTTTGATTTCTGGATTTTGCAATTTTGCATTTCTGAAATCTTGCAAGGGCGATTGATGGTTATTTTGTATTTCTTCCATTTGCAAATAATCACACTAACAGTTGTCTCCTTCTTCTCACCAAGCTTCTTGCTGATGGTCTTGTAGCCCAATCCAGCCTTGTGCAGGTCTACAATCTTGCCCCTGACATCCTTTGACAGCTCTTTGGTTTTGCCCATCAAATACTTATTTTACTTACTGAACTGCAACTCACTTTATAACATTTGTTTTTTTTTTTCTGGATTTTTGGTTGATATTCTGTCTCTATCATTTAAAATACACCTATGATAACAATTTTAGACCCTTCATTTCTTTGTAAGTGGGAAAACTTACAAAATCTGCAGGGGGTTAAATAATTATTTTCGCCACTGTATATACAGCGGGTAAAATAAGTATTGAACACATCACCATTTTTCTAGGCTAATATATTACTAAAGGTGCTTTTGACATGAAATTTTTACCACATGTCGGTAACAACCCAAGCAAACCATACACACAAAGAAACCAAAACAAATACGTTTAAAAATTAAGTAATGTGTAATAAAATGGAATGACACAAGGAAAAAAGTATTGAAAACATGAGGAAAGGGAGGTTCAAAAGGGCATGAAAAACCAAGACACCAGCTAAAATCTTTCAGTAATTAGAAAGCAATGCTGCCCCTTGTCAGTGCAAATTAATATTAGCTGGTTATGTCTCAACTGATGGCCTATAAAAAAATGTCTCATTACCATGGTGTCATACAAGAAACATCCCATTATCGGTCAAAGCAAAGAGCTCTCTAAAGACCTTCACAACAATAGTGTTGCAAACATACTGATGGCATTGGTTACAGAAGGATTTCTAAATTTCTGAGTGTTCCATTGAACACTGTTGGGGCCATAATCCAGAAGTGGAAAGAACATAATTTCACCATAAACCGGCCATGGCCAGGTGCTCCTTACAAGATTTATGACAGAGGAGTGAAAAGAATTGTCAGAAGAACTGTCCAGGAGCCAAGGACCACTTGTGGAAGGCTTCAGAAAGACATGTAATTCAAAGAAAACAATAAGTAATGCATGCAACCGCCATGGCCATGTACGTTCACCACACAAGACTCCATTGCTGAAGAAAAAGCATGTTTAAGCACAACATTTAGACAAGACTGTGAAATACTTTGAGAATATATGTCTGGTCAGATGAGACCAAAATTGAACTCTTTGGATGCCATAATACACACCATGTTTGGAGATCGAATGGCACTGCACATCACCCTAAAAACAGCATATCAACAGTAAAGTTTGGAAGTGGAAACATCATGGTGTGGGGGTTTTTTTCAAGTCAACTCAAACTTTATTGTCATTCCATTACATGCGAAGACATTCAACGGGATGAGATGTAATGTCTCGCAGGACCACGGTACTACACACTGAATAAACATAAAAATAAACAAAAATAAAACACAACAAATAACTTAAAAAATAGAAAAACAAAATACGGTACTGGCAAACTTCATATCGTTGAAGGAAGGATGAACTGAAAAATGTACCAAAACATTCATTATAAAAACCTGCTGCCATCTACCAGGATGATGAAGATGAAAGGAGAGTGGACATTTTAGCAATACAATGATCCCAAACACAAAGTCAAGGACATTCTTAATTGGTTTCAAAGAAAGAAAATAAAGCTGCTAGAATGGCCTAGCCAATCAAGGCTTGAATCCAATAAAAATTCTATGTAATGAAAAAAAGATTACAGTTCATAGAAGAGGCCCATGGAGCCTTCAAGATTTGAAGACTGTTTGTGTGGAAGAATGAGCCGAAATCACACCTGAGCAATGCATGCGACTAGTTTCTCCATACGGGAAGCATCTTGAAGCTGTCATTACCAACAAGGGATTTTGTACGAAATAAATAAATACATTTCAGTTAGCGTGTTCAATACGTTTTCGCTGTATCATTCCATTTTATTCCACATGACTTGATTTCTAAAAGTATTTGTTTTGGTTTCTATGTACAGTATCTCACAAAAGTGAGTACACCACTCACATTTTTGTAAATACAGTAAACCCCCCTCCATTGCGGGGGTTACATTCCGGACCCAGACACGAAAAGTGAAAATCTGCGAAATAGAAAAACCCTATTAAAATGCATTGTAGGCATGTTTTTTTTACTGTCACTGTACGTGTAAAAGCATTTTAAGGTCTTTAACACACTTTTAAAACAATAGAAACTCATTTAAACACATAAAAGATACTGAGAGACATAGCAAGAGCTATGGAAAACACAAAAATATTTCATTTTTAATGATTTATATAGTAAAAAAAACATTACAAAAAAAAACGCAATATACCAGGACCGCAAAAACTGAACCGCGATAGAGCGGGGGTTTACTGTATTTTATTATATCTTTTCATGTGACAACACTGAAGAAATGACACTTTGCTACAATGTAAAGTAGTGAGTGTACAGCTTGTATAACAGTGTCATTTTGCTGTTTCCTAAAAATAACTCAACACACAGCCATTAATGTCTAAACCACTGGCAACAAAAGTGAGTACACCCCTAAGTGGACATGTCCAAATTGGGCCCAAAGTGTCAATAGTTTGTATGGCCACCATTATTTTCCAGCACTGCCTTAACCCTCTTGGGCATGAAGTTCACCAGAGCTTCACAGATTGCCACTGGAGTCCTTTTCCACTCCTCCATGACAACATCACACAGCTGGTGGATGTTAGAGACCTTGCGCTCCTCCGCCTTCCATTTGTGGATGCCCCACAGATGCTCAATAGGGTTTAGGCCTGGAGACATGCTTGGCCAGTCCATCACCTTTACCCTCAGCTTTTTAGCAAGGCAGTGGTCAACTTGGAGCTGTGTTTGGGGTCGTTATCATTTTGGAATACTGCCCTGCAGCCCAGTCTCCGAAGGGAGGGGATCATGCTCTGCTTCAGTATATCACAGTATATGTTGGCATTCATGGTTCCCTCAATGAACTGTAGCTCCCCAGTACCGGCATCACTCATGCAGCCCCAGACCATGACACTCCCACCACCATGCTTGACTGTAGGCAAGACACACTTGTCTTTGTACTCCTCACCTGGTTGCCGCCACACACACTTTACACCATCTGAACCAAATAAGTTTATCTTGGTGTAATCAGACCACAGGACATGGTTCCAGTAATCCATGTCTTAGTCTGCTCGTCTTCGGCAAACTGTTTGCAGGCTTTCTTGTGCATCATCTTTAGAAGAGGCTTTCTTCTGGGAAAACAGCCATGCAGACCAATTTGATGCAGTATGTGGTGTATGGTCTGAGCACTGACAGGCTGACCCCCCACCCTTTCAACCTCTGCAGCAATGCTGGCAGCACTCATATATCTATTTCCCAAAGACAATCTCTGGATATGATGCTGAGCACGTGCACTCAACTCCTTTGGTTGACCATGGCAAGGCCTATTCTGAGTGGGACCTGTCCTGTTAAACCACTGTATGGTCTTGGCCACCATGCTGCAGCTCAGTTTTAGGGTCATAGCAATTTTCTCATAGCCTAGGCCATCTTTATGTAGAGCAACAATTTTTTTTTCAGATCCTCAGAGAGTTCTTTCCCATGAGGTGCCATTTTGAACTTCCAGTGACCAGTATGAGTGAGTGAGAGCGATAACACCAAATTTAACATACCTGCTCCCCATTCACACCTGAGACCTTGTAAAACTAACGAGTTACATGACACTGGAGAGGGAAAATGGTTAATTGGACATTTCCACTTAGGGGTGTACTGACTTTTGTTGCCAGCGGTTTAGAAATTAATAGCTGTGTGTTGAGTTATTTTGAGGGGACAGCAAATTTACATTTATACAAGCTGTACACTCACTACTTTACATTGTAGCAAAGTGTAATTTCTTCAGTGTTATTACATGAAAAGGTATAATAAAATATTTACAAAAATATGAGGGGTGTACTCACTTTTGTGAGATACTGTATGTATGGATTGCATGGGTTTTTACCAACATGTGGTAACAATTTCATGTCAATAGCACCTTTATAAATATATTTACCTAGAAAAATGGTGACAATATACAGGGGCAAGGAGTATAGGAAGAACTGCAGGGAAAGAAACAAAGTTGCAGAGATAAAAAAACTCAGGAGCAGAGCTAACATTAGAGCCAGGACTGGGAGGGGGGCACATAGGGAGAGGGATTAGTGAGGGACAACTGTCTCTTTCTCAGCAGATGAAAGCTGGCAGCAGGGAGAGGGGGGGAGATCAGCTTTCAGCTGCTGGAGAAATATTTCTGTAAATGTAGTTCATTATGAATCCCCCTCCCTGTGTGGGCCCCCCTGTGTGCTCTGGCCCCCTACAAGAGGACCAGTGGTTCCCCCAATCAGTGGCCCTGCCTATAACAAATCTACAATAGTGGGTACAAATATAGATCTCAAAAGCACAATGTAATAATTGAAGTGATAAACAGTTATAACGTGAAGGTTGAATGACTATTTCAACTATGTAATCCTTTTTCATCCCTTCACCATTAACTGTAAGTGTCCATGAAGATGCACTATCTTCCCTATTCACTGGGTTGTCACCTCTGTGCTCTCTAGCCTCTCACCTTGGTACAGCTTTAGATAAGCATGTAGTGATGCTTATACATCCGCTCACCTCTGCACCTCTGGGGGTCCTCTGTTTGTCCCTCACAGCCAGCAGATATCTATGGTAGATAGGGTCTATAAAGTGATCCTGGGGGTCCGCTCTCCATAACATCTGTTTTTATGTAACTGTGAAAGAGACTCCCATAGTGTAGTATCATTTTACAAGTTTATTAAAAGTAAACAGCTATTACTCACATTTACAGTGGTAAAAATACATAAAAATCCACGAGTGCCAAACTCGTATCTGTGCTGATCTCACTTCCGGTGTTCCTTCATTCACGCCCACTCAGGTACATCGGAAGTGATGATTTGACATTATCACTACATGCTTATCTAAAGCTGTACCAAGGTGAGAGGTTAAAGAGCACAGAGGTGACACCACGGTGAAAAGGGAAGATAGTGCATATTCATGGATACTTAGAGTTACTGGTAAAGGGATGTACCATTGATAGAAAAAGGACATTTACATAGTTGGAATAATCACTCAAACTTCACGTTATAACTGTTTATCACTTTGAATATTACATTGTGCATTTTGAGATCTATATTTGTACCCACTATTGTAGATTTGTTATAGGCACAACAGCATATCCTCGTGTTTGTGGATTTGCATACTTTGCATTATTTTAAGTCGCACAGGCTTTATTAATTTTGTTGGCTTTGCAGGATACACATGTTTGCAGTTTTGCACATTTTGCATTATTTATTTTAAGTCGCACAGGCTTTATTTATTTTGTCGGCCTTGCAGGATACACACAGCACACTTTACATTCATTTTGGCAGAGCAGCACTATTCACTTTATACGCATATTTACCAAATAGCTACAGATAAGCTACTAAGTGCTTGCAGCAGCTGGATCACCTTTTGCCTCATTCTACACACAATGATAGCATAAGAGTAACTTACCATACACTGAACATATCATGATTTGTTTTTACATTCTAACATACCTTCACACATAAAATAAACCTACTCTTATCTGCTTCCTTCCTCTTTTATTTTACACGTTGTAGATACTTTCCTTTTCCTTGTTATTTTAAATAATATTGATGTGGCCTGCCACTTCCTGGTTTCTTACCTAGGCAAGAGTGACATACTATCAGCCCCCTCAATCCTGAGATATCCATATCACACATCACAGGAGGCTGTGGAGCTCAAGTATCTGGCTATTTTGATCGTGCATGCCTTTCAAGACCCACGGCATGCGTGATCATCAGAGGACCAACTGACTCCCAATGACAGGAAACTGAAGCTGGTGGCATGAAAACAAAAGGACATTAGAACTGCAGAGAAGACAACACCAAGCTCCAGGGACTAGTGAGTATATTTTTATTTATTTCCATGCAGGGACACTTATTAGAGAGGCTGTATTTAGCGTCTGAAAGGTAGGGTGAAGTTCCTCTTTAATACAGATGCACATTATTAGTGTCCTTTTTAATTTGCTTGGAATTGAGTTATAATTTATTATTAAAGAACGTTGCCTTGCTTTGATGTGCTTAACCACTTTAGCCCCGGAGGATTTGGCTGCTCAAAGACCAGGCCCTATTTTGCGATTCAGCAATGTGTGTTAATTTAACAGACAATTGCACGGTCGTGCGACGCTGTGCCCAAACAAAATTGACGTACTTTTGTCCCACAAATAGAGCTTTCTTTTGGTGGTATTTGATCACCTGTGCAATTTTTATTTTTTGCGCTATAAACAAAAAAAGAGCGACAATTTAAAAAAAATAATAATATTTTTCACATTCTTTTATATAAAATTCTCAAAAAAAATGTAAAAATCAAAATGTTTTAACGTTTTAGGCCAATTTGTTTTCTGCTACATATTTTTGGTAAAAAAAATCGCAATAAGCGTATTTTGATTGGTGTGCGCAAAAGTTATTGCGTTTACTATCTACGGGAAAGATTTCTGTCATTTTTATTTATTTATTTTTTTTTAACTAGTAATGGCGGCAATCTGCGATTTGTGGGACTGCGACATTGCGGCGGACAGATTGGACCCCTAACTGACATTTTTGACACTTTTGGGGGTACCAGTGACATTACTACAGTAATCAGTGCTATAAATATGCACTGTTACTGTAAAAATGAAACTGGCAGGAAAGGGGTTAACTGTATTGGTGATCAAGGGGTTAAATGTGACCCTAGGGGCATGATTCTAACTGTCAGGAGGCATGGCTTGTTAGATCATCACAGAGACATGCGATCCTATAGAGCAGGATCACATAGCCTCCGTGATCATCTAAGGGAGAATGACAGACTGCTGTGTTTACATCAGCCGTCTGTCTTTCTCTCTCAGCTGCGGGAGATCGGGAGTGGCCGGCGGCCATCGGAGTCGCCAGTCACACGCACTGGCTCCCCATCTGATGAGCGGGGGCGGGAGCACGCCACCAGCGGCGCACACCCTAGAGTCTCCTGAGTGAGCGACATTATATTACGTTGCTTTGCCCAGGAGCGGCTGCCTGCCGCAGTAAAACTGCAGTGGGCGGTCGTTATGTGGTTAATATGACTGAAATATGCAATGTCTGTGATGGGCTCTTATGAAGGAGATCTTTAAATTTACAGTATGTTATTACTTAAGTATGCCTGTTAATTTTCACATATAGTCATACACTAATTCAAAAGAAGTATAGATATTTTCTTGGCTTTCAATTCTAAAGTTAACTTCTCCCTATATCAAAATCCTTTATCGGGCCTTTAAAAAAAATCTTTAACTGCACTCCTTTACTGGCTATTAATTATATTTTGCCATAACATAGTCACATGGAACAATTTTTTTTTTAATTTGTCATTGTCCAGACCACGTTGCTGACTTGGCTTTGGTTTTAATATGACAATAGCAGGACCTGGGGACATACTGGCATTACATTGATTGTCCACCAATTCCCTGTATATCACCCAGCAAACTAAAAAAAAGTAATATGATAAGATAATATGAAACATTGCCATTTTAAATCAAATATCCAATTATTTTATTTATATGGCTTGGAGCGGGCTTTTTATTGCTTTACAATATATCTTTTTTTTAAATGACTTTACCAAAATGCATATCTACTGTAACTATCTACAAACCCGACAGCCCGTTCAACAATTTGAACTGTTTAGCAAAATACTTTTGTGTGCTAACTGAATCCCCGCTGATGTTTTATTTGGCTAAGTCTATCTACTATGAAATAAGATACATGCATGAAATAAAATACACTAAAACCCTGGATTGAGAGTAACTTGGTTTGAGAGTGTTTTGCAAGACTTATTGCTTTGCGGTAAAAACTGCGGAGCGCTATAGTGAATTGACAGTTTCAAGATCACATGCGGTATTTAGGGAAAATGTGTCTGGACACTTACATACCACATGCAATCTAGTTCTGTGAATGAAACCCAATGTCCCTGAATGCCAGAATCACTAGGTATTATTATAATGAAAGTTGTAGATTTAAAAAAGTATTTAAAATGACTATTGAAATTGCATTAAGATGTTAAAGCTTATATGATATTTTAGTGATTGGGTGTACTTTAACCACTTCTGAACCAAGTCCATTTCTGACACATGTTGTTTACAAGTTAAAATCTGTATTTTTTGCTAGAAAATTACTTAGAACCCCCAAACATTATATATATATTTTTTAGCAAAGACTCTGGAGAATAAAATGGTGGTCGATGCAATATTTTTTGTATTTGCGCAGCGCTCTTTCAAATGCCATTTTTTGGGAAAAAATATATTTGACTGCATTTAAAAAAAGTAAACAGTAAGTTGGGCCAGTTTTTTTTGTATATTGTGAAAGATGATGTCACACCGAGTAAATAGATACCTAATATAAAATTGCACACACCCGTGGAATGACAACAAACTACGGCAATAAAAATCTCCATAGGCGACGGTTTACATTTTTTTAATGGTTACCAGTTTAGAGTTCCAGAGTAGCTCTTTTTTTTTAATTATTTCTATCACGGTGACATGTCACATGTGTGGTTTGAACGGCGCTTTCATTTGCAGGCGCAACTTCCGTATATGTTTTCTTTTGTACGTGAGCTCACTGAGACAGGGGCACTTTAAAAAATGTTTTCCTATTTATTTTATTACATTTTTTAATTTTAGCACAGGTTTTTTAAAAAATAATATCTGATCACTTTTATTGCTGTCTCAAGCAATGTAAACATCCCTTGTGACAGCAATAGGCAGTGACAGATACTCTTTATGGAGGGAACAGGGGTCTAAAAGATCCTAGACCCCTCCACTGCATTCAATGTATTCAAAATGCCAAAAACTGCATTTTTGAATACTGTCCCTTTTTTAAATTGGGAGCCTTTAGTAAGATGGAAGTGACGTCATGGACGCCACTTCTGGGTTACATCATCGGAGGACCGATCAAAGCCAAATCCTGGTGGAACGGGAGACCCGGGCAGAGCCGCAGAAGGCGGCGGGAGGGGAGGGGTCCCCTCCCACTTGCTGGGGTATTGACTGAGCGGCTCCCTAGCCGCATCGGCCGTTACCACCTGAAAGCCGACTGCCGGCTCTAAAAAAATGATACCGGGGTGATGCTTCTAGCTGCAGGCATCACCCCAGTACAACCACTTCTTGCAGCCAACGTAGAGCTACGTCGGTTTGCGGGAAGTGGGTAAACCCCAGCATCAGCTTCAGCTGCTACTAACACTAATTTCCTAATCCCTACTGATAGGAAAATGCAAACTTTTACTGCCCTTCTCACTGTCTGACTCCTGCTGTGCTCCACAGACACGCAAATAGCATCCATTTCTGCCACCTACTTCCAAGTCAAAGTCCAGAGTCATCCCCCCCCCCCTACTATAAGCTCAGGCTGAAATGGCTAGAGAGTGGACAGAGAGGGACAAAGTCACCAAAGGATAGAGAGATAGATAGATAGATAGATAGATAGACAGACAGACAGACAGACAGACAGACAGACAGACAGACAGACAGACAGACAGACAGACAGATAGACAGATAGACAGATAGACAGATAGACAGATAGACAGATAGACAGATAGATAGATAGATAGATAGATAGATAGATAGATAGATAGATAGATAGATAGATAGATAGATAGATAGATAGATAGATAGATAGATAGATAGATAGATAGATAGATAGATAGATAGATAGATAGATAGATAGATAGATAGATAGATAGATAGATAGATAGATAGATAGATAGATAGATAGATAGATAGATAGATAGATAGATAGATAGAAAGGAAAGCATTTGTGGAACCCAATCCATTATTCTTTCTTTTTTTTTCAACAAGTTTATTAAAGAGTAATGAGAGTAACAACCAAGAAATTACACTTTTCATATTATATGTAGAAATAACAATCTTACGAGAAATACCAAGGCCTATTAGATCCATTCAAATTATCAACAAGTAAGTAACAACTGAAACTTGGCAAAAGAAATAGTCAGACATCAAGTTAAACATAGGGTGTAACACGTGGTAAAACAGGAGTGAAAGGATGAAGGTATTTTGCCCTTTGGAGTATAAAGTTATATACTAAAACAGCAATACACATGAAGCAAGGCAGTTAAGGGCTAACAACATTTTAAGCTTGATAAATCTAAAATAGCAAAGTAAGAGGGAATATGTCAGAAAGGGAGTGGGGGAGCAGACCCTCTGACCAGCATTGGGCCCGCTAGGATGGGGGGAAAGAAGAGAGATAGAAGAAAGGTAAGGCGAAGAAGGGGGGAAGAGGGAGAGGGAAGGTTAGGAGAGTGGGTGACGGGAAGGCGGTGGGGAGAGAAGCATCTTATGTGTCAAAGTCACGTTAGAGTGCAAGATAATATTAACTGATATTACGGGGGAGGTGGATTAACTAGTTGGTAGACATGTTAAGAAGCTGGTCATATTCGAGAGAGTAGAGGAAAATAATCCAATCTTTCCAGATTTCTCTGTTTGGGGAGTCATGTACTGTGGATATGAGCTCTTCCATTTCTGAGATTTTATTAATCTGGGTGAGCCAATTATGGAGGGATGGGACTTTCGTGGTGCCCCATAGTCTAGGGATGCAAAGCTTAGCTGTGTTAATCATGATCATAGGGAGGGATTTGAAGTACTTAGGTGGGGAGTTAGGGTGAAAGTGTAAGAGAAACTGAGCTGGGTGTAATTGTAAGTCTTGGGTGGTTATTTTGTGTATGTAGGATTTGACCATATTCCAGAATGGCTGTATCAGGGGACAGGACCACCATACATGCAGTAAATCCGCATGAGATTGTTTGCACCTCCAACATTCATCAGGTATATCTTTGTTATATTTATTGAGCAGGAAGGGAGTGCGGTACCATTTGGTGAGTATCTTATAATTATTTTCTTGGATGGAAACATTTATTGATCCTTTTAAGATGTTACAATATATTTTTTCCCAGTGAGGGTCTGTTAAGGGCAAGTCAGAATCATTGCACCAATCGTCACACAGTTTGCCTAGCTGTATAGGACAAGATTCCCATAGTAGGGAGTGCATTGTGGATAGTAAGTGTCGTTGAGGTTGTTGAAGCGCACAAATTTGTTCAAATTTGGAAAGAGGTGTGTCCTTAGGATTTTTTTTCAGGTGTGTGGAGATAAAGTAATGGAGTTGTGTGTATTCCCACAAGGTCATTGAGGGATTAAGTGTTGCGTTTCTTAGATCCTCAAAGTTAGGGAATTTCCCATTCTATAGTAGGTGAAGAATGCGTATTCCTAAATCATTGGGAACAGAGCCCAGAGAGTGGGGGGATTGACCTGGTGGGAATTGAGAGCTGTCTAGTAAAGGAGTGAGAAGGCTATGTTTTCAGATTAGTTGGTGTTTGGCGTTGGCTGTATGGAAACAGCGAATGGTGGGTCCGATTAACGGGTGTTTTTTAAGGGAATTCTATAAGGAGGAATAAGTTAGCCAAGGGGTACTTTGAATGGGAATCAGAGAGAAAGAATCCTCTAATTCGACCCAATCTTTTTTGTGTTTCTGGGAGTGCCAGTCTGCTATGCGTAAGAGGTGGGATGCTTGGTAGTACAAGTAGATGTCTGGGATTCCCATTCCACCTTTGGTTTGGGTCTTGAGAGTGTCGAGAATTTAATGCGAGGAGCTTTGTGGTGCCAGATAAAGGACCTGATGGCCTTTTTCAAGGAGGAGAATAAGTGCAAGGGCAATTGAATGGGAACTGTTTGTAATAAGTAGAGGATACGCGGAAGCACGTTCATTTTAACAATTGCAGCTCGACCGAACCAGGAAAAGTGTGCCTTATTCCACTTCTTTTTTTTTTTTTTCACAAAAAGGTGCTTTATTGAGGTAATGAAAAAGAACATTAACAATATATTGAACAGTTGTGAAAGTATATAACTTAGGCATAACAGTACATCACACATTAGGTCAAATAGTATAGTCTCAACAGTGCAGCATTAAGCCCAAGTGATAAGGCGTTAAGAAAACATATTAAGGTTAATATTAGGGAAATAACAAGGGATGGGCTGGAATTTAGCGAAACTATACTGTGTGAATGCGCATTAACAAGAGCGCTCTATCATTAGCATAAATTTAGGAGTGTAGATCTTAAAAGGATACATCACCAATGGATAGAAGATTGAATGGTGACAAAGGTAAAGAAAAAAAAAGGAAGAATTAGATAGAGAAAAGAAAGGAGAGAGAGGGAAAGGAGGGTAGGTGATGAGGGGAAAAATGGGGTGGAGGGGGGGTGGGAGTAGGAGTGAGTTGGTGTTGGGGCATCTGTTGGTAGACAAGTACAAGGGGGTGTCAAATGGCAAGCGACTACTTTTAAATCCTCCTCATGGGATCAAGAATGATGGGAAGGTGTCCAGAATCGATATCTCAGTAAAAGTGGGTAAGGTTACCCACAGATGTTTAGCACTCAGATTTTAAAAGGTCATATTCCTTGGAGACAGAGAACAGAGACCAATTGGCCCAGAGTTTACGGAAAGGTTCATGCCTTTCCGATTTTAGTGCAATAGTCCTTTCCATTTCGTAAATTTGGTCAGTTCTCTTAATCCAATCTTTAATCAGCGGTGGTTCAATTCAATTCCATTTAAGAGGGATTAGACTTTTGGCAGAGTTCAGTAGATGGCGTACAAGGGAGTATTTGTAGTTTTTGTAAGATAGGGAGTTTATGTGTAGCAGAAATGTAGGTGCGTCGAATTGTAAGTCAGCTCCGGTAATATGTTTGATCCACTTGGCTATAGAGGACCAGTAGGTGGTAAGTCTAGGACAAGACCACCAAACGTGTAGGAATGTACCCCGTGCTTGGCCGAATCTGCAGCATGAGTCACCAAGCCCGGGATACCATCTGTGTAATTTAACTGGTGTTCTGTACCATTGCGTTCGGATTCACTTCTTAAGGTCTTGGAAAATTGCCTGGGAAATGGGAAGATAGTTTTTTTTTAATATGTCACTTAGGTCAATGGGGATTTCAATACCCAAATATGTGATGGTGTCCGTTTTCCATTCGTAGGGGAAGGATTGTTTACACTGATCAACTATTGGGTCAGGGAGGGATATGTTATGTGCCTCAGATTTGGATCTGTTTATTTTAAAATTTGCAATGTATTGAAATAATTTCAACTCTTTTTGTAAGTTGGGAACTGAGATAAGGGGGTTGGAGAGGAATAGCAGAATATCATCCGCATAGGCAGAAATTATATATTGGTTGGAGGTCGAATGTATGCCGGAAATGTTAGGGTTTGCTCTAATACTATTGAGAAGGGGCTCAAGTGTAAGTATAAATAGAAGTGGAGACAGGGGGCAGCCCTGGCGGGTTCCATTGCTGATGGAGAAGGCATTTGATAGTGAACCGTTAACACGTTCCCTGGCTGATGGGCTATGATAAAGTGCAAGTATGAAGGACATCAGTCTGGGGCCCAAACCTATTGAATTAAGGACCGCTTCCAAGTAGTCCCAAGCCAGCCTATCGAATGCCTTCTCAGCATCAAGAGATAGCAGGAAACCGGTTTGTGATGTGGAAGAAATAATGTGGTGTATGTTAAGGGCTTTAAGTGTGTTGTCCCTTGCTTCCCTGCCGGGCACAAAGCCAACTTGGTCTGAGCCGATCAAAGAGGGAATGAAAGAAAGGAGGCGGTTGGTGAGTATTTTGGCCAAAATTTTTAGATCAACGTTGAGTAATGAGATTGGACGGTAATTTTGAACTCGTGTTGGGTCCTTCCCTGCTTTTGGTATAACAGAAATATGTGCTTCCAGGAGTCTGGAGTGGCTGGAGTTCGAATTGGAAAGACTGTTAAATGTTTTCAGAAAGGGTACGGCCAGGATATCTGCAAAGGATCTATAATAAGAGAATCCGTCAGGGCCTTTGCTTTTCCCCGGTTTCATTTGCTTTAGAACAATATTGAATTCTTCTCTCGTAAGTGGGCCGTCAATGTTATAGGACTGTTGATTGGTGAGCGGTTTGAAGCCGTTTTGATGCAGGTAGTCCCTAATAATCTTAATTCTTAATTAATTCTTTCTTAATCTAAAATCCTTTTTAAAGATTGATTCTATTCACAGATTTTTCCTAATGCAATTATAATGTCATCTCATTTGTATATGCCAACTCAGGTTAGAGTTTCATAAAAACCAGAACAATTAATACAAAATATACCCTCTACTTTTACTATCATATACAGCATTAGTACACCAGTTTGCCATCTTATCTATATTTGGACATTTGTCTAAGGAAAAACTCTGGATCAAATGATTTATTTTCTTCTATACAACTGTATATCTTTACTGTAATAGCTAACTAGTTGCATTTTGATCTTATGAAATTGATTCTCTAAAATTTGTTTAAGCATATCAAGAAACAAATCACATCAGTCTGTTATTATTTTTGTGCTGAAATCTCTACTGTCAAAAACCTATCCAATGTCATCTCCATTATGTCTCTAAATTATTTGATATGTACTGTACATTAGAGCTTACTTACAGGTCATCATACACAACAATTAGGTTCCATAAGCATTATCAACAGTGGCGGCTAGTGCTTAAAATTTTTGGGCGGACACAAACAGAAAAATGTAATAGGCATTGCTTTGCGGCAAAAAACGCTGTAAAAAATTGCGTGACTTTGAGGTCACAAAAGTGTGAAAGGGGCCTTCAGTATTTAAGGTATAGCGTGCCCCCTTTCAATGCAGAGAGACCAGTGTGCCCCTTTTCAATGCAGAGATCATCGTGCCCCCTTTCAATGCAGAGATACCAGTGTGCCCCCTTTCAATGCACAGAGACCAGCGTGCCCCCTTTCAATGCACAGAGACCAGCGTGCCCCCTTTCAATGTAGTGACCAGCATGCCCCCTTCAATGCAGAGATCATCCTGCCCCCTTTCAATGCAGAGATGCCAGCATGCCCCCTTTCAATGCAGAGATGCCTGCATGCCCCCTTTCAATGCAGAGATGCCATTGTGCCCCCTTTTAATGCAGAGATGTCAGCGTGCCCCCTTTCAATGCAGAGATGCCAGCGTGCCCCCTTTCAGTGCAGAGATGCCAGCGTGCCCACTTTCAATGCAGAGTGACCAGTGTAAGCGTGTCCCCCCCCCCCCCCGCGCGAGACCAGTGCACTTACCTCAGGCTGTTTTTGTCCTATGAATATATTTTTGATGTGTGCAATTGTCAGACATCCCTGGAATCAATAATGCATGGCTGTGAAGATAGAAGTGTTTGGGGGATCTGGTGAGTGATGCAGTGTCTTCATATAGAGCCAGGCTCCTCAGCTGCTGCACACACAGTCAGGGCTGTCTTTAACACAGGGCAAAAGGGACAGCTGCCCCGGGACCAGTCGTTGTTGTGGGGCCCAAAGCAGCTTCCCCCTGAGCCCACACTGCCTGCAAATAGTTGATAAGTGGATTCAAGAGAGCCCAAGAAAATGTTTGCCCAGGGTCCAATCAAAATTAAAGATGGCCCTGCACACAGTCCGATCTTCCTGAGGATCTCCAGCAGTCAGCACCAACCGGGCGGATCTGTACACACCGGGAGTCGGGAGGGAGAACTCCCCGGGGGTTGGGATTGAAGGAGATAGAGCCGGGCTCCTCAGCTGCTGCACACACAGTCCGATCTTCCTGAGGATCTCCAGCAGTCAGCACCGACAGGGCGGATCTGTACACACCAGGGGCCGGGAGGGAGAACTCACTGGGGGGTTGGGATTGAAGGAGAGCAGCGGCGACTCGCAGCTTCTCTTCAGTTCCCCGGCGTCTCGAGTCCTCCCCCGGCTCCCACCTCCTCCCCAGCCAATGGCATGGGGTTTGCCTTTCGGCCAATCAGGAAGCGCGCATCAGACCCGCTTCCTGATTGGCCAGGAGGAGGATCCGTGTGACAATAGCAAACTTTAATTTGCTATTGTCACACAATAGGTGGGCTCGGGGCGCACTGCTCTGCGCCCCGGGTTCACCCTTTGCTGCAGCCTATTAGAGCCTCTGGCTCTAATCAGGTGATGCAAAAAAAAAGCCCATTGAAATCCATGCGTCCGACGCCCCGCATGTAGATTAGGGGGCCGGACGCATGGATAGGGGGGCGGAGCCCCTGCACCCCCAACACACTGGCCGCCACTGATTATCAAGATAACTCTATTTGTATCTGGGATAATTATTCCTCTTGCTCAACCTGTATTTGGAGCCAGTCCAGCATTTTCTGTAGGTATAGATATGCAAAAACATTTTTCTCAGTGTGGACAAAAAATGTGGTGCAGCTGTGCATAGTAACCAATCAGTTTCTAACTTCAGTTTGTTTAATTAAGCTTTGATAAAATAATCTAGAAACTGATTGGTTACTTTGCATAGCTGCACCACATTCTGTTTGCGCCAGTCTTAGTAAATCTCCCTCTGTGTGTACAGACACAATGGGGTTGATTTACTAAAACTGGAGAGTGCAAAATCTGGCGCGGCTGTGCAAACAAACCAGCTGCTAGGTTTTTTGTCAAAGCTCATTGAACAAATTAGAAGCTGAATGGCTACCATGCACCAGATTTTGCACTTTCAAGTTTTAGTAAATCAACCCCAACGCCCATGGTATTTTCTCTGATAATATTTCCATATGTTCAGGCCATAACCTTTGTATCCACTGGCAATACTCCTCTGTAAACTTTTATTCATTCATTTATATGTCATAAATGTTTGGGATACACAAAAGTATGAACATTGTCACAACCAACCCATCCTGATGTGATTATCCAGAAGAGGTGCAGAAATGGCAGGCTGGAGAAGGCATGGCTTTATTATTGGCAATTCATTAATATGAATATATGTCTACTTCCTGATTTTAGCACATATTTTCATATTGCAACATTTTAGTATTCAAGTGATTGAGTTTTATGTCACAATCCTATTAGTCAGGTATTGGACAATATTAAAGAAGAAGCATGGGTTTAGGTAAAAAAAATAAAGATAAATAAATAAATAAAGGCTGAGCGATCAAACACCACTAAGCTCTCAGCTCTTGGTCTTCAGGTTGGAGAGAGCTGTTGTCTGTCAATCACCAGCTGTCTTCTCAGCCCCTCCAGCAATCACTAGAGAAATTAGATGTGGAGGGGGCTGGAGTGGATGGCTCAGTCTCCAAACAGATCCATATGGTCAGGATCAGCCCGCTGCCGGTGTTCTGCCGACTCCAACTTGCCGAGAACTCCAACAATGTTGCTTCCAGTGAGTGTACACCAGGAATAATTGGAGATTTTGACCACTTGGTGTGTTCACAGATCACCGGCAGCCTTTACAGTCCAGTACATGCTATATTGAGTGGACATTGATAGTTCACCTGCTAGTTGTCGCCGCCTTTGAGGCGGCCATGTTTTTGGTTACTGGTGAGTGGAAAAACAGTGTCCACTTATTATAGCATGTAAAGGAGTGTATACCCTGCCACCTGTTCTGTGAAAACACCACAAGTTGTCAATATCTCCAATTATCCATGATGTATGGTCACCGGAAGTGATTGGAGTTCTCTGCAAGTTGGAGCTTTCAGCACAACACCGGTCAGAAACTGGTCACAGGAGTACAGTCACAGCTGTGCAACAAGACCGAAAAACTCCAAAAAGGGGAAGGAGGCTGTGATGCAAGTGGTCAGCACTACTACACCAACCTCTACTCCCCTAAGGAAATGGACACGGCTGCGGCCAACAGGTTCTTGTCAGGTATCACTAACCAAATTGATCCTGCAGGTTCGTTAGCCATCAATGCCACCTTGGCATTGGAAGAACTGCACTCTGCCATCAGATCCTTTAGGCAGGGCAGGACCCCGGGCTGCAATGGTCTCCCAGAAGAGCTCTATGTAGCACTGTGGGATCTCGTGGGCCTGGACCTTCTTGAGCTGTACGAGGAGATGGTGGTGGAGGGCACAATGCCTCCTTCGCTGAGGAAGGGGATGATCACGATTTTGTATAAGCGCAACGTGGACTACAAAATCCTCGCCAAGGTCCTTGCCAACAGGTTTTATGCCATAGTCATTCAATGTCTCTTGAGATTTATACTGTTGTCAGTTTTCCAGGGTTGCTGTGTGTAGTTAGAGAAGCAAGTGTGTCCAGTGATGATGAGAGTGAAATGTTGTAAACAGAGGTGGCCAGGTCAGGACAGGGGCGAGATTATGTCATATAGAAGGTCAGTAGCAGAATATAGAAGAGAAGAATTAAAGTGACGAAGGTTCCTACAAGTAATTGTTTGCTGTTTAGAGGGATAGGTGGTTGGAGGCAAGTATACAGTGAAACTGCTAAGGTTGTGATCAGAGAGAGGAAAGGGGTGTTGATGAGGCTGCCAGGAGTGCAGCGATGGGAGAATACAAGGTAGAGAGTATTACTATTGGAGTGAGTGGAAGTGTGTGTCATCAAAAGATGAGGTTACGTTGGGAAGTTGAGCTGTAGCTGGGCTCTTAACATTGATAGGGATATTGAAGTCACTAAGAATGATCATGGATATTTCAGAGGAGAGAAAGTAGGGTAGCCAGGCAACAAAGTCATCAAATAAGCATGAGACTTTAGCATAAGCCTATGCCTATAAATTGCTGCAATCCTCAGAGAAATGGGGGAAAACAGACTAATACAGTGCATCTCAAAAGAAGAGAGGGATAGAGATGGAGGGATAGGAAGGATTTGGAAGGTGCTTTGGGGGGATCGAAGGAATCCAACTCCACCTCCTTTGTCTGTTGGATCTGGGGGTTTGAGTCCAGTGGAGGCCACCAGAGGAGAGGGCAGCAGGAGAAGCTGAGTCAACATTTTGATGCCATGTTTCAGTTATGGCGAGTATGTTAAAGCCATGAGACATAAAAAGGTCATGCACAGATATGAGCTTGTCACAGATGGAGCAGGCATTCAAAAGGGCACATGACATTGGGGGCTGGTTTTAGGAAGCAGGGGATAGAAATTAAACTGAGTAGATTGCAACTGTTGTAAGAGGAGGAGAGGTGCCAGATATGTGGTTTGCAGCTAGAAAATAGAGGACCAGGGTTTGGAGAAATGTCCCCTGATTCCAGGAGAAGAAGGAGGGTGAGGAAGGTAAGATGGTAGTGGGATGTGTATGAGCACACATGTCTAACTGCTCTGGTCTTTAGGTCAGCATGTGGGTTCAGCAATTGCAGGAGGTGATGGGTACAGTAGTAGGGAGAGAATAGGAGTGAGGGTGATATGTGTATGCTGTGGGGTAGAGAGGAGGGGTAAAGTAAGGATAATTTGAGGATAGAAGACATTGATGTAAGAAGGAAGAGTAGAAGGAGCATGCTAGTGGACATAGAGCGGGAATTGGACTGCAAATAATTTAAATGTTAAATGCTGGTTTGCTTGCCATCTTTCCAGAGTGGAGCATGTACCTTCATACAGCTTTAGTTATCCTTCTTTAGTTAAACTGCGGTGGTGAAACTCTGCAACACTCATGAAAGAGACACTCAGGAAAGAGACATGGTGTCTGCGCCATGCCCCTGTCTACGCCTCCCCATAGGCTGTTATAAATTTATAGGGAGATTAAGTAGCCAAGTATTTGTCAATTGATCAATATAGGATCTGCTTTAAGACACCTGAATATGTGAGGGGAGATGGACAATACCAGACCAGCAACAGACACAGGGAAGGGTCGTAAAAGGTAATTGAGTCTCTTGATCACTCTAGCCAAATGGAGTTGAGAATCAATCACGAGTTATGTTGCTTTGCTAATCCAGTGCATTTGTTATACAGCTAGCATTAAATATATCCAGTCAATTTAAAGATATGGCAGCAGAAGACCTTTATCAAAAACTAAAGAGCAGTGTCAGAGTTAGGCAGAGCAGGGTGTGCATATGGATAGCAGAAGAAATTTACCTGTAAAAAAGCAGAGAATACATGATCAGAATTGATAACTGCGGTGGTGAAACTATGCAACACTCGTGACAGAGACATTTAGGACAGAGACATGTCTCTTGCTAAATATGTTTGGGAAACATTATTTTAAATGGTTTTACACAATGTGGAGATCTTCTTACTTTTATGATGAGAGAGAGAGTTTACCCTTTCTGATGTGGAATTGGATTGGTGACCTTCCTTAAAGCGATAAGTTTTATGAGAGCTTATTCTCCCAATGCCCAATTGACTCAGTGTTGACAGCATATGAGTCAATATAATCTGGTAAATGCATTTAAACCTTTGTATCAGTGGCGGCTTACACACCAGGGTATCCTTCTTTGGATTGGCTTGGTTCCCTCCTATCAAAACTGAAATCTATCATCTTCACTTTAAAAGATTTCATTGCTGATGTCACTTATGGACTCTTTTTTATTTTTATTTATTTTTTCGTCATTCATTGATTAGTGTGGATATTCATATGAATGTGTGATATATTATATTTTTATACATTGTTTCAATATTGCAAGTCTGATATAAGTCACGTAATATCACTAAAGGTAGTGCGGCACTTTCTAATCTTTTCTGCGATTGTACAATGTTTTGACAAATTGTGGTGCCTGCAGCTGTTCAGTTTAAGGGTTAATAGCGCAGTATATTAATAGAGATTAACAATTTGATGACTGACAATGTCTCAGTTCTAGAGGAAATATTCAACAAACAATGTGAATACCAGGATGCTTTGATATTTTGCTCTTGCATACATAAAATATACAGTATTTTCTGCTAATAGCAGCTTGGATAACTTTATAGAAGATGATGTTGCACAGATATTTGTTCAGCTGAATTATATTTCTTTTATCATGGGTGACATTAGATAGTGAAACATTAGATAATGGTGACCTTTGTGCTGGCATTTCATGACAAAATTAGTATCGGTCTATGCAAATAAACATGTCATAGCACATTTTATTTATGCATGTTGTATTATGCAGACCAGTATTAGTATAGTATGTTGTCATTCTGTGTTCAGCATCACCATGAAGAATGATTGGGATCTGTGCTAATTAGTCCAACATCACTGAATGAAAATTTACCATATATCCTTATACATAATAAAAAGTGCTTTGATTTTATTTTTTAAACAGTTCACAGATGTACAGTAACTTAAAAAAAGAAATAGTAATGTTTAGGCTGCTGACCAAGTTTAAAATTGTCTGCAAAGTTTTAATTAAAGAGACCCCATCTCCAACTTTATTTTCCTTTCCATAAATGCATTTATTGATTTGCAATGTACTTTCGAACTTGTTAGAAACCAGTTGTTTTACTAGTCAATTCCCTAGTACAGACACTCCCTGTTTTTACGTCATAGCCCTCATCCTATCTGGGAGTGTAAGATTTTTGTCTGTGCTGGTCAAAGTTCTCCACCCCTCCGTTCCCATCCCTAAATAACAATTTATGCGACTGTTGGGGGCAGAACACAGGGAAATACTATGGAGTGCTGGGTACATACTGTTCAAAAATTGTCCGGTTTAGCAAGAACCACCCGACTTTCGCACAGTGTGTATAGCAGTCTGTCTGACAGAATCCATTCTAACGACCAGCTTTTATCAAATATAAATGCTGGAAAATCAACATCCAATCAGTGCTTGCAGCCAATGGCTGTGAGCGCTGATCAGTGTATTTTGGTGGGGGAAGGGGGGAGTCCCGCTATCAGAATTCCATAGCGCAGTGGGGGAGATCGCTGCACCAACACAAATAATGTCAGTCTGTGAGTTCTTTTTTCTTCGTTCAACCCAGTGGAAAAAAAGTCTTTCAGTGTGTACTGAGCTTTAAGTAACAGCTCTGCTGGGGCTTCTAACATCACATCAACAATGGCGGTACCCGGAAACAGTCTTAGAGCGTTTGGATGACTACAAAGAGGAAGGTTTTTACAGGTAAATAAGAATCATAAAATATATAAAAATGCACATACATTTTTATGGGAGTATTTTTGTTTAAGTAAATGATCTGGGCCTCTTTAAAGGGGTTATATTGACACCACAAACCACAATTCTTATGTCTCCTTTGACACTGGCTACCAGAATCAACATCTTCAGACATCCTGATCATCCTGACCAACCTGCAATGAGGCAATACAAACATTTGTTGGTAAATTATATGATGTCAGTAGATGGTATGCATGAGCTTCAAAAGCTAACTTTCTGCTAACTCTAGCCAAACTTGATAGGACTAACATCAAATGGAAAACCAAACTAGGCCTCATGCACACAGGGCATTTTTACAGCTGCTTTTAGGAGCGTCAGACATTTTTTTTTTTTGCAGCTTAAAAATGCCCCTTCATGTTATTCTATGGCCTCATGCACATGCAGGCTTTTAGGAGCCGTAAGTGGCATAGGCCTTTTCAAGCTGTAAAAAAACAAACCCAGGGTCAGTGCATTCTGTAGCAGCAGCGTTAGGCTGTAAAAATGCCTGATGCTGCTAAAGGCTGTATACAGCATTAGGCCACGTCAGACGTTTTTTAGCTGTAGTAGTTGGATTTGACGTTGGAAAATACAAGAGGGCAGAGAAAGGCTGCTAAACACTAATGCCGCTAAACATGCATTAACACCAATACAAAATGCTTCTAAAAGCACATTTTACAGCGGCTTTTTCCTGGCATCAGAACTGGCTTTGCAGCTCATTTTTTTTCGAATGCCCTGTGTGCATGAGGCCTAACCAATCCATTGCTTCATGACTCCCCGGTTTATTTCTATTTGTTTCCATGATTAAACAGAGAAAGGCTAGGAAATCTAAGAACACTAACTATGTTACATTCCCTCCACTGAATGCAAAAGATTTAAAAGGCAACATAACAATATAAGCATTTTTTGCCTATAATCTATCATATTATAAACACTTTTGTGCCATAATATCAAGTGTAAAACCCTTTCTAAACATTGGTTTTTCAGGATATCTAATAATAAAATAGTGCTTTACCCCCAATTGTTAATATTTTTTTTTTGTAGAAAGGCGATATAAAAAACATAGTTTGAGGCTTTATTATGTTGCGATAATTCAGATGGAATAAATGTAGGCCATTCATACCATTAATCACAAGCCACTATCTAGTGTAAAAATAAGTACAGCTCTCTACTTCCCAAACTTGTAAAAACATCTGCAAACTCAAGTGATACAGCACTGGCAAATTTTAAATGCCACGCTTTTAATAAAATATGTGTTAAAGCAATGTTAAAGTTTACATAATGTGCAATGACAACTATCACTGCTTACAGGGCAGAAGAGTATTTTATGATTTTCATTTTTCAAGTGCAAGAGGATTAAAGTTTCATGCATAAAAGCCTACTGAGTTTTATTAGAGTCATACCATAAGGTGTTACAAATATCTAACACATCAAGTTTCTTCAGATAGAAGTTTAAGATTCAATCAGCACCTTAGATGAAAGAAATCAAAGCTTTTGGTCTAGCCATGACAAATAGAAAAAAAAGAGAGAAAACAGCTGTGAAAAGCACCGACAAGATAAAAATTGTTAAATTTAGATGACATACTCAAATGTTTTTTAATAAATCTAAATTAAAGTGCACATCTTTTTATTTCTTTATTTGTATTTAATTATTAAAATTAAACATACATTTAAAATATAATAGCACAGCATTTAAACCTGCTTTAGTCTTCAGTATTCTTTATTACATTTTACAAAGTAGACCAATAACCATCTGCAAGGATGACTTTTTCTATTGTAGAGAAATGTAACTCAAATGAAGGTCTTCCTTTTATGTTATTTTCACAAGAGATAAACTGGTAAACATCAATCCTATTTGTTTCTTCAGGTTGCTCAAATGGTTGGTTTCCCCACTGGCCGCTGTGGTTTCTCCTGATGACCCTGAGACCTAACAGGGTGAAATAATGATTTAGAGCTCAAAAGAAGCTCAGGGCTAACATACAGATATGTATAACATCACATTCTTCACAGGTTAGGTTTTTATTGGCATGTTTTTACCCCCTGACAGAGTAATACATCATGGAAGTTTTATTATTTTAAAATAGCAAGTGTTAAAATAAAGTGATCATATAATTGTGTGATTTGTTCCATTTATCATGACATGTTGTTTCTGCTACAAAGTGTGACCATTTTATTTCATGATTTTTATGCTCATGCTTTAAAAGCAAATGTTTGAAATACCTGCATACACAAAAACATTTTTGTGCAAATAGCATTAAATGTTTTGTTTATTTGGTGAAAAAGCTCACAGGTATAGCTATATTTTATACCCTTTACTATAAGCTCGCAGGTATAACAATATTTTATACCCTTTTCTATACCCTTTCTCTCCACACAATTTGCAGTATAGCAATATTTTAACTAGAGTTAATTATGAATAGCAAGGGCTTTATTTGGAAATGTTTTATATAAATAAATGAATAACCTTTTATTTTTAGAACTGTAACCAATTGCAGTGTATCAATTTTTGCTTATATTTTAGCAAGCACCGAGCAGAAACACTTAAAATATATTACCAAAAGTATTGGGATACCTGCCTTTTACATGCACATGAACTTTAATGACATCCCAGTCTTAGTCCCAGTCTTAGCCCCGCCACTTACCTATATAAGAAATGTAAAGCGCAGAGGAGGCATTCGGCAGTAGGCCTCAGAGGAGGCAGATGCAATTTGTTTTTTTTTGTTTTTTTAATGGGTCGATGATATGGCGGACGGTGTGATTGATGATGGATTTACATTGAGGGACACCATTCTTTAATTTTTTATTTTTTAGTAAAGGATTTGTCAAAAATGTGTCTATTGTGTTTTTCGCTTTAGACACTTTTTTGGTTAATGGGTAGGGGTGCTATGTACCCTATACTCATTCACATAGAAGGGGGCTGGGATCTAGGGGCCCCTTTGTAAAAGACCACCACAGCCAAGGGTTGTGGGGAAGAGACCCTGCCCCAAAGCATGTTGAGGGAATGTGGCCTAGTATGGTTCAGAAGGGTGGGGGCTGCCTCCCCCCCCCCTTTCCTAAGGGTCTAGTATGGACCTGGAAAAATCCCACGCTGTTTTTTTTCTTTTTTTTTTCTATAGCCACTAGCCAACAATTGTATCCGTGAGTCATGTTTTGACTTTTTCTTTCTTTCTTTAGAAATGTAATTTTTGCTGCAGTATATTTTTATGCATGCTACTGATGTGTCACTTTCCAGGCACATTAAGGGGGGCCCCCAGGCACTATATTCCAAGGAAGTTTTCGTTTTTTTTGTTGCACTTTCAGCTTAATTAAATCACTGCTTCTAAAAAAAAAAAAATGATCTTTCTTTTTATTTTTTATTTGATACATGTTCCCCAGGGCAGTGCCCAGATTCCCATACCCATTTTATGGCCAATTACTTGCATATAAGCCTTTAAAATGGGCTCTTTAGATTTTTCCTGTTTGACTCCTATAGACTTCAATGGGGTTCATCGTTCAGGTTAGAAAATTTCCCCTGTTAGTAAGTTCTGCAACGAACAGGGGGGTGTTCAACCTACCTCTGCTTATGACAGTTATGATAGCCCATTTTAAAAGCTCAACATGTTTTCCTGATTTAAAAATCCACTCCATTAGGAGCACTAGGGGCCAAATACTCTCTCACTCCTTCAGAGAGATGGAAAATAAAGGATCCCAAACTGCAGCTTGGGCAAAAGCCACATGGGAACGTAAAACAATCTCCCCATAAAGCAAGCACATCTCCAAGACTACAGCATACATCCTTAACACACAATGACTGGTATGGTAGTTTATTGGAATCTGTGTGATAAGAAAATGCTACACACAGTGGCTTAAGTATAATACAGTAGATGTACTTCCTAGAGGAATCCCTCTAAACTTGGGGCTATGGTAGCCTACTTTCAAATTGTTCAGTAAACCTCTATGGGGTTTATTTACTAAAGGCAAATCCTGTGCACTACAAGTTCTTAAGGGGACATACAAGGAAAATAAAAAACAGCATTTTTGCATGCACATGTTTGGATTATAGAAATCAGCAGAGCTTCCCCTCCTTTCCGATCTTCCCCTCAGATCTACAACGACTGCACTTCCAAGGTGCACAGTGATTTGCCTTTAGTAAATAAAAGACTATGTGCCACAAGGTAATGGCCGAGTGTGGTTGGAGGTGTGCTTCATCATGTTTCTTTCTTGTTTGCAAAATTGTATTGTTATATACACATGGAATCATTTTCAAATACATTTCTGTTACTGCTATTATCTGGTGTGTTTCTCTTTTAAGTCATTGATGCATTTATGGAAGTAATGGGATCACCAGGTGCCAAGTACCAACTCCTTTGCAAAATATCTGCTTAAAGAATAACTCCTGTTTTGTTGAGAAATAAACAATCCCCTCTGGGTGATTAAAGTACTTTGCATGGATTTTAAAACACTCTGTAGCATATTGCTACCTTTTCTTGCTCTGAAGAAATAGCTGTTTGTTTCACCTTTTGTTTTGAAAGCTAATTCTGAATAGTAGAAACTGGTTCAGTGTTATCACTGGGAGCAGTCTGATTGCTCTAATGACAATTACTACAGGGTCCGCATCATTTTAAGCGTATTTTTAACTTTGGGGAGTATCTAACTAACACAAGTGAAGGGGTGCCTAAAATATTATTTAAATCTTAGCGTATATGCCAGTAAGCCAATCATACAAGCAGGAATGGCGTTTCTGGGGTTTTCCATATACCAGCAGGGTACAGAACCCCACTAGGTTGTCATATTGCATTGAAATTGACAGACAATGACGGAACCTGCACATTTAAAAGTAAAGGTCATTTTTATTAACATAAAAAAAAAAAAAAAACATTGGTGGTGTAGCAATTGTATATGCTTTTTTTTTTTTAATAAATTTTTCCATGAATGTTGCCCTTTATGTATATTGCTTGCTCTCAACATGTTTTTGGATCTAAGTAAATAAGTGCTGTGAAGCTAAAATTTCTCAGTACTTTTCTACCATCTAAAAGCATTCTTTCCTATAAATAATTCATATTTGTATTTAAAAATGCACAGAAAACTTACATGTTTGAAAACCTTTTGGGTACAAATATATTACTTTCTCTTTCAAAATATTTAACCTCAAGCTTTCCCAGATTTAGATTTAAGTATATTGTTGAAAAAAAAAGAGCCTGCTTGAAAGCATAACCTTGACTAAAAATTGCTGTAAGTAACCAAGCTATGGCTTAAGATTAACCTGTGTTTTCCCGTGTTGGACAAAACAGCATATTTACTTAAAGCATAAGTAAATTCAATCACTAAACTCAACAAACATTAACACGTTCATGAAATTTAATATTGTTTTTAAATAAATCTGCCAACTTGCATTAATTTTTATGTGGTGATGCTTTAATGAAGTCCTTGCACTTTCTTTTATTGGGTGACAATGTTCTGTCAATGTCTCTATTGCATTGTCATACAGGCTTACAGTGGGGACAAGTGGCTGTTTCAACACACATTGCACAGGCATTATCCATTGTTGTCACCATCAGGAAACCTGCTCCAAGAAATGCTGTGCAGCATTCAATAAAATGCATGTTAGATTGGAAGTGGATGCAAGGAAATCTGCAGGACTGAGATGCAAGAATGGAAGAAGAAAAAAGAAAACAAGTATTTTTTTTTTTTTTTTTTTAATGGATAAGTTCACCTTTCGGGAAGAAATAATAAATGCACATATTTTAGCAGGAAAAAAAATTATGCAGTAACCTGCACAGCATTGCACCTGTGATCAATGGATCATGGGTGCAATGTCAGGCTCCTGCAGACAAGCCCTGTATGGGCTGTCAGTTTGCAGGGCTTGTGAAGGAACTAGAGAGTGATCATCAGCGCCCTTACAGTTTATTGTGAACTATAAGCTGTCTGCCACAGTGGAAGTCAGGATCCTGTGAATGAATGATGCAGCTGTGTGGGTGGAGCCCCAAACAACCTCGCTGTTTTTAAAATGTGACAGAAGGTGCGGGGAAAGGGTCCCTGCCCACTGTCACAGGGAGGGGATCGGGGGAGGGGGGTGGGACATGTACTGGAGAATGTTACACATTATACTCTAGATAAGGGTGTAATGTGTAACATAAGCCAGAAGGTGAACATATCCTTTCAAAAAATGGCAGTTGTGAATGACATATAGTGCTTTACCAGCATCTTAAATCAATTAAGGTTTAGATCGTCTACACCAGGGGCCTCTAACCTTTCTAAACAAAGGACCAGTTTATTGTCATTCAGACCTTATGGGGGCTGGACTGTGGCCAGTGGGAATAGTAAATGCCCAAGCATCAGTAGAAGTAAACAATGCCCCATCATTGGTTTTAGTGGAAGGAATAGTGCCACATTGTTGATATCAGTGGGAGCAATAGCACCGGATAGTTGGTGTCAGTGGGAATAGTGCCCCAAGGACTGGATAGAGGCAAGCAAAGGGCCACAATTTGGAGACCATTGGTCTACACCCTGGCATGCACATTTTACCTTGCTTCTTTTACCATGCTGCTTTATTTGGCTACTAGAAGCAAAGAGAGGATGTCCTATGTAAGGACATAGGGATGGTGCATCCTTCTCACCCCCATTAGACAGAGTGGCATGCGTGGGAAAAGCACAGGTTCCATTTAAAGCAACTTTTATCACTTATACTGTAAAAACAAATCTAGCCAGATGAACCCTGCCAAAAAAGAAGCATTGACTTACCTCTCCATAGGCGTGAGTGAAATCTTTAAACCTTTAAAAGCAAAAGACCAAAAAACATTTTTTTTAACTCTTGCTTTAAAAAAAAAAAAACATATATATATATATATATATATATATATTTACCTCCAAGGGCATAGAGATGAGTGGTGACCATCTTGGCCTCATTCATCTCCATACCCAGCTACCAAAAGCATTAAATCATTCCCAGGCTTTACTGATAGGTCAGGTAGGCCCAGAAATGATGGGGAAGCGGTGGGAGGGGGTGCATGCCTCCCACCACTTCTAAAAATGGTCCCCCAGGGAATTCGCCCATGGGACCATTTTTATTGGAAGAAAATCAGCCACAGTAAAAAATAATACCGGGGTTATGTCTGCTAGCTGCTGCCATAATACTGGTATGTAACATCAAACAAATGACACTAAGGACCAGTAGTCAAGTGGTTAAGGTGGTACCATGTTAATAAAGCATTATATTTTTTGTGTGTGTTTTTTGGGGGGTTTTTGGTAGTGATCTAAGCTTATTACCTACCTTCTTTAACAATTAAAAAATTATCTGGTTCACATTTTTCCCCCCCTGTTAACTCCTTGTATTTTACAAAAAAATGTTGTAGTAAAATATGGACATTCAAATGTACACTGAAATAAAAGTTTAGTTCAAGATATATGAGCAGAGAAGCAAAGCATACAACATTTTGCTCCTAAATTAGGGCTTGAAAGAGCTATCTAATTTTTATTGCTAGACTGACAAACTAGCATCTATAAAAGAAACCTTTTAAATACACAAGTTACGTTTACAGTGTGGCTAGTAGTAGATCAATCTGTGGAATGTCTGGCTTATGTCTCCCACAGTTGTATACTACAGCCTTTGTAGTACACAGAAAAAAGACATTCAAAGTTAGCTGTCCAGTTTTACAGACATTACTAACACCATCAATTTCAATGAGCAAATGATCTCAATATTACATGAAGATATAAACATAAAAGAATAAAGGCTTCAAAAGCGTAGGGTCAGCAGTACACAAGATCTCATTTGTGGGTGTACGGTGGCTAAGCTGCTCTGAGCAAAAGAGTAAGCTATAACTTTGATCACACGTTTTTTTAAAACCACATTGCATATAGTTGATTTATATTCTATTAAACATTCATGTACCATATTAAAACACTCATTATTTGTGACTTACAAGCTAAGATAGCAATGCTAGTCCTAAATAAAATGCCATAAATCTGTTTCAATGGTTAATTAACATCATGATTAATGTTTACTTGGAAAACAAAATTCAGATTGTACATACATAAAAGAAACAATTAAATCAAGTTATATTTAAAACAAGATAATGATTTAATATTTTTTGAAAACTTTTATTCTAAAAGCTTGCATGTTAAACATTTTTTGTGTGTTCACTGAAATATTGTTTTCTAGTCACTCAAATTTAGATATAAGATAATGTATTTGACTGTAATATGTTTTAGTAGGCTATATATCTGGCAACAGAAAAATTATATCTTAATTCACTGTTAGTATTAGTGTTTAGTTTCTAATTCAAATTTAATTCACATTTAACCTTAAATTTCCAGAGTAAAAGAGTGTTCCAACGACCAGTTCTGATGGTCACTTTTGGCCCTTAGGAGGGCTACTAGACATGCTATTGTCACCAAAATGCTATAGAAAACTAACTACAGCTGGCTGGAACATTTGCTACTGCAAAACCAATTGAAAAAACGTTACATGGTACATGTTATTATTAAATATTTATTTATTTTACCTGTTTCAGGCTTTAAGAGGCTGTGATTGTTTTATAGTGTCCTAACTAGGCTTGCTCTCTATTAATCTTACCCTGTTCTTGCAGTAGAGCAGTTGTGAGAGGGCACTAGAAACTACATTGTATAAGGGTGCACATGAATATATTTTCCTTTCTGGATAGTAATCCAAAAGCAAGGTCAGTTAGAAGCCAAGTCAATCACAGGATCAGAATGAGTATCAAAATTAAGAATTCAGGAGCAAGACTGAAGACCATTCGACAAAAATATTATGCAGAGTTTAATTTTAAAGAGTCGGCTTGGTGGCAGTGGATGAACATGTATACCTGTGAGTGTGTTCCTGCTCAAACATGTTTGAAATGATGCACTTATACACATGCGCATGAGCCTAACAGCTGGTACAATTTTCCTGACTGATTCCCGATGTGTGGGATATTTAAAATGCTACAATGTCTCTTTAAATAGTTTAACTTCATCCAAGTATGTTGCTGCAGTGGAAAACCCCATTTGCTTTTCACGTTTAATGTTCATAAATCAAACAAAGATACTAATAATGGCGGTACACCAGGTAGAATATAAGCAAGAATCCAGAAGATGATAAATCTTTCAATATAATTAGTTGAACACTGTTATTTCAGTTTGCGATTAGACACCATCAGTTTATCAGATATGAATCAATAAATTGTGAACCATATAATGGCAGAAAACTGAACTCTTGTAATCATAAAGAGACACATACAGTATGAACAGTAGTCTGTCAATGAGCAAAATTAGCCAACTAATTAACTTGACATTCTTTGCACTAGTACATTATATCCATAATATTATCAGCACTTAATTAATTTAATGCATTAGTATATGAAACGGTAAACAGCAATGAACAGACTTTTTGCCATAAATTGCAGATTAATTTTACAGTACAAGGACACAGTCTTTAACTCCTAATGTGACAGATTGACAGATTCATCCAACCACCAGATGTCTTTCAATTAGAGTTTAGAACTCCATATATAATGAGGGCCACTAATAAGGCAGTAAAGCAAGCCCTCCTGTATTGGGCCTTGGCATCTGATGAGCAGGATGGCCAGCTTTACTGCCCTATTGCTGAAAATGATCCCCCTGTGTCTCCCTCTGTTGTACAGCCAGCTTCTCCTCGTCTTCCTCCTGCCAGCTTTTAGCTGCTGCAGGGGGAGCCACATGGGCTTTGTTTCAAGTATCTGTGTCTCCCTGCCTCTCCTATCCCCCTGTGCCTTCCCTCCACTGACAATTTCTTCTCCTCTTCCTCCTGGCTGTTGCAGCTGCAGCAGGTTGGAGGAGGATTGGGTTCAGGATGGAGAGTGGGGTAGGGGAGGGGGCGGTAAATATATTTACCGTCCCCTTCCTTTCCTGAATGAACACAATGAGCTATGGGTACTGATTTCCTCATTATCCAATCATTACTGAAGCTTAGTAAACATAGTAAATGATTGAGTAATCTATGTCCTCAATCTCTTTCTCTGTCTCAAAAGTTAGACATCAGGGGTCAATTTAGACCCCTAACATTTCCCCAAGCACCCCCACCAACAGGGATGTTATAATAATGAAAAAAATTAAATTGAAAAAAATAATTTAAAACAATAATTAAGGGCTCCTTCACATGTGTTTTGGTCTCTAAAGAACATTGCACGTGGTTGAAGGGTGCTTGCAGAGCGAGTGCCATTCACTTGAATGGGTCACGTTCAACAGGGGAAATTGTGGCTGGAAAGCAAAGCATTGTGGCAGTCACATGTTACACACCCCCAGATGCTGCAGCTAAAGAGGTTAGCGGTTGAGGGGTGTTAAAAGTGCAGCTCCACCCCAGGGTTTTACCACCTTCCCAACCTGTAAATTAGCTATAAGGCCTTGATCATACAGGCACTCTGGCTATGTAAACACATGGTTTGTTCATGCGGCTTCAGCCGGTTACTCTATGGGGATGCAGTGGCTATGCAAAGACATCTGCAGATCCTACTTCAACAGGTGTGCAAGTGTGGGTGAGTGGTCCTGAATGCACACTGTCTGTGTTTAGGGCATACACCTGCACGCATATGCTTATCAAATTAGGACCTGTGGCTATGTGCATACAGCTGCTGCGTCCCCATATCGAAACATAAATTGTTTGCACACAGCTCTTGTCGGCTCCAGCCACATTAACAAACAAATCATTAATTCAAATTGTGCAGGACACTGCACCCATGTAAATGACCCCAAAGCTTTATGACACACAAAGCATTATTTATAAACTTGGTACAGCTTTACCTTTTAGAAACATAGAAACATAGAATGTGTCGGCAGATAAGAACCATTTGGCCCATCTAGTCTGCCCAATATATCTGAATCCTATGAATAGTCCTTGGCCCTATCTTATATGAAGGATAGCCTTATGCCTATCCCATGCATGCTTAAACTCCTTCACTGTATTTGCAGCTACCACTTCTGCAGGAAGGTTATTCCATGCATCCACTACTCTCTCAGTAAAGTAATACTTCCTCATATTACTTTTAAACCTTTGCCCCTCTAGTTTAAAACGGTGTCCTCTTGTGGTAGTATTTCTTCTTTTAAATATGCTCTCCTTCTTTACCGAGTTGATTCCCTTTATGTATTTAAAGGTTTCTATCATATCCCCTCTGTCTCTTCTTTCTTCCAAGCTATACATGTTAAGGTCCTTTAACCTTTCCTGGTAAGTTTTTTCCTGTAATCCATGTACTATTAGATTTAGCAGAAATGTTGTAATTTATTTTGTGTTTGAGTCGTTTAATTTTAGTGTGTTTTTATTGAAAATATCACTTTGATATTTTCGGGGGGGGGGGGGGGGGTTGGAGAGGGGGCTGTATGGGGCCCTGTGATTTCTAGGAGTAGCCCTCTATATAGTTCACACGTAGCGATTGTCGGGCGTAAATATTCGGCCGCCGAACGATCGGCCGATTGTCGGCTTGTTAGTATGATGCTTCCGACAACCGACAGCGACTTTTCGGCTGAACAGAATCTGTTGTGCAGGCATTAAAATTTTTGTTGGCCAACACCAGAACGGCCAATTGTTCGCCAGTCAGTACAGAATTCGGCCGATTAGCATGACTGGGCATGCTCAGAAAAGAAAAAAGACACGGAAAGTTAACCATCACATGACATCACTTCTGCAGTCAGCTGTTGTTGGCCGACAAAATTCGTTTGCAGTCTTTAGCACTTTTCAGCCGACAGGACAGCACCGGACAAAAGACGGCCGATCGTTTGGCCGACATTCGGTACGTGTGTACGGGGCTTAAGAGTCCAGCTGCCTCAGACATGACTGGATGAGAGACTTTGCTTGTGATTCAACAAACCATCCAATAGAATTTATGTTTTCAGTACGAAGCATATCAGGTTTAGTGTTATATTACTTTACAGCTGATAGCACTGTTATATTACAATACTATCTTTTGCCTTTTATTCTTTATTTTCATTTTTTTCTGGTTATTTTTTGATTTAGTAACTTAAGGAAATATATACGTGTCAAACTAAACCAAAGAAAATTCCCAGTTCAACTTACTGACCAGCCAGCAACCAACCAAATTATCCTGTCTAACAGTATGTGTTAAAAACAGGGGTTTAGTTTGCACTCATTTGCAAATACATTTGTAAGCTGCAGAGCCACTTCATGCAACCCCAGTATTATCTGCGGTTCTAACTCTATTTGAGAGCCTCCACAGTGGAAGCACATGTATTATAATGCATAGATAGAGGACAGGTGAGGCTGGAGGGCACATGGGACACCTAGCTTATAGCACAATGGCAGCAAGGGTGTCCAGTGCATCCCCTCAGCAGAATTCCAATAGTACAAACAAATGGCCCCTGCCCCCACCTATAACTGGCCTTTGCAGCAAGGAGCACCAAGAAGGGCAACGCATGTCAAACAAAACCAAAGAAAATTCCCAGCTCAACCTACTGACCAGCCTGCAACCAACCAGATTATCCTAAAACAAAACCATACTGTATATATAGTGCAGTGCAGCCTGCAACAAACTAGAAAAATCATTAGTGAATATGTGTAAATAAAAAGTGCAACAATAATGTATCCAAAAACGATCATTGCTGTTTGCAAAATAAACAGTAAAAATAAGTAAGAAGGAATCCCACATAAAAGAACAAATGATTAGAATAAATCAACAGTTCATTGTGCTTATTTTTTCAAAATATGAAATGACAAAATGCTGTGATCACACCTGAACCTTGCAACCTGTATAACGCATTTCTAAACCTTGCACCCTGTACGAAACACACTCCTGAACCTTACACTCTGTACAAAATGTACTCCTGAACCTTGCACCCTGTACGAAATTCACTCCCGAACCTTGCAGCCTTTACGTAATGCATTCCTTAACCTTGCACTCTGTATGAAATGCACCCCTGAACCTTGCACTTCGTACAAAATTCACTCCTGAATCCTTCCACATTTAGCATGCTGCACTTAGGGGCAGGGCAAAGTGGGTGAAGTCAGGGGGGAACCAAGGAAGGTGGCAAAATGAGGCTTTGCCTAGGGCAGTGATGGCATACCTTGGCACCCCAGATGTTTTGTAACTACATTTCCCATGATGCACTCTGCAGTATACTTGAGCATCATGGGAAATGTAGTTCTAAAACATCTGGGGTGCCAAGGTTTGCCATCACTGGCCTCGGGTGTCAAAAATTCTTGCACCAGCCATGCTAACCCAGACTTTCTCCTGGCAGTAATGACAATTTCCTCTCCAAAATCTGTCCCTACAGTGATGCTTTGGCTTCCCACTTCTTTCAGAGTGGATCTCTCATATCATTTTCCACTCTCAATACCAAGCTAGAACCTCACTCTATTCCTTTCTGGACATATCTGCAGATAATGCGCACCTTTGGAAGAGGCCTCCATCAACCCTAGAAGTTCTATGTACTAAAAAGAAACTCCTCAAAGACACCTTATCTCGGAATTATACACTTTCCAATTTAGTGATTGTTCAGCCTTATCCAGTACCTCATTTTGTGTGACCTAGACATAAAATATTCTAACTTTCAATGGGAATCCATTTGTACCCAAATACACAAGGCTACTTAAATGTTGCAACACAAGAATGTGGTTTCAAAATCCTCATGAGATGGTATAGAACCCCTGCTCTTCTTCACAAATTCTCCAATTCCATACATAATAGATTTTGGTGATGTGACGCTGCTGAAGGATCAATGCTCCATATTTGGTGGATTTGCTGTAAAATTCAACCGTTCCAATCAGTCTCCTTAGAGAATATTGAATTCTCCCCTGCCCAATACCTGCTTCACAATACGTCCATCTCAAAGAAGTATAAAATAATAAATAGAACCCGCGCTCAATCACCCCAAATATGTATATAAGTCCCAAGAAAAAAAATGCACATCTAAAAATAAGCAAAGCAACAACGGATCAATATAAGTAAGTGAACAATAATGTGCACAGTGACAATAAGTGCAAGTATACCATAATAAAATTCAGCAACAATATGAATGAGTGAAAGTGAGTAGATGAAATAAATATCATAAAAGTGCTAAATAAACAAAACTGTTGCTGAAATATTAATAGAAATAGATAAGGTGCATAGTGAAAAAATTGTGCATAATATCACAATAATATAAAATGATGAAAGAGGATCACAGAGAACAGAAGTAGTGATAAATAAACTCATAAAGTGCACCGTGCTATAAAAAGGTCAGATCCAATACATGAGAAAAAAAGGAAAAGAAATTGATCTGAAACCACTAAAAGTGATAATAGTGCACAATATAAATGAATAACAAAAATTGTCAAAATCATGACAATAACGCCCAAATAGAAATAAATGGTTTGGGTGAAAATATCATAAAAAAGAAGTAAATGAAGATAAAAAACGTTAAAAAATGTTCATAAGTTCATAAAGAACAAAAAAAGTTTGTTAGGGAGAAGCGTCTGACGTCAGGTCCGGTCTTCGGCTGAGACCGGAAGTCCCTGGATTTCACTGCCTTGCCGCTGCCACGCTACTATATGCTGTTTGTATTCATCATAATGTGAGTGCATTATTTTATACTTATGGTAAAATAAATGTTTTTTAAACATACTACACCATGAAGTGCCTCCTTTTATCGTTGGTTTGAGCTCCAAACCATACTTAGGATTTCACCCTTTGATGCCCTGATGCTGGCTTTCCATTAAGGACCTAGAGAGCCTGCTTTAAAGGAACCATTGCTGGACCCATATCCCTACAGTGGAGACCCTGTTACCTTTGGTACAAACACTCATTTAGAGTGTCTTGGAGGTGAGCGGCCATTTCACTCATTTATGGATTTTAGCTCAACACCACAGCCTAATTAGTTTCCCGCACCGTAGAAGTTTCCCGCACTTCCGGCAATATTTCTTCACCAGCACTTCCTCTATGAACTTTTTTTGTTCTTTATGAACTTATGAAAATTTTTTAACGTTTTTTATCTTCATTCACTTCTTTTTTATGATATTTTCACCCAAACCATTTATTTCTATTTGGGCGTTATTGTCATGATTTTGACCTTATTTTTATTGTCACTGTTTACCACTGTTATTTATTTATATTGTGCACTATTATCACTTTTAGTGGTTTCAGATCAATTTCTTTTCCTTTTTTCTCATGTTTTGGATCTGACCTTTTTATAGCACGGTGCACTTTATGAGTTTATTTATCACTACTTCTGTTCTCTGTGATCCTCTTTCATCATTTTATATTATTGTGTTACTATACACAATTTTTGCACTATGCACCTTATCTATTTCTATTAATATTTCAGCAACAGTTTTGTTTATTTAGCACTTTTATGATATTTATTTCATCTACTCACTTTCACTCATTCATATTGTCATATTGTTGCTGAATTTTATTATGGTATACTTGCACTTATTGTCACTGTGCACATTATTGTTCACCTACTTATATTGATCCGTTGTTGCTTTGCTTGTTTTTAGATGTGCATTTTTATTCTTGTGACTTATATACATATTGGGGGTGATTGAGCGCCGGCGGTTCCTTTTTTATGATTTTATATTCCTTTATGTATGTGGAGACACTGCCAGGAATTGGCTGCTAATCTTTGTGCCCCTATTGTTTTAGCTATTCTCACTCTATTTAATTCCTTTTACTACATCTGGTTGATGGTCAGCGCATAGGCTTATCCTTACCTCATCTCAAAGAAGTGCTCTCTCAAATCATTAGCAATGTTTATGCTAGACACTGCATATCCTGTCATTGGTGCTCTGCAACCATCCTGACCAAAAAGGAATGGTATAAAAGACTCAACAATATGGAAAAAATTGAAGAACTCATTAGTATTTCACAATTTCTCCAAATTCACACTAACAGGGTACAATTGGCAACACTTTAAGACAACCCCTGCTTATTCAGAGTATGACTAATGACATCTACTCAGCATAACCACTTGGTGTAAATTGAAACAAACAATCATTTAACCCCACCATCCGCCTCTTGGTCCCTATTATTAAAGTAACCAATACAGGGACCATACATTTTATCCTGAAATAAATGTTTAACTCTAATAAACCACAACATAGCTTGATGTGGCACATGCAGAAAGAGAGGGGTTGCAGGCACCCCCCCTCTCTTCTGTTACTACCTTGCTCTATTATTCTACGATTTTCCTTTTTCTTTCACCTTTCCTTAAAATACGTAACATCATTACAGCTAATAACACCTCCTAAAAATTGGCAAATGTTAGAATTTTTTGTACATGCATCAATGTGTTAAACCTCTTCTATGGTTATTTTGTATTAACCAAAACCCAATTGTGCTAATTCCTACACGCAAAAAAAAAAAAAAAAGAAAAAATTTACACTAATGTATGTATATCCATTCTCTGTTGTTATCTTCTGTGCTCATTTTTTCCAAATGACAATTTGTTACTTCTTGTTTTATAACTGTCAAAAGTGTAAGATATGATGCCTGTATGTTCCATCAATCTCAATAAAAATTTATGGGAAAAAAAAATAAAAATTGTTGCCTAAACCCACAGTATGACATAATACTCCCCACGACCATACCCACCAAATTGTTAGAAGCAACATGGGTCACAATATAATGGTGTTTTTAATATGTCTCCAGAAAGGCTATATCTCTTTGTGTGTGAATCAGATTCACACACAATATAATGACAAATAAAAATATATAAACTATAAAAACCATATATGTTAACAACCAATAAAGCTAAAAATAATTTAAAAAAACCCGCTTAACCTCCCTGGTGGTATGATTCTTTTGGATTGTAGGTGCTGAAAGCGGTACCATTATTTTGCTTGTAATTCTTGAGAATGAGCAGCCCAAACCAACTATTTATATATGATTTCTTTTTACCGTGTGTTCTTCTTTATAACATCCCGAGTATGATAACGTTTGAAACACAAAATCCTAAATTATAATATAATAAATAACTATAAAATAATAATATAATAATAACACTTTTTTTCCAAAAAATAACACTTTTTATTCAATAAATTATAGTAAATCATGTAATCAAAAACACTGACATTTTTTTTTTGTCAAACAAGGATGCAATATATTTTTTTTTTCCCAAAAAGGATGCAATATTACTCGTCATACTAGTTCAATAAACGTCCCGCGTGTGGAAAATTTTGAAACAGGGTACAGCGCAAAGTCCAACATCACAGTCTGGACAGTAGTACCGCGTTTCCTTTCTGATTTTCCGTCCGGTGTCGTCGTGCTGCGAACAGCACACCACACACATCCTTGTGGGTGCAGTCTTCTTCTCCGTCGGCGGAATGTGGTCCATAAAATGACGACCGGTCAGTCGTTCGGGGTTCACAACACCAGCAGCACGGCGTCCGGATCTAATTACTGTTGGTGTCTGGTGCCTGAGAAATATGAGCTCAGCAATTTTCCACACAAAGTCCGCATGGATCACAGGCTTGTCACTTTTCTTTTTTAGGAGACTGAAGGCATTCCACAAACACTGCTCCAGGAGGTGCCTGAATATTTTTTTATAATATTTTTTCTGCTGTTTCCACATTGCCAGATAGAAAGTCATGGCCTGGTCAGCTCTGTCCACACCTCCCATGGTGTTGTTATAATCCAGGACCAGTTGCGGTTTCAGAACATCTTTTCCCCCTTTTGTATGTACCATGACAGTGGCGGTGTTATGGATGGTACTCATCAGGCAGACATCTTTTTTGTCACGCCATCTAAGTGCCAACATTTTTCCTTTCTGCCAGGCAACTAATTCTCCAGGCTTCAGTTTTTTGTTGGCAAAGCTGGGGGGCATGTCGGTTTGCTCTGATGGTCCCATACGCATCTGTCTTATGTTGTAGGAGGAACTCAAACAGTTCTGGGGACGTGTAGAAATTGTCTGTGGTGACACAGTACCCCTGATCCAGCAGAGGCTCAAGCAGCGTCAGAACAGAAGCAGTTGCCATCCCATAGCTGCTGAACCTTTGGTTGAACTTGGTTCCTCTCCCGGTATATAGGACCGAGTTCCAAATATATCCAGAGCTGGATTCACACAGCATAAATGATTTTATTCCAAAGCGTGCTCGCTTGGACGCAATATATTGTATCGCTAAGTCTCCCTTTATATGCCATTAGACTTTCGTCTATGCAAATGTCTCTTTCTGGGACATAGGACTCCTGGAAATTTTTTCAAAATTAATTGGTAAATGTCCCAGATCTTTTTGAGCTTCGGAGCCGGATGAGAAGTCTCATCAAAATCGTCATTATTGGTAAAATGCAAATACCTCATAATAAGGGAAAATTTGTACTCCGACATAACGGTGCCAAAAAAAGGAATGGCCAATAATTTGTTTGTGGTCCAATACCACTTCTGCAGGGGTTTCCCCACCACTCCCTGCAGAATAATTAGGCCCAGGAATTTCCAGATATCCGCACTGGTAACAGGTTCCCACATCCTGCTCCTTGAAAACCGCCGATGTGCTGTGGCTTGTTGCTCCTGGTACCGATTGGTCTCCACAACAATTTTTTCGATAACCTCATCGGTCAAAAAAAGTTGCATATACGCCAAGAGGTTATCCTCCTCAACATCGACTTTGATACCAGGCACTCCAGTAAACGGGAACCTTGGGGGCGCTACGTGCTCCGTACCGCAGTCGATCACGCACCAAGTACGCACATCGCTCGGCACAGTCACAGCATCATCACTGAACTCACTTTCAGCGTCGGATGACGAGCTTCCCCATGAATCGCTGCCACTCCACTCTGCATGCAATTCAGGATCGCTGTCACTCTCGCCCAGCAGGTCATATACCGCTTTTGATGTTGCGGCGCGCTTGTTTGAGGCCATGGTCGCTCTGCAATGTCCAGATACAGTGTATAGGAATAATGCAGGAAGTGCAATGGAGAAAGCACTGGGGGGCAATCAAAGGTCAATTTATTTTATTTAGGGAATGTAATCCAATAGGATTACAGTGTATCAGTGTGTTTGTGTGTTATACATTTTGAATTTGCCGCCGGTTCCACCCCCCTGCGGACGTCACGTCGCAGGAGACGGAAGCCGGGGCTCACAGACGATCGGAGGAAGCTCCGCCGCCGCCGCATACCGCCCGCATTCTTCGCTGGATCCCGGAGAAAAGGTAAGTAAAACCTCTACCAGGATCCAGCGATCTTCTTAGCGGTACCCCGAGTGTGGCTCGGGCTTACCGCTTTTGGCTCTAAAATGTAACCCCGAGTCACGCTCGGGAATACCGCTAGGAAGGTTAATACCTAAATGATATTGCTAATGATGTCACCTTTCCCCCATTTTACATATTGACTCCACCTATCCTAACATAAAAATATTTGTCTGCTATACCCACAATTATTCATACACAAATAAAATAAAGATCACTTACACTTTATACATCCTTGTAAATATCATTACCCATCGCTAAACATCATAATCAAAATCCTCATTTAATATCTGACATAAATATCCTGTTACCTTATATGGTCTACATAAAATTTCCACAATTTGGTTGGTTGCAGGCTGGTCAATAAGTTGAGCTGGGGATTTAGTTTGGTTTTGTTTGACATGTGTTGCCCTTCCACGTGCTCCTTACTGCAAAGGCCAGTTATAGGTTGGGGCAGGGGCCATTAGATTAGTAAAAGTAAAATCCGCGCTAAGGTTATCCAAGGAATAAAAGGATATATATAGAGGCCGGCTGCTGCCCACCCCAGACTATAGTCCAAAGACTATATAATGATGTGTGTAAATTAGGGTATTGGTGCTGCCAATACCCTAATACCCTAGAGGAGGGAGGAAGAAAAAGAAGGCGAGAATTTTAGGCCAAGGTATTTTTAATCTTACAGACATTGTTTTTAATAATGAGGAACTTCAGGTTTTAGATCTTGGTCTTAAATTCGCCCCCACCAAAGATACTGACCCCTTTGAAATTTTTATAGATTTACACAACTTTTTAAGGAAGTTTAATATTAAAAAATATGTTAAACTTAAAGGATTCACACCCTCCACGTCAGACCCAATTTTTATGCATTCAGGCCTTAGAAATAATTCTGTTTTTAATCCGCAAGTACCCAGCGGGGAATGTATTGGCACTTTTAAGAAAATGGTTGAAGAGGATTTACGGAGAATCAAAATTCAACCTAAAAAATACAACAAAATCAAGCAAGCTATAAAACAATTAGTGGAAAAGAAGGGAATCATTATCCGCCCCGCGGACAAAGGAGGCGGATTAGTGATTTTGAAAAAAAACGATTACGAGGAGGAGATGAATAATTTACTGAGAGTGGAAGACACCTACGAGAAATTGAAAAATAATCCAACTAAAATATACAGGAAAAAATTGAAGGAATTTATTAATAAAGGCAAGAAGATAGGAATATTGGACAAAAAAGAGGCCCAATATTTATTACCTGTCTCAAGTAAGATCCCAGTGCTTTACTACTTACCAAAGATACATAAAGACCCTATAAAACCCCCAGGAAGGCCTATCGTGAGCGGTGTGGACTCACTGTTCTCCAGACTGGGAGAGTATCCGGATGGGTACCTACAACCTTCAGTAAAAATGGGAAAGTCCTATCTTAAAGATAGCACAGAGCTCATTAAGGCACTCAAAGAATTACACATTCCAGAAAATTGCATTTTGGCTACAATAGATGCTAATTCTCTCTATACGAGCATCAAACAATCGGATGGTCTTAAAGCAGTAGATATTGCCCTGCACGAACGCACTAAATTAAAACAAGCACAAATTAAATATATCTTGGAGGGATTAAAACTTACCATGAGCAGTAATTTTTTTTGGCACAAACACGAATACTACTTGCAAACGAAAGGAGTGGCAATGGGAGCTCGCTATGCACCTAGCGTTGCAAATTTATTTATGGATCTTTTAGAGGAGGAGGCTATTTATACGCAAAACATACCAGAACCAATGTTTTACCTACGATATATTGACGATATTATTATTTTATGTCAGGGGACGGAAGAATCTTTAAAGAATTTCTTTTTAAAAATGAATGGGATCAAATTCACTGGAGATTGGAGTTTTAATCAAATTCATTATTTGGATTTAAATATTTTTAAAGAAAACCAACGGCTTAAAAGTAAAACTTATTTTAAACCTACTGACAGGAATGGGTACATACCCACAACAAGTTGTCACCATCCTATATGGAAAGAAGATATCCCAAAAAGTCAATTTGTCAGGATTAGAAGAAATTGTGACAACTTGGATGATTATATACAGCAAATGGATATTTTAATAACCAGATTTGAAGAAAACGGATACAACAAACAGAAGCTAATTACTACCAGGAATAAAATATTGAATACGGACAGAGATGAGTTTCTAAACAAAACTAGGGTTCCTAATCAGAAACCCAATGTTATAGCATTCATTACTGGTTTCCATAAAGACTTCAGACAAACTGAGAAGATTGTGAAGAAGTACTGGCCCATGCTGAGATCCGACAAGACCCTGTCTAAATTACTACCCAGCCAACCTAAATTCATATATCGGAAAGCTCCTACTTTACGCAACCAACTGGTCCACAACGCAATAGACCCCCCCTAAATCAGTCAAAATGTTCCCTGATCTAAAAGGTTTTATACTATGCAATAGATGCCTACCATGCAAGACAGACAACAAACAACCAAGGAAGACATCACATTTTAAATCAAGATGGAGTGGTGAAGAATTCAGGATCAACAAATTAATAACATGTCAGACCACCCATGTAACATATTTGATAGAGTGCCCCTGCCGGCTTCAATATGTCGGCAGGACCACTAGGCCTTTATTTGCACAGATCAGAGAGCATATTAAGAACATAAGAAAGGGATTCCCAAAACATAGCCTTTCTAGGCATTTTGCCGAGGTACACAATAAAGATCCGAGAGGACTCACATTTATCGGCATAGACTCTATTTCAGGACATTGGAGGGGTGAAAATAAGAAAATTAAAATTTCAAAGAATGAGACCAGTTGGATATACAGGCTCAATACACTTCAGCCCAAGGGACTAAACCTGGACATAGATCTTAATTGTTTTATTTCCAACTTTTAGCCTTACCTTCCTTAAAATACTTAATAAATAAGCAAAATATTGGGGGAGCAAACCCTGAACATGTATATCTAAAGCCGGTGCAGCTATGGACCAAGCAACATGTATATTAAAAAAGAATAGCGCACACATGCAAAAGAAATGACTATCAAATATGGAGGAATCCATAAATAAAAATGGGGATTTAGTCCCACCATATGGCCATATCGTGCTCAAGCCCACCACTGCGTCAAAGTACCCCATTATCAGTGGGTCCTACACTATCCATAAAAAAGGGGTGAATCCAGCCTCTCTAACCCTTGGAGACAACACTCCTTGCTGGGATATATGTGCTAATGCACTACAAAGGACTCCTCCTATATCTACTTGATAGTGGACTTTGATAGAGTACAGGTGTGTGTGGGGGGTGGGATGCTCAACCTCAGAAGTCTGGTCAGACCGAATACATAATAAACAAGCAAAAAATTGGGGGAGCAAACCCTGAACATGTATATCTAAAGCCGGTGCAGCTATGGACCAAGCAACATGTATATTAAAAAAGAATAGCGCACACATGCAAAAGAAATGACTATCAAATATGGAGAAATCCATAAATAAAAATGGGGATTTAGTCCCACTATATGGCCATATCGTGCTCAAGCCCACCACTGCGTCAAAGTACCCCATTATCAGTGGGTCCTACACTATTCATAAAAAAGGGGTGAATCCAGCCTCTCTAACCCTTGGAGACAACACTCCTTGCTGGGATAGATGTGCTAATGCACTACAAAGGACTCCTCCTATATCTACTTGATAGTGGACTCTGATAGAGTACAGGTGTGTGTGGGGGGTGGGATGCTCAACCTCAGAAGTCTGGTCAGACCGAATACATAATAAACAAGCAAAAAATTGGGGGAGCAAACCCTGAACATGTATATCTAAAGCCGGTGCAGCTATGGACCAAGCGACATGTATATTAAAAAAGAATAGCGCACACATGCAAAAGAAATGGCTATCAAATATGGAGAAATCCATAAATAAAAATAGGGATTTAGTCCCACCATATGGCCATATCGTGCTCAAGCCCACCACTGCATCAAAGTACCCCATTATCAGTGGGTCCTACACTATCCATAAAAAAGGGGTGAATCCAGCCTCTCTAACCCTTGGAGACAACACTCCTTGCTGGGATAGATGTGCTAATGCACTACAAAGGACTCCTCCTATATCTACTTGATAGTGGACTCTGATAGAGTACAGGTGTGTGTGGGGGGTGGGATGCTCAACCCCAGAAGTCTGGTCAGACCGAATACATAATAAACAAGCAAAAAATTGGGGGAGCAAACCCTGAACATGTATATCTAAAGCCGGTGCAGCTATGGACCAAGCAACATGTATATTAAAAAAGAATAGCGCACACATGCAAAAGAAATGACTATCAAATATGGAGAAATCCATAAATAAAAATGGGGATTTAGTCCCACCATATGGCCATATCGTGCTCAAGCCCACCACTGCGTCAAAGTACCCCATTATCAGTGGGTCCTACACTATAAATAAAAAAGGGGTGAATCCAGCCTCTCTAGCCCTTGGAGACAACACTCCTTGCTGGGATAGATGTGCTAATGCACTACAAAGGACTCCTCCTATATCTACTTGATAGTGGACTCTGATAGAGTACAGGTGTGTGTGGGGGGTGGGATGCTCAACCCCAGAAGTCTGGTCAGACCGAATACATAATAAACAAGCAAAAAATTGGGGGAGCAAACCCTGAACATGTATATCTAAAGCAGGTGCAGCTATGGACCAAGCAACATGTATATTAAAAAAGAATAGCGCACACATGCAAAAGAAATGACTATCAAATATGGAGAAATCCATAAATAAAAATGGGGATTTAGTCCCACCATATGGCCATATCGTGCTCAAGCCCACCACTGCGTCAAAGTACCCCATTATCAGTGGGTCCTACACTATCCATAAAAAAGGGGTGAATCCAGCCTCTCTAACCCTTGGAGACAACACTCCTTGCTGGGATAGATGTGCTAATGCACTACAAAGGACTCCTCCTATATCTACTTGATAGTGGACTCTGATAGAGTACAGGTGTGTGTGGGGGGTGGGATGCTCAACCTCAGAAGTCTGGTCAGACCGAATACATAATAAACAAGCAAAAAATTGGGGGAGCAAACCCTGAACATGTATATCTATATCTATATCTATATCTGCCCCCCCCCCCCACAGTTAGAATCACTCCCCTAGGCTCACACGTAAACCCTTGATCACCCATAGTGTTAGCCCCTTCCCTGCCAGTGCCATTATTTCAGTAACAGTGAATATTTTTAGCACTGATTACTGTAGTAATGTCACTGGTCCCCACAAAAGTATCAAAAATGTCAGTCAGGGGTCCGATCTGTCCACGGCAATGTCGCAGTCCCGCAAAAAATCGCAGATGGCTGCCATTACTAGTAAAAAAAACCCAAAACAATAAAAATGACATAAATCTTAGTAGTTAGTAAACGCAATAACTTTTGCGCAAAGCAATCAAAATACACTTATTGCAATTTTTTTTACCAAAAATATGTAGCAAAAAAACAAATTGGCCTAAAATGTTAAAAAATGTTTACATATTTTTTTGGGGAATGTCATATAGCAGAATGTGAAAAATATTGTTTTTTTTTTTTTTAGAATTGTCACTCTTTTTTTGTTTATAACGCAAAAAATAAAAATCGCACAGGTGATTAAATACCACCAAAAGAAAGCTCTATTTGTGTGAAAAAAGGACATCAATTTTATTAAGGTACAGCGTCGCACGACCACACAATTGTCCGGTAAAGAAATACAGTGCCGAATCACAAAATATGGCCTAGTCATTAAGGGAGAAAATTTTCCGGTCCAGCAGTGGTAAAGGACAATAGATGACCTTAATATGGACCAATAGACTAGCAGGTGGCGTGTCTCTGCACTCCAACGAAGGCCGCTGGGTATGTTGTGGGTGGGGTTCAAGGGTGTTCCAGTAATTGCCCATGCCATCTCAGTGGGCCTCTCCCTTCCCCACCAAGTCCAATAACTGGAAATATAACACAGATCAGATCGACTAACATATAGGAATGAAAAGGCTGCTGCTGCTGTCCTTTGATATATCTGTGCTAGATCAACCTCCTCTAATCTATTGGTCTGATTGTTTTCGTAATGTATAGTGGTGGTGCATACCACACAGAAATATTTGGCTGCATTTGTCATCACATCAACTTTTAAAGGAGTTTTGCATTTGGGACTTTTTTTTTTTTTGTGATTGCACTTTGCACACCATTAATTTTCATTGCACGTTGCACTTCATTTTATTTTTTTTTAACATGATGGTCTGGAGTTACAATAACTGTGCAAGCCTAAAAAAACATACCCTACATATTGACTTTTACAAAAATTTGGGGTAAGGCCAAACAACTACAGAAAATAACGGGGTTTGCAACTTACAGTCCCATTTGGCGTAACTTCACATTCCTAGAACAAGCTAAACTCCAACATGCTGCCAAATGGCAAACATATTGCATATCTCATCTCCGCCACATTTTTGAGGATGGCAGACTGATCCCTTTTGATACTCTGCAAGCTAGCTACAAACTACCAAGCAATATGTTTTTCTATTATTATCAGTTGTAGCATGCAGTTAATGCGCAGGGGTCATCTATGATGTGGTGTCTGTCCCCCTCTCCTATTTTTAACTATGTGCAATCTGTCACATTCACCAAGGGTTTTATCTCTGAATGCTATACCATAATGTTAATTAATTGCCGAGAGGGCTACCCATGCTGCAAGGTTGGTGCAATTTGGGAAAAGGAAGTAGGGGTATTTGAGGAGCAATGGGAAACAGCATTAGAATCTGTGCAGCTTAGCTCCCTAAATGTGTCTCCCCGGCTGTCCCAACTCTATATTTTTTTATGAATTCGCCATACCCCAGCTAAACTCTATGCCATGGGGGTAAGACAACACCTAATCTGTAATAAATGTAAGATTCAATTTGTATGCTTTGGCGCTGTCCCAAACTGCATCGATATTGGGAGTTGGTGGTAGACACTCTTAACACAATTTTCAAAACCACTGTAAAGTTGGACCCAAAACAATATTAATAAGTATACTGGGAATACTGGATGATGGTAACTTGTCATCGTTGGATTGAGGCATTATTCAAAACGCTATTTTAGGCCCATAAATCACTCCTTTAGTCCTGGAAATCAAAGACCCCCCTGTTTGGTGTCTAGGTGTCACGGAACCATGAACCAGACGTACAACAACAGATAAGTGAAAATAAGACAGCTTTATTGAAAAACAAGCTATAAAGCAAAAGTCCAAACGGATGGCGAAACCGATGCAGAGTCTTTGCGAAGACAGGGGTCAGGAACCAGCAGGGTAGTCAGACGAAGCCAGGATCAGGAACCAACAGGGTAGTCAGACGAAGCCAGGATCAGGAACCAACAGGGTAGACAGACGAAGCCAGGAACAGGAACCAGAAGTAGTAGCAGTCTTAGTAGCATGTGAACACAGGAGGACCAAGCAGGGAACTGAAGCCACAGACCTCCTATATATATGAGCTAGGCATCCAGCTCCTCCCAGTGGGAAGGAGGAGCCGCAGGGTGGGAGGCTACAAGAAACCCAGAAACCAAGATGGCCGCCAGCACATGTCAAACGAAGGAGAACAGCAAGAAGGTAAGACCATGACAGTACCTCCCCCTCAAGGGCCCCTCCTCCGCGGAGTAAAGAACGGTTTCTGAGGGAAGCGTGCGTGGAAGGCTCGGAGCAAGGCAGGAGCATGGACATCTGCGGAGGGAACCCAGGAACGCTCCTCTGGACCATAACCACGCCAATGAACCAAAAACTGCACCCGACCGCGGACCAGGCGTGAGTCCAGGATATTGCTCACCTCATACTCCTCACGATTGCCCACTCGGACCGGACGAGGCCGAGGAACCGAGGAAGTGAAACGATTACACACCAGAGGCTTCAACAGGGAGACATGAAACACGTTGGAGATCCGCATGCCAGGAGGAAGCGCAAGGGCATAGGCTACCGGGTTTACCCTGCGAAGCACTCGGAAGGGACCAACAAAGCGAGGCGCCAGCTTGGGAGTGGGCACTCGAAGGTTGAGGTTGCGGGTGGACAACCATACACGGTCTCCGGCCTGGTAGGAAGGAGCAGGCGCTCGTCTGCGATCAGCCTGGAGTCTCTGGCGCTGCGCAGAGACCTCAAGGGACTTCTGGATCTGTACCCAAGAAGCACGTAGGACGGAAAGGTGATCCTCCACAGCCGGAATATCCTGGGGAGAGAATACCTCCGGTAACACGGCAGGTTGGAACCCATAGTTGGCCATGAAGGGAGACGTCCCAGAGGAAGAGTTCACCGCCGTGTTCCTGGCAAACTCAGCCCAAGGCAGGAGGTCAACCCAATTGTCTTGGTGATCGGAGACATAGCAACGAAGGAATTGCTCCAAGGCCTGATTGGATCGTTCTGCGGCCCCATTGGACTGAGGGTGGTAGGCCGAGGAGAAGGAGAGATGAATCCCCAACTGGGAGCAAAAGGCGCGCCAGAACCTGGACACAAACTGACTCCCCCGATCCGACACAATCTCCTTGGGCAAACCGTGCAACCGGAAGACCTCCCTGGCAAAAATCGTGGCCAACTCCTGTGCAGAGGGTAACTTCTTGAGAGGAACACAGTGACACATTTTGGAAAACCGATCCACAATCATGAGAATGACCGTATGGCCTCAGGATGCAGGGAGGTCCACAATGAAATCCATCCCCAGGTGTGACCATGGGCGCTCCCCGGTGGCTAAGGGTTGCAGAAGGCCCAACGGAAGGTGCCGAGGGGACTTACTCTGGGCACAAACGGAGCATGCCGCTACATATGCGGCGATGTCGGAACGTAGGGAAGGCCACCAGAACAGACGTGAAACAGCCCAGGACAGCTGATTCTTTCCAGGATGCCCCGCGGTCTTGGAGTTATGGTAGGTTCGCAACAACCGAGTGCGCAACTCCTCAGGCACAAAACATCTGCCGTTGGGTCTCCCAGAGGGAGCACCAGATTGAGCCGCCAAAATCTGCTCACCCAGGGGAGAGGTCAGGCTGGTGCGAATGGCAGCCAGGATCTGATTCGGAGGTATGACCGAAGTCGGAATCGACTCCTCCCTGGACAGGTCGGAGTACTGCCGTGATAAGGCATCAGCCCTGATGTTCTTGGAACCGGGTAGGTAGGAGACCACGTAATTAAAACGTGACAAGAACAGAGCCCATCTGGCCTGACGTGGTGTCAATCTCTTGGCCTCAGAGAGGTAGGTCAGATTCTTGTGGTCCGTCAGGATGAGGACCGGAACCACCGAACCCTCGAGCAAGTGCCTCCATTCTTTAAGAGCCTGCACGATGGCCAATAACTCCCTGTCACCAATCTGGTAGTTGCACTCCGCGGAAGACAGTTTCCGGGAGTAAAACCCACAAGGAAGCAGAGGACCCTCTGGTGTTCTACGCTGAGACAGAAGGGCGCCTACTCCCGTCTCAGACGCGTCCACCTCGAGGACAAAGGGCAACCCAGGGTTGGGATGCGACAGAATCGGAGCCGACACAAAGGCGGACTTTAGAGCCTCAAAAGCTTGGATGGCCTCGGGCGGCCAGACCTGGGAATTACTGCCCTTCCTGGTCAGATCCGTGAGAGGCTTGGCTAGCATGGAAAAGTCCCTGATGAACTTCCGATAATAATTGGCGAAGCCCAAAAAGCGCTGCAGGGAGCGAAGACCACTGGGCTGGGGCCACTGTAAGACAGCCGAAACCTTCTCAGGATCCATGGAGAACCCCTCAGCGGAAATGATGTAACCTAAGAAGGTTACCTGGGATCGGTGAAATTCGCATTTCTCAAGCTTACCGAACAGCTTGTTCTCTCGTAACCGTTGCAACACTCGTTTGACATCCAGAATGTGGGTCTCCATGGACTCAGAATATACCAAGATGTCATCCAGGTAGACCACCACACACTGCTGCAACAGGTCACGGAAAACATCGTTGATGAATTCCTGAAAGACTGCGGGCGCATTGCACAGCCCAAAGGGCATAACCAAGGATTCATAATGACCGGTCCTGGTGTTAAACGCGGTCTTCCACTCATCGCCCGCCTTGATCCTTACGAGGTTATATGCCGCCCTCAGGTCGAGTTTGGTAAAGACCGTGGCCCCTTTAAGGCGATCGAACAGCTCGGAAATCAAGGGTATCGGGTAAGCGTTCTTGATCGTGATGCGATTGAGACCCCTGTAATCGATGCAAGGCCTCAACTCACCGCCCTTCTTTTTCACAAAGAAAAATCCAGCCCCTGCCGGGGACGAGGATTTGCGAATGTGTCCACGTGAAAGCGCCTCCCTCACGTACTCCTCCATGGCCTCATTCTCCGCTACCGACAGTGGATAGACTTTGCCACGAGGAGGAACGGCACCAGATTGTAACTCGATGGCACAATCGTATGGGCGGTGCGGAGGTAGGGCAACCGCGCGCACCTTATCGAATACATCCCGGTACTCCTCGTATTCAGGGGGCAACAGAGAGTCCGAGGAAGTACACAGCAACTTGACAGGCCCATGGATGCAACTAGTCCCACACTGCGGTGACCACGAGAGGATCTCGGCCGATCTCCAATCAAAAATCGGATTATGCTTCTGGAGCCAGGGGTACCCCAAGACCACCGAGTAGTGTGGAGACGAAATAACCTGGAAGCAGACCGACTCTCTGTGGACGGCACCAATGGCTAACCCCACTGGAAGGGTCTCATGAGTCACGTGTGGCGGCAGAAGGGGTCTGCCGTCTATCGCCTCAAGAGCCAGAGGAGAACCTCGAGCCTGCAGAGGAATGGAATTGGCGGCAGCGAACACACTATCAATGAACAAACCACCAGCACCAGAGTCCACCAACGCCTGGGTCGTCACCGAGCCCCCGACCCAGGAAAGGACAACAGTGATCAGTGGTTTGTCAACACGGGAAACCGGGGACGAGGAGACTCCACCCAAGATCTGCCCCCGACAGGATCTCAGGTGCGAGCGTTTCCCTGGACGGTTCGGACATGCCAACCGAAAATGCCCACCGAGACCACAGTACATGCATCGGCCCTCTCCCCCTCGGACAGGCGAGCAAACCCCAGCTGCATGGGTTCACCCCCAGACAAGTCATCCCCAGGAGGCGTGGGAGGAGAGGGAGGCACGGGTGGGACAACAAAGGTAGGCGCCAATCTGTTAGGAGGCCTCCGCAGACTCTCCTTAAAGGAAGGTCTCTCCCTGAGTCTGGTGTCAATCAAAATCAGGAAAGAAATAAGAGACTCGAGCTCCACTGGTAGGTCCTTAGCTGCAACCTCATCCTTCAAGGCATCCGAGAGACCATGAGAGAAAGCAGCGACCAGAGCCTCATTATTCCAGCCCACCTCTGCTGCCAGGGTACGAAACTCAATGGCGTATTCAGCTACGGATCGTGAACCCTGTCTGATGGACATAAGGAGCTTCGCAGCAGAGGCAGCACGAGCCGGCACATCGAATACCTTCCGAAGAGAAGCAACAAAACCGGAAAACTCGGCAACCACCGGATTGTTGTTCTCCCATAAAGGGCTGGCCCAGGCCAAGGCCTTGTCCGAGAGCAGCGAGATTAAGAAGCCCACCTTTGATCTCTCAGTAGGAAAGGCATGTGGCAGCAACTCGAAATAAATGCCCATCTGGTTAAGGAAACAGGTGATCCTGCTGATCAAGTCTGGCAACCAGCGTGGGTAGTGAGGATGGCCCTGTACCGTCAGAATTCGTGGCCTGTGGTACCGTGCGTTCAAGCAGGGTTTGCAACGCCACGGCGAACCGACCCAACAGGTGATCCTGCTGATCAAGTCTGGCAACCAGCGTGGGTAGCGAGGATGGCCCTGTACCGTCAGAATTCATGGCTTGGTCCTAATGTCACGGAACCATGAACCAGACGTACAACAACAGATAAGTGAAAATAAGACAGCTTTATTGAAAAACAAGCTATAAAGCAAAAGTCCAAACGGATGGCGAAACCGATGCAGAGTCTTTGCGAAGCCAGGGGTCAGGAACCAGCAGGGTAGTCAGACGAAGCCAGGATCAGGAACCAACAGGGTAGTCAGACGAAGCCAGGATCAGGAACCAACAGGGTAGACAGACGAAGCCAGGAACAGGAACCAGAAGTAGTAGCAGTCTTAGTAGCATGTGAACACAGGAGGACCAAGCAGGGAACTGAAGCCACAGACCTCCTATATATATGAGCTAGGCATCCAGCTCCTCCCAGTGGGAAGGAGGAGCCGCAGGGTGGGAGGCTACAAGAAACCCAGAAACCAAGATGGCCGCCAGCACATGTCAAACGAAGGAGAACAGCAAGAAGGTAAGACCATGACACTAGGGACAGGCAAGTTTGCTTGAAACAGCAACAGACCGAAATGGACTTTAAAGTGGAGCTCCAAGCTCGTTCAGAAAAAATTAAAACTCAGCCGCTACATTCTGTAGCTGTTGACTTTTAAATTAGGTCACTTACCTGTCCACGAATGCAGCGGTGTCCTCACTCAAGCCGATTTTTCAATCGGCTCTTGGGTGCTGCCACCACATTGACCTGAGGAAACTGGAAGTGAATCCATATGGCTTCACAGCCGGTTCCCTACTGTGCATGCGTGAAGGGCCCTGCGCTTTGAATGGCCCGACAGCAGGGGAAGGAGGAGGGGGGCCGAACCTTTATCTGAGGTCACCACAGCAAACTCACCCAGAAGTGAGAGCAGGTACCTGTCAAAACCAGGTACTCGTTCCCCCCAAAAGGTGCCAAAAGTGGTAGCGGAAGAGGGGAGGAGGTAGACAAGCGGAGCTTCTCCTTTTGAGTGGAGCTTCACTTTAAGGGAATCTGTTCAATTTTTTTTCTTAATTTCACAAATTTGCTAACACATTTACTCATCTCTATTTAGTACAATAAAAAGATCCTAGCAATCTTTACATTGCTGTCTATCCAGCTCTACACAGACACTGTCAAAATGGGAGGACAGATCTGTTGAATCAGAACAGATTAAATTAACTCTATCATGATGAAAATCTCCTAATTAATCCTGAAAGCAGCTATTCTTTGACTTACATATGTGAGTTGCATACCAGTTCAGGGGAAGTCCTAGTTCTAGTCATTATATTTTAACTAGTTTTCAGCACTAGAGTCAGGAAATGGCTGATTCCAAGAGAGCTTATTCCCCTAAGTGTTTTCCTTCATGGTAATGTCCTTTAAAAAGGCAAGTCCTTTTGAAACACAACATTTGTATTCCAGTGGATTTTATCATACCCTAGCTTTGTAAAATGTCTGGAGAATTTAACAGGGAAATATATTTTAATCTGAATACACTGAACTTTAAAAAGAAACTCCACTTTAGTTTATCAGTGACATAAAGGAAAAGACAGTCATCTGTACATATTACTTGCACTACAAAATGCGAGATGCTTAAAATATACGATTGACTTTTCCATTCATTGTCAAACACGGCTCATGGTAAAATGAACATATTGTAGTTTTGTGTACGTTTTTTTTTGTTCTTTGCAAGTTTGAAAGGTCTTTATATTTTAATCTCTTTTTTTAACATTTCTATACATTCGTTGTTTCGCAAATAAAAAAAAAGTATGCAGTTCGCTTTGCAAGGAAATTTTCTTTTTGCATGGGTAGTAAATGTGGTGAATATTCACTTCTCAAATAATACCCAATCATGTGCAAGGGAAAAAAAAAATATATATATATATATATATTTTTTTTTTTTTTCGCTTGCACATAATTGGATGATGGAAGTCAGCAGAGATACACCTTATTCACTAACCAAAAAGAAAGTTCCCTTGCAAATTAAACAGCCTATTTGCCTTTTGAAAATCAATCCCAATGGGTTAGCTAAAATGACAGCACAGCAAATGACGCTTGTCACAAAAACCTAAAAAAAGGGCAAGGGAAAAAGGCAGCTATCTTAATGTCTAGGTATAACATCAATGAAACCACATAAATATATTTAGGCAGCGCTATATCCCAAAATCTAGTGAATGCATATGAAACAATATTAAACTCAGTGATGATTATTGAGCCAAAGCATAAGTTGTAAATAATACCATAGTAAGCAAACAAGGATATTCGTCCATGTGAAAAAAACGCTTTCAGTTCATCAAATATATAAATAGTGTTCCAAAAACCAAAAAGAAGATGTCTAAGTAGTCTGAGTTAAAAGCAGAGTGTATCTCCCAGAAGAAAGGGACCACTGTAAACCTCCACTAAGTGTGCAAATCAGAGCTCCAGAGCAAGAATCTATGACCCTCTGATAAGGAACAGTCATAGTGGGCATAACATTTTCTGTAAGGCTCATTTGGGCAGCTGTCAGATTCCCTAAAGATATTTCACCAGATATCCCCCTCGTATAGATGGCATTATATGCAGGAGAAAAAAGACCCGCACATAGTGTAATATCATTAATACACATTTAATATACAGTAGATAAAGTAATGTACTTACATAGATCACCAAGGTAAAAGCATTGAATAACAAAAAATCAGGTGACATCGGAACAAGGAAGTAGATCGTGCGTGCTGATGCCACTCATAGGCCATGCCCCTACATGTTTTTGTCATAAGCTGATGTCATCATGGGACCCCGCACACACAGGTTCGCCAGCGTGCATGTGCGCATGCACAAGTGCCCATTGACACCAGGCGAGCTATTTAAACTGCACTAGTGCCTTGTGTCAGTGCCATTTGGTCTTTTACGTTCCTGAAGCATCAGTGCATCTGTTCCAGTACTGCTCAACTGTTGCCAACCTGATTTGCCCCTGACTTTGCCTGAACTCTACTTGCACCAAGCCTTGGCTCATCCCTGAACTATGCTTCTGCCTTATCCTTCTGTTCATCTGCCTTGGTATTACTGAACCCAGTCTGACTTCTGACTACTCTTCTGCCTGTGCCTGATCTGCCTGCTGGTTGCTGACTTGGACTGTCTGACCTTGCCTTGGACCTTCTCTCTAGACCTGATCCAGCCGTAGCTGTGCCTGTCATTAGTTCTTGCTCTACTGCCAGTGTGCTACCAGCCTGCTGCTCCTGGGCATCCAGATGCACGCTAGCACTCTCCAGCAGAAGTCTTATCAGGCACTTGTGCCACTCTGTGCTCCAGTATTCCCTGTTACACTACCACTCCAGTGTTCCCTGTTACACTACCAGGGCTCCTGAGTCAGAGCTTTAATAAAGGCCTTCCTCTACACTTCAGGCACCATCACCAGGCAGGTACGTTAAATAATCAGAGGGTCATAGACTATTGCCAAGCTGCTCTAGAGCTCTGTTTTGCAAACATAGTGGATGTTTACAGTGGTCTCTTTTTTCTGGGAGTCACAGTCTGCTTTTATCTCTACTTGGACATCTTCTTTCTGTTTTTTTTTTAACACTTTATATATTTGATGAACTGAAAGCACTTTTTTCAATATCTTTGTTTGCTTATTATGTGATTATTTACAACTTATGCTTTGGATCAATAATTATCACTAAGTTTTATATTGTTTTCTGTGCTTTAACTAGATTTTGGGATATACCGCTGCCTATATATATTGTCGTAGTTGCAGCCTTCTTTGTCTAATTAAAAACCTTATACTAATAAGTGGTGATGACACTTGGATTTCATATTGCTTATTACACTTGAATTGCTTATTAATAATACCAGTATTATTATTTACATCCTTTAAATTATTGAGCAAAACAAATTTACAAATTTAAAATTTCCCTTTTGGACATCGGCTGGATATTAGGGAACTACGGTAGCTGACTAACAGCCATTAGCCAGCATTTGTTGTCCGGCATGAATGATATGTCAGGGGTTAGGGAAACCTCCCAAATGGAAGGCCAATTAATGTGTGAAAGTATATATATAATTGTTTAGAATATGCATAATCTGATCAGTATATTCAGGAATCAACCGCATATATTTTTCATCAATAGTACTAGTGTATTCACTTTAATTGGGTGTCACCACACCAGTATTTTAATTTAAATCTAAAATGAGAATGTTCCATTGATAGGAAGAGAAGCGGAGGCAAAATTGGGCCAAAAGAACTCATTGCACCCAATGACCATAGCTATGTTTCTTTAATGTACCCCATTTCTTGCACAAGATTATATTATTATTTTTTGGCATCTAAATATTTTACAATGTTAAACAGTCCTAGGCCATTACGTTTTCATTTTACATAAAGTGATGCTACAGCAGTTTGATGTGGAAAATTGGTTTGTTTTTTTTGCTTTTATTCATCAATAGTCAATTACTAAAGTAGAAATAGGCTGATTCAATCTTGAAGTTTGATTACAAAACCAACATTCAGGTACAAGAAACACCACATGAGAACAAAAAGAAAAAATTCTAAAAAGCAGCAGGGATATGAGTCAATAATAAAAAAGAGATTATATTTTGGCTCAGTGGTTTCATTCTGTTTTTTACTCTGATAGAAATATAATGTTTTCATTAGTTAGTTTTTGCAAGCCGCATGTTTCACTGTACTTATATTAAGCTCTCAATATCTCTCTCTTTTATGGGCTTTTTTAGTGGTCTCTGCAGGCACAAACAGGTGAAGACAAGGATAAATATTATACAGAAAAGGGATTTCTTTCTTCAGACGTAACTAACAAAACCATTTTTGCCATGTAATGCTCCGATGAGGAAGAGAACAGATTTTAGAGTTATATTTCACTAGCAAACTGAGACTTTTAAATGCTAAAACAAGATCTGTTTTTGACATTTGTTTGCCAAGATTTAGAAAGATTCTAAAACATCTAAGTAAGTTTTGTTTGAGGATGTTAAAGAAGAAATGCAGAAAAAACCTTACGAAAATTAAAAAAAAAATGGTTTGAAAAAAAAAAAATACCTTTCCTGTGTTTGCTTTTTTGTCCTCCACTATACTACTTGGAAAAATTAATATATATATATTTTTTTAATTTGACCCTGTAACAAGGCAATGCATGTTTATTTACAAGTGAACTCCTACTCTCATACCACTTTCCGCAAACTGGTATGTAATTAGGAACAGCTGAAAGGAACATTTATTGTAAGTACAGCTGCATTTCAGAATCAAACACAAATATGAATCAAGTGGACATAATATAGTATTAGAAATGTTCACCAGTGATATTTATCCTGTCTGTAGTTCTTCCTTAGTACAGATTCAGTCTCATAGTGAATTCTCCTTATAGGAATCATTATGATTTTTAAAGACTATTTAAAACAAATCCCAAAGCTCAAGATAAAATGTATGCAGTGGACTGTATTTTTAAATCACTTTGGAAAAAGTAATGACACATTCAAAATGGATACTGTAGATAGGGACGAGGGCCATGTTGATGGGGTAAAAGGCCCCTTTTCCCCAAAACCCTGGGTGGTGGTAGTGGGGGTCTGCAGGCAGTGTTCTTATTAGAATCTGGAAGCCCCCTTTAACAGGTTTGCCCACAGATTCTGCCTCCCCTATGTGAATAAGTAGGGGTACGTTGTACCCCTACTCATTAACCAAACAAATTGTAAAAAATAAATAAATAAATACTGGGGCAGTTTTTTAAGTTTAAAAAAAAAAAATGGCCTTTGATGAACATCCATCGTCAATCATGCCTGGAGAAAAAAAAGGCTCCGCACTTGACAAAGCTTAACTGCAGAGTGTGACAGTTCTTAAATAGGTAAGGGGCAGGGTCACCTGCCAATGTCACCTGATGACACTGCCCCTTGTGACGTCGCCAACTGGTGAATTCAGAGTTTTTTCTTTCGAATCCAGCAGTGCGGGGGGCATCATGATTGATAATGGATCTACATTGCGACACATTATTTATTTAAAACTACCTCCTGTCTTTATTTCTTTTTTACACTTTTTTGGTAAATGAGTAGGGGTACAATGTAACCCATACTCATTAACATAAGGAGGGCCGGGATCTGGGGCCACCTTGTTAAAGGGTGCTTCCAGATTCTGATAAGCCCCTTACCAGAAGACCCCCACAAGCACAGCACAGGGTAGTCGGGAAGAGGCCCTTGCTCCCATCAACATGGGGACAAGGTGCATTGGGGATGTGGCCTGGTATGGTTCAGGAGGGGGGTACTCACTCGTCCCCCCCTTTACTGGCTTGCCAGGCTGCATGCTCAGAAAAGGGTCTGGTATGGATTTTAGAGGGACCCCTCCCTTATTTTTTTATATTACTATTGCTGGCAATGTTTTTTGTTTTTTAAGGAATTTTTCATTTTTATCGTTTCCCTTTAAGCATTATTAAATCACTGATACTTTAAAAATTATATTTAAAAAAAAGAATTTGCATTATTATTAATGCAAAAAAAAAATGTTTTTAAAGGAGCAGTGATTTTAATGATGCTTAAAGTGAAGCATCTTTTTTAAAAGTTTTCTTTTGCATTGATTTATGTCCCCCAGGGCAGTACCCAGGGCCAATACCTTCCATATAAGCCTTCAAAAATGGGCACTTTTTCATGTTCAGGTTCCGTAGACTTTAACAGAGTTTGTGGCTCGGGTCTAAACATTTTCTCTGTTCTGGAGTTCTGGTGTGAACTGAATTTCACTAATGCCAACACATGCACTTTCAGCCTGCATCCATAGAGTAAATCTGAAGAGGAAACGGGACGATTTATCATAAGGGATATGCTCCTGCATGTAGAAGGATTTATGCGGACTTCAAGAACAGAAAAATGAATGTAATAGTTGATTTTAAAAATGGTTGCATTAAACAGGCCACACATCAAGGCAAATTTTGCTGTTGTGTCAGTCTCAGCCAGATGGGGGTCCAGGCTGTGACTGCCACTTGTCCACACACAGCAGGTCTTGTTTTGATGTTCGCCTCCCGGGACATCTAGCATCTCATCTATCATTGTTTGGAGCGTGGGTGGGCTCCTTTCCCAGCCAGCACTCACACACCTTGGGTCCGCATAGGCATTAAACACTAGACAAAAATTCTACCTAAATGTTAATTATTTACAATTTTGTGATTTCTTCTTTAGTGAAAAAGTTCCAAAGTTTCTCAGTGGCTACTCTATAGCTGGTAAAATTTTGATAGATCTTTTGTCAAACCTTCCAAAACCTCACTTTAGTACATTCTGCTTCCGGTCACCTTTCTACCATTCTGGTTAAAATCTCCTTAGTTTAGCGAATGAACTCTTAGGTTGCATTCACACCTAAGTGTTCCAGGAATGTAGGCAGAAATGCAAATTTTCGTCCACATTTCCAGGAAACATGTGAATAGCCAAGCAAAATGTGCATTTGCAATTTGATCCAATTTTCAGTGCAATTTTGTAGTGCATTTTTACATGTTTTTGAGAATTTTTCATGCTGGAGACAATGAGGTGGATTAACTAAAACCGGAGAGTTCAAAATCTGGTGCAGCTCTGCATGGTAGCCATTAAGCTTCTAACTTCAGCTTGTTCAAATTATCTTGGACAAAAAAAAGAACTGGAAGCTGATTGATTTAGAGCTGCACCAGATTTTGCACTCTCTAGTTTTGGTAAATTACCCCTGTATTTTATACGCAAAGATATGCAAAAATACACTAAAAATGCTCGTACTTGTACTTTAAACACATTTTTGCTAATTTCAGTTGAAGTCTATTGGGCCAAAACCTCAACAAAATAACACATATACCTTTTCCAAAAATGTGCTTAGCTGGACTGCCCTACATTGATTTTAAAAGGCACCATTATTGGTATCCCAGTCCTCTGCTGTGCTGCACATTTGACACACGACAAAATGGGTGAAAAACACACAAAAACACACAACGCAAAACATAATTGTCTCAGTGCCAGAAAACAGGATGCATGAACTACTTTGGTGTGTTTGTTACATGTTGGGCAGCACATTCAATTGTCACACTGCTCTATGCTATTGTGTGACAAATGGAAAAAAAATGCGGCAAACAAATCACGTTGCATCACTTAAGTGTGAATGCAGCCTTAGGCTAAATGTTCTAATTTCTCACAGGAAAGGGGAGCTCCTGTAAGGTGCTGGGATTTTTAAGGTGCCATTAACCAATATTCTGAACCAATTAAAATGTATAAATTGTATTCCATTTAGTTAAAACAGAACATAAACATTACACAAAAAGAAAACATACGAAAAAAAGACCAAAACCACATAAAAATACTGATGTTTAAAAACGTTGTTGGATCAGTTCTTTTTCATTTTGGATGTTCGCAAACCTAATCAGTAGCTTGTAAATTTTTTGGGGGTGATAATCCCAACATGTTTCGTCAAGGGGTTTGGCTTCTTCAGGGGATATCTATTATCACATCTAAACCAATAAATGTAAATATATTATATACATCGTTTTTAAAAGAGGACATATATATCAATGATCTTCATTTTACTGTACATATACACTCATTCTATATGATTCATTTAGAACCTCTATCATACATCACTAAACAACATCAAATACAACAAATACAAAAACTCATTACATTTAGGGATCAGTGAGGGGCATCTTTCCACAATGTACCATTGAGAATATAATTATCCAAAGGATGCATGTCCCTTCACTTTGTTGATATTTTCTCTAACTTCCTGTAGTGTCTCTGGGATGGAAGTAAGGTGAAAGCTCCCTAATAGGACACAGACAGCAAAAAATAAACTGACAGTGGTTTTGACCCTTCTCTACTTTAACCCTTCTGTAGTCTACATTCAGGCTTCGTTTTTTTTTTTCTTGTTAGATGGTTAATTTTCAGTTTTGTTGGATTGATTGTAAAAAGTGTATTGGAGACTGAATGTACTGTACTCACATCACACTTAAAATTGCCATGTTGTTTTTGATGTTAATATAGGTTCACTACAAAAATCTTTAAAACTTAAGAACCACAGCGCAAACCTAAAATCAATACTCAAACTTCACAAATAAATACAAAAATCACTAAAAATATCTGAACAACCTAAAGTGGTAAAGTGTGTGACCAAATATAATAACTCCACCTAACATAGATGTGTGGTGCAAAAACATATACATTCAATGTGCAAATAATACAACGTATATATAACAACCAAGTAACCAGTGAAATTCCTCAAATAGAAAAAAACGTGCTTTCATGCTAAAAAATTCATATAGTGACAAGCATGTGACCAGTGAAGACTCATAGTTACATAGTTACACATTTATATATTTATTGGTCAGGTTGAAAAAATACACAAGTCCATCTGGCTCAACAAATAAAAAACAAAAAAATAAATTAAAAAAAAATAGTAATGAAAACCCAACCATACAATCCCATATACACAATCCTATACCCTCAGTTGATCCAGCGGAAGGCAAAAAAACCCCAGCAAAGCATGATCCAATTTGCTACAGCAGGGGAAAAAATTCCTTCCTGATCCCCCGAGAGGCAATCCAAAATTCCCTGGATCAACTTTACCTATAAATTTTAGTACCCATTATATTATGTACACATAGAAAAGAATGCAGGCTTTTTTAAAGCAATCTAGTGAGCTAGCCAGAACCACCTCTGGAGGGAGTCTATTCCACATTTATACAGCTCTTACAGTGAAGAAACCTTTCCATATTTGGAGACAAAATCTGTTTTCCTCTAGATGTAAAGAGTGCCCCCTTGTCCTCTGTGTTGACCTTAAAGTGAACAACTCAACACCAAGTTCACTATATGGACCCCTTATGTATTTATACATGTTGATCATATCCCCCCTTAATCTCCTATTCTCAAGAGAGAATAAATTCAGTTCTTCTAATCTTTTCTCATAGCTGAGCTCCTCCATGTCTCTTCAGTTTGGTTGCCCTTCTCTGCACTTTCTCCAGTTCCCCAATATCCTTTTTAAGAACTGGTGCCCAAAACTGAAATGCATATTCCAGATGAGGTCTTACTAATGATTTGTACAGGGGCAAAATGATAGCTCTCTCTCTTGATTCCATGCCTCTGTCAATACAAGAAAGTATTTTGCTTGCTTTGGAAACTGCAGCTTAGCGTTGCATGGTATTATTAAGCTTATGATCTACCAGAACACCCAGATCCTTCTCCGCTATGGATTCTCCCAGTTCTACTCCACCAAGTATGTATGATGCATTAATATTCTTAGCCCCAAAGTGCTTAACTTTCCATTTATCAACATTAAACCTCATTTGCCACATAGTTGCCCAATGAAACAGTGCATTGAGGTCAGCTTGTAAGTTGGAGACATCCTGTAAGGAAGTTATTCCACTGCAAAGCTTGGTGTCATCTGAAAAGACTGAAATGGTACTTTTAATCCCAGAACCTATATCATTTATAAAGATATTTAAAAGTAAGGGTCCCAACACTGAACCTTGGGGTGCACCACTGATAACCTTAGACCATTCAGAGTAAGAATAATTTACCACTACTCTCTGAATTCTATCTTTTAGCCAATTTTCTATCCATTTGCAAACTGATCTTTCTAAGCCTGTAGACTTTACCTTACACATTAGCCTTGTGTGGGGAACTGGGTCAAACGCTTTTGCAAAATCCAAGTATACTACGTCCACAGCCACCCCTCTGTCCAAGGTTTTACTTACCTCCTCATAAAAAGAAGTCAGCTTTGTTTGACAACTTCTGTCTTTCATGAATCCATGCTGTCTGTTGCTTAAAATATTTTTTCCAGCAAGAACTCATCTATGTGGTCTTTTATTAAACTCTCCAGTATCTTCCTGACTATATAAGTTAAACTAACAGGTCTATTAGACTTTGATCCCTTTTTAAATATAGGCACCACATTGGCCCTACGCCAATCCAGTGGTACTATTCCAGTCCTTAACGAGTCCCTAAAAATGAAAAACAAAGGCTTAGAAATTACAGTGCTCAATTCTTTTAGGATGTGTGAGTGGATGCCATCTGGTCCAGGCGCTTTATCCACCCTTATTTCTGTCTAAATATTTCTAGACCATATCCCTTTTGAGCCATTGTGGATCATTTGGGGGCTGTGTCATTACCATCCTCATTATGGTCATGAGCTCCCCCATGCTCCTTTGTATACAAGGAAAGAAAGTATTTAATACATTTTCCTTCTCTTTGTCCCCAGTCACCCACTCCTGATTATTTTGTAAAGGGCCTACATGCTCAGACCTAACCTTTTTACTATTAATATATTTGAAGAATTTTTGGGGGTTTGTCCTACTATCTTTTGGAATCTGTCGTTCATTTTCAATTTTTGCGTCCTTGTTTCCCTTTTTACATATTCTGTTATATTCTTTGTAACAATTAAACAATGATAGTGTTTCTTCATTTTTTATATTTTTTAAAAGCTCTTTTCTTTTTATTTATAGCTTTTTCAAACTTTGACCGTGAGGTTTTATTTTTAGCCTTTTAAAGTTATTACCCATGGAAATATACTTTTGTGAGTGAGTGTGCATAAAGTCTTTTTGAAAATTTCTCATTTCTGTTCTGTGCTCATTGATGCCAATATTCCCTCCCAGTCTAAATCATGGAGAGCAGCCCTCATCCTTGCAAATTTGCTCTCTTAAAGTTAAGTGTTTTTGTATTCCCTGTATGCGTTTTTTGCTTACAGCTAACATTAAATGAAATCATATTATGGTCACTGCTACCCAGATGTTCTTTTATATGAACATTATTAATAAGCTCTGCATGGTTTGAGATTACCAGGTCCAACAGAGCATCATTTCTAGTGGGGGCCTCAATAAACTGCACCATAAAATTGTCTTGTAATAGGTTTATAATTTTTTTGCCCTTTAACTGTTCCAGCAGTGCCATTACTCCAGTCAATGTCTGGGTAGTTAATATCCCCCGATATTAACACTCCTTGATGTACCTCAAAATAAAGTGCTGTCAGTGCAAAAGTGTTGAAATTGTAGGATATCTCATGCAGTGCTCATTGTTCCACTCCCTAGCGGCAAACGCACTTACCAGATCTCGTGGACCCCTTAGCTATATAGCATGTTGGTCTCACAGGCTTAACTGGTATGTGAGACCAGGTGTAAATCCTATAGGTCCTTGCCAAAGTTATGGCTCATAGGAGGAAAGAGAGAGGATCCAGATATAGTGTAATACGTCCCTTTATTTAAATAGTAGCAATAGAAATACACTTACAATAAAGTAGACATAATTTTGCCTTGATAATGGTATGGACAAGGGCAAATGAATAAATTGCAATGGCCAGTGCCATTCCAACGTGCTTACCACAGACGCCGGATGTGACAAACTTAGAGCCCGGGAACCACGTCAACACGTTTCACACTTCCCACAGGGCATTCTCAAAGACAGGGTCCTCCGGTCACTCAGTGAATGTTTATAGCTGTGGACGGATAAACATCTGCTCACTTGGCATCCTGTTTCCTTCCTGTTGGGTGTACTCAGCTTCACAAACACCCACTAGACTAACTTCCTGTATATACAAATCTTGAATATAGGCCTGGGATACATCATTAGAAACTATACAATATGAACCTTGCCCAAATACACTAATATTAGTTAATATCGTTGTATACAAATAAAACAAATTAATGTGCCTAAATCATGTATTATAAAAAGTATATGTAAAAACATTTTAAAATGAACATTGAAAATAAAAATACATTTAAAATTAAAATTAAAATAAAAAAAATAAAAAATGTGAAATAGGATAAATTTAAAAATACCCAAACAACTTGAAAGGATAAAAGTGAAAAAAATGTACAAAACAAAAAAAATGTTAATTCGAACCTCCATTCATTGTTCTATAATGATTGTACCCTACCAATTGGATAAAAGGCAGAGGTCTAGTTCAATGTTCAACCTCTAGGGACTCATAATGTTAAGTAAATATATCCATTTAGTTTCATTCTGGGATATACCCTTCCTCAAATTCCCTCCCCTCCAGTTAGGTAAAACTCTATCTATTCCACAAAACATAAGCAGAGTGGGGTCTCAGCTGTGTACCAATCTAAAATAATTTGATAAGCTGTGATGTTTGAAGCCCTTCTTGATATCATTAACATGCTCATGTAGTCTAATCCCCAACTTCCTAGTAGTCCTTCCTACATATTGGAGTTTGCATGGACATTCAATAAGGTAAGTTACATAGGTACTTTCACAGGAGATGAATTTATCAATCTCAAACCTAGTCCCTTTTACCTTTCATTCAAGTGGGTGTTTTTTTTTTTTTGGTGTTTCGGACTGTTTTGCATGCCATACACACCTTCGCACTTATAAAACCCCACCTGATCCAAAAAAGTAGAAGTTCTCTTGGCTGGATCTAAGACATTCTTGGCCAACTTATTCCTAAGTGTGGGAGGTTTTCTATAAATGAATTGGGGTTTTTCTTGGAAATACTAGCTCCAACATATGATCTTTGAGAAGTATTTGCCAATGCTTCTGTATGATTTTGTTTAGCTGTTTATATTGCCTGAAAATTTTTTTTTTTCTGCAATTCATTCATCCTATAACCCTTTTCCTGAAACCTCTCCATGATGGTATCTGTTTGTGTTATATAATCCTTATCATCATCACAGTTCCTGTGTATCCTTACCATCTGACCTATCCATCTGATCAACCTCCTTGAAAAAAGTCTATGTTTTCAATTTGCCTTCATGCTTGAATAAAACCAAATCTAAAAAAATCACAACCCTAGTATCAATTGTTTAAGTGAATGTGATGTCATATTTGTTATTATTGATTTCTCTTAGGAACTTCAGAAAGGTATCCTGGGTTCAGGAGGTCATCAATGTACCTTTTGTAAAGTTTTAATTCAGGTCTAGATTTCCCATGTATGGCTTTATGTTCCACTCATAAATAAATTGGCTAACGAGGGTGCATACTTGGCCCCCATTGCAACCCCTTTTGTTTGTTTATAGTAACCTCCATTGTGTGGGAGGGGTAAAAAGCGTCAACGTGGTTTCTGGTCTCTTAGTTCGTCACATCCAGCATCCGTTGTACGCACGTGGGAATGCACACCGAGTTCAGATCCCGGCGCCGGCCATTGCCACTTATTAATACGATACATCTGCCCTCGTCCATACCATTGTCAATGCAAAAAGATGTCTACTTTATTATAAGTGTATTTCTATTGCTACTATTTAAATAAAGGAACTTATTACACTATCTCTGGATCCTCACTCTTCCCTTCTATGAGCCATAACTTTGGCAAGGACCTATAGGAATTACACCTGGTCTCACTTATCAGGTAAGCCTGCCAGACCCACATGATATATGGCTAAGGGGTCCACAAGATCTGGTAAGTGTGTTTGCTGCTGGGGAGTAGAACACTGAGCACTGAGCACTGCATGAGATATTCTACAATGTCAACACTTTTGCACGGACAGCACTTTATTTTGAGGAGCATCAAGGAGTCTTCACTGTCCACATGTTTGTCACTTTATGTACTCATTTTGCACTGACAGCATTTTATTTTGAGGAACATCAAGGAGTCTTCACTGGCCACATGCTTATCACTTTATGAACTTATTTTGCACCGACAGCACTTTATTTTGAGGAATGTCAAGAAGTCTTGACTGGCCAAATGCTTGTCACTTTATGAATTCTTTAGCACGCAAGCACTTTTTTTCTATTTGAGGAATTTCACTGGTTACTTGCTTGTTATATATACGTTGTATCATTTGCACATTGAATGTATATGTTTTTGCACCACATGCATCTGTGTTAGGTGATTTATTTTATTTGGTCATGCACTTTAGCACTTTAGGTTGTTCAGACATTTTAAGTGATTTTTGTATTTATTTGTGAAGTTTGAGTATTGATTTTAGGTTTGCGCTGTGGTTCTTAAGTTTTACAGATTTTTTCACGTCGTGATGAACAGCAGCAACCATCTATTGGTGTCAATATAGATATTTTAGCTCAGGTTTATCCCCTCATGTTTATTTGTTATAGGTTCACGACAGTTCAATAAATCACACTTATAATGTATAGTTAAACACTGCGGGTTTAGCTAAATTTTTCATTTTCTTTCCTCCATGATTGTCTTTGCCAAAACATCCATGGAAGCCCCTGCTTCATGATAAAATACCTAATAGTTGGGATTGTGTAATAGTTGTGAATCTGTAGGATGAGTTACCATACACATGTAAAATAAGGTGAGCCCATTCCAGAGATACATTGTAGAGCAGGAAGATCTAAGTTACAAGTCAGTAAAAAACTAAGAAGGGGAAATGTGTAAAAGGCTGCAAGAGCTCTATAAGAGAAGCACTTAGCTAGTTCAGAAAAATATTAGCTAATTTTGAGGGGTATCGTAACAATAAAACATAGTATGTATAAAAGAAAAACACAGTAAATAAAGTAAATATATTTAATTTGTTTTATGTCCTAAAAGTATTGCAGCTTTTAGTCTTTAAGCATTTTAAATTATAGAAAGAAGGACAGTTTTTATAGCCTATAGAACAGACACATTAAAAGTAAATTGGCTGAAAGCCACAACAAGCAAATAGAGGAGGCACGTGTGGCGCAAAAACGACCCACTTGTTATGTCTGTTCTGCAGATAAGGAAAGGATTTTTACTGCATTCATTTAGCTGGATACATGTGGGAAAATGAGTTTATTGTTTGTACTCTATTGTTTAGCAATACATATGCACGTCTAACAGTCCCTTTTCCTACTGGGGGTAATATTTGCAATCATTGTGGCTGTTCAGAATTGCAACAAAACTGCCATTCTCAACTATGGAATAACCTACAGTAGATATATTTTTTGGAAACTATTTTATGAGCTGCAGTGTATTACAACACAAGGGGGTTGAGTTACCAAAGACAATTAGGCTGCTTACTTTGTAGAGGAATTTTAACTTTGCAAAAAAATGTTCCCTTACCTTAGTGAATGGGGTGAAGATCTGATGATTGCCATCATCCAATCATGTGCAAAATACTGTTTTTTTCTTTTCATTTTTCTTGCATATGAACTTTTACCACATTCACAAAGTTAAGGGATACTTTCCCTCAAAGTGAACATTTCCTTGCAAAGTTAACAGCCTTTTTACCTTTAGCAAATTCAATATAATACATATATATATATATATATATATATATATATATATATATATATATATATATATAAATGATCACTTCTCTATTCATTAAGCTGTGGCATATTTCCACGGTAAGTATGGTCAGGTTTTTTTGTTGAGCTGCAGATAGGATTGTACAAAACCTGTACAAATCAATTAGTTGATAAATCTAAAAGTAAATTAGTTGATAAATCTAAAAGTGTACACTGTCTGCGGCTGTTCCCATGTAATCACATGTGGCTGGTACATGTGGCTAGGGGCAGATAAGTGGCTATGTACACAGGGCTGCAGCTGAACATAAATGGCTGTCTGTACCTACCACATTAAAGCATTGATCTGGCCAGTGTATGGTCGAGAACAGCTGTGTGAATGAGCCCCTATAGGTGTGAAAAAGGCGATAATCTGTCACACCCAAGACCTGCAAATAGTTTTGCGGCTGTCTATGTTATCCAATTCCTCAAGATGTAGCTAGCTCTGAGGCAAACATATCACTACTTTTGATGCAATCATGATATGATGCAATCATGCCAGCAGTACTGATTGGGTGCCTTGACTGATGATTGAGAGGTCATGTCATAGATCCCTTTAAAGAAGCATGAGAAGACGTATAAGGATCTTCCTACTATGCTATAGAAAACCAGATTTAAAGATCTTGCAGTGATGAGAGCTAACTTTATTTGGATGCAAATTTTTCAACAGTGAAAATTCTCTGCCTACAAATCTATAAAGTTCACCTGCCCCCCCACTCCCTGATTGAAGAACCTAGCATCTGACCCTTTTCACAGGTCTCTGTGGTCTGGTGACAACATAAGTCCTCTCACCGTCTTCTCCATCCAGTGGTGGGTGGATCCTGAATGTAACAGTAGCTACACCTGGAAACTACAAACAATGTAGCTATCCTGAATGTGAGATTTATTTACAGTGAAATACACACACACAATCATACAGAGCAAACAATGAACATAAGAAAACTTCAGCAAACAAGATCCAACCTCAAAGACAAAAATAACTAAAGAACTTACTATCTAAAAATATTTACAATATAAGGGACAAGGGTAACAGGGAATACAGGGATGCAAGGAAGGGGGGAATAATGACTGAGTACAAGCGCAAAGCAGCAGGGAAGGGTGCAGGATAGATCAGTATCATAGAACCAATCTGGCAGCAAGGAGGCAATCAGAATAATGATGCCCTTGGGAAAGGGAGAAGTAGCCTTAAAGAGCCAACTGCCAGCTGAACACAGGTGTAACTGATCAGTAAAGCCTGATGGGTTCTGGGAGACACCTGCTGGTAGATACTGGAACTGCAGAAATAAGCCCAGAGCAGCACAGTGTTACCATCAGGTGAACTCAATCCTAACACAATGCCATACAATGATGTGGTGCTGCTCTTTACAGCATTTTCCTGTGAGTCCAAGACAGGGGGAGCATCTTTGACACCCTAGTGTCTCTGGCAAAGGATTGAAAGATGTTGGGTAGCAAATACATGTAAAAGAGAAGTTAGAATGTTTTTTTTTTTTTTCAAGTGACATTACCCTTGTTTGCTCTGAATGACTACTAGCAAAATGTTTGCTAGGTTCAAGCAGTGAAAGCAAGCAGCACATGAGTAATACAGCAGAGCCTGAATGGTTTCAAATGATTTACCAATTTATTATGCTTCTTTATAGGGGACTATAATAGGCTGATATGAAGGTACTTACCATACAGTTCATGTACTTACAGTATACTGACTGCATTAAACAAAAATACATGCACTGCTCAGCTTTAATTGACTGTTTTCAAATATAATAAACATTTCAAAATACAGATGACAAGGCAGGAAATGCATGGGACATAATACAATTATACACAGTTTTTAATTAGAACAATATGTGATTGATTTGTCCTGGACCTTTTAAAGGATGCCACTTTTTTCTCACTACCTTGATTATACTTTTTATAGGAAACTCAGTTGGACTTTGTCCATTGTCAATAAGAAATGTAATTCTGGCCTTGTGGACATGATTTTACACTTACCATAACTCTCTTGATGCTGTTATAGGACATGAAACATCTGCTATGTATTCTAAATCTGTTGTGTCAAGACTTTGTTCCATTGTGGGGATACTAGCACTGTATTTGTTTAAAGTTCACTTGAGGAGTTAAAACAACATATCCAAAAACTGTCACCAGTAATTTCAAGAATGACTTTAGAATAACCTTGTTCTAAAATTGGCTCATTTATCATTGTGTTTATAATATACATCTGGACCTGCATGTCCAATATTTTCATAATTTAATAGTAGCTGATTGTGAATTCTTTTTATTTCCTCTTCATAATGTTTTATGTTAGAGTAGGTAATAAAGTCAGAGACATGACAGTTACAAGGAATGTTGCAAGAATATATATTTCATAAGGTCACAGCTGGAAGGCTGTGTGTAGTGTAGTTGTGAAAGGGATTAAATTATTCCCAAATAACTAGCAAAATAAACTGTGATGGCCATGATAGATATTGCATTGAAAAGTAAATTATAAATTGCATCATGTAAAATTGGGATATTTATTCAATAGTAGAGTGAGAAAAAAATAATGTACAATCGCATACAATTGATCTTTCAGAAAGTTAAGCTGGGGCTAGGATCTCTCCGGCATATTATACTGTATCTTTTGCTAAAATAAAGACTGGTCTTGTAACTGCCCCCTGACCTTTTCTGATGCCAGTGGTTTTGCTTCCCACCCACTGCTCTGCTCTTTGCAAAGGTCATGTAGCCCAGTGATGATGTAATTTCTACTTTACAGGGTAATGCCTTGTGCCTATTCAAGAATATATCTGAATAAACATTTGTGTGCTTACAGTTCATCTTTAACTTACTTATGACAGAAATTAACCCACTGCCCTGGTCAATAACAACATTAAATGGCTTCTTACAAGTGAAAAAACGAAAAAAAAAAAAAAAAAAAACAGGAAGTCTGCTGGATAGAAATTGCATTGCAAGGGAATCTCCACCAGCACAAGAAGCCAAAATTCAGGAAGTCAGAAGAGACCTTTTTATCAAAGATGGAAATACTGTGTAATAGGGTTCAAAGTTTATATGTGAAGTACAGTAAATCATATTTTCTTTTCCACAGAAGACTATCCCATGTGGCTCCACGTCTACTGAATTGTGACTAGAACTTAGAACTAGTCAGTCATATCTGCCCTTCTTTGCTCAGGATATTACTTCACATTTAGAAAAAGCCAACTCACCTTTAAGACATGGCTCATATATGTTTCACAATGCATGTCATTAGCCTCACATCCTCAAACTACCATCACTTTTAGACAGCTAGAAGATACCATTGTTATGAACCTTCAACATGGCATCTAGATAAAACATTAATCCCCCACTACACCATGATTTTATAACAAAAACAAAATTAAACATCAAAAGAAAGGTGCCATGGGCATCCAATTTTAGCTCCCCACCAAATACTTCAATTAAATGCTTACAGAATGATAAAAGCAACAACACAGAGTTTTTTAATAAAATGTAATTATAACTCATAAGTAACATTGCAAATATGTATAACACTTTGTAGTTCATCTGTGCATGATACAAAATGATTAAAGCAAAGCAAAATAATATTTTCCTTGTAACGCTGAATTTTACAGAGCCCATTTTTACCACAGGACTGTGTCTGTTCATGCTGAGCATTTTGACTAGATACTTAACCGCAAGTATTAATTAACATTAATGATTAAATAAAAGCATTATGGTAAAATATTTGCTTAAAAGTACTTTTTTACATGAATTAAAACTCACAATGCAGAAATGTAAGCAAAGTTCAGAACAATTATAATCTAAAAAGCATGCTTAAAATCTTTTCATTTTTAGGTGACAGATTGTAAAGATGTTATAGGATGTCACTGTACGACCTGTATGTGAAAGAAAATGACATCCGCTGCCCCATAGGGATGCATGGGGGATCAGATCAGATCCGCCCAAAAAACTAACAGGCGGATCTGATCAGATCGCTCGTGTGAAAGGACCCTTAGGTTACATTCACATGGTGCATGGGGGTGCCCAGGGGCACCTACCGACAAGTAGACATGTGCAATTTGTTTTGGTAAAAATGTAAATTTGGATGAATTTTTGGTTATTGAAATCAAATAGTAACAAATTTTGTTGAATTTCATTGAAATTTGTTTTGTTTATTCATTTTCTAATTCATTTCAGAATGATTTGAATTTGGATCGTTTGAAAAATGATTGACTAATTAAAATTCTGTACGAAGAATAGCTGGTTGATAAGCAACGAGCCGGGATGACTGTCAGCAGACTTCCCCGCTGAGAGCTGAAATATAAACAAAAAAAATGCCAGCAATAGAAAAGTCAGATAAAAAGAGTGTGGGCCCCCCATGCCAAAATGAAAAAAAAAAATGATGTGGTGTCCCCCTCATAATCCATACCAGACCAGGAAAGGGGGGGATGAGATAGCCCCCCCTCCTGAACCATACCAGGTCACATGTCCTTAACATGGGGGATGCTTTGCATTGAGGGGGCTCTGCTTCCCCAACCCAAAGCCCCTTGTCTCCATGTTGATAGGGACAAGGGCCTCTTCCAAAAAACCCTTGGGTGGTGGTTGCGGGCTTCTGCGGGTGTGGGGCTTATCGGAATCTGGAAGCGCCCTTTAACATGGGGGTCCCCAGATCCCGGCCCCCTTACGTGAATGAGTATGCCTATCTATTCACCAAAAAAGTGTAAAAAATGAATAAAGACACAACACGAGTTTTTGACGATTCCTTTATTAAAAAATCAATAATCAAAAACAATGTCCCCCTGTGTAGATCCATCGTCAAGCGCCACCGGACCCAAAAAAAGAAAGAAAAACCTCCAGCCTCTTCAAAGGTTCCCACTCCAGCATGACCCAGTCAGTGATGTCACAAGGGGACGGGGTCAACCACCGATGTCATCTGGTGACTCTATCCCTTAGCTATTTAAGAAATGTCAGATGGAGGAGCAGGCAGTCGGCAGGAGCCTTTAACGAGGCTGGATATTTTGAGATTTTTTTTTCCTTTTTTCGGGTCGGTGGGCATCATGATTGATGATGGATCTACACCGTGGGACATTGTTTTTTTAAATAAAGGGATTGTCAAAAACTTGTCTTTATTCACTTTTTACATTGATTTGGTGAATGGGTAGGGGTACTATGTATCCCATACTCATTCACATAGAGGGGGCAGGGATCTGGTGGCCCCCTTGTTAAAGGGGGCTTCCAGATTCAGATAAGCCCCCTGCCCGCAAACCATCACTAACACCACCCAGGGTTTGGGGTAAGAGGCCCTTGCACCCATCAACTTGGATACATGTTGCTTTGGGGTTTGGGGAGGCAGAGGCTCCTGCCCCAAAGCACCCCCCCATGTTGAGGGCATGTGGCCTGGTATGGTTCAGGAGGGGAGGTCGCTTGCTCGTCCCCTCTTTCCTTGCCTGCCGGGCTGAATGCTTGGATAAGGGTCTGATATGGATTCTGGGGAGTACCCTACACCGTTTTTTTTTTAATTTGGGTGTTGGTTACCCCTTAAAATCCATACCAGACCCAAAGGGCCTGGTATTGATTGTGGGGACCCCGCGCTGGGTTTTTCTGACTTTTCTATTGCCGGCATACTTTTGTTTACATTTCAGCACTCGGCAGGCAAGCTCGCCGACAGCTGATGAGTCATCAGTTGTTAAGGACGCAGCGGCCGGCTTTCCGGCATGCAGCTTAACAACTAGATATTCTTTACAGAATTTGAATCAGTCGATCTTTTTAATACCAATCCGAATTTCGAATTGTTCCAAAAATTAGGAGTTCATTAGAAAATTGATAAATTAAACAGAATTAAATGAAACCAAACCAAACGAAATTAATTGCAAAACAAATCAATTAAACAAAATTAGTAACATAAAGAATCTATCTGAAACAAAACAAATTTTACGTTCCACACATGTCTACTGACAAGAATAAGTAGATTAATGGCAGTGGTACTAATTGTTGCTTGTACACACTATGTGTGTGACTAGCATGTGGGCGGGGCTTACAGCACCCTAGTGGGGACACTGTGGAACTGCAATTGCAAATGCGGTAATCACAGGCATGAGCGTGAATTCAACAATAAGGCAGGTCTCCAGACTTTAGAAGTGAGCAGTAACCTGCTCAAATAACTCCTTGTAATCAAATGGCTTTAAGTTTGTAATAACAACTGCTACATAGCTCTACACCACAGAAAAATAAATGCAATTTACCAGCAAACAACAAAGTGGCAGTATTGTTTTGACCTCTTAAACATTCATGGTTGATGTTATAGACCAAAGCTAGAAACCAGTCTATATACACTGTACAGCAAGCAGAGTTTTGTTCTCAAGTGCAAGAAATGATACCCTGCCTGTAATGTGTCACTGGATTTGAAAGCTAGAATGAAAGTGAATCAAAGTACGCTTGACCACTGCTGGCCTTCTCCATGTATATCAATACATGTCAACGTAAAGGGGGCATTTTCCCTGACCACCGCTATAAAAGGAACGTTTACATTAAACACTAATGTAACAGGAACATTCATTCTATCCACCAATGCAGATAGGTCATTTACAGTGAGTAGCAGGACAATGGGGCATTTACCCTAACCAACACTTTACTTAGAGTGTCTGGGCTGGTATGCTTTTGGGGAATCAAGAGTTAAAGCCTTATAGTATCCAACATATGTAAGCCCCACCTCTGTTTTTAGTATGTTTGGCAGCTTTCAAATAGTATTTTAAAGAAACTATTAAAAATGATTACCTTGAGATCCTGCCAATAACTGAATGAGTGAACATGGCAGGTTCACAAAACAAGGCATGATGCCGAACATATTGAAATAAAGATTCTGGGTTTGCATACACTTTAAGAGTATGTACCCAGTCAAGAAGAGGGTTTTGGAGGAAGAACCAAACACTGACCCTTTGTATCAGATATGTTATGGTCTCCAGTCTCCAGTCTCCGAGCTTTGGAGTACCTCATGCCAACAATCTGAATTATGAACTCTAGCATTTTCCATAAGCGCTTGTGTAACAGTATGAGGAAATTGGCCAAAAGATCAAATAGAGGATAGCTGTAACTTGACGTTTACTAAACAGTTGAGGAGGATTAGCTATGCAATAAAAATTACAAACGACGTATATACATAGAACAATGTTTACTAGATTATGAAACTGTAGAAACATCAGCCCATCAAAGCAATGTCTATGCAGTTCAATCAATACAGTAGGTGCCACCAGAGCATAGTCTCTATAGTCTCTATAAGGCTCTTCAGTAGCATAACAATTCAAAGAAAATGTGACCGCACTCAGCAGAAGTTGAAGAGAGAAGTGTTTAATCCCCCGTATAATAGAATACATGCAGTGCTTCACATAGACACGGGACAGGTAAACGCGTTTCACGATTCTACAGATCACTTAATCAATATAGGTATTGATAATTATTATAGGTAATCATTAAGCGATCTGTAGAATCGTGAAACGCGTTTACCTGTCCCGTGTCTATGTGAAGCACTGTATGTATTCTATTATACGGGGGATTAAACACTTCTCTCTTTAACTTCTCCTGAGTGCGGTCACATTTTCTTTGAATTGTTGGACTATTGGATGATGGATGCGACCTGCACCGGAGCACTTTGCCTCACCTGAGCGGCTTTTTCCTCTTACCTGCATTGTTTCTTCAGTAGCATAGACTAGTAACACTACTTCAGTAAACAGTATAGTACACAACCAACTACTTGCACTTATCCTCACAGACATTGTCCCTCACAGTGAAGTCCAGACTAGGTTTGGTAACAAAGGTGAACAGCTGGAAAGATCTCAGGACTGGTAACACAAGTAAATGGCTGGAGAAATCTCAGCACTGGTACCCCACTTAAAGCACAGTACTCTACTATCAATTTGAGAAGTGCTCTTCACAGTGACTGGGCATTCTGAGGAAGCTGCATGGCAATGGGCTCCTGCCTGGCTTCCCAACTGCTAAAACTAATATTGGAGAACTACAGTATACACCTCACTGCAGATCACATGCTCAGACACCTCTGCCATATTAGGCTCAGTCTCTCTGAGTTGCAGGGGGTGGGGAAGCAGTATTTCCAGTAGCCCAGGGGATTAGAGGAACCAGGGAGGTAGTTGTGCGGATGATATGAAATTTTGCTGGGAAAAAAAAATGTTGCATAAGGTATATCATTGTTACAGGAAGAAAAAAAAAACTTTTAGACATCTTTTCTCAGGAGGTAGGTCTGTGGATTTATCTAATTGCCAGAATGGGGCCAGGAAGGATTTTTTTTTTAATTTGTTACAAAAAACTGGCCCATGCTTGTGATGAAGTTGTTTTTTTTTTCCATCTTCTAAATCAAACACATAAGATGTACATTTATACACACCCAGAGGTTTAACTTGATGGGTCTATGTCTATGTTTGCCCTTACCTACTATGTAACAATTTATGTGACTATGTAAAGCCCACACTTGCATCTAAACATGGTGAGTAAAAGGGACACTCTGCTACACTGGTAGGTCTGAGAATTCCTATAGACTGAATTGCTTGATCTTTACCATGCATTTATATAAAATGGTGGCACTACTGCCCCAATCCTATGCATGATAACAATTTTAGTTTTATCACATGCACAAATAAAGTTCACCATTGCATAACCAAATTTTTTTTTTATTCTAGTACTGTATATATGCCTGATCTTCCTAAAATGTTTATAACTGTTTTTTTTCCCATTTCTGACCTTTTATTTGTTAATTCTGGTTATTTTATTTATTTATTTATTTTCATTTTAATTAGCTTACAAAAAAATACATTACAAAAGACAGTCCAAAAGGAACAATTAAACCTCATGTCACCATAAATAATGAGACCTTATGAAACCTAAAGACAAGTGTGTTCTTAGAACCCTTTACATGTATCATAGCAACTGTAATCATTCCCTAAAACGGAAGATAGGGACAACAGGAGAGGTGTAGTCTCCCAAAATCCGAGTGTATATAAATCAACAAATCTTCACCAAGAAAGATCTAGTGGTTACCAGATCCTTACACCTATACCTCATCGCCCTCTCTTGTCCTTACCTCTTTACCCCTTTTCCTTCTCCCATCTCCATTATCTCCCATCCACCCCAACTCCATGTGTTGTAACATGAAACAAAGAAAAAAGGAAAATCAATTCAAAAGTGATATTGGGGAAGAAAAAATGGAGAATAACTTTTGTCCTTCTCCCTATTCCCTTCCTTACCTATCCCCTTGCCCTTCCCTTACCTTGTTGATACACCCTTCCATCCCCATACTCTCTCTCCCTCTCAAATAGCTGTTCAGGCCATTAATAGGCATTCTACATACAGTAGTACAGTAAATTATTAAACCTCCATTTAACATTACTGTTAATATGTTTATCACTGTTAATCACAAAGCCTATGACTAGCAAACGTGAGCTTTGCAAGCTGGATCCTTTTTGCACACTTGAGGTAGAATCATTTAGCTATGCACAGGTATACCAAGATATATCAGCCACTAGTCACATTTCTTCTAGTTGTTTATCAGATTTCGAAAGATATATGTTAAAATTATCACAATAGATATAAATAATTGGATGCATTTTGTCTAATTTTTAAGTGCTTATTTATCTCATATTTACATGACAAAATGAATGTCTCTGAACAAGAAACTAAATCATAAAAATCATTGCATCGGGTATTCTGCATTCTTTTTTTTTTTTTTTTTTTTTTTTTTTTTTTTTAGAGAATTAGAAACAGAAGCAAATCCAGATAAACATAATTAATGCAAACCACCTCTAAACTTTGAATAGTTTGTATTCTTGCCTGAATTTACTTGATTCTCTCAGCAATTTAAGGTGACCATACTAAGGAGCCACTTCATCCATTAATCTCAGTAGCATGGCTGAAACAAATTGATTTTTCCTCTTAATGGCTACTTCCTATGAATGAATATCTGCAGTTCTTAATCTAGATGACATCACAAAGAACTGAGTGTAAGGGATTTTGGTAATCTCTTCCTCTATTTCTTTGTGCTAGTTAACGGAACCTTTTCACTACATTATAGCATGAACCAAATTCTTTCTTTTATGTTTGAAGACTCTAATTCCCTTGCATGGTATGCTTTTCTTTCAAATATAAAGGTGAAAATCTGCTGTATTGTTTGTTTTATTGGTATGGCTTGAAATACAATAAACATGACATTTATATTACAAATCTGTTGTGTATGTTCTTTTTTGTACCACCCCAGGTATAGCCTAAAAAACATTAAACATTACATATGAAAATAATTTTCATGGTAACATCCTGTAGTTTATTCCAGCATTTATCCTCTAGTTTTCCACTTAAAAGAAGTTTATTGAGAGTGCATATTACCCCCTCTCCCATTTTGAAAATCCATTTGTTTGAAATCTATTCCTGACCTGCTTCTTAGGCTGTTAACCCGCATCTGTGTGTGTGAAAAGTAGACCAGATGAGGTATAGGGTACCTAAGTTAAAATACACCAGCAAAACAGACAACCTGCATCATGGCCTTTTCTTCACTTCCAGGTACTTGACTTGTCAAGATAAGAAAGTTACATGCACACACTAAAGCATGATATTGGTTTGCCCTAGTTTACTAATGTGACCCACATATGTATGTGAATGTACAATATCTATATGTAAAGCGTAAATTGACGGTGCTTTATAAGTACTTTTAATAATTAAATAAAATTAATTAAATTACTAGGTAGCTCAGGACAAAGCCCAGGTGCAAAAGCTTATATCCTAAACAGTATGGTCAGATGGTTTGGGAAACATTTTTATTTAAAGGAACAAGTTTAACATGGGAGAACAGGAAGTAAAGCATCAGACCCTGCCACTAACATGAAAAAAAATAAATAGAAAAGTTTCTGTGCCTAGAGCTGGTATGGTTGGCCATTGCCACTAAAATACCTGTTGTGGGGAGGGGGGAGCAATTCAGAGACAAAATGAGCAGCTTCATTTACAGCCAAGTGCCTTGAGGGTGAAACTGAACATTTTGGAATTGTCACAGATCTTTTTTTGCAGCAAGATAAGGATGCAAATGATATTGGGTATGTTGCCATCATGTAGTCTCTCTCGGCAAAACCTTATTGTCTGGTTTCTCTAAAGAATAGGAGAAAAAGTGTAAATAGCTAGTTTCTTTTAAAAATGTCAGCCACAGCTTTACAATTTGTAGGCTTAAAGCAGAGTTCGACCCAAAAGTGACAGGTTTGACAGGTACCCGTCCCTCCTTCCAGTGGACTCGGCCACTGCAAAATACGTCATTAGCCCGGCCCCCTCCTCCTTCGACTGCTGCCGCACCATTTAGAATGAGCAGCGTGCTTTGTGCATGTGCAGTAGGGAACAGCTTCAAGGCCGGGTTCCCTTCCCGACAATGGCAGCAGCAGCACCCGACAACCAATGAAAACATTGACTGGGGTGCCGACATCGCTGGATTCCAGGTCAGATAAGTGTTCTAATATTAAAAGTCAGAAGCTACACTATGTGTAGCTGCTGACTTTTCTTTTTTTTTTTATGGGGGCAGAACTCTTTAACTAAGCCACTTGTCAGGAAACCCAGTAGTTCAAATCATCACTGTTACCATGAAAACTGGTTTTCCTAAGGGCTCATTGACACATGTGGTTGTGGAGTGGTAAAAACATGTGGCTCAGCCCTAATTAAGATTTCACACTGCATTTACATTTCAGCTCATCTTGCATTGCACTGTCTCTGCTGAATTTAAATAAAGGAATTAAACGAAAAAAAAAATAAACATTGTTTGCGCCAGAGGAGAGACCAAAAACCAGGCGAAAATTTGTTGACCAGTCACTGCTTCTGTATTTGACTTGTGTACCTCTTCTTTTTCTGTGAATAAACCTTTACTGTGTTTCTGGGTGAGTTTATCATGCTTTGATTAGCTATATTCATTTAATTTGTACTTACACGTTAAATAGTTACCACACTTACAGTATCATAAAAAATGTACACTTGTCCTTGTTATGGTGATATTAAATTGTGGTTTGTCACAAGTTGTCAGGGTTTCACATACCTCAAGCAGATTCACTTCAAATTCTTAAATGGAAAATATCAATACTTGGAAGTCTTCACAAATAAGTGTCAGTCACATGCAGTTTGACAAATGCCAGGAAGTTGAATGCATTTTGCACATTGGCAAGTTAACTTTAATAAATCAGCCTCAATGTATTCGCTACCAGGGGCAATAAATTAATGTTTCTGTGCTTATGTTCGATCATTTTATTTTTGTAATTCACTAATAATATTCATTGAAGTTCATAGGCTGTGAGGGGATGGCAAATGACAATGACTCACCCATGTTTCTCCATATCACAGATCTCATATCAGCTAGTCAATTTTTATGCTCTTTTTCTATATAGAATTTATCAGGCTACTAATCACCCATCACATGAATTATATATTGACCCCGAATCTCCCAGTTTTTTTGTCACTCCAGACGGCCTTTGTTTTGCTTTATGTTGTTTAACAGTGTATTTTGCATACACATATGGGAAAAGGCATTTGTTATATTCTTGAGTTTGGTGCACTTTTGATGCGCTTTTAAAGCATTCCTGTTGACTTACAATAGAAGGGGTCTTTTTGGTGTGCTTTTTGAAAACCAGCACAAAAGATGCAGCATACAGGATTTTTCAAAGCACAGTGCACCTGCAGTTACATAGTATTTAACAGGGAATAGTTTTCATGTACTTTTCTTTCCCTGGAAAAGCTCAGCAAAAGCGCACCATTGTGAAAGGAGCCTTACTGTTACAAAATTATGTTTGTCTTACAGTCACCCTCTTAATTTCAACTTAAATGGTTCAAAATGTAAATCTTAACAGTATCCATAACATTTTCCTGCCTATACTTGCCAATAGAATTTGGAAAAAAAAGTGTTTTAAAGTTACTGGCAACAATTATGTTTGTGTTACAGAAGGGCACACTGTGCATTAGCTGTCATACTACTTTAGAGCTGTGTTCTAACAGACTGTATTGTTTTTATTTATTTTTAATACAATACACCTGAGACATCTCACTATGGCCCCTTTCACATGGGCTTGAGGGCTTTCTCAAGAACCCTGGAGAAAGTCAAGTGATTGTGATGCAACGCATCAGAGGGTGACGTCACTTCTGGTCTAGGGCCGAGACCGTAAGTTCAGAATTTTCTCGTAGTTACGATCCTGGGACCCCTCGGTCCAGTTATTTGTTATACCTGCTACTGTCTACTATATTGTAAGTTACTATTTTTCCATTAAAGTCATTTTTTATACATACTACACTATGGAGATATTATTTTTATCTTATATGAATTATCTACTAAGGAGTGAATCCCCCTAACCAACCATTGGTTTTTGTGAACACGCAATGATATTTTGTTTTAAGGTGAGCGGCCACTGCACTTAATGTTGGATACCAGTTGTGTGAAAACTGCACTGCTGTCACCATATTTTTGGATCACTACATCTACGGAATAACGGACCTTTTGATATCACTGTTGCACATCACATTTTGGACATTTGTTTACAGTTTGGTTTCAGTACCATATTTTTTTGGGACTGTGATTCAATATTTTCACTTGTTGAATGTTGTGCATTAATTTGTATACACTGTTTTGCACATTCACTTTATTACTGTTCTATTATTATATTATGATCATTTGCACATGCACGTATATTTATTGAAGCACCAGTGCACTTTATATGTATCATATCTGCATATACTGTCATATATATGGCATTTGACTGTTTTTTTCTAAACTGTTGTAGCCCCGTTCCATATTGTCTTGAGGTTTAAATCAGGTTTGGTCTCCACCCAGAGACTGGCTACTTAAATCACCATGCAGATGAACAGACAGACAAGAAGAATGCCACAGTCAAAATCAGGATGCTGGAATGAGACCAGCAGATGTGATGGAGCAGGAGTCCTAAACACTCCTGACACTTTTTCTGTCCTAAATAGGGATGAGGTTTGGGTTTGTCGCACCCATGAGCTTGAGGTGAATTCTGTAGGTTCAAGATTCATGATCCCAGCAAATTTATGTGCAGATTCACCTTTGAGAAGTGTATTTTTAAAGAACAATGAACTTCAGAGCATTTACACTATGGCTTAGAAGGGCGAATGAAATGGTCTTTAGGTAAGGCAACCCCCTCACTTTAAAAGGGAGGGGGAAAAAGAGCAACCATAGGGGTTGATTTACTAAAACTCTAGAGTGCAAAATCTGGTGCAGCTGTGCATGGTAGCCAATCGGCTTCTAACTTCAGCTTGTTCAATTACGCTTTGACAAAAGAAGAAAAAAAACTGGAAGCTGATTGGTTTCTATGCAGAGCTACACCAGAATTTGCACTCTCCAGTTTTAGTAAAAGAAAACCATCCGGAATGCACAGCGCGGTGACAGGTAATGGCCACTCCGGGGTCTGACTCCTCGTCAGGAAGGTCTTGGGAAGGGCGGTATGTGACGGCTGATGGAAGGCGGGGGGAGAGAGGCTCTCGACACACGACTAGAGAAAACCACCACGGAGAAAAACAGGTTTGTAAAAAAAAAGCTAAAAGGGCTGGGCACGAAGGGCATGCCCAGCCCTTCAGCTGATTTTTTTTACCAGACTTGTTTTTCTCCATGGGGATTTGTTCTAGTTGTGTGTCCGGAGCCTCTCTCCCCCTTCCTTTCATCAGCTGATGTCATCATGGAGGAGTGGAAGAGGACTCCAGTGGCAACCTGTGAAGCTCTGGTGAACTCCATGCCCAAGAGGGTAAAGGTAGTGCTGGAAAAAAATGGTGGCCACACAAAATATTGACACTTTGGGCCCAATTTGGACATTTTCATTTAGGGGTGTACTCACTTTTATTGCCAGCGGTTTAGACATTAATGGCTGTGTTGAGTCAGTTTGAGGGTACGGCAAATTTACACTGTTATACAAGCTGTACAAAGTGTAATTTCTTCAGTGTTGTCAAGTTATAATAAAATATTTACAAAAATGTGAGGGGTGTACTCACTTTTGTGCGATACTGTATTATTTTTTGAATGTGCCCATATATACTGTAGATTTGCATAGCTTGGGGCACATCAAGTCCCCATAACTGTGCCTTTGGATTGTAAAAAAAAAAAAAAAAAAAAAACATTCAGTTGGGTGAAATAGTTGGGAGTAAGGATGAAGTTGATGGCCTCCAGGAAAACACTGTCAGGAACATATTGGCCATAGCAGAACTGATGCTCATCTTACTGCACTCAGGCAAACACATATGCTCACCCTGTGGACATAAGCACAACACCAGTCCATTGCTGTCTGATCTGTAGCTGTACCCATGTTCATTAACCTGTTCCTGCAGACTTCTGTATTTGACCCTGATTGCCTCTGATTTAGCTTGAACATCTCCTGCCCTGACCCTGGCCTGTATCTGGACTTTGCCTTTGCCTAATGCCTATCTGCCTGATCTCATGTTGCCAATGCCAACCTATGCCCGTACCTGGACCATTCCTTGTCTGCCCTATATGTCTACCTCTGACCGTCCGTTACGGATCTGGCTTGTCTGACCATTGAATCTACTGTCTCTTCTGCCCTGCATGCATCTGCCTCTTTCCTGCTGCAACATCTTCTACTGACCATCAGTCTTCCTGCACCTGCCCTTAGCAATTCACGGCGACTGCCTGCTGCCTTCAGCCCAGGATTTGCTGTTCCTGTCTACACCTGCTGTTCCAGTTATCTGGTCCATCCTGGCGACACATAAGCTACGCAGAAGACTGCACAGTTACCCATACCTCACCGTGCTCTTGTGGCCACTGTCTCACCATAAGTGGTCTCTGAGCCTGGGCTGTATGGCTGTATTTCCCTCTGCAAGTCAGGCTCAGCCGTAAGGTACATGACAAACTGCTTGTGATCTGGGCATAACTTGGGTCTGAGGAGAAGAAGTATTGTTTTTCGGCAGAAACCCCATGCGAGTGTGAAATGTTGGAGTAAAGGGAAGCAGCCATGTTTGGACCATGTTTGTTTCTGTAAGGTAAGCAAATGGTCTGTGGCGTCTTTGAGTTAAGATGGTAAATTATTTACAAATTTTTGGAGGTGGAAGCTAATATATTGAGATAGATTGGATGTGAGAGGATTAATGCCTGAGATTATGAGCCTATCTGGGGAATTTTTTGAGATTTGTAGATTTTTGGAAGATGGTAGAAGAATGGAATATTTGCGTTGTCAATGATAAGGAAATCTTTCTCATTCTTTGTCAACAGATTGCCCAAATGTGCCCCCTTGATGAAGTTTTGAGAGTCTATGGAGAATCTGTGCATTGGGTCTGCATTAGGGTGACGCGATAACCTTTATCCCCAAGGATCCTCCTGGCCTCTGTGATGTAGGTGTCACAGTCCTGTATGACAATTTCCCCTCCCTTGTTTGCTCTTTTGCTAACGAGATCTGTTTTCTTTTAGTGTTTTCAATGCCTCTTGTTCTTGTTTATTAAGGTTATTGATTGTTGGTTTCAGATTGTCGGGTAATCGGTTAAACTCAGCTGTGACTAGAGTCTGAAAGGTGGAGACAAAGTTGCCCTTATAGGGCAGGATAAGTTTTTAATTTTGCTTTGAAGTCTGTTGTTATACATCTGGAGAGGATGTCTTCTTACGGTTCTAATAGGGGATTGTCGAACAGTTTTGGGATGACAGTTTCTGTGATTCAATGTCAAAAAATTATGACAGAGGTTATAACTCTCTTACTCTATCCAAAATGAAATAAAATTGTTTTTATTATAACTTTATCCAACAGTGTAGCCACAGAGAGTAATACAAACTTCAAAAAGTGAAGAAAATAGGAAGATATTTTAGAAATATAGTCATTGAAGAAGGTCAAAACATATTTTTATAAGTAAATCAAGATAAAAGACTACACGTAACATGTATTTTATCTTAGTGTACTACTGTTATATCTTTCTTCAAAGGCTAAACTCATGAAATTTCTCCTCAACTTCTTTCCTTTTGATTTATGTGCGGGAAACTGGGAGGAGGTTTGAAAAATATGTTTACATATTAAAAACTATAGTGTAATTGGTCAGATAGCTTGGTGGATAAGCACTATTTTTCTCCTCTATGTAGCAATAAAAATTTGACAGGGAATCTAACTATGTCCTTCTCTGTCCAAAATGAAAAAAGCTATGCATGCATTCTATTGTCTGGTTGCAAATATTTTAACCTTTGTCTCTACTCTGGTTTTACCACTCTGTCTGAAAACCCACCCAGATGTCAGATTAGCAGAATACAGTTATATATAATGCTACATATACATTCTTAAAACCCACTTTTTTAAAATTTTAATGAAGGAAATACAATTCTTTAGACTGATCCCTATGGCCAGTAGCTGATTAATTGTCTTGAAAATTCACTTCATACCTTTCTTCCTTTCTTAAGAGTGTCTGTGATGAAGAGGTATCTTCACACACTTACTGCGGTAGTAATTACCTGAAAATAGTTATTCTCATAGTTAGAGCTCTTTCAAATGTTACTAATGTAATACAGAGAGATCTGTCAGAATGCAGACGGACACTTTTTTAATACGGTGTGGTGACCTGATTTTTTTGCCATACAGTAGCCTAAAAACATGTTTTATTATATAGCAGACTGGCTTTTATTTCCCTCACATGATTTAAAATACTTGTATTTTGATTGTATTGTATATTAGCATTTATCATTTTTAAATTCTGCTATGTTATTTCATCATTATAACATTGGCTATAGGATTTATTTAAAAAAAAATTAAAGTGGTATTTTTCTTTAATTCTTGTGCAGTTAAGATTCCTCATTTGTTTAACCAGTTCAGCTCCAGAAGGTTTTACCCCCTTAATCATGCGACATTGCACCCAAATATGATTGATGTTCTTTTTTCCCCACAAATAGAGATTTCTTTTGGTGGTATTTGATCACCTCTGCGGTTTTTAGATTTTGCGCTATAAAAAAAAAAAAGAGCAACAATTTTGAAAAAAAAAAAAAACACAATATTTTTTACTTTCTGCTATAAAACATTCCCAATAATAATAAAAAAATATCAATTTTTTTTATCAGTTTAGGCCAATTTGTCTTCTGCTACATAATTTTGGTAAAAAAAAATACCAAAAAGTGTATTTTAATTCATTTGCGCAAAAGTTATAGCGTTTACAAACTATGGGATAGATTTCTGGACTTTTTTTATTATTTTTTTTTTTTTAGTAATGGCAGTGATCAGTGATTTTTTGCGGGACTGTGACATTGTGGCGGACAGATTTGACCCCTAACTGACATTTTTGACACTTTTTGGGGACCAGTAACATTAATACAGTAATCAGTGCTAAATAATATGCACTCGTACTGTATAAGTGACACTGGTAAGGAAGGGGTTAATACTGGAGATAATCAAGGGGTTAAATGTAAGCCTAAATGTGCTTACTAACTGTGAGGGGAGCGCTCTGTGACAGGCACACAGGGATCAGTGTTTCAGCTTAGCTGAGACACACAATCTCACTGTGCCTGTCTGACAGAAGACCCGCCTGCTTTGTTTACATAGGCAGACGGCTCTCCTGTCAGTTTCTCCTGAAGATTGCGGGAGACCGGCGGTGATCGAGCCCGCTCCTCCCGCGGTGTGGCTCCCGCTGTGTCTAATCACCACCGCCGAGACCGAGTGCACATAATCACGTACATGTACATGATTATGCACAGCCGAGCTGCCCTGCCACAGTAAGTGGGGTGGTCAGTAAGTGGTTAACCACTTCCACTCGGAAGGTTTACCCTCCTTCCTGACCAGGCCATTTTTTGTGATTTGGCACTGCATTGCTTTAACTGACAATTGCCCGGTCGTGCGACACTGTACCCAAATAAAATGTATGTCCTTTTTTTCCCCACGAATAGAGATTTCTTTTGGTGGTATTTGATCACCTCTGCATTTTTTGTTTTTTTTTGTGCTAGAATCAAAGAACCACCCACAATTTTGAAAATTAAAAAAAAACAATATTTTTTTACTTTCTGCTCTAAAACACATCCAATAAAAAAAGTAACAATTTTAATTTCTTCATCAATTTAGGCCAATATGTATCCTGCTATAAATTTTTGGTAATGAGTGTATATTGACTGGTTTGCACAAAAGTTATAGCGTCTACAAACTATAGGATTTTTTTTTTGCGATACAGCACTGCATTGCTTTAACTGATAATTGCGCGGTTGTGCAACACTGCACCGAAATAAAATGTATGTCCTTTTTTCCCGCACAAATTGAGATTTATTTTGGTGGCATTTGATCACCTCTGCAGTTTTTATTTTTTGCGCTAGAATAAAAGAATCACCGACAATTTTGAAAAAAAAAAAAATTCTGCCCTAAAACACATCCAATAAAAAAGAAACAAATCAAATTTCTTGATCAGTTTAGGCCATTATGTATTCTGCTACATATTTTTGGTAATAAGCTTATCTTGATTGGTTTGCACAAAAGTTACAGCATCTACAAACTATAGAATATTTTTATTGTTTAATTTTTTTTACTAATAATGGCATCGATCAGAGACCTATAGTGGGACTTCGATATTGCGGCAAACAAATCGGACACCTAACTAACACTTGACACATTTTTGGGGACTAGTGACACTATTACAGTAATTAGTGCTAAAAATATGCACTGTACTAATAAAAACAAAACACAGCCCTGCAAACATAATTAAAATGTATTGAGACAACAGATGTGTAGAAAGTTCTAAAGATAAAATTCATGTCAGAATCTTCCACCAATCCATATAAAAATGCAAAACACGGTCCTCCACCATCACAGATGTACACACTGACTCTTACTGCATGATGTGGGCCACTATTTCCATAATGGTCTAATGCACATTGGGTAATTAAATGAGGATCAGATCCAGATAGATCCTTAACAGCCAAAATGTTCATCCACATCCACAGGTTGAGTACATAAGAGTCAGGAGAAAATCAGCAGGAGAGTCTTATAGTATACTAAGTAGGACTCAAAATTATTGAAATAGCAGAATTAACACTCACCAAACAGAGAGCAAAATAATGCCTGTAAGCTGCAATGTGACGGTGGTGTTTCAAAACAGCAAAATGGCCAACCTCCATATGTGACGACGTTTGCACGGGAACCGACTCCTTCCAACGTAGTTCGTCATATAGATGGCTTTACCATGTTCTGGATAAATAGGAACCATCACAAACTTTTTCAGTGCTTTTTTTTTCTTTTTGCTCTTGCACACCAAAGACAATGTCTCCAGATGTTCTAACAGACCTGTAATGAGGTGCTACAGTCTATGGTTTAGCACAATACATGGTGTGACAGTGTAAAATGATTAAAAACTGTCATGGCCTATTCTACCTTACTTAGGTTGTTCAAAAAGCCTAATGGGATAACTTAGGTTAATATATATTTCTAGACACTGAACCCTATCTAAGAGTCTAAAGGTTCACATCAAAGTTGATTAATTTTAAATGCTTTAAAGTATTAAAATTAGACATGCAAAAACTATAAACCATATGAGTTTTTCATCTCATAAGCCACAAACGTTTTGACAAGACGTATTTCCTTATATAATATAATGAACAGTAGGGGTTGTGGATAATTTGGCCAATTATTTCTCAAAATAGCATTATACTAAATCTACTGGGAATTTTTATTGCATTTAATCAATGTATTTTCCATGGAAACCTATTTCATCTATAGTAGGTTAATATATATCAAATTATTTTAATGTGTTTGTTTGTAATGGGAACAATAAAGCTTGTGTTGGTCTGTTGGCTATTTCCTGGCCCATCTAATAGTTTACTAAATTAAAACAAGACGTTCTGAACAAGGTTCCCCTTTATTATTTGCTGTTATACCTATTACTATTCATAATGAGTTGTGGTATCTGGTGTGTAGTTAAAGAGTTAATAAACACATGAGCCTTATACTTTCACAGTCCAGTGCTTTAAAAGAATATTTGAAGTGTACTAGCCAAGATATGTAATCCTACTTTACTATTTGTATAAAATAAAATACTTAAATACTTGTGTATAGAAATGTTGAAGAAACAGTTACTTTTCAGTAATAACTTAAAGCTTAACCATACTTTATTGAAAACATATATAGCAAATAGCAAAACAATTAATATAGGATAAACAGTACAATTGCTACACAGGTCATATTGTAATTTATTGTTATTAAATATAACATTTCTTTTTCAAACTACAGCACTGTAATTTCTGTAAAATCCAATGTAATATGGCAATCTGGACTTGTTCTGTACACTATCATTTCCTGCCTGGGTGAAGAACTCTAAACACTAAGATACAAATAAGGTTTTAGGCATCCTCTGCGACTAAAAATGTATTTTTGGTGAGATACTCCCTAAGCGTTAATTACTTCTCAACAGAATACAGAAAGTGCACCAGCTGAATAAAATAAATGGATTTTTAATTCATACTTACCTGTAAAATCCATTTCTTGAAGTACATCACGGGATACAGAGCCATATATGATAACATATGGGTTATATAGTCACCTATATGAGAAGGACACTGGCAACCAATCATAATTGATGACCCCCCCCCCCTATATAACCCCTCCCACACCTCAGTTTTGTAGCAAGCAATACAAAACCCCATAGAAGAGCTCTGTGTCCCGTGATGTACTTCAATAAATTTTACAGGTAAGTATGAATTAAAAATCCATTTTTCTTTTCGTACATCACAGGACACAGAGCCATAAATCATAACATATGGGACGTCCCAAAGCAATAAATCTGAGGGGAAGGGGGCACCAAAAAACACCGCCATCTGACCCTAAACAGAAGAATTACACTGCCGCCTGCAGCACACTGCAGCCAAAAGCAGGCTCCTCCTGGGTCCCAACATCCACTCTATAGAAACTAGAGAAGGTATGCACCGACGACCAGGTCGTGGCCTTGCAAATCTGAGCCATAGAGTCTTTAAGGCTCCTCTGGTAAAATGTGCCTTTACAGGAAAAGGTGGAACCTTTCCTACTAAACCATACGCCTGGGTAATAACCTGGCGAATCAAATAAGAAATCATAGATTTAGATGCTGCCAATCCCTTTCTGGGGCCTTCTGGCAGTACAAACAAACTCTCGGTCTTACGAATATAAGCTGTTTCCTGTAAATAAATCTTAAGTGCACGCATTACATCAAGAGAATGCAATAACGTTTCCTCCTCTGAGTGAGGATCTGGAAAAAAAGAAGGTAGTATAATGTCCTGATTCAAATGAAAGGCACTACCTTGGGCAAAAAAATCTGAGTGAGGACGTAAAATCATCCTAACTTGATAAAATATCAAGAATGGCTCTTTACAAGAAAGAGTTGCTAGTTCCGATACCCTTCTAGCTGAAGTTATCGCAATCAAAAAGACCAGTTTTTCTGGTCAAAAAGAACCAGGGGAACCTGCCCCAGAGGTTCAAAAGGCTGTTTTTTCAAAACTGCCAACACCAAATTTAAGTCCCAAGGACACAACGGTGGCTTCGCTGGTGGAAGCAAACGCAATATTCCCTGGACGAAGGTTTGAACCAACGAATGGGAAGTGATTGGTTCCTGGAAAAAACTGATAGAGCTGAAATCTGCCCTTTAATCGTGCTCAAGGCTAATTTCATATCTACCCCTGCTTGCAGAAAGGATAGAATTCTCCCGATAATAGATGTGTGGGGATGCCATTTCCTAGCTTCACACCAGGCAATGTAGGATTTCCAGACCCTGTAATAAATATTTCTAGAGAACTGACTTCCTGGTGTTTATCAGTGTATGAACTGCGGGGCCAGACAACCCTGCTCTTCCAAGATTAAAGCTTCAATAGCCAAGCCATCAAATTTAGAGACTGTACAGCAGGGTGGAATTTTAGACATTGAGAGAGCAAGTCTGGATGCAGTGGAAGAACCCAGGACCTCGTCACTGCCAACCTCTGGATTTGTGCATACCAAATCCTCCTTGGCCAAGCCGGAGCTGCCAGAATTACTGGTTTCCCCTCCAGCTGAATCCTGCACAACAAGCGTGATATCAGCTGTACTGGAGGAAAGACAGATCAGGGAATACTCCTCCCAAGGAGTCACCAAAGCATCCACTCCGACTGCAAGTGGATTCCTGGTCCTGGACACAAATCTCTCCAATTTGTTGGTGAATCTGGATGCCACCAAGGTAGGCACATCAATTGAAAAATCTCAGGATGAAAAGACTATTCCCGCAGAAACATCTATTTACGGTTCAAGAAATCTGCCTGCCAGTTCTCTATTCCTGTAATGAACACTGCTGTCAGGCATGGCACAAACTTCTCTGCCCAGGACAGGATATATCCACCTCTTTCTGAGCTGATCGACTCCTTGTGCCTCCTTGATGGTTGACATAAGCCATGGCCGTGGCATTGTCGGATTGCACCCTGACAGGGTGACCCCGAAGTCTGCGTATCCAGAATTTCAGAGCCCGACTGACTGCACGAATTTCCAAAATGTTGATGGGCAGACGACTCTCTACCCAAGACCATTTCCCCTGGACAGTAGCTTCCTCCAGAACTGCTCTCCAGCCGGAGAGGTCCTTCCAGGTCACTGGGAGAAAGGATTTCCCCTTCTCCAGATATCTGGCCAACAACCACCAATTCAGACTTTGTCGTACTCTTGGTAGCAGAGGTATGAACCAGTCCAAGGACTGAATGTTTCCGTTCCATGCAGACAGAATGTTTTTCTGCAAGGGTCTGGCATGGAATTGAGCATAGGGAACTGCTTTGAAATTGGACACCATCTTCCGCAGTAACTTCATGCAAAGACGTATAGACAGATATCTCAGTCTTACTATAGACCGAACCTGACCATTCAGGTCTGGCAAGAATATCTTTGCCTACACTGTGTTGACAAGAAGCCCTAGCTATTCCAGATGCTGGACTGGCTGTAATACTGACTTTGCTAAGTTTAGTATCCAACACAGATGTTCCAAAAAATTTACTGTCTGAACGATATTTCGGCTTAGAGCCGACACTGATCGATCCATTACTAATAGATCGCCCAGATATCCTATTACAGATATCCCTCGGGACCTTAGAACAGCCAACACTGGGGCTAGGATCTTTGTGAACTCTCTTGGAGCTGTGGCCAGCCCGAAGGGCAGGGCCACAAACTGGAAATGATGGAACAATCGCAAAACGAAGGAACCTTTGATGGGTCTGAAATATAGACACATGAAGATATGCATCCTTGATGTCTATGAATGCTAGAAATTCCTCTCCCTGCAGGGAGGCTATGACTGAACTAATTGATTCCATGCGGAAAGAACGAACGTTCAGAAACTGATTCAGCGCCTAGAGATCCAAAATAGGTCTCACATCCCTGTTTGGTTTGGGGATTATGAATAGGTTTGAGTAAAATCCCTTGAACCTGGTCCAATGCCTGAAAGAGAGATCTTTCTTTTAGGGAACCTGTTGGTATGCTTGACCTCACAAACCGAGGATGCGGGAACACCCAAAATTGCAGCTTGTATCCCTGTAAAATGGTCAAGACAACCCAGTTGTCTTGAATTACCTCCACCCATGCCCCTGAGAACTGAAGGAGCCTTTCCACCACCTAGGCGAGTGGGGGTGCCCCTTCACTGAGAGTGCTTAGAGGAAGACTTGGCTGATCTCTGGGCCCAGGGTTTTTTTTTCACCTTGCCTCGAAGGTTTAGTTCCAGATGCAGACGGTTGAGGCCATCGCCACTGCCTGGATTGGGAGCACTGGTATTATGAGTGCTAGGGATCTTAAAGGAAGCACGTCTGCTCTTCTTTACAGGTAGCAACATACTCTTCCCCCCCAGATCTTTTGGATATATTTATCCAGATCATCACCAAAAGGCATTCTCCCTGAAAGGGGAAGCTAGCCAGTAGTTTTTTACATGGTAATTCCACAGACCAGCTCTTTAGCCAAGAGCGAATATGCACTGTCATCAGAGAAAACCGTGAATTTTGCCTTATGGAGTCCATAAGAGCATTAACAGCGAAACACAAAGTGCGAGGTAGATCTGACAGATCTTCCACAGACTCTCATTGAGAAGAAACTGTCTTGGCCACTCACTTTATGCGGTCTTTCAAAGACTGACACACTCCTATGGCTGCTACTGCTGCTTGTACTGCAGAACTTGCAACCGCAAAGGAGGATTTCAATAAAGATTCCAACTTTTTATCCACTGGATCTTTAAAAACCTGGCCATTATCCACAGGACAGGTTAAATTCTTGTTAACCGAAGAAATGACTGCATCCACAGTGGGAATTTTCTCTTAGAAAACGTATCCTCCATAGGATACAACAATGAAAACCTTTTAGGAGGAACAAACATCCTATCTGGATGATCCCAGTCATTATACACTTCCTGCTCCAAGAGTGGATGTATGGGAAATTACTGAGGACTCTGAGAAGGGCGCAATGAGCTTAGGGAGGAAAGAGAGGTTTCAGTTGTCTCTAAGGGTGGAAGTTTAAACTCAGCCTGGACCATCTCAGCAAGAGATTGGATAAACAATCTCTGGGATTGAGAGGCTGATAGAGATTCCTCTGACTCTGAAGTGGAAATTTCAGCTTGACCTTCTATAGGGTCACCCTCAGCTACATCTTCCACGTCCTCTGCCCAATCCTGGGGGGGTGGAGCCAGCCAGTGAAGGAGATGGTAGTGTGAGACCACAGCTCCTCGCTCAACAGACACTGCAGAGCGCTTCACAACAAAAGGGGTCATGATCAGAACAAGCGACTACTCTCCCGACATGCCAGGGAAGCACAGCAAGGTACCGGTGAAGAGAAAGCCGCATTCCAAGCCCGGTAAGATGATTGATTTCTTCCACCAAGCCGGCGAGCCGCAAGGCCAAGATGGCGCCGGCTCCTCTGCCAGCCGTACCATGCTACTATCTCAGCCTACAGCAGGGAAACAGCCACCTAAGGAGAAAAGGGGTCAGGATAGAGCATCTGCCCATAGTTTAGAGCAATCCCCGGAGGGCTCTTCACCTGCTTCCACTACAAACAGCCCTGCTAAATCTAAAGTAAATTTACAGCACCCTAATGAATCTGACACACAAAACTGCTCTGTGGATGACACTCTGGAGATTCATGATACTATATCCTCCTTCCCAACTAAAAATCAGCCTGTCATGGACTCTACGCTTAAAGAGATGATGCTGTCTCTCCGCAGTGCCATACATGCTGATATGCTACAACTCATGACAAGGTGCAATTCTGCGGTACAGGCAGTTGAGAGCAGAGTGTCTCATGTGGAGGATAAGATGGGCGAATTCGCTGACACATTCAACACCATGGTAGATGCACATAACGACCATGACAATGACATCATGTGGCTAAAATCTAAAGTGGCAGACCTCGAGGATCGCTCGAGGAGAAATAATATCAAAATTAGGGGCATTCCTATGGAACTAATGGAATTCTTGACCGCAATCATGCAAGAGGCCCTCCCTGATGTTCCTCTCTGTGATTTGGCCATTGATCGAATTCACAGGCTCCCCAAGCCTAAACACATCCCTGCTAAACTGCAGAGAGACACCATTGCACGCATTCACTTTTTCACAGTGAAGGAGAAGTTTATGTCCATAGCCAGGAGGGCATCTAACCTACCTCCAGCGATGCAGGGCCTTTCCTTCTTCGCGGACCTCTCGGCTCATACAATGAACCAGCGACGCAATCTCATGACCGTCACAAAACCTCTTAGGAACCATCAAGTTCCCTATAGATGGAACTACCCAGCTACACTAATTATTACAAGAGGGGAGAAGGAGTTTAGAGTTACTACATTGGATGAAGGCATTCACCTATTGGAACAATGGGGTATCCTTGACCCAGATGGTACCACTTCACACAGCTCATCGGCTCATCATCCAACTTCTCCACAGGATTGATATATCAGCATTTTTTTTTTCCTTTTGTTCCTGGTTCTACATTGTGACCCACACTATTTAAGTTCTTAGTCACATAATGCTCCTGAAGTTCTGTTCGGCTATAAACTGAGTTTTATTCCCCAGTCAAGCGGCTAGTAGAGCCGCACAGATTGCCGAAAGGTTATCACTATTTTTTTCTCTTTGTTCACTCTTTTATAACTGTGCTACTTCAAGTGCTACACGCAACACTACGATTGATTTCTATCATCACCAAGATTCTTATCCTTGTCCCCCTTTTCTTTTGGTTTTCCTATTTTGCTCTGCCCAATCCTGAACTGATTTAGGGGGCGGCTCCGGAGAGGGGGATCTAACCAGTTTCTTTCCGCCATCTGGTGCTGCAATCATGTCAGCAATCCAACCCTCTAGGCTGGCTAATGCCAATGCCAAATCGTCCTTGGTAACAGAGGCTGTGGGAGTAGCTACTATGCCGGACAACCATAATGACTCAGATTGGCTAATTGCCTCTGGCTTATTAGGAGAAGTAGATACAGCGGAAGCACGACTAGGACCTTCAGGGCCTGACGGTGCCATTATAGTGCCCTTTCCAACTGTGCTCCCTCAAGCCCTTTTTCGGACAGATATTGCTTTAAAGCAAGACAAACTTGAGGTACTACCTTTAACCACTTGCTGACTGCCGCACGACTATATACTGCGGCAATCAGCCCCCTACAGGCAAAGTGATGTATGGGTACATGCTCCCGCTCCTGCTCGTTCCCTGCCTAGCCTGCGCATGTGACAGGCGGCTCCAATGTCCGCCGGCCACTCGCGATCTCCCTCAGGAGAGAGAGAAAGACAGACAGCTGATGTAAACACAGCCATCTGTCATTATCCCTTAGATCATCACAGAGGCTATTCGATCCTGCTATGTAGGATCGTATGTCTCTGTGATGATCTAACAAGCCACGCCCCTTGACAGTTAGAATCACGTGCCTAGGGACACACTTAACCCCTTGATCACCAATAAAGTTAACCCCTTCCCTGCCAGTGTAATTTTTACAGTAACAGGGCATATTTATAGCACTGATTACTGTAGTAATGTCACTGGTACCCCCAAAAATGTCAGTCAGGGCCCAGGGTCCGATCTGCCTGCCACAATGTCGCAGTCCCACAAAAAAAAAAAAAAAATCGCAGATCGCCGCCTTTACTAGTTAAAAAAAAAACAATAAAAATGACATAAATCTTTCCCGTAGTTAGTAAACGCAATAACTTTTGCGCAAACCAATCAAAATACGCTTATTGTGATTTTTTTTTACCAAAAATATGTAGCAGAAAACAAATTGGCCTAAAATGTTAAAAAATTTAGATTTTTACATTTTTTTTGAGAATTTCATATAAAAAAAATGTAAAAAATATTGTTATTTTTTCAAAACTGTCGCTCCTTTTTTGTTTATACTGCAAAAAATAAAAATTGTAAAGGTGATCAAATACCACCAAAAGAAAGCTCTGCTAGTGGGAAATAAGGACGTCAATTTCATTTGGGTACAGCGTCGCACGACCGCACAATTGTCCGTTACAGTCACGCAGTGCCGAATCGCAAATTAGGGCCTGGTCTTTGAGCAGCCAAATCTTCTGGGGCTTAAGTGGTTAATGTGTACTTAAGGTCTGTGCCAAGCTTATACAGCCTAATGCACACAACACTGATTATCTTTTTTTTTTTTTTTTAATTTCTTTATTAAATACATTTTTCACATATAAAATTTACAACATACATTTTTAAAGGAAAGCATTATTTCTCACATCATGTTTATCAATGATTCCCATCTATACATTTCCCTCTCAAAACTAATGTTATCTATTTTCCCTCTCCTCCCCCCCTCCCACCTCTACTCTATCTCACCTTCTAACCCTGGATCAATTTATATTCCTCTGTGTATTTGAAGTCTTGCCATTCTTCACAAATTTCTACCCAATTTCCTTGTTCCTCTTCCCCCCAGCTCCTTAGTAGTTCTAATTTTCTCGTTTTTTCCACTTTCTTAAGCCATTCTTTACATGAGGGAGGATCTTCTTTTTGCCATTTTAAGGGTATCAGACTTTTAGCCGAGTTTAACAAGTGTGGGATTAATGTTTTCTTATATTGTTTTACTGACATTTTTGTACCGTGAAATAAGCATCTCCAAGGGTCCTCAGGGATATATATATATTTGTAATTTTATTAAGTCAAGGTTAATACTCCCCTCCAGAATTTTTTAATTTTTGGGCACCCACCAGATGTGTGTTATCGTACCCTCCTACTTACATCCTCGCCAACAATTTTTCGAACTCTCCACTTGATAGCTACCCACTTTATCCGGGGTGTTATACCATCTGGTGATTAATTTATAGTTCATTTCTTCTGTATTTGTATCTATTGCTGAGCTGTGCACAAGTTTTAAACTTTTCTCCCATTGTAACTCCTCACTACATGGCCCCAATTCCCTCTCCCATTTTTCTTTGACTGAGGGCCCTGTCACCTTCATTTCTACTTTCAAAATGTTATAAATGTTTGAGATATTATTTGCTATTTTATCTGAGACACATAATTGTTCGTAGGGTAATAGTTCTTTCATGTCCCTTATTGGCTGAGGAAGTGAGGCTACAAAGTGCCTCAGCTTATATTACCTCCACTCATTTATTTTCCAGTCCATTTTTTTTTTTGTTTTATTTCTGTGTCTGTGCGTTCCATCTGAGAGAAGTCAGGTCAACATCTTGTGGACAATATTGGGATTTTTGTACTTAGCGTACTTACGGTGATTGTAGGAGTATTTGTTCCTCGCAGCAAAACAAGTAATCTCTGGATCCGCTGGGACTTGTGGTACTACCGGGGCAGGCAGTCAGGCCTATACTTCACTGGGAGTGATCTAACGCCAACGGTTTTGGAGGTCCCACACCGAGATGGTCAACAACGCCCATGTCCGCCTCCATTCATTTACATGCTTATAACGTGGATGGAACATTCATGCTGATCTCATTGGGAAAGCCGCCTAACCCTATCTGAAGGAGAAGGGAGCAGCGTCATACTTATACCAATGGTTTCCAAGTCCATACTTTGCATCATTTTGGTAAGAGGCCATTGTTGTCTATGCACCCGGTGTTTATTATAAGGTTGGAGGTGAACATCACGTGAAGAGTGCACTTTTGAAATACAGTGGATCTACCTATTGCATTTACCTATTTTCCGCCGGGTAAGGAGGAAATTCACCAGGTGGAGGGACATCACTGTCATATATTGATTTTGTTGGATTTCTTTTATACCACCATTTAAATCATTTGATCACAGACTGAAGAGTTTTTCATCAATTTGGACTGTTGGACTATTTATTGTTTGTGCACTAGTCACAACAGATATTAATTTATTTAATTCCTTTTTTGAATATTTATATCACTGTTGGTTTATTCACATCACAGCACCAGTAGATTGCATAATTTTGTATGTACACCTATTTTGAATTAGCGCACCACCTTTATTTATTTATCCATTTATATTTCTGGTAGCAGCTTTTCACCTATCAGCGTACCCCTTCTCTTAACATATCAAGTTATAATTTTTCCCCGTTCTATTATGTCTCCCAGTCGTGCATCCTCATCTTCGATCCATTTACCATGCTCCCTCCCTTCCCCTGGAGCAAAAAATGTTGTATTTTGTAATGGTATCAGTGGTGAATTATATTTCAATTTTTCTCTTGTATGTATTGTGTCCCAAATTTTAAGTGCCTGATGTGTAATTATATGTGTGCTGATATTTAATTTTCTAAACTTTAGAGGGATCCAAATAATCTTCCCTAGATGTGTATCGCTCATAGTGTTTTCTATTTTTACCCAACTTTTGTCACTCTCTTTTTTACTCCATTCTATCACCCGTGTAAGTACTGATGCTTGATAATATGTTTTAAAATCCGGTAGTGCTAATCCCCCCTGCCCCTTCCCTTTACTCAGTGTTGTGTATTTTATCCTTGGCTTTTTATTTTTCCTAATAAACCTGGTTATCATGGAATTAAGTGTCTTAAAAAATGCTTGTGGGATTGGTATCATTTGAAATTTATATTATATTTTTGGGAGAATTGCCATCTTTATCGTATTTATTCTCCCTATCCATTAATAAATCCTTGAAGTTAGTTTATTTATCTCTGTTTTTATTTCATTTAGTAAGAAAATATATAAATATAAGAGAAAATTTGCCTTATACAGTTTGTCTGAGGCAGATGTTAATTTAATTCCTAAATATTTTATTTCGTCCTTTCTCCATGTAAAGTGGAATTCGCTTTTTAGCCTCTCTTCTTCCTGTTTACTTGTATTAATACTCAGTATCTCTGATTTTTTTTGATTATTTTTTAAATTTGATAGTTCCCCGTATTGTTTCAAAGTTTTAATTATATTTGGCAAAGTAGTCCTTGTATTGGAAATATAGAGTAGGACATCATCTGCAAAAGCAGAGACCTTATGCTCCTCATTAGGGATGATCGAACGGTTCGGGTCGACCATCGGTTCGACCCGAACATTGGATGTTCGATATTCGGCCGAATACCGAACTTTTTGCGGTAAAAGTTCGGTATTCGGCCACCAGAACCGCCCAAAATGCACTGGGACAGGAGTCTCCTAGGAACGTGATTGGAGTGACAAGAGGCCAATCAGGAGTGAATACGCCCCACACTATAAAAGATGGCCCCGCCTAAACCCTAGCACAGTGATACAGAGCCTGTTGAAGAGAGTGGAAGCAGTTCTCTGACTCCTGCTTTGCTACACTACATTTTCTACATATCGAGTGGTTCTAAAGCTCCATATAGCAGAATTGTATTTAGCTTACAGCCAGTGTAGTTAGATACAGCGATTGTGCTGGTTCTTAGAGTTACAAAAAAAAAAAAAAAACTTAAGGGACAGTGTCATACTTCTGCTGTATGGAGCTTTCTATTTAGTGGAAAGGGATATCTAGTGTAGTTAGAGAACTTTGTACTACATTAGTTATATTTAATAATTGAGTTTCTGTAGGGAAAGTGAAAGTGTGAGGGTTCTGTTTAGTGAGCACGTTGCACAGTGCTGCTGTATCACAGCAGGTATACGTGCTTGCTAGGCAGCAAAATACAGTGACAACTTAACGCCTGTTGTTCAAAGCGTTAGGTCCACTGTGCAAAAGGCTTTGCTACTGTGCGTGACACGCATCTGCTGTGCTGTATCCAGCGACAACTGTGGGTCGCATAGCAGTGTGCATTTTTCACCGCACACAGTTGCCAACGCATCAGTGACAAATATGCCTGGTAGACCAAGCAAAGGCATACGTGGCCCTGCTGCGGAAAGGGGCACAGCTTCTAGGGTGTCTAGAGGCAGGGGTGGACGTGGTGGTCAGTCCTCAGCCAGGCCACCATTTGGATTGTTCTCCGGCAGTGGCCAAGCTATACGTCCACAGTATGTACAGGAGGTGGTGGACTATATGACCAAACCGTCATCATCTGCATCATCTGCAACTACAGTGACCCAGGCAGAGAAAAGTGGTCAGTCTTCTGCAGTTGGCAGAACAAATACAGATGAGTCCATGTCCACCTCACGTCCTCCCTTAGACCCAACTTCAGACATGACAGAGGAGTCAGCTGAGCTTTTTGACCACAGTGTCGGCCATCTACTCCAGCCTGATGCTTAGTCCTTTATGGAGTCTGATGTTGGGTCTGAGTTAGAGGAGGAGGCAGAGCAAACAAGAGGGGAGAGCAGACGGCCCGCTCCATCTAAGGCCGCACCTGTTGTCTCCCGGGCCAGGCCTGATGCTCAGTCTTTGATGGAGTCAGATGTTGGGTCTGAGGTTGAGGAGGAGGCAGAGCAAGCAAGAACAGGGCTCGGTGCTGCAGCCAGTGTTGCCCCCACGTCTGCAAACAGCTGGTGGTGTCGCTGATCCGGGTAGATCGATCACTTCTACCCCCTCCTGCTCCTCCTCCTCTACCTCCTCCATGCCCTCCTCTGCAGAATGGTCCTTTGAATATGATGAGGTACCACGTAAACGTTCAAAGGGCTATTCTATGTCTCAGGCCAAAAGGTGTCACGCAGTGCTGCAGCTTGTGTGTCTAGGGGACAGGCAGCACACTGCCCCTCAGATTCTTGGGGCTCTGCAGGCACAGGCCCAGAGGTGGTTGACACCACGCCAGCTGCAGCCAGGGATGGTGGTTACTGATAATGGGTCAAACCTCCTGGCCGCCCTTCGTCAGGGAAAGTTAACCCATGTGCCATGCCTGGCGCATGTCCTGAATCTCGTGGTACAGCGGTTTTTGAACTCGTACCTGGGAATGCAGGATGTGCTAAGGATGGCAAGAAGGGTGTGCAGTCACTTCAGGCGGTCGTACAGTGCCAGAAGAGGAGGACTTCCTTGCCTCTCAAGGCCCCCTTTATCCTGAGAATCCTGACCCCATTATGCCTAGCTCCCAGAGGCCCGAGCAGGATCCAGGGGTGGAAGAGGAGGAGGAGGACGATTCTGCGGGAACTTTTGCAGGGTTTGAGGAGGAGGAGGAGGACATGCGGCAATCTGCAAGGCCTAGTTTGACTCCCTCGGGACACTTTGGAGTAGTGCGTGGCTGGGAGGAGGAGGAGCCCGTTCAAGATAATGTCATTTTGAGTGACCCCGAGGAGTCAGCTTCTCAGGCCTTCGCTAATTTGCGACGCATGGGAAACATCATGCTTCAGAGCCTGCGAAAGGACCCCAGAATCAAGGCCATTAAACAGACTGACCACTATTGGTTAGCCACCCTACTTGACCCCCGGTACAAGTCTAAAGTCTTGGAGCTTTTCCCATCCACCCAGAGAGTCCACAGGATCAAATCCCTTGAGGACAGTCTCAAGAGGATTCTGGTGAACACGCTCCCCGACTCCCGTAGGGTGCAGGGGCGGGGACAACCTACCATGGATTCTACTGGTGGTCACGAGAGGAGCGTTGGAGAAGGCGTGCGGTTGACGGATGCCTTTCTGTCTTTTTTTAGTCCTCACCGCCCAGGCCTCTCAGCTGCCACATCGCATCGACAGCGTCTGCATCGCATGGTGGACGATTACGTGAGGGCACAAAGTGACACAGAGGGCTTTTCATGTGACGAAGCCGATCCACTGGCATACTGGGTCTTAAGATTAGACCACTGGCCAGAACTGGCCCAGTATGCCATGGAGTTGTTGGCCTGCCCTGCTTCAAGTGTCCTATCGGAACGGGCATTCAGCGCAGCAGGAGGATTCGTCACAGACCATCGAACGAGACTCTCCACCGACTCAGTCGACCGTTTGACATTCATTAAAATGAATCAGTCGTGGATATCAAGCTTTGATGCACCTGATGCAGACCTTGTAGACTAGGCTATCGTTGTGATGTGGCAGCTGAGCCTCAGTTTAAGCCTGGACCATGGTGCCACCCTCAAACCCTCCTCTCATTCTCTTTACGTTCACAGAACCTCATTTTGGTTATAACAAAAACTACCATGTTTGCGCACCTGTTCCACAGGTGCACACCTTTACAATTTTTGGGCCTCCTTCAACACCAGCTCTTTGGGGTTACGGTGGGGAGGCTATGCTAAACAAAAACTACCATGTTTGCGCACCTGTTCCACAGGTGCACACCTTTACAATTTTTGGGACTCCTTCAACACCAGCTCTTTGGGGTTAAGGTGGGGAGGCTATGCTAAACAAAAACTACCATGTTTGCGAACCTGTTCCACAGGTGTACACCTTTACAATTTTTGGGCCTCCTTCAACACCAGCTGTTTGGGGTTACAGTGGGGAGGCTATGCTAAACAAAAACTACCATGTTTGCGAACCTGTTCCACAGGTGCACACCTTTACAATTTTTGGGTCTCCTTCAACACCAGCTCTTTGGGGTTAAGGTGGGGAGGCTATGCTAAACAAAAACTACCATGTTTGCGAACCTGTTCCACAGGTGCACACCTTTACAATTTTTGGGCCTCCTTCAACACCAGCTGTTTGGGGTTATGGTGGGGAGGCTATGCTAAACAAAAACTACCATGTTTGCGAACCTGTTCCACAGGTGCACACCTTTACAATTTTTGGGTCTCCTTCAACACCAGCTCTTTGGGGTTAAGGTGGGGAGGCTATGCTAAACAAAAACTACCATGTTTGCGAACCTGTTCCACAGGTGCACACCTTTACAATTTTTGGGCCTCCTTCAACACCAGCTCTTTGGGGTTATGGTGGGGAGGCTATGCTAAACAAAACAAAAACTACCATGTTTGCGAACCTGTTCCACAGGTGCACACCTTTACAATTTTTGGGCCTCCTTCAACACCAGCTCTTTGGGGTTAAGGTGGGGAAGCTATGCTAAACAAAAACTACCATGTTTGCGAACCTGTTCCACAGGTGCACACCTTTACAATGTTTGGGCCTCCTTCAACACCAGCTCTTTGGGCTTATGGTGGGGAGGCTATGCTAAACAAAAACTACCATGTTTGCGAACCTGTTCCACAGGTGCACACCTTTACAATTTTTGGGCCTCCTTCAACACCAGCTCTTTGGGGTTATGGTGGGGAGGCTATGCTAAACAAAACAAAAACTACCATGTTTGCGAACCTGTTCCACATGTGCACACCTTTACAATTTTTGGGCCTCCTTCAACACCAGCTCTTTGGGGTTATGGTGGGGAGGCTGCACCAACACCAAAACTACCATGTTTGCGCACCTGTTCCACACGTGCACAGCTTTATACTTTTTACGCCTTCTTCAACACCAGCTCTTTGGGCTTACAGTGGTATGGCTCCGCCAACACCCAAACTGTAACAATCCTACAGGCTCACCTGAGTCAGAGGACTGCTGGCCGGAGGTATGAGTGGAGCCCAGTGGCAAGGACCGCAGGCCGATAGTAGGTGCAGGGAGTCTGGCAGAGGCTTGGTCAGATAATCCGGGTTGGCTACGGTGGTAGCGGTGCTGGATGCCGGATGGACACCAGGTAGGACTCTGCTGAGGACACGGGTTCACCTGAGGTGCGGAAACTAAGTGATAGCTGGTTTTCACTAGAGTCCCTGATGGTGGGGATAGACTGCGCTGCAAGCTAACACCAGGACGCGGTCCTCAGGATCACCCAGCCAGGCAGAGTGCAGGTTTGGTCCGAAGGCGGAGGAGCAGACAAGGGATAACCAGAGAGAAGTCAGACGAGCCAAAGGTCGGGGCAGGCAGCAGTAAGTGTGGTCAGACAATCCGGATCAGCAACAGAGGTAGCAGTTCAGTAGATAGGGACAAAGCAGAAGAGTAGTCTGTAGTCAATTCCTGGTCAGCGTTGGATTTGTGGTAGTAGATAGAGCAGCAGATGAGGAGAAGCTTGATCAGGGCTCAGGAGCTCAATAATCAGCAAGCTTGAGTGCACGGGGCTGGACTTATATAGGGAAGTACCAGGTGTCAGGAATCAAGGGGGATGAGCAAGGCTTGGCAAGACTAAGGTTGAATAATAGGCTTCAGGGAAGAAAGTTCAGGGAGGAAAATCCAGAGAGGACGGTAGCCTAGTAAGCAGGGCTACCGCCTGGGATGTGACTGGTCACGGGTTCGAATCCCGACACAAACAATAATTTTTGCGCACCTGTCACACAGATGCATATCATTGTAATTTTTTTCCTTACAAAGGCAATTATTGCCTTCATTACCAGCACTTTCATAGGGATATGGTGTCAAGGCATCGTCGGCACCACCAAAGGCCCAATTTTTAAGCATCCTTTACTTCTATTCAAAGTCAAGAGACAACAGTATTCATCCAAAACATCTCTAATCTTGTTCACTCTGCACTACATTGTGGCCCCTACCCCTAACCCTAACCCTCAATGTATCCGTGCATATATGTCTGTTTCTTGTGAGAATTCAAGTTAAAGTACACCAAACACCATTTTACATGAAATAAAGTGCAACTACATACATCTTTGGACTTCTTGAAAACATTTGGTAATAATAGCCCCATTGTGGAAATACACCTGTTAATTATATGCACATTTAAAGAGACAGCACCTTTTTAAAAAAAAAACTCTAATCTTGTTCCCAGTGCACTGCATTATGTCCCATCATACACATTGGCTGTGCCGTTGATTAGGAGCAAAAGAAAGGTGCGGTTAAGCAAAAAAGTCATTTTTGAAGGTTTGGTATGCTATAATTCTGGTTCTGGACATGCTACAGAGCTGAAACTTCACAGGTACACCTTTTAGACCCCCCAGACACTAAATCCAAAGAAATCTCTTTTTTTTTTTTTTTTTTTTAATTTTTTCAATAATTGGCTCTCTATCAAAAACGACAATTTTTAAGAACTTTTTTTTGTGTGATTAATAGTCCCTGGGGCATGACCCAGAACCCTAAGCACTTTTTAGGGGCATTTATTGGGTTTTAGGGCTTCAAAATGGGGTTTTTTGATTCCAGAAGTTCGGGTCCCATTGATTTCAATGGGGTTCTGGAATCCGAACCGAACTTCCCTGAAATTCGGGTGTTCTGGTCGAACCGAACTTTTCAAAAGTTCGATCATCCCTACTCCTCATGTCCCATCCTTACCCCTCTAATGTCTGGGCACCCTCTGATTTTTGCTAGAAGAGGTTTGAGGGAGAGTACAAACAACATTGGGGACAGGGGAGATCCTTGTCTTGTTCCATTGAATATTTCAAATGGCTCAGACAACAATCCATTAATTTTAACTTTTGCTTTCGGGTGGTTATATAATGTTTTGATCCATGCCATCATTCTAGGTCCTATTCCCAACTCCTCTAAAGTTCTTAACATAAACTCCCAGTTGACCCTGTCAAATGCTTTTTCAGCATCTATTGACAGTATCAAACTTGGGGGGGGGGGGGACGTTTTTTAGCATTTGTTTCATCAGGAGGATTGTTCTTATCCCATTATCTCGCCCCTGCCGGCCCGGTATGAAACCTACTTGATCTCTATATACCCACTCCATCATTAGTCCCTTCATCCTTGTTGCTAATATTTTTGTGAATAGTTTTGCATCCACATTTAAGGATGACATGATTGATGCTAGGAGGGCTTCTTTGCTCATTTCATACTGGATGCTTAATCCGTTCATATAGCCTTTCAGTCTCGGGACTAACAACTCCCTATATTTTTTATAATAGTTGATTGTAAACCCATCTGGGCCATGGCTTTTTCCTGAGCTGGTTTCTTTTATAGCCCTCTCTATCCCCTGATCTGTGATTGGTGCATCCAGAAGTGTTAGTTTTTCTTCATCAACCCTTGTCATCTTAGCATTTCCTAAATATTCTTTAATTTTTTCACTCCTATCCGTGTCGTTCCCCTGTCTGTCCTCTCCTCTTACTGAGTATAGGTTTCCATAATATTTTTAGAATTCCCTTGCTATCCCGGACGTTGTGTGAATTATTTCCCCAATTTTTTACTCTTTATTTTATTTATTAAAATTCACAGCTTTCTTTTGTTTCAGGGCTCTAGCCAAATGTTTCCCAACTTTATTACTCTCAATATATTTCTTTTTTGCACTCTTATTAAATTCCTGTCTGATTTCCTGTTCTAACAAATCCTTCAGTTCTTCTCTTTTTTCCTCTAGTGAGATGTTTATGTCTCGGGTGTTGGGTCCTTTTATGTTTTTGTTCTAGTTCGAAGACTTCTGTCATCAGTCTGTCCTTATATTTTGTTCTTTCCTTTTTCCTTTGTGCGCCTTTGAAAATTAATATACCCCACATGTAAGCTTTTTGTGCTTCCCATATAGTATTTTTCGATGATTCCTCAATATCATTTATTTGGAAATAGAGCTCCAGTTCTTTCTCTACTTCTTTTCCCCACTTTTTATCCTTTATCAATTCTTCGTTGATTTTCCATGCATCCATTTTAGGTTGTTCTCTACTCATTTTCATCTTAACTATAACGGGAGTGTGATCTGACCAGGTCCTGGTCCCAATCCTTGCCTCGATTACTCTTTCAATCTATGTTCAATTAAAACATAATCAATTCTCGAATATGTTCCATGTACACTTGAGAAACAGGTATAGTCCCTTTCTTTTGGGTGGGGAATTCTCCAAATATCCGCCAATTGATTCTGAAATCATTTTTCCTTGATTTTCCTTACCTGATAATTTTTACTCCTTTAAGATTGTGAAGTAGTGTCTATTTTTGGGTCGAGGCTCAGGTTGAGATCTCCGGCCAAGATCACCCCTCCCTTTTTAAAGGTCATCAATTTTCCCAAAACCTTTCCCAAGAAGTCTACCTGTCCCTCATTGGGACTATATACATTTACTAATGTGACTTCCTCCTCGAATAGCTTCCCTTTCAAGAAGAGGTATCTTCCCTCTTGGTCTGCCAACCTTTCTTCAAGAGTAAATCTAACACCTTTTGGCAAAGCCAATGGCGACACCCTTAGATTTTTTCTTGAATGAGTCTGCGTAGTACCAAATGGGATGGCTTCGGGAGTATAACCTAATATTGGATGCATGGGTTAAATGGGTCTCTTGTATAAATGTTATATCAGCTTTTAAGTAATTAATTTCCCCCAGGATGTTTTTTCTCTTTACTGGTGAGTTCAGTCCTCGCACATTGTATGACATTAAGTTAACTACAACCATATCCACATTTTACTCTCCCCTCTTTTGTTACTTCCCTTATCTTTCAACTGTAGTCCTCTAAAGGCTGGTGTCTCTGTAAGGATCGAGGATCTATTTTGTCTAATCTGTTTCTTATAGGAGTAGGTTGTTTTTTTGAGTTTACTGTTACCTCCTTCCCTCCCTCTACCCCCCACTCCCTCCCGTATCCCCTTTCCCCTCCCTCCCCTCCCTCGCTCTCCTCGCCTCCCCCCTCCCTCCTCTCTCCCTAATCCCATCCCTCGGCACAATGGGTACCTAGCTTTCCCCCTTCCCTTAGCTAGGGTAGTCGATTTACATCCCCCCCATTTTAATCGACATTTCCCCAGGGTTGAGCTTTGTCTTTCCTCGCCTGTCCCTCCTTTCTTCCCCATTTCTGGGTTGATGGTTAGTACATGCTAGTGCCTTCATGGAACCATCCTCTTTAATCTCTTTCTAGTTTCACTCTCATATTTCCTCCCCCCCCAACGCCCCCCCCTGCCCCCCCTCACTCGATCCCCCCCGTCCAATCTCTAATTTCTTGTTGTCTTCTTTTGACTCGGGTTCTTCTTGGTTTTCCTCTGCCCCTGGTCTTCTTCCTCTATTTCCTCCTCTGAGGTCTATTGATCTGTCCACCCAGGTATTTCCATTACTGGTATGTTTAAGGTGTCACAAAATACTTGGATGTCCTCTGGGAATTTTAATAACACAGTCCTCCCTTCTTGCCATGCCCCTAATCCCGCAGGGTGGCTCCAGAAGTATTGTATATTTTGTTTCTTTAAGACTTCCACTACTGGTTTTAGGATACGTTTTCTGTTGATAGTTTCCTGTGCCAGATCTGGAAATACCTGTAGGTCTGCTCCATCAAATCTCAATATTAGTCTGTCTCTCATTTTTTCCCAGTTCTGAGCTTTAACCTCATACTTATGGAATCTTACTATCACGTCTTTTGTTTTCTCTCTTGGTATGTTTTCTGGTTTCCGTATTCTGTGGACCCTTTTGAATTCTATTTTGTCTGTGATTGCTTTTCCCAGGAGAGGATTAAATACACTTTCCAACATTTCTTCAAGCTTTTCGCCTTTTCCCTTCTCTGGTAGTCCTCTAATCCGCAAGTTCTTCCTTCTGTTTCTATTATCTTGGTCTTCCATTTTATACAACATATTCCTCTGGTCTAACTGTATTTTCTTCATTTGGTCTTTTAACTTTTTTAACCTTTTTCCGTGGATGTCTATCCTTATTTCTGTTTCTTCTACTCTGGTCAGGATGTGTCCCAGATCTCCGTGGAGGGTAGCCATTTCAGTTTTAATTTATCTCTCCAAATTAGCAAACATTTCCACCATCTCTGATTTTGATGGTGGGTGGTCCTTTGTTCCTGATTCCTCCTCTCTTCCCAATTCACTATCTCCTAGTGTTTGTGTGCTCTCTCTGGATAGATCCAAACTTTCCTCTACACTTACTCCTGTGGATTTTTGGCCTTTAGTTTTTTTACTTCCCTCAGTGTTTTGTTTTGGTCTTACGACTGGTTGTTTTTCAGGTAACACGTTTTGTCCTCTCCCTTCCGGGGTCATATACATTTTAATAGTCCCTGGGCTTCCCGTGACTTTTGCAGGTTTCCCTGTCCCCTCTTTTGTCTGTTTGTTCTTCATTTTTATCCTGGGGGTTCCTTTTATTGCACCGACCAGAGTAGTCAGAAGATGTTATTTAGGTTAAGTCCAGCTGCTTTTTATTCAGTACTCCTGGGAAAGTTATGTCATACACCTCCTGTGAAGGTGGGTCCTGGGAGTTATATCGTGTATTATCCCTTAGCTCTCTATAGTTTATATCAGGCTACTTTCATATATCCTTTCCAAATTAAACTATAGTAAACACCGAGTACAGGGTTAAAGAGGAAAAGTTCTGACAAGCACCCTTTTAGGGGGAGGGAGAGAGGCACCCAGATACTCCTTATAAATTTGATCCAAAGATTTTCATCAAGTGGGCTTACCCACATAAAGTTAAGATGTATCGGATGGAGTGGATGAAGTGGATGGAGTGTTAATGCAATAATCCACAGGGATTTCTTATATATTCAGACCTGGGTCTCCCAAGTGGTCTTTTCATAGAGGACTATAGTGCAGACCCCCTTTGGGCTGGTAGACAAAGCACACTTTTTTTCACAATCCAACTACTCAATGGGCGTTATCCTGAAGCGTGAGATTTATGTCATATACCCTCTTTGAATAAAGTCCAAGAGACCTAGGGAGTCTCCTACCACTTCACTCCAGCTCCTCTTAAACACTCTTATCACAGTTAACTATGTCAGAGATCCCTTTATCACACATAGAGGTGGAGAACCCAAAGATAACTTTGATTATACTTGCTGAGATTGTGTGTCTTCTCTCCTACAGCTGCCCACCTCTGTCTTGTTTTAATTACAGTCTTTTTCCTTCAGCATATGATTAAGGGGTTAAATAATACGATTCTGCGTCCTCTAATCCTTTGCCTACCCACTTGCATCTCATTTGTTTCCAGCCTTTACCTTTTCCTTTAATGGGGACAAGAGGTAGTGAAACAGATCTTTAACCTAGGACAGTCTATCACGTCCTCACTGTAACGAGAGACAGGAGTTCACCAAGAAGATATTCGTGTTTATAAATGCTTGCAGCTTAGAATAAAAAAGCAAAGGAGAAAAAGGGGGGGCTTTCACCCTCTCACCGCTTCCTTGTGATTCAGTCTCGATTTTTCTCCTTTGTCGCTGAACGGGGTCTTAATTCCCAGCTTGTTTGTTCCTCCTGCTTTCTTCTCCGTCCGTAGACGTATGCCGGACCGAGTGTCCTGGCTACCTGAAGCATCACGTTCACTTGCTCAGCAAGCCGCCAACTCCCGCTGTTCTCCCGCGCCTAGCTAAGCCTCCGCCCCCTCTGTCTCCAGGGCTCGGCTTCTCCGCAACTTCTCCAGCGGCAGCTTCTTCGGTATCAGGTAAGGGATACCGATGCGGAGGGTCCACGGGCGGCTTTTTGCTAGCAGGGGGGCTCGAGTGAGGGGGTCCCAGGGGATGCAAGTTAGCCGCTCATGGGAGCTGGAGGGTTGAGAGATCCCAGACTCATCTTTCCGGATAGCTTTCCACGGAGCCTCAGCATGCACACCAGGCTGGTGCCATTGACATGCTGCAACACTGATTATGTAAGATGCAGGACCTATTAGTGCCAGTAACATACACCTACAGTGACTCACGCAACCCAGCTGCTGTTGCTCTGTGTCCCTTTCAGCCTGTGACAGGCTAGTGTTTTGGAAACAGTTCCTTGCAGAATGTGCCCTTTTATGCATGTGCGGCATGGTGCGTGGCATCCATGTGCATGCCAAATTGTGTTAGAACACGCTCACCACGTGGCATAAGCCTATGCTTAAATGCGAAAAGGCGAACGCGTGGACGCTTATGCGCCAGGATGAACACAACAAACAAACGGGGGAGAGAGCAGTTTAGGCTGAATCTTGTTTGTCAAGGCTGATACCTTTTAGGTGATCAGCTCAGGGTAAAAAACAGTGTAACAATATGCTTTAACATACTTTAACCACTTTACCACCGGAGGATTTTGCTGTCTTCCGTCCAGGCCACTTTTTGCGATTCGGCGCTGTGCGACTTCAACTGACAATTGCGCGGTCGTGCGACGCCGTACCCAAACGAAGTTTACGTCCTTTTTTTCCCACAAATAGAGCTTTCTTTTGGTGGTATTTGATCACCTGTGCGATTTTTACTTTTTGCGCTATAAACAAAAAAAGAGCGTTTATTTTGAAAAAATAACAATATTTTTAACATTTTTTTATATGAAATTCCCCCCAAAAAAGATGTAAAAACCAATTTTTTAAAAAATTTTTGGCCAATTTGTTTTATGCTACATATGTTTGGTAAAAAAAATCGCAATAAGCGTATTTTGATTGGTTTGCGCAAAAGTTATTGCGTTTACTAACAAAGGGAAAGATTTCTGTCATTTTTGGTGTTTTTTTTTTAACGCGTAATGGCGGCGATCTGCGATTTTTTTTGCGGGACTGCGACATTGCGGCGGACAGATCGGACCCTTGACTGACATTTTTGACACTTTTGGGGGTACCAGTGACATTACTGCAGTAATCAGTGCTATAAATATGCACTGTTACTGTAAAAATGACACTGGCAGGGAAGGGGTTAATTTTATTGGAGAGGGAGGGGTTAATGTATGCCTGGTGCTTACTGACGTGTAGGGGGGGAGGTGACTGTGTGAGTCATGGACAGATCGGATGTCCAGCTATGCTGAACAGTCCGATCTGTCACTCCCTGTCACTATGGAGATCCGCCCGCTGTGTTTACACACAGCGGGCGGATCTCCAGACTCGATCCCTGACGATCGGGTAAGAGCAGCGGCGATCGCCGCTGCTCCTCCCCTGGCCCGACTCCCGCTGTGAATGAAAACAGCGGGAGCGAGCCTCCGGCGGCGCGCAAGCGCCGCCCAGAAGGGGGAGTGTCCAACGACGTTAATACTACGTGGCTGGACGATAACGAACCACTCTGCCGCAGTAGTATTACTGTGAGCGGTTGTAGAGTGGTTAACATCCTTTGCATGAACCTGCTACAATAATGTAATTACAAGCAGAAATACACTTGGCACAAGTCTCTGTAATCTTATTAAATGGAACAGTGCATAAATGCATGTGCTCCTTGACCAGAGGCATCTGTTTGAACAACAAATTCTCTTGAGAAGTTCGGAGCGACCAGCACTGGATACTGACACAAGGCTGTTTTAAGCTCCTGGAAAGCCTTTTCAGCCTTGTCATTCCATTTCACCATGACTGACTTTTTACCTTTGTCAGGTCTGTGAGAGGTACAGCCATAGTGGCAAAGTTGGGGACAAACCTGCGGTAGTACCCCACAATTCCCCAAAAAGCCTTGCACCTGTTTCTTCATGACTGGGCAGGGTCAGGCCTGGATAGCCTCTACTTTGTTCATCTGTGGCTTCACCAGCCCTCTACCTACAATGTATCCCAAGTACTTACTTTCCTCCATAGCAATGGCACACTTTTCCGGGGTTCCCAGTAAATCCTTCTTTCTTTAGAGAGTCTAAGACTACCTGCACTTGGGGAAGATGGGATTCCCAGTCAGTAGAAAAGAGGACAGTGTCATCTAAATACACTGAAGTGTATTTCCGATGTGGGCATAAGGTTCTATTCATAGCTCTCTGGAAGGTAGCTGAAGCAAAATGCAAGCCGAACTGCATTCTTTTATACTGGAAATGACCATCTGGGGTAGAAAAGGCAGTCTTTTCTCGGGCTTCCTTAGTTAAAAGTATTTGCTAGTAGCCTTTGGCGAGGTCTAAGGTAGTGATGTATCGGGCTGGTCCCAAACTTTCTATCAGTTCATCCACTCGGGGCATCAGATATGCGCCAAACTTTGATACCTCATTGAGTTTCCTGAAATCATTACAAAAACGCAGAGTCCCGTTGGGCTTCGGTATCAACACAATCAGGCTGAAACCACTCGCTCTGCGATTCCTAAATGATATCGAGTTCGAGCATTTTCTGGACTTCCTCCCACACCGCTTTCCTATTTGCCTCGGGATGCGAAAGGGTTTCACTTGAACCTTCCAATTAGGTTCCGTGACAATATCATGTTTAATAACCCTGGTAAGACCTGGCAGTCCTGAGAACTTCTCTCTATTCCTCTGTAAGAACTCCTTTGCCTGCTGCGTTTGTGGCTTGGTTAGGGAAGTGGAAACTGGGACTAAGTTCTCCCCTACTGGGGGCTTAGGACCAACCTCGGCCAGGGCAACTTCCTGCTCACAGTCCTTCCAAGGCTTCAGGAGATATACATGGTATATCTGATAGAGCTTCCTCTTCCCAGGTTGGTGTATCTTATAATTAACCTCCCCAACCTTTTCTACCACCTCAAACGGCCCCTGCCACCTGGCCAGGAACTTATTTCCACTGTAGGTATAAGCACAGACACCCGATCCCCAATCTGGAACTGTCTAAGTTTGGCAGACCGGTTGTAAATCCTTCTTTGTGCCTCCTGTGCTTTTTGCATGTGCTCCTTGACCAGAGGCATCACCTTAGCAATCCTCTCTCTCATCTGAGTTATATGTTCTACAACTGTCTTATGAGGAGAGGACTCACTTTCCCACGTTTCCTTCACTAAGTCAAGCAGTCGCCTTGGCCTTCGCCTGTAAACTAATTCAAATGGGGAAATTCTTGAGACACTTCCCTAATAGCCAGTGGCGCCTGGTGCTCAAAATTTTTGGGGGGCGCAAAAAGAAAAATTTGCGGCAAAAAATGCGGTAAAAAATTGCGTGACTTTGACCAACTTGGGAACCATCTTATACCAGGCCGCTGTGTGCCATTTACTATTAATAAATATATAGTGCCAGGCCAGCAGCCTGCTTAGCAGTGAGTGTACACAACATAAGAAAGTGCAGGCCAGGCCAATTACATTGTACACTGGTAAAGTGCTATGCTATGTTAGCATAGCACTTTACCTGATGTACAATGTAATTGGCCTGGCCTGCACTGTCTTATATTGTGTATACTCACTGCTAAGCAGGCTGCTGGCCTGGCACTATATATTTATTAATAGTAAATGGCACACAGTGGCCTGGTATAAGATGGTATAAAACTAAGTAAAATTATTAAAACAGAAAGTTAATATTCTGAAAAGGAGTAATTGTCTTATGAAAAGCAATGCCATTTAAAAAGTAAAATAATTTAGAGCCTGCACACTGAATGCTCATAAATTAGTAAAGGTCTGCACATGAAGTAACTCCAACACAGATATATACTGTACACAGGCTGTTAATATTTATAGGCCACAGATACCCTGTTTATGTAGGCCTTAGACATGAGCAGCTTGCCGTGCCCCCATCATCAATGCAGTGACCAGCTTGTCATGCCCCCATCATCAATGCAGTGACAAGCTTGCCGTGTCTCCATCATCATTGACCCGCTTGCCGTGCCCCCATCATCAATGCAGTGACCAGCTTGCCGTGCCCCCATCATCAATGCAGTGACCAGCTTGCCGTGCCCCATCATCAATGCAGTGACCAGCTTGCCGTGCTCCCATCATCAATGTAGTGACCAGCTTGCCATGCCCCCCCCATCATCATTGCAGTGACCAGCTTGCCTTGCCCCCATCATTAATGCAGTACCAGTGACCAGCTTGCCATGCCCCCATCAATGCAGTGACCACCAGCTTGCTGTGCCCCCATCATCAATGGCAATGCAGTGACCAGCTTGTCTGCCGTGCCCCCCGCCCAATCAATGCAGAGACCAGCGTGCGTGCGTGCCCCCTTCAAAGCAGACAGTGACAGTGTGTGGGCCGGGCCCCCCCCGAGGCATCCCTTGAACTTACCTCACTGACACTCACGGTGACCTGCGTGCTGCTGCTGCGCTGAGTCAGCCCGCGGCGGCAGGACTACTGTCTGCGAAGAACACGTGACGACTCGAGACGAACTCTTCTTCTTCCTCACGCCGCGCGCCGGCTTTCCTCTCTGGTCTGACAGCGCCAGCGGGCGGGAAGGTGACTAATGACGTGATGCCGGGACGGTGAGTGACTGACGCAAGCACCACCCCCACGTGTCACGTCACCCGGGATGTCCTCCTGTGTGATTGGTCCAGGCTGGAGTCTGGACCAATCTCAGCCAGGACATCACTAAAGTGGGGAGCATTGCTCTGCGCCCGATGACCCCCAGAAGGCCGCCAATTGGTGCCTCTGCCCGCCGCACGTGGGGTGAAACCCTCCCCCCCCAGCCACCAGTAGGTCCGGCGTCCCTAGTGGGCTGAAAATTTAATTTTTTTTTTATATCTTTTTTTTTTCTCTGTCCACAGATTAGACCGGCAGCCGCTGCTAATAGCAAACATCAATGCTGGGAGTAGACAATCCCAGTCTATAACATCCTGTTGCACAACCCTTTTAAGCATTGACTTGTGAGTTTTATTGAACCGCTCTACCAGTCCATCTGTCTGTGGATGATAGACAGATGTGCGCAGCTGTTTGATTTGGAACAACTTGCACAGATTTGCACAGATCTGCCATCACTATATTTTGTATTAACTTAATTTACCCACGTGTGTCCTGTGAAAGCAGCTTCCCATTGACTGGTATTCTAGTCACCTTTTTTCTTTTGTAATAATACATATGTTGCAGGGATCGCACTGACATAGTGATTTGGCATATTTCTATGGTTTAAACCATTTTACTTCTTTATTAGCAATAAAAACTGACAGGGTAGCTACTTTTTCTTCACTGTATGCATGATACTGCATAAAGATTTCATGAGATAAATGCGGCATATTTCGGAAAGACTGTCTGCGTTATGTTAAAAGCATTTTTTAGTGAATGCCGAAACATTTTTGAAAAACGCTATGCAGTATTTTACCGCATTTCTTAAAGCGGTAGATACCACTTTGTATATGGAACCCATTGTATTTAAAAATCTTACAGAATAAGGAGTGGTATCGTCCCCTACCTTTATCTTTAGTTGACTTACAATGACACATGCCATCATTTGTCAAGGATACTCTTCACTTTTTACAATTATTTAAGAATCTGATAGTGCCCGAGGATGCATTTCTAGTCACTATTGACATAAAGGCACTTTAGAGTTCTATACCTCACGATCTTGGACTGGCCTCTATACCTACATTTCTATCACAAAGGGCAATTCAAGAATGGCCATGAAATGAAAAATTAATCTCAGGCCTGGAGTTTATTTTATATCTTAATTTGTTCCCATTACCTCCAGATGCAGGGCGTAGTTATGGCACATGTTGTGCCCCATCCTACCCCAACCTGTACCTGGGGGAGTAGGAGAGGTCTTTCCTCTCATACCCACGTAGCAGAGATAAATCATTGATGTTTTCCTCATCTGGGAGGGGCCTGAGGAGTTGTTAACCCAGTGCCTGATAACTATGAACGAGAACAGCCATAACCTTAAATTCACCATGTCCAATAGCCACAACACAGTTACATTTTTTGGCACATGTATAACAAGGGAACGCAATGAACACCTCTGCAGCAGCTTATATCACAAAAGTACAGTTGACAATACTAGTTTACATGCCAATAGCTTTCACTCTCAACCTCTGATCGATTCCATGCAATATAGTCAATACCTCAGACTGCGATGCAATTGTTCACAGGAATCTACATATAAAGAGGAAGCTAATAACGTTAGAATCAGGCTGCTTGGTTACACAAAAACATGTCTTCGTAACAGAGCCATGAAACACCCTCAGGACCAACTTTTATTAAAAGCACCCACACAAAAATTAAAAGAATCTTAAAGAAACACTGGCCTATTTTAGTGGAAGATTCCACTATAAAAAAATATTATTTATTAGTGTAACACCAGCGATTACATTTAATAGAGTCACCTCCTTAAAAGGCAGATGGGTAAAAGTGAATTTAGGGGTGACCATTAGGGTGATTCTTGCCGGTATCCAGGAAATTATCCCTGTGGGGACTGTTCATATTGTTTGTTTATGCTAGGGCCCCTCCCCCTGACTGATACATTCCCTAATGGGGAAAATTTTATGTTGCAACATTTCGCCATTGCTAAACAAAGGGAGTGCTATGTATGTTGTCGCACGATTGCAGTGCTTATACATAGGAAAGACTAATCAGGAATTTTTGCCACTGCAAGTATAAACATATTCATAGCATGAAAATAACCAATTTATAGATCCTGGTTGGTAGGCTTGCAGCTCAGAACCACAATGATACATTTCCTAAGATCAAATTTACTGCATTGAACTTAGTACAGCGCATATACAACAGACTCTAAGCGGGTCTTACCCTGGGTTAAACAACAGAATCACATACAAACCTTTCTGATTTATGGACTATCTGTCTTTAATATTGGACACTTTGCCTTTCCTTTCCCTATTCTGTCCTTGTTTTTATGTTTTTTATATGTGATAGTTGGTCAAAATTAGGATGTATGATTACATTTTAAATGGTGCGGGGTAGCGTGAGGTGAGTAAGGAGGAGGAACAGACATATCATCATCTCCTCCATCCTCATTACCACTGGAGGCAACTTGGCAATATGCTGCGGCTGGGAGAATGACTGCCAATTTATGTACCAGTGTTCTCCCCTCTCTGTAGGCTCATGTTCCTACCTTCCTCAACCTCAGAACCAACATCTGAATCAAGTAATTGCTGTGCATCATCAAAGAGCAAGTGGCTGACGCTGTGTTCAAATAACTCAGCTGACTCCTCCGTGCCTGATGCTGGGGCTGTGGCAGGAATAGCTGTGGACAAGGAGGCAGATTTAGCCACTCTGACAGCTGCAGTGGAGGACTGACCTTTGCTTGTGGTCACATATGCTGCTGGAGCCCTCACAGTGCCATGGGAGCGTCTGCCTCTCCTTGTTGGCCTCCCAGACATGATGGGAAGGTGCTTATTAACAAAATGTAATGTAACATGGATGTACTTTAATCAATGGAAAGTGGTGTTTGGTGCACTTTAACCTGAGTACTCACTACACAGAAACACTCCACCGACACACTGCAATATACTAAATTAAACTGCGTTAAATGGCACATAACACACAGAAATATACTTTATTAAACGGCATGTAATGCACTGAAATGTACTGCATTAAATGTGTAGTAACGCAGACAAATATACTGCATAAAACGTGCACTAACACATAGAAATATACTGCGTTAAACGTGCAGTAACAAACAGAAATATACTGTGTTAAAAGTACAGTAACGTACAGAAATATACTGGATTAAATGTGCAATGATGCACGGAAATATACTGCATTAAACGGCACGTAACTAACTGAATTATACTGCATTAAATGTGCACTAATGCACAGAATTATGCTGCGTTAAACGGCTCTGAAATATACTGCATTCAACATGCGACAATGCACAGAACTATACTGCGTCAAACATGCAATAATGCACATAAATATCTTGCAATAAACGTGCACTAACACACAGAAATATGCTGCATTAAATGTGCAGTAGTGCACTGAAATGTACTGCATTATATGTGCACTAACACACAGAAATATACTGAGTTCAACGTGCGACAATGCACAGAACTATACTGCGTTAAACGCGCAATAACCCCACCACTGGCCAGACTGGATACATCTACGGGTAGATCAGCTATATTGCCGTCTGCAAGTAAAAGTATTACACAGACGTTTTTCAGTGCCCAATGGATAGATGTGTGGCGTTTACTACACCCTTCTGAAAGGGACTACACATTTTATTTAGCCCCTCATAAGGCCTATTCACGGATCGACTATTTCTTAATACCGCACAGACAGCTTCACGCGGTTAAAGCATCAATAATTGGGGACATAACATGGTCAGACCATGCGCCGGTACTACTTACTTATTCTTTATCAGATTTTGCCGCCTCTCGGCAATGCTTTTGGAGGCTGAATGAGAGCCTCCTACAGATTCCTGAAGTTCTGACGGATATTTCATCTAAACTGCAGGAATACTTTCAGATGAATGACCTGGAGGGATGTGAGATAGGGAATCTGTGGGAGGCCCATAAAACTGTTCTCAGGGGGCTTCTTATTGAACGCGGATCTAGACTTAAAAAGGAACGGGATAAACAATTAACACAGCTCCTAGTTACACTTCATCATCTTGAATCCCAATATAAACATGCTACGTCACCGGCCCTAGAAACTGAACTTATAAGAACACGGCAACAAATAGCCGACCTTCTTTTGTTCAGAGCTAAAGCGGCTCTTCAGAGGAGCCGAGGTAGGGGATATGAATTTGGAGACAAATGCGGGAAACTGCTCGCACAGTCTGTGAGAGACCCGCAGATGTCGACCTATGTTCCTAATATTATTTCAAGGCAGGGCCATAAATTAACACCTCCCAAACAGATTGTGGGAGAGTTTGGACGATTTTACTCCTCACTGTACTCACTAATAGAGAACCCTACTCCTATTTCTGAGATGGAGGAATATCTTGTGAAATCTCATCTTCCTACACTCTCTACGGAGACGAGAGAGCAGTTGGATGAACCGATCACTCTGTTAGAGGTCCAACAGACTATAAGCAAGATGAAGTTAAAGAAGGCCCCCGGCCCAGATGGCTTTACGCTGCAATATTTTCAAGTGTTTTGTTCTATTTGAGGCCCGTATCTGGTTAGATTCTATAACTCCATAAAAGAAGGCGCCAATATGCTTAGAGACACCTTAGCGGCGCATATTACGGTGATCTTGAAAGAAGGAAAGGATCCTACATCTTGTGGAAGCTATAGGCCTATTTCTTTACTTAATATAGATTTGAAAATTCTTACAAAAATTCTGGCCAATAGATTAGCTCCACATCTCCTCGATCTAGTGCATCTCGATCAGGTGGGTTTTGTCCCTAGCCGAGAGGCTAGAGACAATACCACCAAAGTGTTAAATCTGATCCACACTGCTAATACATCTCGAATACCGAGTGTCTTTATTAATACTGATGCAGAGAAGGCTTTTGATAGGGTGAACTGGCGTTTTTTGTTTACAGTCCTTAAATATATAGGCCTGGGGAGCAATATGCAGTGTTGGATCACTAATATATACTCAAAGCCCTCTGCACAGGTCAAGGTGAATGGTTTTGTATCTGATCCTTTCCCTATCAAAAATGGTACGAGACAGGGGTGCCCCTTATCTCCTCTTTTGTTTGCTCTTTCGTTGGAACCTCTTCTCTGTACCATTCGCCAGAACCCAGACATTCAGGGAGTGAAAGTAGGCGGATGTCAATATAAGATATCTGCTTATGCAGATGATCTCATGTTTTCAGTAACAAATCCGATCCTTTCTATGCCAAATTTATTGCAGGAACTAGCCAGATACGGGTCTATCTCGAACTTTAAAATCAATTTTGGCAAGTCGGAGGCGATGGGAGTAGGGGTGCGCCCGTCTCTTTTACTGACCCTACAATCGAGCTTCAGTTTTCGATGGACTAATAAGGCCCTACGAAATCTGGGTACCTATATACCACCATGCTTGGCTAGAGTATATGAGTTGAATTTTCCCCCCTTAATTGAGGAGACACGCAGCCTATTGGAAAAGTGGCATATGGGCCTTCATTCTTGGTTTGGCAGATGCAACCTGATTAAGATGAGTATTTTGCCCAGACATATTTATTTGATAAGAGCTCTTCCGATACGGTTGCCTGCCCGGTATTTCCACATGATCTACGCTCTTTTCACTGAGTTTGTTTGGGCAAAGAAAAGACCTCGGCTTGCGCGGTCGCATATGGCTAGGCCAAGGATGCAGGGCGGCTTAGCCTTTCCGGATATTCAGAAGTACTTCCAGGCAGCTCATTTGAGTAGAATGGTAGACTGGTGTCGACATCAAACATCCAAATTGTGGGTCAGTATAGAACAAGCACAGACGAATATTCCCCTTAGGGGAGCACTCTGGTGCTACCCAGATTTGCCACCACAATTAAGACCCCACCCTCTTCTGGGCAATACGCTGCGAATATGCCACTTAGCTAATATGCGATATCTCCTTTCACCCCCGTGTTCTCCTTTATTTCCGGTAATTGGAAACCCGCGATTCGGACCTGGACTTTCGACACCAGATCTGGTGAAATTGGGCCCAACCGGATGTGCTTGAGTGACTCAGTTCTTTGCAGGAGATAGGTGGCTGACATTGGAGACCTTGACAAATACAGACGGGGAGTTTGGGCTGAACTTTTGGTCTGCCCTTCAACTCCACCATTTCCTACATACACTACCGAAACCCGTAGATTTTACGCGGAACTTGACTAAATTTGAAAAGTTATGTCTGGACGAGGGAACTCTTTCACATATACTCTCCTTAATATATGGCTTATTAACATCCTGGACAGACGAATCCCCTCTACCATGCCTGACTAAATGGGCAGTTGACCTAAATTGTACCTTCACACCATCACAATCACAGAAGATCATTCTATTGGCTTTTAGGACATCCATCTGTACTAAAATCCAAGAGACTAATTTTAAGATATTGACTAGATGGTATTATACACCTTATAAACTTCATAAGATCTTCCCAAGTGTATCGACAAACTGCTGGCGGTGCGGAGGGGAAGATGCAACGATATTACATATATTTTGGTCCTGCCCGAATCTTTCAACGTACTCGTCCAAGGTTAGATCTATAGTTCAAAAATTTACGGAGTTTCCCATCCAGGAGGATCCAGCCTTTTTTTTGCTCCATCTATCAGATATTCCAATACAGAGATATGAGAAATCGGTGGTGTGCCATCTGGTCAATGGAGCGAAGGCCTGTATCCCCGTGTTATGGAAAAGTCCTGTTTCTCCCACGGTAAGGGACTGGTTACGGAGAGTAGAGGCCATCAACAAAATGGAAGACTTGGTGATGACGACACATGGTAAACGGGGGCTATACAGCGAGACCTGGGAGCTCTGGAACACCTTTATTATGTCTGATGAGGGAGTGGCCTTGATGCATTCGTAGGCGGAGGGGATGGGGGAACTGCCTCTGTCGGGGCTGGGGGGGGGGAGGAGGAATGGAGGGAGGGGAGAGAGAGGGGGGGGAAAAATTCTTCTTTTTTTTTTTTTCCCGGGAGGGAGGGGGGAGGGTTAGGGTATGTTTAGTTACAGTTTGAATAAATGAAGTAGAATTGGAATAGACGGGGAAGATAAGGATGTCTCCTGCCCATTACTGTGAATACTTGTTATGGATAGTGATATAAATTGATTAAACCTAGCTTATGTGTTCATAGTGGGGATAGAGGATACAAGTATTAAGGAACTCCTCCCTTTTAAGGGTTAACCGAGTTTATTCTTGGATGATAATCTGTTTTGATATGTATTCTTATTTCATTTGTGACTAGGGTTGAGCGAACACCTAGATGTCCGTGTTCGACGGGTTCGGCCGAACTTTAAAAAAAAGTCCGGGTCCGTGTCCCGGACTTTTACCGAACTTTTCCCGGACACCGAACCCCATTGAAGTCAATGGGGACCCGAACTTTAAGGCACTAAAATGGCTCTAAAACACCAAAGGAAAGGGCTAGAGTGCTGCAAATGGCAGCAAAACGTAATTAAGAGCATGGCAAGTGCTCTGCAAACAAATGTGGATAGGGAAATAACTTAAAACAACAAAAAAAAAACAGAAAAATAAAACAATGTTCTTCTTCATCTCTGAAGGACGAGGCCCATATGGAGTAGGAGGGAGGTTGAGGTGGTGGTGGATGTGGCGGTGACATAGGCGTGCGCACAGGGTGTGCTGGGTGTGCCTGGGCACACCCTAATCACCTAGGGCACATAGCATTGCCAGTGAGGAGATGGGAAAGATCTCCCTGGGACCTGCTCTGCTCTATTTCTCCTTGCCTACAGGTACATGGCCCCGATACATTACTCTCCCTGCTGGCAAACACATGCATGTGTATTTCAACTTTGGGGTGCACACCTTAATGCAATAGGCTGCGCACACCTATGGGCGGTGTAGGTGGAAGCGGCGGTGGAGGAGGACCAGGGCCGGATTAACAGCATCATGGGCTTGGTGCTGAGGATTTTGAAGGGCCTTAAGGGCCGTGCCTTGCCATGCACCCAGAGGAGGAAGGGTGCAGCCATGCATGCCTAATTCAACATGGGATGCTGTCTCTGAAGCCCATAAACACATCCATGCATCGCCAACTGTCCCTCCTTGTCCGGCCTTCACGCTGTGTGGGGAGGTTCTGAGGGTGCTGCCTGGGGAAGCGAGCATAGAAGCCAGACTTCTGTGTTTACAAGTGACAGAAGAGCGGTAACAGTGAATATGGCCAACCCGGGGCCTATATAAAAGGTAGGGGCCTGGAGCTGCAGCTCCAATAGCCCCTACATTAATCTGGCCCTGAGGAGGAGGACGAGGTAGCCAACACTGCTTCTTTTCAAAAATTTTAAATGAGGGTACACCCCAAAAGAGTGAGAAAGAGCAAAAATGGAACAATGGGTGGGTAAGGTCGGTATCCATTGCTATTCTGCATAAGGTACGGAAAAGTCCCGTGGGATCCATGCCTGGTTCATTTTAATGAACGTGAGCTTGTCCACATTGTCTCTGGACAGGCGGCTGCGCTTGTCTGTTATAACGCCCCCAGCCGTGCTAAATACCCGTTCAGATAATACACTGGCTGCAGGGCACGCCAGCACCTCCAAGGCGTAAAGGGCAAGCTCAGGCCATGTGCCCAATTTGGAGACCCAGAAGTTGAAGGGGGCAGACCCGTCATTCACTACATGTAGGCGTGTGCACACATACTGCTCCACCATGTTGGTAAAATGCTGCCTCCTGCTAAGACGTTCCATCTGAGCTGCTGGTGCTGCTGTTTGTTGTGGCGTGCTGACAAAGCTTTTCCACATTTCGGCCATGCTAACCCTGCCTTCTGAGGTGCTGGCGGTGCCCTGGTTGCGTTGGCGACCTCCTCCTCCTCCTCCTCTGCCTTGTGCTTCCACTGTGGCCCCGCTGTCAGATGGGAATGCCAGCAGCATGGCGTCTACCAGCGTGCGCTTGTACTCGCGCATCTTGCGATCGCGCTCCAGTGAGTGAATTAAGGACGGTACGTTGTCCTTGTAACGGGGATCCAGCAGCGTGGCCACCCAGTAATCAGCACAAGTTAGAATGTGGGCAACTCGGCGGTCGTTGTGGAGACACTGCAGCATGTAATCGCTCATGTGTGCCAGGCTGCCCAGAGGCGACGAAAGGCTGTCCTCTGTGGGAGGTGTATCGTCCGTGTCCTCTGTATCCCCCCAGCCACGCACAAGTGATGGCCATGAGCTGGCCTGGGTGCCACCCTGCTGTGAACATGGTTCCATCTCCTCCTCCAGCTCCTCCTCCTCCTCATCCTCCTCATCCTCCAGAACTGTGCCCCTGCTGGACAATTGCGTCCCTGGCGTTTGCGTGTGCAGGAACCCACCCTCGGAGCCCCTTGTGAATGACTGCCCTGAAAGCCTTGGAAATGTTACCTCTTCATCCTCCTCCTCCTCCTCATCCTGTGCCACATCCTCTTCCATCATCGCCCGAATTGTTTTTTCAAGGAGGCATAGAAGTGGGATAGTTAAGCTGAGAACGGCGTCATTGCCACTGGCCATGTTGGTGGAGTACTCAAAACAGCGCAACAAGGCACACAGGTCTCGCATGGAGGCCCAGTTATTGGTGGTGAAGTGGTGCTGTTCCGCAGAGCGACTCACGCGTGCGTGCTGCAGCTGAAACTCCACTATGGCCTGCTGCTGCTCGCACAGTCTTTCCAGCATGTGCAAGGTGGAGTTCCACCTTGTGGGCACGTCACATATGAGGCGGTGAGCGGGAAGGCCGAAGTTACGCTGCAGCGCTGCCAGGCGAGCAGCAGCAGGGTGAGAACGCCGAAAGTGCGCACAAACGGCCCGCACTTTCTGCAGCAGCTCTGACATATCGGGGTAGTTTTTAAGGAACCTCTGCACCACCAAATTCAGCACATGCGCCAGGCAAGGGATGTGCGTCAAACCGGCTAGGCCCAGAGCTGCTATGAGATTTCGCCCGTTATCACACACCACCAGGCCGGGCTTGAGGCTCGCTGGCAGCAACCACTCATTTGTCTGCTGTTCCATGCTCCTCCACAACTCCTGCGCGGTGTGTGGTTTGTCCCCCAAACAGGCAAGTTGTAAAACTGCCTGCTGTCGTTTACCCCTGGCCGTGCTGAAGTTGGTGGTGAAGGTGTTACGCTGTCCGGATGAGGAGGCGGTAGAGGATGAGGAAGCGGAGTAGGAGGAGTTAGGAACAGGAGGCAAACTGAAGCGCCCTGCAATCCTCGGTGGTGGAAGGACATGCGCCAAATTGCTATCCGCCTCAGGCCCATCCGCCACTGCATTTACCCAGTGTGCCGTTAGGGAGATATAACGCCCCTGACCGTGCTTACTGGTCCAGGTATCCGTAGTTAGGTGGACCTTGGCACAGATGGCGTTGCGCAGTGCACACCTGATATTTTCCCCCACTTGGTTGTGCAGGGAAGGGATGGCTTGCCTGGAAAAGTAGTGGCGGCTGGGCACGACGTACTGTGGGACAGCCACCGACATAAGGTTTTTAAAACTGTGCGTCTCCACCAGACGGAATGACAGCATTTCAAAGGCCAATAATTTTGAAATGCTGGCATTCAGGGCCAGGGATCGCGGGTGGGTAGGGGGGTACTTCCTCTTCCTCTCAAGTGTTTGGGAGATGGAAAGCTGAACGCTTCCACGGGACATTGTGGAGATGGTTGTTGGTGACCCAGGTGGTGGTGTTGCTGACAGATCGTCTGTTTGCGGGGTGGCAGGTGCCGGTATCACTACAGATGTGGCTGGAGCGGCCGAGACTGCAGCAGAAGAGGAAGCAGGATGAGCCAGAGACGTTTCTTGGTTTTGAAGGTGTGTACTCCACTGCAGCTCGTGCTTTGCACTTAGATGCCTGATCATGCAGGTTGTGCTCAGGTTGAGAAGGTTCATGCCTCGCTTCAAGCTCTGATTGCACAGGGTGCAAACCACTCGTGTCCTGTCATCAGCACATTTTCTAAAGAACTTCCACGCTAGAGAACTCCTTTGAGCTGACTTTGGTGCGCTCGTTCCCTTGCTGCGTTGGGCAGTAGCGGGCGTAGTGTCTAGGGCACGGCCGCTCCGCTTCTGCACCCTGCTCCCTCTTCTGCTGTGCTGGTGGCTCTGTGCGACCACCGCCTCTTCCTCCAAACTACTCAGGTCACCTGCATGACGTTCATTCCATGTGGGGTCGAGGACCTCATCGTCCTCCACATCATCTTCCACCCAGTCTTCACCCCTGCCCTCCTTGTCGGTCTCCACAATGCTGAACGCCGCAGCAGTTGGCACCTGCGTTTCGTCATCATCGGAGACGTGCTGCGATGATCCTTGCATGTACTCATCTTGAGAAATAAGTGGTTGGGCATCGCTGCACTCAATCTCTTCCACTTCTGGGGCAGGGCTAGGTGGATGGCCCTGGGAAACCCTGCTGACAGAGTCCTCAAAAAGAATAAGAGACTGCTGTATGGCTTGGGGCTCAGACTGCTGGCCTGATTTGCAAGGGGGTGAGGTGAAAGACGGTTGGACATTGGCTGCAGGTGCCAACTCTGACCTTTCTGCAGTAGACTGGGTGGGAGACAATGTGAAGGAACTGGAGGCACTGTCAGCAGCAAACCAATCTACTATCGCCTCAACTTGTTCTGGCCTCATCACTTCTAGGGGCGTTTGATGCCCTACCAAATACTGATGCAGGTTCTGTCGCCTACTCACACTTGAGGAAGGTGTTTCACTTGTGCGTGTAGCTGGCACAGATCGACCATGTCCTCTCCTTGCAACAGGAGCTCTACCAGCAGCACCACGACCCAGGCCACGGCCCTTATTTGACGGTCTCCTCATATTTCTGTAATTTAAGATCTTGCCCTAGAAAGGTTTTTATTGAATAGCGGAATAGAAAATATGATCCAAAAAAAGTGTATGTATATCACACGTACACAACCACACTAGGCCCCAATTACTATTGTTTGTACCCCTAAAAGGCTAGATGAGGAGTAGGGGGAGTATGGAACAGGCAGCACCCTCAAACCTTCAGAAGTATGAGATGAACCCCAACAACTTGGAAAGGTGGATCTCTCTCACACGTACCGACACAGACTATCCCGCAATTCAATTGATCCTCAAAGGTTTTTATTGAATAGCGGAATAGGAAATATGATCAAAAAAAGTGTATGTATCTCGCACGTACACAACCACACTAGGCCCCAATTACTATTGTTTGTACCCCTAAAAGGCTAGATGAGGAGTAGGGGGGGTATGGAACAGGCAGCACCCTCAAACCTTCAGAAGTATGAGATGAACCCCAACAACTTGGAAAGGTGGATCTCTCTCACACGTACCGACACAGACTATCCCGCAATTCAATTGATCCTCAAAGGTTTTTATTGAATAGCGGAATAGGAAATATGATCAAAAAAAGTGTATGTATCTCGCACGTACACAACCACACTAGGCCCCAATTACTATTGTTTGTACCCCTAAAAGGCTAGATGAGGAGTAGGGGGGGTATGGAACAGGCAGCACCCTCAAACCTTCAGAAGTATGAGATGAACCCCAACAACTTGGAAAGGTGGATCTCTCTCACACGTACCGACACAGACTATCCCGCAATTCAATTGATCCTCAAAGGTTTTTATTGAATAGCGGAATAGGAAATATGATCAAAAAAAGTGTATGTATATCACACGTACACAACCACACTAGGCCCCAATTACTATTGTTTGTACCCCTAAAAGGCTAGATGAGGAGTAGGGGGAGTATGGAACAGGCAGCACCCTCAAACCTTCAGAAGTATGAGATGAACCCCAACAACTTGGAAAGGTGGATCTCTCTCACACGTACCGACACAGACTATCCCGCAATTCAATTGATCCTCAAAGGTTTTTATTGAATAGCGGAATAGGAAATATGATCAAAAAAAGTGTATGTATCTCGCACGTACACAACCACACTAGGCCCCAATTACTATTGTTTGTACCCCTAAAAGGCTAGATGAGGAGTAGGGGGGGTATGGAACAGGCAGCACCCTCAAACCTTCAGAAGTATGAGATGAACCCCAACAACTTGGAAAGGTGGATCTCTCTCACACGTACCGACACAGACTATCCCGCAATTCAATTGATCCTCAAAGGTTTTTATTGAATAGCGGAATAGGAAATATGATCAAAAAAAGTGTATGTATCTCGCACGTACACAACCACACTAGGCCCCAATTACTATTGTTTGTACCCCTAAAAGGCTAGATGAGGAGTAGGGGGGGTATGGAACAGGCAGCACCCTCAAACCTTCAGAAGTATGAGATGAACCCCAACAACTTGGAAAGGTGGATCTCTCTCACACGTACCGACACAGACTATCCCGCAATTCAATTGATCCTCAAAGGTTTTTATTGAATAGCGGAATAGGAAATATGATCAAAAAAAGTGTATGTATCTCGCACGTACACAACCACACTAGGCCCCAATTACTATTGTTTGTACCCCTAAAAGGCTAGATGAGGAGTAGGGGGAGTATGGAACAGGCAGCACCCTCAAACCTTCAGAAGTATGAGATGAACCCCAACAACTTGGAAAGGTGGATCTCTCTCACACGTACCAACACAGACTATCCCCCAATTTAACTGATCCCCAAAGGTTTTTGATTAAATAGCGGAATAGAAAATATGATCCAAAAAAAGTGTATGTATATCACACGTACACAACCACACTAGGCCCCAATTACTATTGTTTGTACCCCTAAAAGGCTAGATGAGGAGTAGGGGGAGTATGGAACAGGCAGCACCCTCAAACCTTCAGAAGTATGAGATGAACCCCAACAACTTGGAAAGGTGGATCTCTCTCACACGTACCGACACAGACTATCCCGCAATTCAATTGATCCTCAAAGGTTTTTATTGAATAGCGGAATAGGAAATATGATCAAAAAAAGTGTATGTATCTCGCACGTACACAACCACACTAGGCCCCAATTACTATTGTTTGTACCCCTAAAAGGCTAGATGAGGAGTAGGGGGAGTATGGAACAGGCAGCACCCTCAAACCTTCAGAAGTATGAGATGAACCCCAACAACTTGGAAAGGTGGATCTCTCTCACACGTACCAACACAGACTATCCCCCAATTTAACTGATCCCCAAAGGTTTTTGATTAAATAGCGGAATAGAAAATATGATCCCAAAAAAGTGTATGTATATCACACGTACACAACCACACTAGGCCCCAATTACTATTGTTTGTACCCCTAAAAGGCTAGGAGTAGGGGGAGTATGGAACAGGCAGCACCCTCAAACCTTCAGAAGTATGAGATGAACCCCAACAACTTGGAAAGGTGGATCTCTCTCACACGTACCAACACAGACTATCCCCCAATTTAACTGATCCCCAGAGGTTTTTGATTAAATAGCGGAATAGAAAATATGATCCCAAAAAAGTGTATGTATATCACACGTACACAACCCCACTAGGCCCCAATTACTATTGTTTGTACCCCTAAAAGGCTAGGAGTAGGGGGAGTATGGAACAGGCAGCACCCTCAAACCTTCAGAAGTATGAGATGAACCCCAACAACTTGGAAAGGTGGATCTCTCTCACACGTACCAACACAGACTATCCCCCAATTTAACTGATCCCCAAAGGTTTTAGATTAAATAGCGGAATAGAAAATATGATCCCAAAAAAGTGTATGTATATCACACGTACACAACCACACTAGGCCCCAATTACTATTGTTTGTACCCCTAAAAGGCTAGGAGTAGGGGGAGTATGGAACAGGCAGCACCCTCAAACCTTCAGAAGTATGAGATGAACCCCAACAACTTGGAAAGGTGGATCTCTCTCACACGTACCAACACAGACTATCCCCCAATTTAACTGATCCCCAGAGGTTTTTGATTAAATAGCGGAATAGAAAATATGATCCCAAAAAAGTGTATGTATATCACACGTACACAACCACACTAGGCCCCAATTACTATTGTTTGTACCCCTAAAAGGCTAGGAGTAGGGGGAGTATGGAACAGGCAGCACCCTCAAACCTTCAGAAGTATGAGATGAACCCCAACAACTTGGAAAGGTGGATCTCTCTCACACGTACCAACACAGACTATCCCCCAATTTAACTGATCCCCAAAGGTTTTTGATTAAATAGCGGAATAGAAAATATGATCCCAAAAAAGTGTATGTATATCACACGTACACAACCACACTAGGCCCCAATTACTATTGTTTGTACCCCTAAAAGGCTAGGAGTAGGGGGAGTATGGAACAGGCAGCACCCTCAAACCTTCAGAAGTATGAGATGAACCCCAACAACTTGGAAAGGTGGATCTCTCTCACACGTACCAACACAGACTATCCCCCAATTTAACTGATCCCCAAAGGTTTTTGATTAAATAGCGGAATAGAAAATATGATCCCAAAAAAGTGTATGTATATCACACGTACACAACCACACTAGGCCCCAATTACTATTGTTTGTACCCCTAAAAGGCTAGGAGTAGGGGGAGTATGGAACAGGCAGCACCCTCAAACCTTCAGAAGTATGAGATGAACCCCAACAACTTGGAAAGGTGGATCTCTCTCACACGTACCAACACAGACTATCCCCCAATTTAACTGATCCCCAAAGGTTTTTGATTAAATAGCGGAATAGAAAATATGATCCCAAAAAAGTGTATGTATATCACACGTACACAACCACACTAGGCCCCAATTACTATTGTTTGTACCCCTAAAAGGCTAGGAGTAGGGGGAGTATGGAACAGGCAGCACCCTCAAACCTTCAGAAGTATGAGATGAACCCCAACAACTTGGAAAGGTGGATCTCTCTCACACGTACCAACACAGACTATCCCCCAATTTAACTGATCCCCAAAGGTTTTTGATTAAATAGCGGAATAGAAAATATGATCCCAAAAAAGTGTATGTATATCACACGTACACAACCACACTAGGCCCCAATTACTATTGTTTGTACCCCTAAAAGGCTAGGAGTAGGGGGAGTATGGAACAGGCAGCACCCTCAAACCTTCAGAAGTATGAGATGAACCCCAACAACTTGGAAAGGTGGATCTCTCTCACACGTACCAACACAGACTATCCCCCAATTTAACTGATCCCCAAAGGTTTTTGATTAAATAGCGGAATAGAAAATATGATCCCAAAAAAGTGTATGTATATCACACGTACACAACCACACTAGGCCCCAATTACTATTGTTTGTACCCCTAAAAGGCTAGATGAGGAGTAGGGGGAGTATGGAACAGGCAGCACCCTCAAACCTTCAGAAGTATGAGATTGTGTTCACTGTACCCCACAAAGATTGAGTTCACTGCACCCCACAATGATTGTGTTCACTGCACCCCACAAAGATTGTGTTCACTGCACCTCACAAAGATTGTGTTCACTGTACCCCCCAAAGATTGTGTTCACTGCACCCCACAAAGATTCTGTTCACTGTACCCCACAAAGATTGTGTTCACTGCACCCCAAAAAGATTGTGTTCACTGCACCCCAAAAAGGATGTTGTTCACTGCACCCCAAAAAGGATGTTGTTCACTCCACCCCAAAAAGATTGTGTTCACTGCACCCCACAAAGATTGTGTTCACTGCACCCCAAAAAGATTGTGTTCACTGCACCCCAAAAATGATTTTGTTCACTGCACCCCAAAAAGGATTTTGTTCACTGCACCCCAAAAAGGATGTTGTTCACTCCACCCCAAAAAGATTGTGTTCACTGCACCCCAAAAAGATTGTGTTCACTGCACCCCACAAAGGATTTTGTTCACTGCACCCCAAAAAGATTGTGTTCACTGCACCCCAAAAAGGATGTTGTTCACTGCACCCCAAAAAGGATTTTGTTCACTGCACCCCAAAAAGATTGTGTTCACTGCACCCCACAAAGGATTTTGTTCACTGCACCCCACAAAGATTGTGTTCACTGCACACCAAAAAGGATTGTGTTCACTGCACCCCAAAAAGATTTTGTTCACTGCACCCCAAAAAGATTGTGTTCACTGCAGCCCAAAAAGATTGTGTTCACTGCAGCCCAAAAAGATTGTGTTCACTGCAGCCCAAAAAGATTGTGTTCACTGCAGCCCAAAAAGATTGTGTTCACTGCAGCTCACACACAGAAAAATGGATGTGGATCACTGACACCTGCCTATCTCCAATCCCACACCACACAGCAATATCGATTGTAGTTTGTAGAACACAGTTTCCCTAAAATTCAGCAGACTCTGTCCCTAACAGGATTGAGAAGAGATCGTAGATCAGGATTGAGTGCAGACCCCACCCCCCACACAGCAATATCGATTGTAGTTTGTAGAAGACACTGACCCTATAATTCAGCAGACTCTATCCCTAAAATGCCTACAACTCGCCCTGCCTAAACACTCCGACCTGTCCCTCAATTCTATCCGGACACAAATGGTTTTTTCCTGCCTATCTTTCCCTAATCAGCAGCCAGCACGTTGATGTGTGCTCTGTCCCTGAATCTAAGCAGCATAATGACGCCGCTGCGGCTGCCTCGAACTTATAAAGACTTGGTCACATGCTTCAGACGGCCAATCACAGCTACTGAGACATTTGCAGGCATGGCTGGGATGGCTTAAGGCACACCAGTTAAACGATTGTTGATTGGCTGTTGAAAGCCCGCCATGAAAAGAGCGCCAAAGCATGCAAAACCCGGAAATAAAACGACCGAACACGGATTTTTACCCGAACATACAGTAAAGTGTCCGTGTCCGTGTTCGGGTACAAAAAATCCAATTATTCGGTACGAACACGAATAATACAGTCCGTGTTCGCTCAACACTATTTGTGACTTCATGTAAATTTTGTGTGTTTGAAAAAAAATAATAAAAATTATATTTGAAAAAAAAAATAACGCACATAAATATCCAGCAATAAACGTGCACTAACGCACAGAAATATACTGAGTTAAACGTGCCGCAGTGCACTGAAATGTACTGCATTATATGTGCACTAATGCACTGAACTATAATGCAGTAAATCTGCCCTGACAAAACAAACTGACACTAAAGTAAAAATGAATGGTCACACTACACTCACACTGACTGGGCTATCACTAATTTCACACTAAACTGATACTCTACACTGGAAATAGAATCAGAATAGCACACTGCATTAAACAGCAGGTAACAGCACTCTAACTCTCTAGTAGCACTGGACAGAGCCCTGTTCTATCTCTCTGCACGCCGATATAACACTACAAATGGCCGCTATTGAAAGAATACTTTTATAGTGTGGGGTGGGACTAAGTGCATGATTGAAAAGAGTCATCATTACTTTCTCCATTCATGGTTCTGACAGTGCTCTGTGCCTTGATTGGGCAAAGCTTTCATTGCTTCAGCTAATCAGGGCTTTCAATGCATTGTGCGGCGATGCAGTGCATTGTGGTCATTCGGCGGGCCGAACAAACGGTCGAACGCCCCAATAATTTGGGTGTTCATAGAATGGGCAAACAGCCAATGTTCAGCCCAAACTCATGCTCAGGCCGAACCGTTCCCCGATCCCTATCAAAAATATACAATTGACTTACATCTGTTATAGAATGTAATTTTTTGTATGTCCTATTTTATTTTTGAGTTCCAAATGAACATCAATTTACACATATTATCTATGCTCTGATCCACCTCTTTTGTACTCAATGTTAATAATAAACCTTCACTCCCTTAACCTTAGTAGATAAAATAATCTTTATTTAGAGGAGACAAATTCAGAAGAGGAAGCTGTACTGATATAGCTATATTTTAATATCATCTGGATTGGAAGCATGAAAGGCATCGTCCTGGCCAACGTACTGTACTGAAGACTTACAGTATCAAGAGCAAGATAGCATTGAATATAATTATATGTATTTTTAATCTGTTTCCTTTATTATTGTTGGCATTAACATGGCATTGGATGGGTCTCATCGTCTAAATGTTATTCATTTATTTAACATGACTACAATAAGCACTGAATTTTGCAGCGTCAGAAAAAAATATCCTTTAAACATTTTCAGCGGATTGTGCAATTTGATCTAAGGAACCAAGGAACTATAATTACAAGGTGAAAGCTTCATGACATATAAATGCTGAGCTGGTACTGTATGTCACAATGCTCAACCGCTAGGCATTTCTTTTGTTTATATAAAGCAAAGGGAATTCTTCATTCTGCATTACAGTTGACTGAATAAGCTACAGAAACGAAACTGTCCATCATCCTGGTACAGAATAAAATCTAGCAATTTCCACTCACAGTAATTTACAGCACTTTGGCACATCTTTAATTTATTGACACCCTTGGTATAAAAGCTTTGCTAGCAATGAGGATTTTGCAGTCACTGCCCTTTTTATGAGAAGAAAATAATTTTGCTTATTATGTTGTAGGTATGATGATTGTAACACACTGACCTTGACTTTCTAAGTTTGTGTAACCATGCACTTTAATAAAAAAAAAAAAGCTATGAGGACTAATATATTATATAGCGAATTTAGGTCTTGCATTACAAGTGATTTAACAATTTTTTGGCAATTACCTCATTTGCAGAGCATTGAGATGAGTGCCAGGAAGAGGTTAAAGCACTTGGTTATTAAAGAAAACATCCAGGATCCACCCTGCCACCCACCTTCCTGGAAAGCCTTTTCTCCTGATATTTATTTAAACCTAAAGGAGGAGAAACCCATAGACAAAAACTAAGCTGGTGTTCTATTTTATCCACTTCAATACAGGGCACTTTTACCCCCTTCCTGCCCAGGCCAATTTTCAGCTTTCAGCACAGTCACATTTTGAAAGAAAATTGTGGGGTCATGCGACCCTGTACTAATATGAATTTTTTTTTTTTTTACGCACAAATAGAGCTTTCTTTTGGTGGTATTTGATCACCACTGGCTTGTTTAGTTTTTTGCGCTACAAATAAAAAAATACAGAACATTTAAAGGAAAAAATAACTTTTTCTTTGTTTTTGTTATAAAATTTTGTAAGTAAGTACATTTCCTTCTTCACTGATGGGCACTGATGAGGCAACACTGATGGACACTGGTGAGGGTAGTAGTGATGAGGCAGCACAGATCAGGCGACACTGATGGGCACTGATGAGGAGGCACTGATATGCAGCACTGATGGGCACTGATAGGCGGCACTAATATGTAGCACTGATGGGCATTGATAGGCGGCAATGATATACAGCACTGATGGGCACTGATAGGTGGCACTGATGGGCTGGTAGGTGGCACTGATGGGCACTGATAGTCGGCACTGATGGGCAGCAATGATGGGGACTGATAGGTGGCAATGACGGGCACAGATATGCACTAATGGGTGGCACTGATGGGCACTGATGAACGGCACTGATAGATGGCACTGATAGGCAGCACTGCTGAGGAGGCACAGACAGGCATTACTGATAGGCACTGACTAGCATTACTTATGGGCACTGATTGTCATCCTTTATGGGTACAGATGGGCACTAATTGGTATCCTTTATAAATATAGGTGGGTGTCACTGGTGGGGCGCTGATGGGCATCACTGGTGGGCACTGGTGGGCATCGCTGATGGGTCTGCACTGATAATCAATGCGCTGATTATCAGTGCAGACCCCCCTGTCAGAAGAGCGGCTGATCGGCTCTCCTCTACCCGCACCTTGTCAGGGCGAATGGAGGAAAGCCGATACATGGCACTTCTTGGTTACCAATTCATCAGCTGTGATCTGACACAGCTGATCACGCAGTAAAGAGCATACGTCATTGGCTCTTTACCTATATCAGAGATGTAGTGTGTCGATCACCGCGTTGTGCACCCTCGGCGGCGCGCACAAACGGTTTATCCTGCTGGACATTATATGATGCCCAGTCAGGATAATGCAACCACCCCGCGGCCATAATTCTGCATACGGTGGGTGGGAAGTGGTTAAAGATCACCAATTTTTTTTTATCTCTTTATATCAAAGTAAACAAAATGTGATATGGAATGATTTAATTTACAATACAATAATTACTATCAGCAGAAATGTTTCAATTTTGTTAATTTTAGGTAAAATATTTGTCTATTTACATGGATTAGTATATTTCACAAGATCATATTAGAACTGCAGTTTCAGGCACAGCAGCTTATTCATTTTACTGCGACTAGAAGCTAAGGTCTCTTTTAGGTTTACCTCATATGTAAAAGTTAAATTTAGAGGTTAAATTGGAACAGAACTCTGGAAGCTGAGCCCAAGAAAAGGCAGGCATGGGGCAAAACACCAATCAGCATTATTGCTAGTGATGGGCTGAACACCCCCAGGTTCAGTTTGCACAAGAATTCCGGAACATGGAAAAGTTTGGACCCAAGCCGTGAACCCCAATTAAAGTCTACGTGACCCAAACATGAAAAATGAAAAATCCCCATTTTGAAGGCTCATATGAAAGTTATTGGCCATAAAAATGGTATAGGGGTCTGGGTACTGCCCTGGGGGACATGTGCCAATGCAAAGTTTTTTTCTAATATTTTTTTTTTAAAGCAGCAGTGATTTTAATTATGCCTAATGTGAAACAATAAAAATGAAACCCTTAAATATAGTGCCTAGGGGGGGTCAGTGGCCTAAGTGGTGCATCTATACTGTATATAGAACCTGTTGCAGAAAACTGACATATATAAACAAAAAACAAATGAAATTTAAATACATTTTTCTGGCTTCAAGCCATTGCTGGCAATATGAGTGGGGGTCCCCCCAATCCATAGCAGTCCCTTTGTGTCTGGTATAAATTTTACGGGGAACCCCATGCCAAAATGTAAAAGAAAACAGTACCTTAAAATCCATCCCAGGCCATTATCTGAGCATGCAGCCTGGCAGGCCAGGAAAGGTTGTGGACAAGCAAATACCCCCCCTCCTGAACAATACCAAGCCACATGCCATCAACATGGGGGGGGTGCTTTGGGACAGGGGAGGCTCTTTTTAATTTTGGCATGGGGGTTCCCCTCAAAATCCATACCAGACCTAAGAGTCTGGTATATATTGGGGGACTCATCCGTAACGGATGACTCATCCGTTGTTAAGGGACGCAGCAGCTGACTTTCTGGCTCACTCCTTTACAATCAGTTATTCACTGTGCCATTATTCAGCCAATCAGAGCTTAGAATGCACTATGCAGCACGCAGTGCATTGTGGGGCACTCAGCGGTCGAACATCCTACTGAGCGTCCCGCAATTTCGGGTGTTTGCCAAACAGGCGAAAGGGCAATGTTTGTGTTTGGGCCGAACTTATGCTAGGTTCGAACCGCTCGCCCGACGCTAATTATTTCCTGTGCTCTCTGGGTGTGGTATGTCGCTTGACCATAAGGGTACTTAAAGTGATTGTAAAATCTTGTTTTTTTTTCCAATACAAAAACAAACATGTTATACTTACCTCCTCTGTGCAGTTGGTTTTGCACAGAGCAGCCTGGATCCTCCTCTTCTCGGGTCCCGCTTTGGTTCTCCTGGCCCCTCCCTCCCTTTGATTACCCCCACAGCAAGCAGCTTGCTATGGAGGCACCTGAGCCTCAGCTCATTGGCTAACTGACATTGATTGAAATCAGTAGGAGCCAATGGCGCCACTGCTGTGTCTTAGCCAATTAGGAGGGGAGTCCTAGACAGCTGAGACAGTCGTGGACATCTGCTACACACAGATGTTTTTTTATCTTAATGCATAGAATACATTAAGATAAAACACCTTCTGACTTTACAACCCCTTTAAACTCCAGCTATTGAAGTAGCCAGTGCTGTGTCTTATCTCCAGGCTCCTGTAAGCCAAAGAGCTATAATACTTAATTGCTGGATTATTGCTGACCTAGATTGACCTGACTACTTTCTTGCCTGCCTCCTGCCACAAACCTTGCCTGGGCCTAAATACTCTCTTGTCTGGTACCTGCCATTACCTTTGCCCGGATACAATTATTCGCTTATATTCTGTATCATTTACTATATTCACACTGTAGCCCTTCTGATTCAGCAACCCCTTTGGGCACTGATTCTAAATGCTATGACCTGATGCCAGTTTGCAGCAAAAAAAAAAAATGGGGGCCACGAGGGTTTCTGGCTCATCTGCACTATCAGGAGAAATGGTGAAGACCTATTGGTACCTAAACTCAATTCCTTAGGTGAGCCTGCATCACCTGCCAGGTGACACCATAACAAGTAAGCATGACACCAGTGAAATTAAAAAATCTTTCTCCAGATATAGGGGGTGACTAGTAGTCAGAGGCAGTAGTGCCTGGAATCTCACAATGCTGATATATGGTTATAAAATTGTCTAGGCACACTAAAATACTAGGGAATGGGGATGTGGTCACAGTGGGCATGTGAGCATACGTGCTTCAATAGGGTCCAGATATAACCCTAAAACGATCCTTTCCTCAGTGGTCCTCTTTCTTTGAACCTCCACAGCGGGGCGTGCATCGGGCATGATCGGACACAGCTGATTACAGATTGAGGTAAAGGGCCAACCACAGTGGCCCTTTTCCATGTGATCAGCTGTGCCCAATCACAGTTGATCACATATAAACAGACTTGCCGGTTATCGGCTGTCTTTTCCTTATGCGCTGTTGCTGTGAGAGGAAAGGATTGCTAAAAAGTGGCAAGCCTGTCGGTATATTGTTTACACTGATAATCATGGCACTGATCATCAGTGCCCTGATCATCAGTGCAGCTCCATCAGTGCCAATCAGTGCCCATAAGCACAGCTTATAAGTGCCTATACCCTTGAGAAAGCCTGGGAGGCGCAACATGTGACGTGGGTGACGACGGTATCACACTAGGTAGAGCTGAGGATGCTGTGTCTTGATACTATACTGACATGCTGTTTTGATACTCCTGAAATGTGAGTCTGTTTTTTCTTCAATAAATTGAGCAACTTACCTTTTGCCTCCCATATATGTGTTCCTATGCTGTGTCCCTGGGCTGAGGAGTTGAAGACTTGAGCTGCAGGAGTAGAAATGGAGTGCTTATTGATCCTCATATAAAATGCTTGTATGACCTTTAGAGATGTCCCAAACTATTCGCCGGCGAACAGTTCCCAGCAAACAACGCTTGTTCGCTTTCGCCGCGGCGGGCGAACATATGCAATGTTCGGTCCGCCCCTATACGTCATCATTGAGCAAACTTTGACCCTGTACCTCAGTCAGCAGACACATTCCAGCCAATCAGCATACCCTCCCTCCCAGACCCTCCCACCTCCTATCAAAAAGCAAGGACAGCATCCATCTTAGATTCATTCTGAAGCTGCAGTGTTAGTTAGAGCAGGGAGAGTGCTGCTGCTGCTGAATTAATAGGGAAATCATTAGCTAGGCCAGTGTTCTGTGTCCACTCCAGTCCTCAAAGACAGCGTCCTGACAGCACCCCAAAATGCCCTTTTTAGGGCTGGTACATCAGTCTGCTTTTATTTTATTTTTCTATATATATATATATATATATATATATATTGCAGTTGCCTGCCCGTGTGTGAGAGACCACAGGCCCACAGACTGTACTGTGTGCACACCACTCATATCGGGTGGCACAGTACCTTGCAGATAAAAAAGTCATTTCATTTTTACCCTTTAATATAATTGCAGTTGCCTGCCAGTGTGTGTCATGCCCACAGACTGTACTGTGCCCACTGCCAGTGCCCACCACTCATATCGGGTGGCACAGTACCTTGCAGATAAAAAATTCATTTAATTTTTACCCTTTAATATAATTGCAGTTGCCTGCCAGTATGTGTCAGGCCCACTGACTGTACTGTGCCCACTGCCAGTGCCCACCACTCATATCGGGTAGCACAGTACTTTGCAGATAAAAAAGTCATTTAATTTTTTCTCTGTAATATAATTGCAGTTGCCTGCCAGTGAGTGTCAGGCCCAAAGAATGTACTGGGCCCTCTGCCCACCACTCATATAGGGTGGAACAGCACCTTGCAGATAAAAAATTCATTTAATTTTTCCTCTGTAATATAATTGCAGTTGCCTGCCAGTGAGTGTCAGGCCCACAGACTGTACTGTGCCCACTGCCCACCACTCATATAGGGTGGCACAGTACCTTGCACGCATAGTACCACTAATCTAAAAAAATGACAGGCAGAGGCAGGCCACCCTGCAGGGGCCGTCGTGGTCGTGGTGCTGTGATTGCCTTTGGCCCTAGAATAATGCCCAGTGTTCAGAGGCCACGTACCCTGAGCTCGAAAACAATTCTGAGGACATAGTTGACTGGATTACACAAGACATCACCAACACTAGCACCACAGCCGCTTCACTTGATTTGTCAGAGGAGTTATTTACACATCAGTTGGAAGAAATGAGTGATGCGCAACCATTATTGCCAGAGGATGTAGATAACAGGGATATGTCTCAGTCAGGCAGCATTACACACATGGAGGTATGATGATGATGATATTGTACCCGCTGCTGCTTCCTTTGCTGAGTTGTCAAATACAAGTGAAACGGTTGATGATGACAATGTGTCCGTGGATGTCACATGGGTACCCGCTCGAAGAGAAGAAGAACAGGGGGAAAGTTCAGATGGGGAGACAGAGAGGAGGAGGAGACAAGTTGGAAGCAGGTGGAGGTCCTCGCAAGGAGCTAGTGGCACAGTCAGACAGCATGTATCGGCACCCGGGGTCAGCCAGACAGCACGCCAATCAATGCATGTGGTTGCCACCACCAGAATGCCATCATTGCAAAGCTCAGCAGTGTGGCATTTTTTTGTGTGTCTGCCTCTGATAACAGCGATGCCATTTGCAACCTGTGCCAAAAGAAACTGAGTCATGGGAAGTCCAACACCCACCTAGGTACAACTGCTTTGCGAAGGCACATGATCTCACATCACAAACGCCTATGGGATCAACACATGATGAGTACAAGCAGCACACAAACTCAAAGCCACCATCCTCCTCCTGGTCCAGCATCTTCAGCCACGTCAACCACTGCTTTCCTCCTTGCCCCCTCTCAACCACCCGGCACTCCGCCTCTCACCTTCAGCAGTTCTTGCTCATCTGCCCACGGTCAGGTGTCTGTCAAGGAAATGTTTGAGCGTAAGAAGCCAATGTCACAGAGTCACCCCCTTGCCTGGTGTCTGACAGCTGGCTTGTCGGAACTCTTAGCCCACCAGCTTTTACCATACGAGCTGGTGGAGTCTGAGGCCTTCAAAAAATTTGTAACTATTGGGACACCGCAGTGGAAGGTACCCGGCTGAATTTTTTTTACAAAAAGCAATCCCCATCCTATACTCTATTGTGGAAAAGGAAGTCATGGCATGTCTGGCACACAGTTTTGGGGCAAGGGTTCATCTGAACACTGATACCTGGTCTGCAAAGCACGGTCAGGGCAGGTATATCACGTACACTGGGCATTGGGTAAACCTGCTGACGGCTGCCACGCATGGAATGCGTGACTCTGCAGAGGAGTTGCTGCCACCTCCTCTACTCCTCCTACTCCATCCTCTTCGCTAACCTCCTCGGGTGAGTCCTCTTCTGCTGCTGCGTCTTGCTCCACATCAACTGCTCCCCCCCAGCTCCCCAGGGGCTATTCCACATCCCGGATACGACAGTGTCACGCCGACTTGGGGTTGACTTGCCTGAAAACAGAGAGTCACACCGGACCAGCACTCCTGTCCGCCCTGAATGCACAGGTGGATCAGTGGCTGACCCCGCACTAACTGGAGATCGGCAAAGTGGTGTGTCACAAGGGAAGCAATTTGTTGGCGGCAATGAATTTGGGCAAGTTGACACATGTGTCGTGCATGGCACATGTGTTTAATCTGATTGTACAACGCTTTGTGCATAAGTACCCAGGCTTACAGGACGTCCTCAAGCAGGCCAGGAAGGTGTGTGGCCATTTCAGGCATTCCTACACGGCCATGGCGCACTTTTCCGATATTCAGTGGCGAAAAAACATGCCAGTGAGGCGCTTGATTTTCGACAGCCCGACACGTTGGAATTCAACACTCCTAATGTTCGACCGCCTGTTCCAACAAGAAAAAGCCGTCAATGAGTATTTGTATGACCGGGGTGCTAGGACAGCCTCTGCAGAGCTGGGTATTTTTTTGCCACGTTACTGGACGCTCATGCGCAATGCCTGTAGGCTCATGCGTCCTTTTGAGGAGGTGACAAACCTAGTCAGTCGCACCGAAGGCACCATCAGCGACATCATCCCATTTGTTTTCTTCCTGGAGCGTGCCCTGCAAAGAGTGCTGGATCAGGCCGTAGATGAGCATGAAGAGGAAGAGTTGTGGTCACCATCACCACCAGAAGCAGCCTTGTCGTCGTTGATTGCTGGACCTGCGGCAAGGCTGGAAGAGGAGACTGAGAAAGAGGAGTCAGAGGAGGAATGTGGCTTTGAGGAGGAGGAAGACCAACCACAGCAGGCATCCCAGGGTGCTCGTTGTCACCTATCTGGTACCCGTGGTGTTGTACGTGGCTGGTGGGGAGAACAGACCTTCAATGAGATCAGTGAGGATGAGGAATGGGACATGAGTAGCTCGGCATCCAACCTTGTGCAAATGGGGTCTTTCATGCTGTCATGCCTGTTGAGGGACCCTCGTATAAAAAGGCTGAAGGTGAACGACCTGTACTGGGTGGCCACGCTACTAGACCTCCGGTATAAGCAGAAAGTGGCTGAAATGTTACCGAATTACCGGTCGGAAAGGATGCAGCAGCTCCAAAACAAGTTAAAAATTATGCTTTACACAGCATATAAGGGTGATGTCACAGCAAAACGGGAATCTAACAGGGGAAGAGGTGAAAGTAATCCTCCTCCTACCACGACCACGCCGGCAAAGACAGGACGCTTTACAGACGTGTTGTTGATGGAGGACATGCGGAGCTTTTTAGGTCCTACGCATTGCGACAGCCCTTCGGGGTCCACCCTCAGAGAACGACTCGACCGACAGGTAGCAGACTTCCTCGCCTTAACTACAGATATCGACACTCTGAGGAACGATGAACCCCTTGACTACTGGGTGTGCAGGCTTGACCTGTGGCCTGAGCTATCCCAATTTGCGACAGAACTTCTGGCCTGCCCCGCTTCAAGTGTCCTGTCAGAAAGGACCTTCAACGCAGCAGGAAGTATTGTCACTGAGAAGAGAAGTCACCTAGGTCAAAAAAGTCTAGATTACCTCACCTTTATTAAGATGAATGAGGCATGGATCCTGAAGGGACTGACAGTGGGGGATGCATTTGACTAAAAAAGGCCTAATGAGATGCCTTGGGCTAAAAACGGTCCACACGCTGCTGTATTTAATCTCTGCATGCCGGATGACTTGCGTGACTTCTCCGCCACCAACTAGGGTTCAAGCCGCAATGTTTTAGTGCACTTTCTGCATGAAAAACGTAAATTTTTCAACAATACCTGCTTTTTCAGGCATGTGTACATGCCTAATTTTTCTGCCTCTGGTGCTGCACTGTGGCTTCAAAAACAAAACAAAAAAAAGACACATACATGTGTCAATTCCCCTTCGTGATCATTACCTTGTTGTGGTGAAGTGGCTTGCGTTTCACAATGAAGCGATCACCTCTATGAGTGTGTTGGCAATGTTGGCACTACCCAGATGATAAGGTCGTTGCTTCATTGTGAACAGACCAAAAGCGATTGGCTGGATAATTTTTCATAGAAAGGTGATGTATCATGTAAGGTGATCATTAAAGCCTACTAGGCCAACAATGGGCCCACACTGCAGAATTATTGTTTTCTGGGTCACTTAACTGTCACTGAACTACCTCAGCATGATCATAGGCTTTGAAAAACCGCCATCACCTGCAATCTCCCAAACGTGCGCACGAGCACAGTCATCACTACACCAAGATTGACGCATAGAGGAATAAAATTTATGTCATGAGTGTGTCAACTATTGACAACTCTTTGTGGTTGTCTAAAATCTATTTGATACACGTCCCCTGATAGGGGACATAACAGGGATTAAACTGATAAGAATAGTACTACTTAACACACCACTCATATAGGATGGCACAGTACATTGCACGACGCACCATCTTTTTCCATCTCCCGGTTCCTAAAATCTATTACATACACTGGCCCCTGATAGGGGACAAAACAGAGATTAAACTGGTAAGAACAGATTTTTTTGTGTCCTTTTGCGGAGGTGACAAACCTGGTCAGTCAAACCCAAGGCAACATCATCGACCTCATCCCATATGTGTTTTTTCTGGAACGTGCCCTGCAAAGAGTGCTGGATCAGGCCGTAGATGAGCATGAAGAGGAAGAGTTATGGTCACCATCACCACCAGAAGCAGCCTTGCTGTCGTCGATTGCTGGACCTGCGGCAACGCAGAGAGAGGAGTCTGAAGAAGACGAGTCAGAGGAGCAAGGTGGCTTTGAGGAGGTGGAATACCAACCACAGCCGGCATCCCAGGGGGCTTGTTGTCACCTTTCGGGGACCCTTGGTGTTGTACGTGGCTGGGTGGAGGAAGAGACCTTCAATGATGTCAGTGAGGACAAGGAACGGGACATGGCTAGCTTGGTATCCAACCTTGTGCAAATGGGGAGTTTGCGGTTGGGCAAACAGACTGTTTGCGGTTGTTTGCAGTGCGTTAAACGGGGAGTTTGGTCTGTCAGAGTTTGGTCTGTCACTGTGAAGCAGGCGTAACCCTTACACTACCTGATTGATACAACATCATACCTGATCGTATACACACACTGGATGTTTTAAAGCATGTTATTCCAAACAATTTAGGAATGTTAGGTGATTTATGCCCTTTATGGATTAAAACCCGACTCTGCGTCAACTACGTCATTTTCCATGGGAGTTTTGCCATAGATCCCCCTCCGGCATGCCACAGTCCAGGTGTTAGCCCCCTTGAAACAACTTTTCCATCACTATTTTGGCCAGAAAGAGTCCCTGAAAGAGTGGGTTTTAAAATTCGCCTGCCTATTGAAGTCTATGGCGCTTTGCCCGTTCGCGAACATTTGCCGAAATTCGCGTTCGCCGTTCGCGAACGGAACATTTTATGTTCGCGACATCTCTAATGACCTTCTCTGTTGAGTGAGGTCCATTCTAAGAGGTGAGAGGCCACCCAAAAGGGGATTGTTGAGCACTGAGGTGGATTAATGAAGAGAGTGTGTGGTGTCTGGGATTATACACATAACTACCATTTCTGATGCACTAACTGTGAATTTAAATGAACATGCCTTATATATTTTTGCATGAACTGGACTATATATGGATGCACTTTATATTTTCTTTGCATAGATTGGACTTTATTTTAGCACTCTATATATTGATCTTCCACTGGACTGCTTGATTATATATAGTTTTTAACTATTATTTGCTTGGTTGCACATATTATTTGTTTACATATTTGTATATTTGCACAAATTGATACATTGAGGTTATGTCTTCATAACTAGTGATACCTGTGGGTTATGCACCAATTTTAATATATTTGAAGATTTTTGATTAATGTACTTTTAGTAGTAGTTTAGTAGTGCTTTACCAGTTTTTGGTATATTGAGTTGTATTTGCGTTAGTGAATGCTTTTTTGTGGGAGCTGCTATCTGTAGATATTGTTTAAGGATTTGGGGCACATTAGTGAGATGGATTAGTGCAGGAAGTCACCTATTTGTTTTTTACAGCTTATCATTGCCCATCAGTGCAGGTTATCAATGCAAGTTATCAGTACCCATCAATACAGCCAATCAGTGCAACCTATTAGTGCCCACCATTCCTGCCTATCAGTTCCACATCATCAGTGCCTCCTCAGCAGTGTCCATCAGTGCCTATCAACGCAGCTTCTAATGGTAGTTGGTTAAAGGATCGCCCAAAATCAGCAATACTGATTTCCCACTTAGATCAAAAGATCGCCGTTTTATTGGTAGCAGATCATAAAACAACGATCTTTTGATCTAAGTGGGATTCTTATTGCTGATTTTGGGTGCTCCTTTAACCGACTACCATTAGAAAATTTGGAAGGTAGCAGCCCAGACCCCTTAACAAGGGTCCACTGCCTTTTTTCATCCAGTCGGGCCAGATTGATTGGGAGTTAATTCCCCCAAGTGTCCCTCTCTCACCTACCACCTATCCACAGACTCTCTATAGAGTAGGTCAGTCCAGTGCAGCCATCAACTTTTCAAAAAAACTATCAATGCAGCATATCAGTGCCCATCAGTGCCTCCTAATTAGTGCCCATCAGTGCTGATTCATTAGTGCAGCCTCATCAGTGCTCATCAGTGTAGCCTCATTAGTGCCCATCAGTGCCGCTTATCAGTGCCCATCAGTGCAGACTCATTAGTGCACATCAATGAAGAAAACAAATTACCTATTTGCAAAATTGCAAACAGAAAGCAAGAGAATATATATATATATATATATATATATATATATATATATATATATTTTTTTTTTTTTTTTCAAAATATTTGTTTTTTTTTTTCATTTGTTTAACAAAAAATGAAAAGTCCAGTGGTGACTAAATACCACCAAAAGAAAGCTCTATCTGTCTCAAAAAAATGATAAAAATGTCATATGTGTACAGTGTTGCACGTCCACGCAATTTCTATTCAAAGTGTGACAGTGCTGAAAGATGAAAATCGGTCTAGGCAGGAAGGGGATGAAAGTGCCCAGTATTGAAGTGGTAAAAAATAATCTGTTCCAGGCAATTATGAATTACAGAGTGGCCCCAACTGAAAGAACACCAGGGTTAGATGTTTTCTCAATATAATGTTCTAATAATAACAATTACAATAATAATAATAATAATAGTAATAAAACTGGATTAACAGAGCACTTCACGTATAATTTGCAAGCCTATAAACATTGGTTTATGTGGTTTCTTTCACTGAAAACAGTGTGATTGTTGGTGTCATCTCAGTAAAGTTGCATTGACAGCCACAGAAGAAAAATGTTTCTCATAGCAGTTCAAAAAACTATGAGAATACTATCATATCCAGTGCTTTGACAGAGTGTAGCTTTACTTCTTTCAAGAGCTTTGGAGGTTTGAGAAATGCTAAGATCCAGCAATTAAATCAGCAGTTTTGTAATGGATCTACACCTGATGCCCTTGAAGAACCCAATGTGATTGATTAAATGTGCAGTAGAGATGATGTTACACTTCATAAAAAATAAATACATAAATAAAAACACAAACCAGTATATATTTTAGCTAAGATATATTATTAGGCAACAAAAATAAATCATGTATATTTTGTTTTGCAGGTTTATTCTCAAACTTTCAGACATTTTGCCAGGTTTAATGAGACTCTTTCACTTTCCTTGCACACTGATTCATACCTCTGCAGTTCTAATCCTGTAAGTTCCTGTAAGTTCCATGTCGGATAATGTTCCATGACAGCATTTATAACATTGACCTCCCAGTCTGATGACAGTGTTTATGCATGGCAATTTGGAACTTATGTACAAGCACTGCATCATGAGCGGTAACATATCCCCCTCTATCCAGAAGCACTGGGTATTTTGCAGTGACAATAACAATTAATCAGCATGGTAGTGTGAGGAAAGTACGGTATCGGGTGTCTGGGAATGGTCTATGAAGAGATGATGCTCTGAATAGGGATGATCGAACTTTTCAAAAGTTCGGTTCGACCAGAACACCCGAACTTCCCGAAAGTTCGGCCCGGATTTCAGAACCCCATTGAAATCAATGGGACCCGAACTTCGGTAATCAAAAAACACCATTTTGAAGCCCTAAAACACAATAAATGCCCCTAAAGAGTGCCTAGGGTTCTGGGTCATGCCCCAGGGACTATTAATCACACAAAAAAAGTTCTTAAAAATTGTAATTTTTGATAGAGAGCCAATTATTGAAAAAATTATTGAAAAAAAATGAGATTTCTTTGGATTTAGTGTCTTGGGGGGTCTAAAAATTGTACCTGTGAAGTTTCAGCTCTGTAGCATGTCCAGAACCAGAAAAAAAAGTTTGTTTGTATTAGAATTAATATAGAACATGATGGTGGCTTCTCTACTTTTACACCCGGCTTTTTGTTGCAGGCGTTTATAGGGCTTTTTTGAGGACGTTTGGAGTCAGGCATGACATCTGAACTTCTGTGTAGGGGTATATATACACACACACTTATATGTATTTATACACATACACACATATAGGTGTTATAGGAGCGGAGACCTATGCCTGTTAATTATTTCATTAGCGTAAGCATAGGTTTCTGCTATTTTCACACCTATATATGTGTATGTGTATATATACATACATGTGTGTGTGTGTATATACCCCTACACAGAAGTTCTGATGTTATGCCTGCCTCCAAACATGTCCTCAAAAAAGCCCTATAAACGCCTGCAACAAAAAGCCGGGTGACAGGGTCGAAGCCACCATCATGTTCTATAAGTGTTCTAAGAGAAACTAACTTTTCTCTATAGTGGTCACCCTGACATGGAAGGGTTTTGTCACCCTGCCATAGCAGTCAGTCAGTTAACCCTACACTACACTACGGTCACCCTGGCACTTAACACTTTCCCTACAGAAACTAGATTATTAAATCTAACTATAGTGGAAAATTTAGAGATTTGGCGGGGCTATCTTATATACTGGGGGGGCGTATTCACTAATGATTGGCCTCTGGACCCCCTAGTCACTCCAATCACCTTCCTAGCATTCTCCTGTCCCCTCAATTGGCTTTTACTGATGGTTCTGGTCCAATCACGGGCTTTTAAAGCCCAGTTCCTGTCCCATTGCATTTTGGTCGGTTCTGGTTGCCGAATTCCAAACTTTTTCAGTAAATGTTCGGGTTGAACCGATGGTCGACCCGAACCGTTCGATCATCCCTAGCTCTGAATAGGCAGAGTAACAGAGTTTCTACAACATATAATTACTAAGTGTGTAACAATTAGTAGAGAATCTCTACATCTTTAGTCTCTACAGGTCCTTACAGTTTCCACAATAGGGATGAGCTTTAGCGAACCACTGGACAAACGGGCCAAGTTAGGCCAGTTTGTCCTCCTGAACCTCTGACTTCTGTTTGTAAATAAACCATGTAGGCATCATGGGTAATTTTATTGGCCAAATATGGTCATTGACCCTGGCCAGCTGCTGTTTGTAAACAAACCAGCTGGGGATCTGCCATTTAGCACTAATACAGTGGTAACATGGTGGCAGTGTCACCACTGCTAAATGGCAGATCTCTGGATAGTTTGTGTACCACCAGTCATGTTGTCCAATAATGTAGTTCCTCGTCAGTCATAATAATCTGATAATCAAACGGCCCTGCAGCGTGTGCATATATTTTCAAATGTGTGCAATCTAAACCCCTGGCTTTAATATGAACTGTTAGACAGAACAATTTGATTTGTTGCAGGTTGGCTGGTAAGTGAGCTGGAAATTTAAGATCGAGTGCCAGTCAGAACCTGCTGCGAGATCTGTCCACTACGGTCCAGACGTTTCAGGAGTTCAGTTGGACCATCAACGTTCAGAAGTTGATCTTGTCTCCTTCGGTTCGTCTCCCATATTTGGGAATGGTTCTGGACTCTGCTCAAGCGAGGGTGTTCTTGCCGGAGGACAAGCTCCGGACCCTGCAGTCCGAGGTCATGTCCCACAGTGACAACGAATCCTCGTCACTCAGGACCTGCATGCGGTCCCTGGGGTTGATGGTGTCAGCCTTCGAGGCGATACCGTTCGCACAGTTTCACACGCGGTTTCTCCAAGCGGAGATCCTGGCCAGGTGGGACAGACTTCCTCAGTCCTTGGACCTGAGAGTGTCTCTGAGTCGCCAAACCAGAATGGATCTATTGTGGTGGCTTCAGTCCCCGGCTGTCTCGGAAGGGAAGTCTTTCCGCCCATTACTGTGGACAATGGTTACCACGGATTCCAGACTGTCGGGCTGGGGTGGCGTCCTGGACACCCTATCTTCCCAGGGGGCTTGGTCAGAGGAGGAATCCTCCCTTCCCATAAACATATTGGAATTGAGAGCGATCAGGCTGTGCCTGCTCCATTGGTCGGATCGTCTTCAGGGCCGTCCTGTACGGGTGCAGACAGACAATGCCACTGCAGTGGCGTACATCAACCACCAAGGGGGCACCAGGAGTGCCCAGGTGGTCCAGGAAGTGACCAGTATTCTGTCTTGGGGCGAGACTCATGTTCCGGCGATATCGGCATGTCATAAATCCCGGGTGTGGAGAATTGGCAGGCCGATTATCTGAGCCGCCAGACCCTGGACCAGGGGGAATGGTCCCTGCACCCGGAGGTATTTCAAATGCTGTGTGCGAAGTGGGGATCCCCAGATGTGGATCTGTTTGCGTCTCGGCTAAACCACAAGGTGGAAAGGTTCGTGTCAAGAACATGCGATCCTCTGGCAGATGCCTCAGATGCGCTGGTAGTGCCTTGGCATCAGTATCGTCTGATTTATGCCTTTCCTCCGATTCAGTTGTTGTCCAGGTTCCTTCGCAGGTTGGCCTCGGAACAAACACTGGTGATTCTGGTGGCGCCGGACTGGCCACGCCGGTCCTGGTACGCGGACAACGTTCACCTGGCCGTCGAGCCTCCATGGCAGCTGCCAATGCGGGAAGATCTGCTGTCTCAGGGACTGATCTTCCATCCTGCTTTACAGTCGCTGGCTTTAATGGCATGGCTTTTGAAAGCCAGGTCCCGAGAGACAGGGGTCTCTCCTCAGAGGTCATTCCTACTTTACTCAAGGCTAGAAAAACCTTGTCTGGTAAGATTTATTACCGTACCTGGAAAGCCTATTTTGCCTGGTGTGAGTGCAGGGCTTTTTCTCCTCGTTCATACTCAGTGGCGAGGGTGTTGGCTTTCCTCCAGTCGGGTGTGGACCAGCGCCTTACGGAATTTTTGTAAAATCTTACCGTAAAATTCCTTTCTCTGAGTCCTCTGACAGTCGCCGCCCCGCCCCTCTTTTGGGGTTTTTATACACTTAACTGCTTGCTACCAAACTGAAGTGGGATGGCTATTGCAGGGGGGTATTGGACCAGTGGGACAGCCCCCATGGGTGTGTCTATATAAATGCTTTTGTTTTAACAAGTCTTATGCCTAGCTACTCCTAAGGAGAGGAAGTCAATACCCCATTGGTGAAGACTGTATGAGTGGGCGGCGACTGTCGGAGGACTCAGAGAAAGGAATTTTACGGTAAGGTTTTACAAAAATTCCGTTTTTAATATCTTCTTCCAACAGCCTTGTGTTCTTAGTCATGAACATGGTTTCCCTGGTTTTCGTGTTTATTTTTTTCTTTGAATTTTTCTCACTGTATCTTGTCTAGTCTGTGTCTCTTTGAGTATTCTACATCCTGTTGATTGGCTCTTTTTCTGAATTTAAATTTTTATTTGTCCTCTGATTCTGGTATTAGTTTGTTCTTGCATTCGTTTTCCACTTTCTCTAACTTTATACAACATACATCATTGCAATAGGGCTTGCTCACACTACTGTGCTTTCATAAACATGTTTTCTGGCTGAATGGGAAACACATCTACAGTACAGGTACAAGTACAGTAAATATCTATCAAGCCCATTGCATTGGGCAATATCTCTAACATTATTATTGCAGCTCCATTGGATGCTAGCATGAACTTTCTCAGAGGCTAAATTCAGATTTAGAAAAAACATTTATGTCATAAATTTACTGTATATCTCAAATATGTATCCGTTAGTTTATCTCAAGTTAGCATTGTTCCTAATTCTCTTAATGTGGACTGCAGAATACCTCCCTCTATGTTATAGATATAGGAAGACAGGGAGGTGTTATATAGCCCATACAAAATTCTTGTATAACGTCATTCCACCATAGATATAGGTCCAAGAGCCTGAAACAAGCAAACTAATGCAGGGACCGCATCCATGTACTGGTAAGCTGAAGTATATTACATTGATGGCTTTAGGTTAAAGGATAAGTCCAGGCAAAACCTAACTAATGCTATACCTGCTCTGTGCCACATTCTAAACCTAATCTATCTAGCCCTGTAAAACAAAAATCGCTGTAATTACCTTTTCTGCACCCGATCCGGTCCTTTCTCCAGTGACGGAAGCTGTGTGCAGGAGAGGACCAACAACGGCTGTGAAATTAATGGGAAGGTATCTCACCCTTAGACTTACTATAGGTATTCCGTTTTCAAGAGCCCCTCCTGTACCTGTCTCCATACTGAAGCCACCACTGACAGATCAGCATGGGACTGGACCAGATCAGCTGCAGAATAGCTAAGTAAAGTAGCTTTTGCTTTACAGGGTTAGATAGATTGGGTTTAGAATGTGTCACAAAGCAGGTTTAGCGTTAGTTAGGTTTTGCCTGGACTTTAATAGTAGATTAACGTAAGGGGTTGAAAAAGGGTCATTATGAAGCTGAGGCCAAGAACACAGAGGCTGGAGCTCAAATAACATGATAAAAACACAAGGGTAAAGTGAAAATGTATTATTTTACAGAAATAGTGGTGAATACTTGGAACACACTTCCAGCAGAGATACTCAACAGTAAGGGGTCTACGTATAAATGTTTTCAAACTTCCAGAAGATATAAGCTGTATGACATAATGTTGGCAGTTGGTACTATTTTAAAGCAACCAAATAATAGTTCATTCACAAAGATGGAAAAAAAATAACCTTAATGGCCTCCAGTCCAGTCACTGCATAAAAACGGCATGATGGGAGCAGTACTGATGCAGATGGAAGTACCCGTATATCCTCCTGCATCGGTCACTGGCACACTCTCTCTTGAGCATGCAGTGGAATCATCTGTGACCCACTGTGATTACAGTACCGGGCAGCTGTGAGTAACTCTGGTACCATGTGATCTCTTTGACTGATCACGGTGATCACAGTTACAGTAGTAAACAATGCTATCATCATTGCTTAATACTGTGTGAGCTGTGTGATAGGCCACTGCGTTCACATGGTACCACGACAAATCGCAGCAGCCTTGTAACATGTCATAACTGTGACAAATCACAGCATCACATTAGTAAATAAGGTTTCATGAATGCAACCTTTGAGCAGTGTTACAGATTGCCTCTATTCTTATTGTCTCTAATCACCGCCACACCTCACAAAATGTATTGGGCATATATAATGCAAGATAAAAGTGAATAGCAACATGCAACCAAAGTTCCCCCCACTGCTCCTCCTTCACCCTGCATAACAACCCTCTCCTGCGTTACCTTCCCAAGACCTCAAGAAATGAGATAGGCAGTCAGTACATGAGGACTGACCAATTTTAAAATAAATACACCATAGTTTGTAGACTGTAACTTTCACACAGACTTAATAATATACACTGATTTGGGTTATCTTTACGAAAAAAGCATAGCATGAATATAAATTGACCTACATTTATGAAGAAAGATTATATATTTGCAAAATAAAGTGGTGTTTTTTTCAACATTTTCATTTTTTTTTTCACTTATATAGCAAAAAAAAAAAACCCAGTGGTGATTAAATACCTCCAAAAGAAAGCTCTGTTCGTCTCAAAATTTCAAAATTCAAAATCTCAAAAATTATACAAATTTTATTTGGGTACAGAATTGCACGATTGAGTAATTGTCATACAAAGTGTTAAAGCACTGGCAGCTGAAAAATGACCTGGACTAAAAGGGAGCAAAAGTGTCCAGGCTTGATTCGGCAGACAAAATATCTATACTCCTAGTAAACTTTGTTGTCCAATTTATATTCAAAGGATAAAAGTGGTGCCACAGTTTGTAATCTAAGAAGTTATAGCAAATGCCTATGAATAGTTTGGGAAATTGTTCAATTTTGTTTTAAAGTTCACTTTAAATGAGGGCCAAGACTGGTGGTCTAATGTAAACACAACATTGCTGAGTTTGGAGTTTTAGTCAATTTAGTCTAAAACATTTATATGCAAATCATAGGAAATCTGCATGTTAATGGTTATGCTTTCCCATGACTGCATTCTACACAATTTAAAATTCTTTTTTTTTTGTCTCATTATATTAACCACTGGGACAATACAATACAACATGCCTAAAATGTGTGATAATGATTTATCCGATTTGTTTGTATGCCAGTGCAACACAAAAAATACTTTACAAGTGGAATGAATAATCCCTGGCATATACTCAGACAATATTGCATATTGTTTTGAGGAGTAATTACTTTGGCAACCAATGGGTAAATAAAATCTGGTATGGCTAAAAGAAGTGTTTCCCCATAAAGAATCAATGAGGTGTGCAAACATTTTTAGCTGTAGTTATGAAAGCTAGTGATCCATTTAAAAAAAGATAGAAACCAGTCATGTGTGGGATTGTTAAAGTGAAAATAAAGAAATTGGATGCACTTAACATCTGTTGATATTAGAGCTTTGTTGCTATGTGTGCTATGCGCTATACCTCCATTTTCAGACTTGTAGAAAAAGAAAGTTTGGACTTGGCTAACATTAACAAAACCCATCTGTAATATACTTTTTTTTACACTATAAATCTCTGCAGATACGGCTATCAATGGACTAGAAAAATATATTCACTATGGCTTTTCACCTATATTAAGCTTAAATTCTTCTATTTATTCTTTAGTATGCAGGCTGCTCTTAGTGTACACTGTGCTCTTTAGTATGCAGGCTCATTAAAATTAAACACTATTTTCCAAATTAGATGTAGTATTTTCATAAAAATGTTTTAAACTTTTGTTTTTTTATTGAAATGGGTTTGGTTATATTTTTGGATAAATGTAGTTATACATTTTAGATAAGATAGTGCTTAACGGAGTTCTTAGGCATACTTCTGTGTAAAAATAATACAAATAATCTTTTAATAGTCCTAAACTACAATAATAACAAACTCACCACCTCAAATGGGCTGAAATTACCTCCAGTCATATATTTCTCATGTGAACAGTAGGTCTACGGAACATCTGTACTCCATTTTATTTCAGATTGCCAATGAGCAAGATTTATTCAGTATAAATTGAGCTCCACGGTCATATTGGATGTAAAGCAAACAACACTAGGGTTGATTTAATAAAACAAAATGGTGCAAAATCTGGTGCAGCTGTGCATGGTAGCCAATGAGCTTCTAACTTTAGCTTGTTCAATTAAGCTTTGACAAAAAAAAAAACTGGAAGCTGATTGGTTTCTGTGCAGAGCTGCATGATTTTGCACACTCCAGTTTTAGTAATTCAACCCCACTAAGTGCAATGATGCCTTTAAAAAAAAAAATTCCAAGCGACTAAAATCACTTATAGTAAAAAAATGATGATCACTTAGACATCCCTACACCTCTACTCAATTGTATGTGGTGGATGTAATGACATTACTATCTCAGCATTTTGATGCTTTTTTTTTTTTTCTTTTTTGTCAAATGATGATGTTGTAACTGTACTATATTTAGTACAATATTGATATTATCATGTTAAACAGAAAAATGGTATATTGCTATTGATGCTGATATGAGACATTTCAAAAGTTCAGCATACTATAGAGGATACTATTTGGGTCTGCACCTTCTGTCATTAGGTAAGAGTCAAGGTAGAGTATGCATGTTGCTATATTAAAGTGATGGTAAAGTTTAAAGGTTTTTTTTATCTTAATGCATTCAATGCATTAGGATAAAAAAACCTTCTGTGAGCAACAGCTCCCCCCTAATACTTACCTTAGCCCCCCTCTCTATCCAGCGATGTCCAGGACTACCTCTACCATGTGGGACTCTCCCTCTTGATTGGCTAAGACACAGCAGTGGAGCCATAGGCTGTCAATCAAAGTCAGTTAAGGAAAGGGGGTGTGGCTGAACCATGGCTCCATGTCTGAATGGACACAGGGAGCTGTGGCTCAACTTGGGTGCCCTCATAGCAAGCTGCTTGCTGTGGAGGCACTCAGCAGAAGGGAGGGGCCAGGAGCGCCAGCGAGGGACCCGAGAGAAGGAGGATTGGGGCTGCTCTGTGCATGCAAAACTATTGCATAGAGCAGGTAGGCAGTGGCGTAGCGTGGGTTGTCAGCACCCGGGGCAAGGTAAGTCATTTGCACCCCCTAACCTGGGGACTTTTAGCACTCCCTTCCACTAGTACAGTAATTCTGACCTACTTGATTCCTTCACTGACATTCCTGACACTTACACTGACCTACCTGACCCCTATGCTGACCTACCTACACTGACCTACCTGACCCCTACGCTGACCTACCTACACTTACCTACCTACACTGACCTTCATGACCATTACACTGACCTACCTGACACCTACACTGACCTACCTGACCCATACACTGAGCTACCTGCACTGACCTTCCTGACCATTACACTGACCTACCTGACACCTACACTGACCTACTTAACCCATACACTGACCTACCTGACCTACCTACACTGACCTACCTGACCCCTACAATAACCTACCTACACTGACCCCCTTCACTAACCTACCTGACCATTTCACTAACCTACCTTCCCCCTACCCTATCCTACCTGACCACTACACCAACCTATCTACATTGACCTACCTAACCCATACACTGACCTACCTGACCCCTACACTAACCTACCTACACTGACCCCTTCACTAACCTACCTGACCATTTCACTAACCTACCTGCCCCCTACACTATCCTACCTGACCACTACACTGACCTACCTGACCACTACACTGACCTACCTGACTCCTACACTGACCTACCTACACTGACCTACCTGACCATTACACTGACCTTCCTGTCCCCTACACTGACCTACCTACACTGACTCCTACACTAACCTACCTGACCCCCTACACTGACTTACCTACACTGGCCTACCTGACCCCTACACCGGCCTACCTGACCGCTACACTGACCTACCTGGTCCCTACACTGAGCTAACTGGCCACTACACTGACACCTACACTAACCTACCTGAGCACTACACCAACCTACCTGACGCCTACAATGACCACTACACTAACCTACCTGACACCTACACTGACCCCTACACTGACCTACCTGACCACTACACTGACCTACCTGACCCCTACACTAACCTACCTGACCCCTACACTAACCTACATGTACATACCTGACCCTTACACTGACATTACCTGACCCCTACACTGACATTACCTGACCCCTACACTGACATTACCTGACCCCTACACTAACCTACCTGACCCCTACACTGACCCCTACACTGACCACTACACTAACCTACCTGGCACCTACACTGACCTACCTGACCCCTACACTAACCTACCTGACCCCTACACTAACCTACCTACACTTACCTACCTGACCCCTACAGTGACTTACCTGGCCCCTACAGTGACCTACCTGGCCCCTACACTGACCTACCTGGCACCTACACTGACCTACCTGACCCCTATACAGACCTACCTTACACCTACACTGACCTACCTGACCCCCTAGGCTGACCTACCTGACCCCCTACACTGACCTACCTGACACCCACACTAACCTACCTGACACCTACACTAACCTACCTACCTTACACACCTACTTCCTGCACTACTCACCCCCCCATCCTCCACACACAGTACAATGCAGATGGTGGATCCATGATCCTCCTTACCTCTCCATTGCCTCATCGTCCATTTGATCAGAGCTCTCCCCAGCAGTGGGCGGGCAGTATTGTAGGAGTCCCCGCCATCCAGCCACTCCTTGGTATCCCTGCCGCCGGGAGGTGAGCTAGCAGCCACTGCACCTCTCCCATGGCCATAACTGCTCAGAGCACTGCCCCTCCCCCTCCGCTGTTTCACAGGCCACACCAGAGGGACAGACTGGACCAAAGGAGCCCTGGGGCAGGGGGAGTTGGAATAGGGTGCCACGGAGAGGAATTCCCTAATGCCTCACCGGAGGTGTAGAGGCCCGGGGAAGGCAACAAGCTGCAGCACAGACCCTCGGGACGGCAAGGGAATAATTTTGTGGCCCCCCCTAAATTTTGCGCCCCGTGAGAGATGACCGGCTGAACCCCCCATGCTACGCCACTGCAGGTAGGTATAACATGTTGGTTAATTTTAAAGAAAAACAATTAGACTTTACAATAACTTACAAGGGTATATAGAAGCTATAGATGTTTACCTACAAGTAAATGAAACTTTCTCCTTCCCTGTTGAAATCTATGTGCTGAAATGTGTAGAGGTGAGTTAGTGACATAGTTAAAGTAGTATTAAACCCTTACAGAAAAATTAATGTATCTATTTGCTTGGTTTCTCCAAGGACTTCTTTCCTAAGCTTCTATATTGGGGAGCATGCACTGTTTGCTGCACTAAAAGGTCACAAGGCATTGGAAGTATGAGTACAGGCTAACTTGTGGCAGAAGGCATCGATGGGAGTCCTAGCCAGAAGCATTCACATAGGATGGCTATGCTGAGGCACCAGAGGGACCCTCAAAAGCAGTGCAACCACCCAAAAAGTGTACAGAGAAGATTGAGTGGATGATTTTGCAAAAATAAAAGCTGGTACAAAAAAGAAAAACAAGGAAGTAAAAAAAAAAAAATGTCTCCAGATTTATTTTTTCAATCAATTAAAAACACTTTAAATACGTAATGTATGCATGAGCCCAGAAGAAGTTAGGTAAGATTTTGGACTGTTAATCATCCCAAAAAAGAGCCTTCTTAAAATTGCTAAGCAATGCCTCATTTAGCCATGATAAAAGCATATACTATATATATATATATATATAGTAAAATGGCACAGCATAGTTTACAATCACAGGTTTATAAAAATAATCATTTTATTTTGCTTACTTAAAAAATGTCACATTATCAACAATAAAGTACATATAAAACAACATATTTACAAATAAGGAAGATCCTCTAAAGTATATTCACAGCCCTATAAAACACCTACATTTCCGATGTTGGGAAACATCCTACAATATACCCTACTTTAGGCGCACCCCAACCAACAGGGAGGAATTTGCTAGAGGTAGTTATGGGTAACCAAAATCGGCAAGGTGGAATCAGGATTTGAAACTAGACACGTGTTTTGCACCATAGCGCTTCTTCAGGAACATGTCAATTTGGCCAAACAGTATCTTCTATAGAGGTAAATAAAGAAATATACAAATCATATTTAATGTATATCAATTCAGATTAATAACATCAACAATCCTTTCCTTAATCTAGAAACTGTTGATTACATACCAACACTTACAAACAAGTTTCGCTATAAAAGGTAGAGTACATAGGAGTATTGGTCAAGTGGGTGCATTGCCTAATTCATCCTAGGAACGTGGAAGTGGGGATGTATCTAAAGGTAATAAAATGATATAGTATAATTTATTGTACATACTAACAAAAGTAATGATGATGTAATTTATTCTGCTAAGTCATAGATCCACAGTATTGGCTTCATATGATCCCATATTGATAGTAAACATATTCTTACTGTTAATATCCTAATAGTTTGTACATTACTGCTACAAATTAGTGACCATATCCTTGCCCTTTAAGATGATGGTGAACCGCTATATAAAGGAAGTATTTTGGGTGATGGTAAAGCCTAAAATATATGATCTTATATCAATAATAATGATGAGCAAGTGGGGTTCTTATAGTTGTTATGTGAGGACAAGTAAGATAAACTCTGGTAGGCTCTGGGTTATGTTGCTCTGGGTAAGCTTGCTATGGCAAAATAATGAAACTGTCTTCTGGAAATTCACAGAGTTTTGGATGGTTAGAGGGTTACATAAATAGGGTTGGCTGGTATTAATGAGGGTGATGTCATACTGTAATTATCATCATTGCATATATTATTAAAATATTACACATATATTAGAAATATACACAGGCTAGTTTAATAAATTTGCATTATATTTTTAATTGAAAAGCTGGGTTCTACTATAACATGGGCCATCAGTAATTTATTCAAATGGTAAAAGCAGGGAGGTGAAGAACCCACATTTACCCTCCTTCTCTAACATGTCATCACCCATCTTATTCCTTCTGACATAGTCCTCCCATCCTGACCACCATTAGACGACACTGAATGTGATGCCCCTTCAGAAGTAGAACTTGTTGCATTTTCTACTTCTTGATCATGGTAAAATTGTTCAGATGTAGAAAATAATCTAGTCAGTGTCGGCTATGTGGGACTTTAAGTGAGACTCCAGCAGGTATGCCCAGCGTCTCCATCCCTGTACTGGAAAAAACGGATTGAAACGGATTAAAAGAGGTGCATGGAAGCCAGCCAGCCCCTAGTCTGATGTACTCACCCTCCAGTCTGCCACCAACCAAGTAGACCTGTCTCATGATATAAATAAAGAACAGGGGTTTAGTTGACACGCATTTGCAAACGCATGTGTAAGCTGCAGAGCCACGACGCGGCACCCTGTTTTATCTGCAGTCCTAACACTTTTAAATTTGAGTGTCTCCACTCTGGGAGCACATGGCTGCTAATGGATGGATAGGAGGCAGGTGAGAGGGAGCAGCCCAAACTTCCCCCAACCCACCTCCATCCATGACTGGTCTAGTATCTCAAAACTCTAATAGCAATGTTCTTAAGATGGTACAAACTGAAAACGACCAGCTGAGAAGAATACACCTCCAACCCCTTGGTGGATGCAGTGTAAAAGACAGATTGGGACTTTATATGAGGCAATTTGCCTGTATAGCACAGTGCCTCCATCCCTAATTTCATAAAATATTTGGGACTTTACATGAGACAAGCAGGTCCTGCTATGGTCTCCAACCCTGTATATGAAAAAACTGGGGTCAAATTAGACTGCATCCACCAAAAACACACGAAAATCGCACGGTGGGACTTTAAATGAAGCACCAGCCTGTAGGCAAAGTGCCTCCATCCCTGGTTACATAGACAATGTGGGCTGTGTGGGACTTTAAGTGAGACATCAGCAGGTATGCCCACTTGCCCAGTGTCTCCATCCCTGTATCGGAAAAAAACGGATTGAAAAGGATTAAAAGAGGAACATGGAAGTCAGCCAGCCCCCAGTCTGATGTACTCACCCTCCAGTCTGCCACCAACCAAGTAGACCTGTCTCATGATATAAATAAAGAACAGGGCTTTAGTTGACACGCATTTGCAAACGCACCATTAGACACTGAATGTGATGCCCCTTCAGAAGTAGAACTTGTTGCATTTTCTACTTCTTGATCATGGTAAAATTGTCCATATGTAGAAAGTAATCTAGTCAACGTGGGCTATGTGGGACTTTAAGTGAGACTCCAGCAGGTATGCCCAGCATCTCCATCCCTGTATCGGAAAAAACTAATTGAAAAGGATTAAAAGAGGTGCATGGAAGCCAGCCAGCCCCTAGTCTGATGTACTCACCCTCCAGTCTGCCACCAACCAAGTAGACCTGTCTCATGATATAAATAAAGAACAGGGGTTTAGTTGACACGCATTTGCAAACGCATGTGTAAGCTGCAGAGCCACGACGCGGCACCCTGTTTTATCTGCAGTCCTAACACTTTTAAATTTGAGTGTCTCCACTCTGGGAGCACATGGCTGCTAATGGATGGATAGGAGGCAGGTGAGAGGGAGCAGCCCAAACTTCCCCCAACCCACCTCCATCCATGACTGGTCTAGTATCTCAAAACTCTAATAGCAATGTTCTTAAGATGGTACAAACTGAAAACGACCAGCTGAGAAGCATACACCTCCAACCCCTTGGTGGATGCAGTGTAAAAGACAGATTGGGACTTTATATGAGGCAATTTGCCTGTATAGCACAGTGCCTCCATCTCTAATTTCATAAAATATTTGGGACTTTACATGAGACAAGCAGGTCCTGCTATGGTCTCCAACCCTGTATATGAAAAAACTGGGGTCAAATTAGACTGCATCCACCAAAAACACACGAAAATCGCACGGTGGGACTTTAAATGAAGCACCAGCCTGTAGGCAAAGTGCCTCCATCCCTGGTTACATAGACAATGTGGGCTGTGTGGGACTTTAAGTGAGACATCAGCAGGTATGCCCACTTGCCCAGTGTCTCCATCCCTGTATCGGAAAAAAACGGATTGAAAAGGATTAAAAGAGGAACATGGAAGTCAGCCAGCCCCCAGTCTGATGTACTCACCCTCCAGTCTGCCACCAACCAAGTAGACCTGTCTCATGATATAAATAAAGAACAGGGCTTTAGTTGACACGCATTTGCAAACGCACCATTAGACACTGAATGTGATGCCCCTTCAGAAGTAGAACTTGTTGCATTTTCTACTTCTTGATCATGGTAAAATTGTCCAGATGTAGAAAGTAATCTAGTCAACGTGGGCTATGTGGGACTTTAAGTGAGACTCCAGCAGGTATGCCCAGCATCTCCATCCCTGTATCGGAAAAAACTAATTGAAAAGGATTAAAAGAGGTGCATGGAAGCCAGCCAGCCCCTAGTCTGATGTACTCACCCTCCAGTCTGCCACCAACCAAGTAGACCTGTCTCATGATATAAATAAAGAACAGGGGTTTAGTTGACACGCATTTGCAAACGCATGTGTAAGCTGCAGAGCCACGACGCGGCACCCTGTTTTATCTGCAGTCCTAACACTTTTAAATTTGAGTGTCTCCACTCTGGGAGCACATGGCTGCTAATGGATGGATAGGAGGCAGGTGAGAGGGAGCAGCCCAAACTTCCCCCAACCCACCTCCATCCATGACTGGTCTAGTATCTCAAAACTCTAATAGCAATGTTCTTAAGATGGTACAAACTGAAAACGACCAGCTGAGAAGCATACACCTCCAACCCCTTGGTGGATGCAGTGTAAAAGACAGATTGGGACTTTATATGAGGCAATTTGCCTGTATAGCACAGTGCCTCCATCTCTAATTTCATAAAATATTTGGGACTTTACATGAGACAAGCAGGTCCTGCTATGGTCTCCAACCCTGTATATGAAAAAACTGGGGTCAAATTAGACTGCATCCACCAAAAACACACGAAAATCGCACGGTGGGACTTTAAATGAAGCACCAGCCTGTAGGCAAGGTGCCTCCATCCCTGGTTACATAGACAATGTGGGCTATGTGGGACTTTAAGTGAGACATCAGCAGGTATGCCCAGCGTCTCCATCCCTGTATCGGAAAAAACTGATTGAAAAGGATTAAAAGAGGTGCATGGAAGCCAGCCAGCCCCCAGTCTGATATACTCACCCTCCAGTCTGCCACCAACCAAGTAGACCTGTCTCATGATATAAATAAAGAACAGGGGTTTAGTTGACACGCATTTGCAAACGCCCCATTAGACACTGAATGTGATGCCCCTTCAGAAGTAGAACTTGTTGCATTTTCTACTTCTTGATCATGGTAAAATTGTCCAGATGTAGAAATTAATCTAGTCTTGCCTTTTTCTCTCCTGTATGATTAGGAAGAGGTGTGGGACATTTGGCTGCTACTATTTTAAATAGTCATTAAATAGTCATTTTCATCTGGAAACTGAAGAATGTGTGCTCTTTTAGCCAGTTCTCTAAAGAATGACCATTATAGGCTCCTGTATTGTTGTGTAATGAGGAAAGCACTAGAAATGTGTAAAGTCAAGAAATTAGATTTTATATATGAAAAGATATATTAACTAGCATTGTATCCATTAGTCAGCATGCTTGGTCTCAGCGGGTTACATTAATCATGACTGACGTGGACCTACTTTGCCGTATGACATGATTGATGATGGATTTAAACTGTGGGACTTTTTTTAAAAACCATAACAACCAAAAACTGTGTGAGCAGCGACATCCTTAAAACCAATGACACCACTGGTTGCTAGGACGTAAGCAGCTGGCCTACAAATTGACTTTTGTTGCTAGAACACAGGCAGCCGTCAGCATTATAGCAACCAATGACACTGTGTGGCAGCTTGCTTTCCTAGCAAACAAATACATTTGCAGAGGGAATTATCTAATTTAGTGTCACTAGTAGGGTTGAGCGGACACCTAGATGTCCGTGTTCGACGGGTTCGGCCGAACTTTAAAAAAAAGTCCGGGTCCGTGTCCCGGACTTTTACCGAACTTTTCCCGGACACCGAACCCCATTGAAGTCAATGGGGACCCGAACTTTAAGGCACTAAAATGGCTCTAAAACACCAAAGGAAAGGGCTAGAGTGCTGCAAATGGCAGCAAAACGTAATTAAGAGCATGGCAAGTGCTCTGCAAACAAATGTGGATAGGGAAATAACTTAAAACAACAAAAAAAAACAGAAAAATAAAACAATGTTCTTCTTCATCTCTGAAGGACGAGGCCCATATGGAGTAGGAGGGAGGTTGAGGTGGTGGTGGATGTGGCGGTGACATAGGCGTGCGCACAGGGTGTGCTGGGTGTGCCTGGGCACACCCTAATCACCTAGGGCACATAGCATTGCCAGTGAGGAGATGGGAAAGATCTCCCTGGGACCTGCTCTGCTCTATTTCTCCTTGCCTACAGGTACATGGCCCCGATACATTACTCTCCCTGCTGGCAAACACATGCATGTGTATTTCAACTTTGGGGTGCACACCTTAATGCAATAGGCTGCGCACACCTATGGGCGGTGTAGGTGGAAGCGGCGGTGGAGGAGGACCAGGGCCGGATTAACAGCATCATGGGCTTGGTGCTGAGGATTTTGAAGGGCCTTAGGGCCGTGCCTTGCCATGCACCCAGAGGAGGAAGGGTGCAGCCATGCATGCCTAATTCAACATGGGATGCTGTCTCTGAAGCCCATAAACACATCCATGCATCGCCAACTGTCCCTCCTTGTCCGGCCTTCACGCTGTGTGGGGAGGTTCTGAGGGTGCTGCCTGGGGAAGCGAGCATAGAAGCCAGACTTCTGTGTTTACAAGTGACAGAAGAGCGGTAACAGTGAATATGGCCAACCCGGGGCCTATATAAAAGGTAGGGGCCTGGAGCTGCAGCTCCAATAGACCCTACATTAATCTGGCCCTGAGGAGGAGGACGAGGTAGCCAACACTGCTTCTTTTCACAAATTTTAAATGAGGGTACACCCCAAAAGAGTGAGAAAGAGCAAAAATGGAACAATGGGTGGGTAAGGTCGGTATCCATTGCTATTCTGCATAAGGTACGGAAAAGTCCCGTGGGATCCATGCCTGGTTCATTTTAATGAACGTGAGCTTGTCCACATTGTCTCTGGACAGGCGGCTGCGCTTGTCTGTTATAACGCCCCCAGCCGTGCTAAATACCCGTTCAGATAATACACTGGCTGCAGGGCACGCCAGCACCTCCAAGGCGTAAAGGGCAAGCTCAGGCCATGTGCCCAATTTGGAGACCCAGAAGTTGAAGGGGGCAGACCCATCATTCACTACATGTAGGCGTGTGCACACATACTGCTCCACCATGTTGGTAAAATGCTGCCTCCTGCTAAGACGTTCCATCTGAGCTGCTGGTGCTGCTGTTTGTTGTGGCGTGCTGACAAAGCTTTTCCACATTTCGGCCATGCTAACCCTGCCTTCTGAGGTGCTGGCGGTGCCCTGGTTGCGTTGGCGACCTCCTCCTCCTCCTCCTCTGCCTTGTGCTTCCACTGTGGCCCCGCTGTCAGATGGGAATGCCAGCAGCATGGCGTCTACCAGCGTGCGCTTGTACTCGCGCATCTTGCGATCGCGCTCCAGTGAGTGAATTAAGGACGGTACGTTGTCCTTGTAACGGGGATCCAGCAGCGTGGCCACCCAGTAATCAGCACAAGTTAGAATGTGGGCAACTCGGCGGTCGTTGTGGAGACACTGCAGCATGTAATCGCTCATGTGTGCCAGGCTGCCCAGAGGCGACGAAAGGCTGTCCTCTGTGGGAGGTGTATGGTCCGTGTCCTCTGTATCCCCCCAGCCACGCACCAGTGATGGCCATGAGCTGGCCTGGGTGCCACCCTGCTGTGAACATGGTTCCATCTCCTCCTCCAGCTCCTCCTCCTCCTCATCCTCCTCATCCTCCAGAACTGTGCCCCTGCTGGACAATTGCGTCCCTGGCGTTTGCGTGTGCAGGAACCCACCCTCGGAGCCCCTTGCGAATGACTGCCCTGAAAGCCTTGGAAATGTTACCTCTTCATCCTCCTCCTCCTCCTCATCCTGTGCCACATCCTCTTCCATCATCGCCCGAATTGTTTTTTCAAGGAGGCATAGAAGTGGGATAGTTAAGCTGAGAACGGCGTCATTGCCACTGGCCATGTTGGTGGAGTACTCAAAACAGCGCAACAAGGCACACAGGTCTCGCATGGAGGCCCAGTTATTGGTGGTGAAGTGGTGCTGTTCCGCAGAGCGACTCACGCGTGCGTGCTGCAGCTGAAACTCCACTATGGCCTGCTGCTGCTCGCACAGTCTTTCCAGCATGTGCAAGGTGGAGTTCCACCTTGTGGGCACGTCACATATGAGGCGGTGAGCGGGAAGGCCGAAGTTACGCTGCAGCGCTGCCAGGCGAGCAGCAGCAGGGTGAGAACGCCGAAAGTGCGCACAAACGGCCCGCACTTTCTGCAGCAGCTCTGACATATCGGGGTAGTTTTTAAGGAACCTCTGCACCACCAAATTCAGCACATGCGCCAGGCAAGGGATGTGCGTCAAACCGGCTAGGCCCAGAGCTGCTATGAGATTTCGCCCGTTATCGCACACCACCAGGCCGGGCTTGAGGCTCGCTGGCAGCAACCACTCATTTGTCTGCTGTTCCATGCTCCTCCACAACTCCTGCGCGGTGTGTGGTTTGTCCCCCAAACAGGCAAGTTGTAAAACTGCCTGCTGTCGTTTACCCCTGGCCGTGCTGAAGTTGGTGGTGAAGGTGTTACGCTGTCCGGATGAGGAGGCGGTAGAGGATGAGGAAGCGGAGTAGGAGGAGTTAGGAACAGGAGGCAAACTGAAGCGCCCTGCAATCCTCGGTGGTGGAAGGACATGCGCCAAATTGCTATCCGCCTCAGGCCCATCCGCCACTGCATTTACCCAGTGTGCCGTTAGGGAGATATAACGCCCCTGACCGTGCTTACTGGTCCACGTATCCGTAGTTAGGTGGACCTTGGCACAGATGGCGTTGCGCAGTGCACACCTGATTTTTTCCCCCACTTGGTTGTGCAGGGAAGGGATGGCTTGCCTGGAAAAGTAGTGGCGGCTGGGCACGACGTACTGTGGGACAGCCACCGACATAAGGTTTTTAAAACTGTGCGTCTCCACCAGACGGAATGACAGCATTTCAAAGGCCAATAATTTTGAAATGTTGGCATTCAGGGCCAGGGATCGCGGGTGGGTAGGGGGGTACTTCCTCTTCCTCTCAAGTGTTTGGGAGATGGAAAGCTGAACGCTTCCACGGGACATTGTGGAGATGGTTGTTGGTGACCCAGGTGGTGGTGTTGCTGACAGATCGTCTGTTTGCGGGGTGGCAGGTGCCGGTATCACTACAGATGTGGCTGGAGCGGCCGAGACTGCAGCAGAAGAGGAAGCAGGATGAGCCAGAGACGTTTCTTGGTTTTGAAGGTGTGTACTCCACTGCAGCTCGTGCTTTGCACTTAGATGCCTGATCATGCAGGTTGTGCTCAGGTTGAGAAGGTTCATGCCTCGCTTCAAGCTCTGATTGCACAGGGTGCAAACCACTCGTGTCCTGTCATCAGCACATTTTCTAAAGAACTTCCACGCTAGAGAACTCCTTTGAGCTGACTTTGGTGCGCTCGTTCCCTTGCTGCGTTGGGCAGTAGCGGGCGTAGTGTCTAGGGCACGGCCGCTCCGCTTCTGCACCCTGCTCCCTCTTCTGCTGTGCTGGTGGCTCTGTGCGACCACCGCCTCTTCCTCCAAACTACTCAGTTCACCTGCATGACGTTCATTCCATGTGGGGTCGAGGACCTCATCGTCCTCCACATCATCTTCCACCCAGTCTTCACCCCTGCCCTCCTTGTCGGTCTCCACAATGCTGAACGCCGCAGCAGTTGGCACCTGCGTTTCGTCATCATCGGAGACGTGCTGCGATGATCCTTGCATGTACTCATCTTGAGGAATAAGTGGTTGGGCATCGCTGCACTCAATCTCTTCCACTTCTGGGGCAGGGCTAGGTGGATGGCCCTGGGAAACCCTGCTGACAGAGTCCTCAAAAAGAATAAGAGACTGCTGTATGGCTTGGGGCTCAGACTGCTGGCCTGATTTGCAAGGGGGTGAGGTGAAAGACGGTTGGACATTGGCTGCAGGTGCCAACTCTGACCTTTCTGCAGTAGACTGGGTGGGAGACAATGTGAAGGAACTGGAGGCACTGTCAGCAGCAAACCAATCTACTATCGCCTCAACTTGTTCTGGCCTCATCACTTCTAGGGGCGTTTGATGCCCTACCAAATACTGATGCAGGTTCTGTCGCCTACTCACACTTGAGGAAGGTGTTTCACTTGTGCGTGTAGCTGGCACAGATCGACCATGTCCTCTCCTTGCAACAGGAGCTCTACCAGCAGCACCACGACCCAGGCCACGGCCCTTATTTGACGGTCTCCTCATATTTCTGTAATTTAAGATCTTGCCCTAGAAAGGTTTTTATTGAATAGCGGAATAGAAAATATGATCCAAAAAAAGTGTATGTATATCACACGTACACAACCACACTAGGCCCCAATTACTATTGTTTGTACCCCTAAAAGGCTAGATGAGGAGTAGGGGGAGTATGGAACAGGCAGCACCCTCAAACCTTCAGAAGTATGAGATGAACCCCAACAACTTGGAAAGGTGGATCTCTCTCACACGTACCGACACAGACTATCCCGCAATTCAATTGATCCTCAAAGGTTTTTATTGAATAGCGGAATAGGAAATATGATCAAAAAAAGTGTATGTATCTCGCACGTACACAACCACACTAGGCCCCAATTACTATTGTTTGTACCCCTAAAAGGCTAGATGAGGAGTAGGGGGGGTATGGAACAGGCAGCACCCTCAAACCTTCAGAAGTATGAGATGAACCCCAACAACTTGGAAAGGTGGATCTCTCTCACACGTACCGACACAGACTATCCCGCAATTCAATTGATCCCCAAAGGTTTTTATTGAATAGCGGAATAGGAAATATGATCAAAAAAAGTGTATGTATCTCACACGTACAGAAACACACTAGGCCCCAATTACTATTGTTTGTACACCTAAAAGGATGGATGAGGAGGAGGAGGAGTATGGAACAGGCAGCACCCTCAAAGCTTCAGAAGTATGAGATGAACCCCAAAAACTTGGAAAGGTGGATCTCACACGTACCGACACAGACTATTCCGCAATTTAATTGATCCCCAAAGGTTTTTATTGAATAGCGGAATAGGAAATATGATCAAAAAATGTGTATGTATCTCACACGTACAGAAGCACACTAGGCCCCAATTACTATTGTTTGTACACCTAAAAGGATGGATGAGGAGGAGGAGGAGTATGGAACAGGCAGCACCCTCAAAGCTTCAGAAGTATGAGATGAACCCCAAAAACTTGGAAAGGTGGATCTCACACGTACCGACACAGACTATCCCGCAATTTAATTGATCCCCAAAGGTTTTTATTGAATAGCGGAATAGGAAATATGATCAAAAAATGTGTATGTATCTCACACGTACAGAAGCACACTAGGCCCCAATTACTATTGTTTGTACACCTAAAAGGATGGATGAGGAGGAGGAGGAGTATGGAACAGGCAGCACCCTCAAAGCTTCAGAAGTATGAGATGAACCCCAAAAACTTGGAAAGGTGGATCTCACACGTACCGACACAGACTATCCCGCAATTTAATTGATCCCCAAAGGTTTTTATTGAATAGCGGAATAGGAAATATGATCAAAAAATGTGTATGTATCTCACACGTACAGAAGCACACTAGGCCCCAATTACTATTGTTTGTACACCTAAAAGGATGGATGAGGAGGAGGAGGAGTATGGAACAGGCAGCACCCTCAAAGCTTCAGAAGTATGAGATGAACCCCAAAAACTTGGAAAGGTGGATCTCACACGTACCGACACAGACTATCCCGCAATTTAATTGATCCCCAAAGGTTTTTATTGAATAGCGGAATAGGAAATATGATCAAAAAAAGTGTATGTATCTCGCACGTACAGAAACACACTAGGCCCCAATTACTATTGTTTGTACACCTAAAAGGATGGATGAGGAGGAGGAGGAGTATGGAACAGGCAGCACCCTCAAAGCTTCAGAAGTATGAGATGAACCCCAAAAACTTGGAAAGGTGGATCTCACACGTACCGACACAGACTATTCCGCAATTTAATTGATCCCCAAAGGTTTTTATTGAATAGCGGAATAGGAAATATGATCAAAAAATGTGTATGTATCTCACACGTACAGAAGCACACTAGGCCCCAATTACTATTGTTTGTACACCTAAAAGGATGGATGAGGAGGAGGAGGAGTATGGAACAGGCAGCACCCTCAAAGCTTCAGAAGTATGAGATGAACCCCAAAAACTTGGAAAGGTGGATCTCACACGTACCGACACAGACTATCCCGCAATTTAATTGATCCCCAAAGGTTTTTATTGAATAGCGGAATAGGAAATATGATCAAAAAAAGTGTATGTATCTCGCACGTACACAACCACACTAGGCCCCAATTACTATTGTTTGTACCCCTAAAAGGCTAGATGAGGAGTAGGGGGGGTATGGAACAGGCAGCACCCTCAAACCTTCAGAAGTATGAGATGAACCCCAACAACTTGGAAAGGTGGATCTCTCTCACACGTACCGACACAGACTATCCCGCAATTCAATTGATCCTCAAAGGTTTTTATTGAATAGCGGAATAGGAAATATGATCAAAAAAAGTGTATGTATCTCGCACGTACACAACCACACTAGGCCCCAATTACTATTGTTTGTACCCCTAAAAGGCTAGATGAGGAGTAGGGGGGGTATGGAACAGGCAGCACCCTCAAACCTTCAGAAGTATGAGATGAACCCCAACAACTTGGAAAGGTGGATCTCTCTCACACGTACCAACACAGACTATCCCCCAATTTAACTGATCCCCAGAGGTTTTTGATTAAATAGCGGAATAGAAAATATGATCCCAAAAAAGTGTATGTATATCACACGTACACAACCACACTAGGCCCCAATTACTATTGTTTGTACCCCTAAAAGGCTAGGAGTAGGGGGAGTATGGAACAGGCAGCACCCTCAAACCTTCAGAAGTATGAGATGAACCCCAACAACTTGGAAAGGTGGATCTCTCTCACACGTACCAACACAGACTATCCCCCAATTTAACTGATCCCCAGAGGTTTTTGATTAAATAGCGGAATAGAAAATATGATCCCAAAAAAGTGTATGTATATCACACGTACACAACCACACTAGGCCCCAATTACTATTGTTTGTACCCCTAAAAGGCTAGGAGTAGGGGGAGTATGGAACAGGCAGCACCCTCAAACCTTCAGAAGTATGAGATGAACCCCAACAACTTGGAAAGGTGGATCTCTCTCACACGTACCAACACAGACTATCCCCCAATTTAACTGATCCCCAGAGGTTTTTGATTAAATAGCGGAATAGAAAATATGATCCCAAAAAAGTGTATGTATATCACACGTACACAACCACACTAGGCCCCAATTACTATTGTTTGTACCCCTAAAAGGCTAGGAGTAGGGGGAGTATGGAACAGGCAGCACCCTCAAACCTTCAGAAGTATGAGATGAACCCCAACAACTTGGAAAGGTGGATCTCTCTCACACGTACCAACACAGACTATCCCCCAATTTAACTGATCCCCAGAGGTTTTTGATTAAATAGCGGAATAGAAAATATGATCCCAAAAAAGTGTATGTATATCACACGTACACAACCACACTAGGCCCCAATTACTATTGTTTGTACCCCTAAAAGGCTAGGAGTAGGGGGGAGTATGGAACAGGCAGCACCCTCAAACCTTCAGAAGTATGAGATGAACCCCAACAACTTGGAAAGGTGGATCTCTCTCACACGTACCAACACAGACTATCCCCCAATTTAACTGATCCCCAGAGGTTTTTGATTAAATAGCGGAATAGAAAATATGATCCCAAAAAAGTGTATGTATATCACACGTACACAACCACACTAGGCCCCAATTACTATTGTTTGTACCCCTAAAAGGCTAGGAGTAGGGGGGAGTATGGAACAGGCAGCACCCTCAAACCTTCAGAAGTATGAGATGAACCCCAACAACTTGGAAAGGTGGATCTCTCTCACACGTACCAACACAGACTATCCCCCAATTTAACTGATCCCCAGAGGTTTTTGATTAAATAGCGGAATAGAAAATATGATCCCAAAAAAGTGTATGTATATCACACGTACACAACCACACTAGGCCCCAATTACTATTGTTTGTACCCCTAAAAGGCTAGGAGTAGGGGGAGTATGGAACAGGCAGCACCCTCAAACCTTCAGAAGTATGAGATGAACCCCAACAACTTGGAAAGGTGGATCTCTCTCACACGTACCAACACAGACTATCCCCCAATTTAACTGATCCCCAGAGGTTTTTGATTAAATAGCGGAATAGAAAATATGATCCCAAAAAAGTGTATGTATATCACACGTACACAACCACACTAGGCCCCAATTACTATTGTTTGTACCCCTAAAAGGCTAGGAGTAGGGGGAGTATGGAACAGGCAGCACCCTCAAACCTTCAGAAGTATGAGATGAACCCCAACAACTTGGAAAGGTGGATCTCTCTCACACGTACCAACACAGACTATCCCCCAATTTAACTGATCCCCAAAGGTTTTTGATTAAATAGCGGAATAGAAAATATGATCCCAAAAAAGTGTATGTATATCACACGTACACAACCACACTAGGCCCCAATTACTATTGTTTGTACCCCTAAAAGGCTAGGAGTAGGGGGAGTATGGAACAGGCAGCACCCTCAAACCTTCAGAAGTATGAGATGAACCCCAACAACTTGGAAAGGTGGATCTCTCTCACACGTACCAACACAGACTATCCCCCAATTTAACTGATCCCCAGAGGTTTTTGATTAAATAGCGGAATAGAAAATATGATCCCAAAAAAGTGTATGTATATCACACGTACACAACCACACTAGGCCCCAATTACTATTGTTTGTACCCCTAAAAGGCTAGGAGTAGGGGGAGTATGGAACAGGCAGCACCCTCAAACCTTCAGAAGTATGAGATGAACCCCAACAACTTGGAAAGGTGGATCTCTCTCACACGTACCAACACAGACTATCCCCCAATTTAACTGATCCCCAGAGGTTTTTGATTAAATAGCGGAATAGAAAATATGATCCCAAAAAAGTGTATGTATATCACACGTACACAACCACACTAGGCCCCAATTACTATTGTTTGTACCCCTAAAAGGCTAGGAGTAGGGGGAGTATGGAACAGGCAGCACCCTCAAACCTTCAGAAGTATGAGATGAACCCCAACAACTTGGAAAGGTGGATCTCTCTCACACGTACCAACACAGACTATCCCCCAATTTAACTGATCCCCAGAGGTTTTTGATTAAATAGCGGAATAGAAAATATGATCCCAAAAAAGTGTATGTATATCACACGTACACAACCACACTAGGCCCCAATTACTATTGTTTGTACCCCTAAAAGGCTAGGAGTAGGGGGGAGTATGGAACAGGCAGCACCCTCAAACCTTCAGAAGTATGAGATGAACCCCAACAACTTGGAAAGGTGGATCTCTCTCACACGTACCAACACAGACTATCCCCCAATTTAACTGATCCCCAAAGGTTTTTGATTAAATAGCGGAATAGAAAATATGATCCCAAAAAAGTGTATGTATATCACACGTACACAACCACACTAGGCCCCAATTACTATTGTTTGTACCCCTAAAAGGCTAGATGAGGAGTAGGGGGAGTATGGAACAGGCAGCACCCTCAAACCTTCAGTATGAGATTGTGTTCACTGTACCCCACAAAGATTGAGTTCACTGCACCCCACAATGATTGTGTTCACTGCACCCCACAAAGATTGTGTTCACTGCACCTCACAAAGATTGTGTTCACTGTACCCCCCAAAGATTGTGTTCACTGCACCCCACAAAGATTCTGTTCATTGTACCCCACAAAGATTGTGTTCACTGCACCCCAAAAAGATTGTGTTCACTGCACCCCAAAAAGGATGTTGTTCACTGCACCCCAAAAAGGATGTTGTTCACTCCACCCCAAAAAGATTGTGTTCACTGCACCCCACAAAGATTGTGTTCACTGCACCCCAAAAAGATTGTGTTCACTGCACCCCAAAAATGATTTTGTTCACTGCACCCCAAAAAGGATGTTGTTCACTCCACCCCAAAAAGATTGTGTTCACTGCACCCCAAAAAGATTGTGTTCACTGCACCCCACAAAGGATTTTGTTCACTGCACCCCAAAAAGATTGTGTTCACTGCACCCCAAAAAGGATGTTGTTCACTGCACCCCAAAAAGGATTTTGTTCACTGCACCCCAAAAAGATTGTGTTCACTGCACCCCACAAAGGATTTTGTTCACTGCACCCCACAAAGATTGTGTTCACTGCACACCAAAAAGGATTGTGTTCACTGCACCCCAAAAAGATTTTGTTCACTGCACCCCAAAAAGATTGTGTTCACTGCAGCCCAAAAAGATTGTGTTCACTGCAGCCCAAAAAGATTGTGTTCACTGCAGCCCAAAAAGATTGTGTTCACTGCAGCCCAAAAAGATTGTGTTCACTGCAGCCCAAAAAGATTGTGTTCACTGCAGCTCACACACAGAAAAATGGATGTGGATCACTGACACCTGCCTATCTCCAATCCCACACCACACAGCAATATCGATTGTAGTTTGTAGAACACAGTTTCCCTAAAATTCAGCAGACTCTGTCCCTAACAGGATTGAGAAGAGATCGTAGATCAGGATTGAGTGCAGATTCACCCCACCCCCCACACAGCAATATCGATTGTAGTTTGTAGAACACAGTTTCCCTAAAATTCAGCAGACTCTGTCCCTAACAGGATTGAGAAGAGATCGTAGATCAGGATTGAGTGCAGATTCACCCCACCCCCCACACAGCAATATCGATTGTAGTTTGTAGGACACAGTTTCCCTAAAATTCAGCAGACTCTGTCCCTAACAGGATTGAGAAGAGATCGTAGATCAGGATTGAGTGCAGATTCACCCCACCCCCCACACAGCAATATCGATTGTAGTTTGTAGAAGACACTGACCCTATATAATTCAGCAGACTCTATCCCTAAAATGCCTACAACTCGCCCTGCCTAAACACTCCGACCTGTCCCTCAATTCTATCCGGACACAAATGGTTTTTTCCTGCCTATCTTTCCCTAATCAGCAGCCAGCACGTTGATGTGTGCTCTGTCCCTGAATCTAAGCAGCATAATGACGCCGCTGCGGCTGCCTCGAACTTATAAAGACTTGGTCACATGCTTCAGACGGCCAATCACAGCTACTGAGACATTTGCAGGCATGGCTGGGATGGCTTAAGGCACACCAGTTAAACGATTGTTGATTGGCTGTTGAAAGCCCGCCATGAAAAGAGCGCCAAAGCATGCAAAACCCGGAAATAAAACGACCGAACACGGATTTTTACCCGAACATACAGTAAAGTGTCCGTGTCCGTGTTCGGGTACAAAAAATCCAATTATTCGGTACGAACACGAATAATACAGTCCGTGTTCGCTCAACACTAGTCACTAGCAACACCACCACTAAATGAAAGACTTAAAGTGGTTGTAAACACCAATCATGAAATGTGAACAAAGCACATATATCTGTAGTGAGTATTTGTCTCTATCCAAAGCAATAAGTGTAGTTTCTCTCCGGTGCTTTGTTCCTCAAGTATTGGAATGAGTCACATCTGAGAAGTTTTCCCGACACATAAGATACAATTTGTGACAGGAGTGGGGGGGAATAAGCATGCAGCTTGTTAATTCAGAATACAGCTCTGCATGTTCCTTTGTTCCTTTATGTGGAGGGGGGGGTTTGTTTTCCTTTCATCTAATCAGCTTTCACACAGTGTATAAGAGCTCTTACTGCATCTCTCCACCTCCTCCTCTGTACTCCTCACAGATACAGAAGGATTTTGTCACAATTGTGCTCTTTTGAAGGGTTGTAGACAAGAGAAGACTGCAGATGAACAAGTAAAAGTTATACAGGAGGATTTGTTTTCATCTCTGTGTATCACCTGAGGCTATTCACTTCACTGGGTATATGAGAGGGTTTATAACCACTTTAAGGGCTGCAGTAGAAGCCAGAGGTTTGTGCTGGTAGACAGTCCAAAGCTGACCATGTATTTCCCTCTTTCAGCAAACCACAAACAGGCAAAGTTTTCTGTGAACCCTGCATCGCAGGGAACTCAAACCTTATCCTTAGTTAAAGTGATATTAAAGCCTTGTATTTTTTTTTTCTTTTCAATCATTTTTAATTCATTTTGATTAAGAGGGATCTAAACATATAACAACGGTGGTACATTTTGTATATTAAGATTGAATAACAAAAGATTATTTGTTGAAAAAAAAGGCACAAAAAGAAAAAAGTCACAATTAAACTTGCGGTAAGGGGGTTGTACCCTATCCTGGACATCCCATCAGGGAGCAAAACTGTGTCCTGGGGAGGGTAGCAACACAGCCAACCATAGCTTATTGACATAATATATTTCAGTGGATTTTCATACAAGAGGTATGTTAAAGTATGGTAGATAAGTATGGTAGATCTTTAACAGGGTATGCGAGTAGTGATGTCACGAACATAAAATTCGCCGTTCGCGAACGGCGAACGCGAACATCGGCGAATGTTCGCGAACCGGCGAACATTGCGAACCGCCATAGACTTTAATAGGCAGGCGAATTTTAAAACCCACAGGGACTCTTTCTGGCCACAATAGTAATGGAAAAGTTGTTTCAAGGGGACAAACACCTGGACTGTGGCATGCCGGAGGGGGATCCATGGCAAAACTCCCATGGAAAATTACGTAGTTGACGCAGAGTCGGGTTTTATTCCATAAAGGGCATAAATCACCTAAAATTCCTAAATTGTTTGGAATAACGTGCTTTAAAACATCCAGTGTGTGTATACGATCAGGTATGATGTTGTATCGATCAGGTAGTGTAAGGGTTACGCCCGCTTCACAGTGACAGACCTAACTGCCCGTTTAAGGCACCGAAAACAACCGCAAACAGACCAGAACCGACCAAAATGGGACAGGAACTGGGCTTTAAGGGTTAGGGTTAGGTTTAGTGTTAGGGGCTAGGGTTAGGGTTAAGGTGAGATACTTAGGGTTAGAGTTAGTAACCCTACCCCTACGCCTCTAACCCTAACCCTCTAACCCTAAGCACTAAAAATAACCCTAACCTTAGCCCTGACCCTAACCCTAACCCTAGCCCTAACCCTAACCCTAACCCTAGCCCTAACCCTAATTCTATTTTTTTTCTGGTTCTGGACATGCTACAGAGCTGAAACTTCACAGGTACACTTTTTAGACACCCCAGACAATAAATCCAAAGAAATTTTTTATTTTTTTTTAAGTTTTTTTTTTTAATTTTTCCAATAATTGGCTCTCTATCAAAAATGACAATTTTTAAGAACTTTTTTTGTGTGATTTAGTGTCTAGGGGGTCTAAAAAGTGTACCTGTGAAGTTTCAGCTCTGTAGCATGTCCAGGACCAGAAAAAAAGATAATTTTTCAGTAGAGCAGGGATGGTGGGAACCCCTTTTACACCTATATGATCTTTTTTTTCTGGTTCTGGACATGCTACAGAGCTGAAACTTCACAGGTACGGTTTTTAGACCCCCCCCCAGACACTAATCCAAAAAAAGTCATGCCTGCCACCGTATATATCAGTGGTGGGTGGGCAGTGGCACTGCAGTGGGCACAGTACACTCTGTGGACCTGACAGTCACTGGCAGCCCAGGCAACTGCAATAATAAAAAATATATATATTTTTTTAAATTTTGCAACAAGATGCTGTGCCACCGTATATATATCAGTGGTGGGCAGTGCATTGCAGTGGGTACAGTGCACTCTGTGGTCCTGACACAGCACTCACTGCAATTATGACAGAGGAAAAGAAAAAATATTTTTTAAAATGCAAGGTACTGTGCCTGTGCCACCCGAAATGAGTGTGGTGTGCACACAGTACAGTCTGTGGTGGGTCTGTGGCCTCTCACACACAGCGGGCAGGTAACTGCAGTGCACAATATATATATATATATATATATATATATTTATGTATATATATATATATATATATATATATATATATATATATATATATATATATATATATATATAAAATACTCAAATACCAGCCCTCAAAAGGGCTTTTGGGGACAATATATATATATATATATATATATATATATATATATATATATTGTAACAGGAAGTCAGCTAAATCTGGGAATGTAGTCACAGGAAGGAGATACATTTCCAGCTGACTTAGAAAGTCCATTAATTAATTTAGGGTGTTGGCTACAGAGCTAGCCAGCAGGAAGTTGAAAGGCCTTCAGCTGTTCAGAATGAGGAGATCAAGGCCTCTATAATTTGTCCAGAGAAAATCTATTGAGTGCTGCCTCCTGTCGCCGTGTAGGCTGGGAGAGGAGGACAGACATACGTGTACCTCCCGAAGCTGGTGGGCATGGGAGAAGGACTGCTGCCGCCTGTCGCCGTGTAGGCTGGGAGAGGGGGACAGTCGGATGTGTGCCTCCCGACAAGCTGGTGAGCATGGGAGAAGACCCCCTACAGCGATGTGAAGCTAAGGAGGGTAACCACGAGTGAAGACGTCTCAAAGGTGAGAAGACAAAGTGTTCCATGTGAAGAGTGTGAAGAGTAAAGGATCCTGTTATAAATGGACATGTGCTGTGTGAAAGAAAACAAATGGACATTTGAGTGTCTGCTGTAGGATCAGCAGTGTCGGCCCAACAGTAGGTTGGAAAGACTTCTTAGGTAGGTTCCAGCGTGAGAAGGTAGCCGCCCACAGAGGCAAGGATTTATTTTGTTTTATTTTATTTTGATGTTTTTGCTGCATGCACTTGTTTGAAGAATAAACCTGTTGTTTGCAAGCACTTTTGGGCTATTTCTCTGTGAAAACGCACCCCCCAAGGAGTCATCTACACCCGCCACCGAGCTAATCCCTCACATATGGTGGAGGTATGCAGTGGGCATAAGCAGAGATCCCTGCAAGGAAGTGCAAATGTTTGATGAACTTTATCTGGTGCATGAGATTGCACAATCTATGTGTGCAGGAGAGAAGATCCTGACAGAAAAAAAAAAAGTGTTTTAAAGAGACAGCGGTCTCAAAATTATTTGATGAACTTTGTTGTGTCTGGTGCAAGTGACTGCACAAACTGTGTGTGCAGGAAAAGAGATCTTGCAAGAGAGAGAAAAACTACATGTGTTAAAGAGACAGTGGTCTGAAAATTTTTTGCTGGACTGTGAAAAATTTGTAGAGTTATTGAAGATGGGGCGTTCAAAACGCCTGAAGAATGCAAAGATAGATGAAATGAGAGACCGGATTCTATGGATGGAGGGGATGTTGCCGTCTGAACCAGCCCCATCCATGCCTAAAGAGAGTCTACTAAAGAGGAAGGTTGTTGTCCCTAGCAACACTGATGAAACCGCTATGGAGACGCAGTGTGCTCAGATGAAAAGTAAACTCAAAATGGAGGAGATGTTGAAACATCTGATTATATCAAATGCAGCTCAACAGCAGGCAAATGCGGATTTTCAGCAGAGCTTTGCAGCTCAACAAAAGGCTCATCAAGAGAGCATGGCAGGCTGGAAACAGAGACGCCAGCAGCCAATGGAGGCCATCGGTTTGGAAGAAACCGAGTATGTGTGCAGGGCTGAGTTGGATGCCTTGCAACGGAAAATGGAAGAAAAGGAACAAGCCTTGGAATTGCTTAAAATGGAGCATAGAAACTTGCAGGAAATGAATGAACTACTCAAGTCTCATGTGTTACAGTGGGAAGAATCCACTGCTCTTCTTTTGGTCGAGTTGCAAAAATGTCAAGACACTATAAAGGAGAAAGATACCATCCTCATGGAAAAGGAAATTGAAATTCAGACTTTGCAGAAGCAAAGTATGTGTGAAATGTTGGAGTTGCGTAATCAGCTGGAAAAAAGTCTTCAGTGTTTGGAAGTTACAAAAATAGACCTGCAGGAGTCGCAGGAACAGAATGTTGCTCTGAAAGCGACATTGTCTCTCAGCGACAAAGAGAAAAGTGAAAGAGAGGCTAAATTACTGAGTACTGTGTATGAGCTCACTACTTTGAGCAATGTGGTAGATGAATTACGTGCAGACTGTGAAAGTTGGAAAGGTGAAGCCCAACGTTTCCAGCAGCAGTTAAAGGAGAAAGAAGCCTGTGTGGCAGAATTACATTCTTATTCCCAGATGCTAGCCAATGAGGTGAAGGCTCTTATGCAGGGAAAAGGAGATTGTGAACATAAGAGGGAAAAAGTAGAGGCACAGCTTCTGGAATCGCAAGTCAAGGTGTCAGAAGGTGACCGATTGTGTGCTAAGCTGTCAGAGAAGGCAAACCGACTGCAGGTTGAGTTGGACAATGTTACAAATCAGCTTTCTCAAGCAGACAGCAAATCTAGAGAAATTGCGGAAGATTTTTCTATCTTGGAATCGCAGCTGCAAGACACGCAGGAACTCTTACAGGAAGAGAGGTGTCAAAGGCTGAGTTTTAGCACAAAGCTCAAACAAATGGAAGATGAGAAAAATGGCTTCCTGGAACAATTAAAAGAGGAGGCGGAAGCAAAGAAAAACCTATCAGAGCAAGTCGCAACATTGCAAGCTCAGATAGCGGATATGAAAAAACGCATGGAAGAAAGCGTTGGTTCATTACAGTGTGTTGAAGATGTGAAAAAGAAGTTTGATCAGATGCTTGGTGAAGAGAAGACTGTGTCTGCAAAATATGCAGAAGAACGCGACCGTGCAAAAACGGAGGCGCGTGATAACGAGAGCAAAGCCCTGTTCTTGGCTCGCTCTTTGGAGGAAGTTCTAGAGTGTAAGGCTGAACTAGAAAGTGTTAACAAACAGCTGCGTACAGAAATGGAAGAATTGGTCAGCTCCAAGGATGATGTTGTGAAAAGCGTTCAGGAGCTAGAAAAGTCTAAACGAGCCTTAGAACAGCAAGTAGAAGAGATGAAGATTCCGTTGCAGGAACTGGAAGAGGAATTCCAGGCAACAGAGGATCTGTCCCAAAGAGGGGATAGTGTGCCTGATGCAGTTTTTAAAAGGATCAGTGTTTTGGGGTCTGTCCTGAGTGAGCCTCAGAAATGTGATGACACGTGGCTTGAATCACCCCTTTGGAATAAACCGTTCCTTCAAAAACTTCAAGCATTGGAAAATGTATCATTAGAACTTCAGCAAATAAAGGAGTTGTGTAAGAAATGTGATGATTTCTCAGTTCAGGCTGAAAACCTAGTGGAGAAAACTAAAGCGGAGAAAACTAAAGCAAGTGATATAAATCTGGGAGGAAAAAGCAAACGCCACCTAGTGGAGAAAACTAAGGCTGTTGGTGAAAACGTGAAGCAAATGAATTTCAAGTGCCTTTCAGAGAATATTTCTAAAATGAAACTGGTAAAAGACGGGTGGCAGAAGTTTGATCGTGATCTTGAGATGCATTCCATGTGGAATTCAGATAGAGAAAAAGAACTAGGTGACCTTGAGCGGTCAAATAGTTCAGCAGAAAGTGCATTGAAGAAACCTGTAAAAGAATGTGTTGCAGTTCCATGCTTCTTCACTGATGCAGAGAGGAGGTCTATAATGGATACCACCCAGATCGCTGGGTTCAACTGTGTTGTTGCCTTTGACCCCTATGTTGGTGGAAGGAAAGTTGATGATGTTCTGGTTGGCTTCTTCTGTGAAGAGTTTGGCAAGAAATATAAACTGAATATCAAATCAAATAGTAGGCCTTTACTGCGACTCGCTCAGGAGGGCGAAAAGTTTAAGAAGTTGATGAGTGCAAATGCTTCAGATCTGCCTATGAATATGAAATGTTTGGTGAATGATATTGATATCTCTGGGAAAAGGAACAGGGGTCACTTTGAAGAAATGTGTGACAGCCTGTTGTCTCAATTGGAAAATCCTCTGCACAGCATCTTAGAGCAAGCAAAGCTCAAGAAGGAAGATCATTCCCTTTTACAACAAAAAGTCAATGATTGTGTACAGATGTATGGAGAGGCAACTCAAGTCACAGAGGGATGTCAAGAGTCCCTACTTGGAACAAAGCTTAGTGAAGCAAAGGTTCTCAAAGTTTTGTGGAAAACATTTATGGATTGCAGAGAGAGGCGTCTTAAGAATGTTGAAGACATTAAGACTAGCCCAATTGAGTTGCCTATGGATCACGGTCCTCCATGGTGGATTGGACAGACGGTTATGAGGGACAAGCTGTCTGACATTTATGAGAAAGCTGTCAATGAAGATGACAGAAACGAGAAGGAGCAAAATGATGCCAAAAATGCAGTTGAAGAATGTGTATATGAGATGAGAGACAAACTGTGTGGCATTTATGAGAAATCCGTCAATGAAGATGACAAAACAGTTTCATCCGGAAGCTTGAGGATAATAGGAGGCTTATCAGTGAGTCAGCAGTGCTTGACACATGCGTGCCTGGAAATCTGTGTCCCAACCCTAGGGTTGAAACAAGAGGGGGGGGTATGTAACAGGAAGTCAGCTAAATCTGGGAATGTAGTCACAGGAAGGAGATACATTTCCAGCTGACTTAGAAAGTCCATTAATTAATTTAGGGTGTTGGCTACAGAGCTAGCCAGCAGGAAGTTGAAAGGCCTTCAGCTGTTCAGAATGAGGAGATCAAGGCCTCTATAATTTGTCCAGAGAAAATCTATTGAGTGCTGCCTCCTGTCGCCGTGTAGGCTGGGAGAGGAGGACAGACATACGTGTACCTCCCGAAGCTGGTGGGCATGGGAGAAGGACTGCTGCCGCCTGTCGCCGTGTAGGCTGGGAGAGGGGGACAGTCGGATGTGTGCCTCCCGACAAGCTGGTGAGCATGGGAGAAGACCCCCTACAGCGATGTGAAGCTAAGGAGGGTAACCACGAGTGAAGACGTCTCAAAGGTGAGAAGACAAAGTGTTCCATGTGAAGAGTGTGAAGAGTAAAGGATCCTGTTATAAATGGACATGTGCTGTGTGAAAGAAAACAAATGGACATTTGAGTGTCTGCTGTAGGATCAGCAGTGTCGGCCCAACAGTAGGTTGGAAAGACTTCTTAGGTAGGTTCCAGCGTGAGAAGGTAGCCGCCCACAGAGGCAAGGATTTATTTTGTTTTATTTTATTTTGATGTTTTTGCTGCATGCACTTGTTTGAAGAATAAACCTGTTGTTTGCAAGCACTTTTGGGCTATTTCTCTGTGAAAACGCACCCCCCAAGGAGTCATCTACACCCGCCACCGAGCTAATCCCTCACAATATATATATATATATATATATATCACAGAACAAAAAAAATTACACAAATACCAGCCCTCAAAAGGGCTTTTTGGGGACAATAGATATATATATATATCCAAAAAAAACCTCAAATACCAGCCCTAGGAAGGGCTTTTTGGGGTGCTGTCCTTACAGCAGGAGTGTACCAAGAACACTGGCTAACAACAAGACCGGGAACACTGACTAACTGTCCCTAGCTATTACAGCAGCAGCAGCAGCACTTTCCCTGCTCTCAGTAACACAGAAATGATCTAAGATGGATGCTGCCCTTGCTTATTTATAGGAGGTGGGAGGGTGTGGGAGGGAGGTATGTGTAATGTTCTGGTACCTTTGGGTACCCTAATTACTCTTTCATAAGTGTATGCGCCCCACCATTCTCTTTTGGTAAGGTGTGCATACACCTTTAAGACTGATGCTGTCATCACTGAGCGCCGGACTGGATGGCTATTTAGATCACCGGCTCTCACTCACATGTGTTCGTTCAAACTGCTTTGTGCCTTGATGCTAACCTGTCTTGAAGCTCACATGCTTGCAAGCATACCTCGCTGTCGGAACCACGCTGCGCTGATCCCTGTATCCCGCTACCGGATCATCCGCTCTTGCCGAACCTCTCCTCTGCTACATTGCTATTAGTGATAAGTACCCCACAGGGGAAACCTCTATAACCTTTATACTAAAGCTTACACTATCTAGCTCTGCATACTAAAGACTATTACTACATCTGCATTATCTAAGATTGCTAGCTCTTGAGCCTACTACCACCTGTTCTTGCACTGGGTTGATCTCTCTTGTATGTCCACCTGCTACTCTGTCATCTACTACCATACATGATTGCTAAACCTATCTGCATCCCATCTGCTACTATCTTACTTTCAAGAACATTTCCTTTCAAGTGTCTGTCATCTACCATCTCTACCCAACCTATCTCTTCAGCCTATCATCACTGTGTTACTATATACATAAGTCACTCTAGGAAACATCCTATTGAGTGTGTGTATTTACTTGCTGAATTGAGATCATCCACGCATGATGAGTCATTGAGAGTTGGGAATGGTGTCTCAGCGTTTCTCTACACGACTACTGAAGTGGAATATTTCTGCAGCTGAAAATCCACATCATACGTAAAACGCAGGACCGTTACAGATTGAACGAACCACAAATGGATTCAGCAGAAATAACCACTCCGATGACACAATTAAAAAAGCAAGTACCTGCGTTAATACACGCACTTGCTGAATTAAAAGAAGACAATCAGGCTCTGTCGCAGCAGGTAATTAGACTGACACAACTTACCACTGCTCAGTCCCCTGAACCCAAAATAAATCCTCCTTTGGTATTTACAGGCGATCGCAAAAAATTTCGCGAATTTAAAAACGCATGTGAGTTACTTTTCTTGCTAAAACCCCGTACCTACCTTACTGATCACATTAAGGTTTGTACTATTATTTCTTACCTAACAGGCGATCCTCGGGGTTGGGCAGACTCTCTTTTTGAGAAAAGCGACCAGCTTCTCAACTCCTATGCCTTGTTCCTAGCAGAACTCACTAGCCTATATGATGATCCCAATAGGCAGAGTACTGCCGATCTTCAATTAAGATCCTTGAATCAAGGTGGGAGACCTGTAGAAGACTTTGTCGCAGAATTCAAGAGATGGACCCTTGATTCAGAATGGAATTAAGCATCTCTGAAATCCCAATTTAGTCTTGGCCTATCAGAGGCCGTTAAAGACGAGCTCGCCCGAGCGGATCTGCCAAAAACCCTGGATGCATTGATACAACTCAGTATCACCATAGATAGAAGACTACGAGAAAGAAAGGCTGAGAAAATGGGAATGCCATTATCCAGTTCTCGGATTTTGGCCGTTGACCCCGTTCCTATGGAGGTAGGAACCATACGCCCACCTCTACCAACTATGGAAAGAGCCAGAAGACGATCTGGTAATCTCTGCTTGTACTGTGCATCCCCGGATCACAAGATAAACGTCTGTCCCCTAGTCTACAAAAAGAAGGGTGAGTGTTCACATGTCCTCCTAGGGGGATTGACAACTTCAATCACTAACCCTTACCTTTCTGTTTGCTTAACATTACAGTGGGACCAGAACAGGATTACTACTAAGGCCATGATTGACACAGGATCTTGTGGAAATTATATTGACATACGTTTTGCTGCTTTAAATAAAGTTCCTATTATTTCTAAACTTAAACCTGTCTCAGTGAGTCTTATTAACGGTGTTCCTTTATCCTCTGGTCCGATCACTGATCAGACACAGGCACTCCTAGTCACTACTAACGGGTCTCATATGGAGACCACTACCTTCGATCTAATACCTTCACCCCACTTTCCCATTGTTTTGGGACTTCCCTGGTTGCACACACATCAACCAACCATAGATTGAAAGGAACGGACCCTGACCTTCCTCTCTTGCTATTGCGAGGGTACGTGTAACCTCCCGTCTTTCGGGAAGATCCTGTCTGTGGTGACAGATGAGATTGCACCACTATGTTATCAGGATCTCTCTGAGGTTTTTCTTGAGAAAAATGCTCAAGCACTACCTCCCCATCGAGACTATGATTGTAGCATTGATCTACTCCCAAATAGCAAATTGCCGTTCGGTCATGTTTATCCTCTTTCACAGGATGAACTTTCCCATCTCAAAGACTATTTGGATGAGAATTTGGAAAAAGGTTTTATTAGACCTTCCACTTCTTCCACAGCAGCAGGACTCTTTTTTGTCCGCAATAAGGACTCAAGTCTCAGGCCTATCATCGACTATAGGCAATTGAATGCTATTACAATAAAAGATCGCTATCCTCTACCGCTTATCCCTGAGCTCATTGAGCAGGTGCGTGGAGCTACCTATTTTTCAAAATTGGACCTGAAAGGAGCATACAATCTCATTCGAATCCGTGATGGACACGAGTGGAAGACTGCATTCAGAACCAGATACGGATTGTTCGAATATCTTGTAATGCCATTCGGGCTATGCAACGCCCCTGCAGTTTTTCAACGATTTATAAACTATATTTTCAGAGACTTACTAGATGTCTGTGTTGTGGTATATCTGGACGATATACTTATATATTCACGATCCCTGTCTGAACACATAAGACATGTAAGACTAGTATTATCGAGATTGCTTGCACACAACCTTTATGTGAAACTGAAAAAATGCTTGTTTCATAAAGAAGAGGTACTGTTTCTAGGCTACATCATATCCAAAACAGGAATCGAGATGGACATGAGTAAGATATCCTGCATTCAGGATTGGCCTACACCAACCACACGCAAGGCGCTACAGCGATTCCTTGGATTTTTGAATTTCTACAGGAAGTTCATTAGAAACTTCTCTGCCATTGTGAGACCCCTCACACAGCTCACTAGCATTAAAAAAACATTCAAATGGTCAGATGAAGCAAATAAAGCTTTTCACCTGTTAAAGACAAGGTTTACTTCTGCTCCCATACTACGCCATCCAGACCCATCCCTCCAATACATTCTGGAAGTAGATGCGTCAAACATGGCAGTAGGAGCAATACTCTCCCAACGACCAACTCACACTTCACCACTTCATCCAGTCGCCTTTTTTTCGAAATCCCTAAGCAGTCCAGAGATAAATTACCCCGTGGGTGAAAAGGAACTGCTTGCTATAAAATTGGCTCTGGAGAATTGGCGACATCTACTGGAAGGCACCCAATTACCAATACTTATATACACGGACCATAAAAATCTCCAATATCTTCAGACTAACAAAACTCTCTCGCACCGACAGGTACGATGGTCACTATTCTTTCTAAGGTTTAACTTCCTAGTGACCTACACACCTGCAGATAAGAACAAAAAGGCGGATGCACTATCACGACTAACTGAAGAAAACTACTTCGAAATCCCTTCCGTTCCTATAATACCTCACAAACGCATTATTGGAGTTGTCCGTTCCTTGAAGGAAGAGGTTTTGCATGGTATAAGTTTGGATTCACCCCCACCACAACTAAATACTGATGCAGAAGGCTTCCTCTACTACAACGACAAACTTTACATACCACCTACCATACGCACCAAGATCTTGGAATTATCGCATGATGTGCCTATGGCAGGACATATGGGTATGACAAAGACTCTTAATCTGATTACCAGGCAATTCTGGTGGCCTGACATGAAAACATCTATACAAAAATTCGTCTCTTCATGCAATGTCTGTGCCAGGTCCAAAATTGACACTACGAGACCATCCGGTCTACTATGCAGTCTACCAATACCCCAAACTCCATGGGAAGTTGTGTCCTTGGACTTTATAGTGGAATTGCCTCCTTCCAAAGGATTTAATACCATCTTAGTGTCAGTGGACCATCTGACAAAAATGGCACATTTCATTGCTATTCGCAGACTACCTTCGTCCAAACAAACGGCAGAACTCCTGATGAAACATGTCTTTAAGTTACATGGTATCCCAAAAACTCTTCTGTCTGACCGTGGATCACAATTTATTTCCAAGTTCTGGCAAGAACTATGTCACATACTACGGATCGAGCGGAAGCTCACTTCTCCTTACCATCCGCAGACCAACGGACAGACTGAAAGAGTCAACCAATGCATCGAGCAATATTTACGTTGTTACACTTCTTACCAACAGGATGATTGGGTGGATCTCCCTCTGGCAGAATTTGCCTACAACAACGCAACCCACAGTACGACCAAGCAGAGTCCGTTCTACTTTAACTATGGGTTTCATGCTTCTATTCTTCCACCACGCATCCTTCCTTCAAATAACCCAGTAGCTTCAGACTATCTTACCCAAATAAAGGACTCTCTGGGTTTGCTTAATACTACCATTGCACACGCTCATAGTCAACAAAAGAAGTACTATGATCTTCGCAGAAGACCTTCTCCTCAGTACGCTATCGGGGACCTCGTTTGGCTCTCAACAAAAAATTTAAGACTGAAAATCCCTAGCAAAAAGCTTGGACCTCTGTTCTTGGGACCTTTCCCAATCAAGAAACTTATTGGAAAAGCTGCAGTACAGCTTGCATTGCCAATAGACCTCAAAATACATCCCATTTTCCATGTGTCGCTACTGAAGCCCCATGTTCCTGACCAAGGAATAAGGCCTACTATCCCTCCTCCTCCTCCTGTACAAGTTGAAGGTGGAGAAGAATATGAGATAAAAGAGATTCTGGATTCTCGTATCCACAGAGGAAGACTTCAGTACTTGGTTCGATGGAAGAACTATGGGCCCCAAGACGACACCTGGCTAAACACCTCTGACATACATGCCTCTAGATTAATCCGCAATTTTCATGCGAAGTACCCAGACAAACCAGCTCCAGAGGCCTTCAGGAGCCGGCCCTAAGGGGGGGGTACTGTAATGTTCTGGTACCTTTGGGTACCCTAATTACTCTTTCATAAGTGTATGCGCCCCACCATTCTCTTTTGGTAAGGTGTGTATACACCTTTAAGACTGATGTTGTCATCACTGAGCGCCGGACTGGATGGCTATTTAGATCGCCGGCTCTCACTCACATGTGTTCGTTCAAACTGCTTTGTGCCTTGATGCTAACCTGTCTTGAAGCTCACATGCTTGCAAGCATACCTCGCTGTCGGAACCACGCTGCGCTGATCCCTGTATCCCGCTACCGGATCATCCGCTCTTGCCGAACCTCTCCTCTGCTACATTGCTATTAGTGATAAGTACCCCACAGGGGAAACCTCTATAACCTTTATACTAAAGCTTACACTATCTAGCTCTGCATACTAAGGACTATTACTACATCTGCATTATCTAAGATTGCTAGCTCTTGAGCCTACTACCACCTGTTCTTGCACTGGGTTGATCTCTCTTGTATGTCCACCTGCTACTCTGTCATCTACTACCATACATGATTGCTAAACCTATCTGCATCCCATCTGCTACTATCTTACTTTCAAGAACATTTCCTTTCAAGTGTCTGTCATCTACCATCTCTACCCAACCTATCTCTTCAGCCTATCATCACTGTGTTACTATATACATAAGTCACTCTAGGAAACATCTTATTGAGTGTGTGTATTTACTTGCTGAATTGAGATCATCCACACATGATGAGTCATTGAGAGTTGGGAATGGTGTCTCAGCGTTTCTCTACATGACTACTGAAGTGGAATATTTCTGCAGCTGAAAATCCACATCATACGTAAAACGCAGGAGCGTTACAGTATGCTGATTGGCCTTGAATGTGTCTGCTGACTGTGAGATTCAGGGTCAAAGTTTGCCTCAATGATGATGTATAGGAGGCGGACCGAACATCGCATATGTTCGCCCGCAGCGGCGAACATGCGAAGTTCGCCGGGAACTGTTTGCCGGCGAACAGTTCGGGACATCTCTATATGCGAGTTAAGACGACAACGAGAACATCAATGAGCTAAAGAAAGGTACAACAGATGTTGCCGCCATTGCTAAGACTTTATAGGAGGACTTCCATAACAAATGCCTCTTGTTTAGTTAATTCAAAGGGAAGGCATACTGGCATAGTCAGAACAGGAATGTTTGTTTAAATAACCTGAGTTTACTAATCATTACCTTAACCTTGTCAATTAGACTTGGAAAATACTTCATTATACCAGAGGGGCCATTGAAACCACTCTGCTCGAGTTGAGCGGAGTCGGCCTTTGCTTGATGTGAACATTCATAAACACCATGCAGTTGGGGGAGAAGCTATGACTTCTAAACTGGAAGTACTCGATTTAAAGAGCCAGTGATAGTCAATTTAGCTGATAATAGAATGTGAGTAATTATACATGGAGATTTCTCTATTCCTAAATGTAAAATGGCAAGTTCTGGAGAGGGAATTATTTTCATGTGAATGACCTTATGAATGAGATTGAAAACATTGGACTAATACTGAGAAATTATTTTGCAAGACCATAATATATGTATAAGTATGCCGTGGGAGACACAACCTCTCCAGCACAAGGGAGAAATGGAGAGATTTATTGTGTGTAGGATATGAGGGGTTTGGTACCATCTGAAGGCGATCTTATATGATAATTCCCCTAGGTTGGATGATTTAGTTGCTCTCTATGGCGCATTCAAGGCTTCTCTCCTTTGATCTTCTGTGAAATGTGTTTCTAGCTCAAGCTCCCATTTGATTTGGGATTGAGTTTTGGTAAAGAATGTTTTGTTTTAAGACTTTGGTAAAAAAGGGATGTGCCTTTGATATGTGAGCTCACCTCAGACCTGTACTTCCTAGGAATGTTTTGGAATAATGGGGATGAATAAATTAGGCAATTAATAATTCTGAGATATTGATAATACTCATTGGCAGGGAGCTTAAACTCCTTTGGAAAAGGTTTTTGTACTCCGGATGCATAGAGGTCTGAAGCTAGGAGTGATGCCCTTAGATGTCCAGGCTGAAACTCTAACGTCTAGTGTTAGAAGGGGAATTATATTTAATAGAATTGGGATTGGGATTAGGGGGGTGCTATGGGGTGTTTTTAGGACCAAGTTATGGAATTGCTGACATAGAGGATAATACTGTAGGGGACAGGAGCGCATCCACCTTGTGTTTGTGAAGAGTGATAATAATCCATCTATGAAGGATCCTACCCGGGACTTGTTGGGTTTCTAAGTGTCTCCACAGTTTCTGTGAATGAGGCACAAACCATACCTTTAATTTTGCTAATAATGTGGCCAGATAGTAATCCTTAAGGTCGGGAAGTCCCATGCATCCAGTTGATTTGTGTTTAATGAGCTTGATGTGGGAACATCTCACTCTTTTCTCTTGCCAAATAAAGTGGCTTAACATTGTCTGTAGTTTCTGAAAATAGGACATGGGTATAGGGATAGGTAGGGATCGAAGAAGTATAAAAGTTGTGGGAGTTTAAGCATCTTGAAGGATACAAGTCTCCCCATTCATGAAAGTGTGAATTTGGAGAGGTGTGCTAATTCAGACTGTAGTTGGGGAATGAAGTTTTTCTGAAATAAAGATCTAGGGTTAGCTGTGAGCTGTGTTCCAAGGTATTTTATAGAACTATATGCCCAAAGATATGGGAGACTGTTGGAGAGGATGTATTGAGTATTAGGGGGGATATTAAGTCCTAGGATGTAAGATTTGGAGTCATTGACCTTATAATAGGAAATGGAGCTAGACTCCTGCAAAGTTGAGTACACAGCATTAGAATTACGTAATCTGCAAATAGATTAATTTTATAATCCTCAGTTCCAATTTTGATTCCTCAGATGTTTGGGTGGGAATGAATCTTGTGGGATAATGGTTATAGAAGGAGATTCAAAATTAGTGGGGAAAGGGGACATCCCTGACGGATACTGTTTGATATAGAGAAAGTAGCGGAGAGCATTGCAGAACAGTAAACCTGGGCTGAAGGTTTGGAGTAGGGGGCCATTTTTGCAGATAAGATATGACCATGAAATCCAAATTTTAGTAGGGTCTGCAGTAGATCTGACCAGTGGATTCTATCAAATGCCTTCTCTGCACTAAAGCTAGAAGCAGAGAAGGCATTTTCTGATGATTGCTATGGTGGAGGATATTAATTATACTCCTTGTAGCGTCTACTGTCTGTCTCCCTTTTGTGAACCCTGATTGATCAGGAATCTGAATTAGAGTGGAAACGATGTCGATAACCGTGCTCGCTATCACCTTGGCAAGGAGTTTGAAAGCTATGATTTTCTTGGGGTGACTGTCTTCCTTTCTTTTGGGACACATACTCCCACACTAGAGTAGGGTATGGAGAGTCTCCAGTATGCTGGTGTTCCTCGATGAATCCCATGTGTCTGCAGAGCTCAAGGAAGAGTGTCCATGCTGCATGAATGCTAGCCACGCCCCCCCCTGGTGTTTTTTCTTTAAATAACAAATATGGTATACTTTCCTGCTCTGTGCAGTGGTTTTACACACAGCGGCCCCTTATCCTTCTTCTCTCGGGTCCCACGCCGGCGCTCCTGGCTCTTCCCTCCTGCCAGGTTCCCCCAGAGCAAGCAGGCATGCTCCCAACCCACAGGTTTGTTTGTCCATTCACAATCGGAGCCATGGCTTAGCCTTACCTCCTCCATCTCCTGGTTGACTCACTGGCGGTGACTGGAAGCAGCAGGAACCAAAGGCTCCTGCTGCTGCCAATGACCTATCAGGAGTGTGAGTCCCCAGAGAGGCAAGGCTCTCCTGGACATTGCTGGATGGACAAGGGGTTTAGATAAATATTGGGGGGGCTGCTGCATGCAGAAGGTTTTTTACCCTCATGCATAGAAAACATAAAGGTAAAAAAACCTTGTGCCTTTACAACCACTTAAGAGTTCAAGCCATTCAGGCAAAACTTTGCTTTAAACAGTGTGAACTGCTTAACACATAGGAATCAACTTACAGCAATATAGAATACTGAATAGTTTGTCGCCTCACTGTTTCAACACACTTACTGGTTACTTATGCTGACTTTGATAAAAAGGTTTGTTTGTAGGAAACTCCTGAAGAAAAGCCATAACATAGCTTTCCTCATACATAATGTTAGTAAGAAAAAGCTGTCAAATAAAACACATTAAGTAATAATTGCTCAATTATATGCTTTAGGCTTTCAGCACTCGCAAGCATCATTTGAAATAAACATATTTTTAAGAAAGCTTTAAAATGTCAATAGTTTCACTTTTATCTAAACACATGTACCAACACACAGATATTTATCTGTTATGTGTATTTCCGTTATTACTGTTTCTAAAAGTATAATAAAAATGCTACTAAAACTGTGGATTGAGAACACTGTTTATTTTCTTACGCGCTACTGCTGTATTTATTTTAGCTAAGCTTGCATGTTCTTATAAAAGTACCTCATCTCACACTGGTAAATAACAACAATGGTATAATTTAAATGTACTGTAATAATTATTATGTAAAGCCACAATTTTTTTTTTTTTTTAGTTTTGAATTAGATTAGGAAAGTGTTGAAACCCCTGCCCTCTAAACAGACTCACCTTCACTTTTTGCCCTGATCCCCATGGTTAAGCCCTGATGGACGGAGTGAAACACGTTAGGGGCGTGCCCTGGTTCTGAGCTCAGGATGAGGTTGTCACATAGCATCACAAGTTGGCTTGCTTTGATGTGCGGCTTAAATTCTCCGTTCACATATTGGCGTCCCGAATCGTGGGCAGAATCTCCGCTATTCTGCTCGCGATCCTGAATCATTGCAATCATTGCACGGCGACCAGTGGCGGCTGGTGCTTAAAATTTTTGGAGGGGGGCGCAAAAAGAAAAATGTAATAGGTATTGCTTCGCGTCAAGAAACGCGGTAAAAAATTGCGTGACTTTGAGGTCATGGTACAGGCATGGCACAGGTGATGGTATAGGCATGGCACAGGTGATGGTACAGTCATGGCACAGGTGATGGTATAGGCATGGCACAGGTCATGGTAAGGGCATGGCACAGGTCATGGCACAGGTGATGGTATAGGCATGGCACAGATATGGTATAGGCATGGCACAGGTCATGGTACAGGCATGTCACAAGTCATGGTACAGGAGATGGTATATGCCCCCTTTCAATGCAGAGACCAGCGTACATGCCCCATTTCAATGCAGAGACCAGCGTACATGCCCCCTTCAATGTAGTAACCAGCATGCGTGCCCCCTTCAATGCAGAGATCAGCGTGCGTGCCCCCTTAAATGCAATGAACACTGTGCTGTGCCCCCTTCAATGCAATGAACTCTGTGCCGTGCCCCCTTCAATGCAGAGTTCAGCGTGCGTGCCCCCTTCAATGCAATGAACACTGTGCTGTGCCCCCTTCAATGCAATGAACACTGTGCTGTGCCCCCTTCAATGCAATAAACACTGTGCTGTGCCCCCACAATGTAGAGTTCAGCGTGCATGCCCCCTTCAATGCAACTGTGCTGTGGCCCCTTCAATGCAATGAACATTGTGCCGTGCCCCCATCAATGCAGAGTTCAGCGTGCGTGCCTCTTTCAATGCAGAGCGCCACAGTATTGTCCCCAATCATTGCAGAACGCCACAGCATTGCCCCCAATCATCGCAGAGTGCCACAGCATTGTCCCCAATCAATGCAGAGCGCCACAGCATTGTCCCCAAGCACTGCAGAGCGCCACAGCATTGTCCCCAATCATTGCAGAGCGCCACAGCATTGTCCCCAATCATTGCAGAGCGCCACAGCATTGTCCCCAATCACTGCAGAGCGCCACAGCCTTGTCCCCAATCAATGAAGAGCACCACAGCATTGTCCCCAATCATTGCAGAGCGCCACAGCATTGTCCCCAATCATTGCAGAGCACCACAGCATTGTCCCCAATCATTGCAGAGCACCACAGCATTGTCCCCAATCATTGCAGAGCACCACAGCATTGTCCCCAATCACTGCAGAGCACCACAGCATTGTCCCCAATCAATGCAGAGCACCACAGCATTGTCCCCAATCACTGCAGAGCGCCACAGCATTGTCCCCAATCAATGCAGAGCACCACAGCATTGTCCCCAATCATTGCAGAGCACCACAGCATTGTCCCCAATCACTGCAGAGCACCACAGCATTGTCCCCAATCAATGCTGAGCGCCACAGCATTGTCCCCAATCATTGCAGAGCGCCACAGCATTGTCCCCAATCATTGCAGAGACCAGCTTGCATGCTCCCTTCAATGCAGTGTGGGTTCCCCTGAGACCAATGCACTTACCTGGTGGCGGCTCCTTTTCAGTCCCGGCGGCGGCTTCTCCCCTCCTCGAGACTCCGTCCTCTTCTGCGGCGGTGGGAAGGTGACCGGGCGGTGACGGTGAGTGACTGATGCACGCACCAGCACCGCCCCCAACGAGGTCAGCAGGGATATCCTGAATCATGATTGGTCCAGGCTGGAGTCTGGACCAATCATGATCCAGGACATCACATAAGGGGAAGTGTCGTAGCGCAGTGCTCTGCGCCCAGGTGACCCCCCAGAAGGCAGCCAATCGGCGCCTCTGCTGGGTGGAAACCCCCCCCCCATAGCCACCAATGAGTCCGGCGCCCCTAGTGGGCTAAAAATTAAATTTTTTTTTATTCCCGTGACTTGCAATGGCACCCAGCAAAAATGCAAGAACTTCTGTTTGCACAATTTTTTCGCGATTCGTTGGGCGACAATCACGGCGTTTGGGCTGCCATAGCAACTTACGGGAATCGCATGGGCGTCCCCCAATTTTCAGAACACTATGTGAATGGATCCCAAGGGATGTTCATACTTCTACACATTGACGTTTGGTGTCAGGACCATCTTCCTCCTCAGCCATCACTCACTCACAGTAGTGAACCCGGACTAGCACCCTTTACTAGCCTGAGTGGCTCACACACAAGGTTTTTTGGTTACATTTTACAAATGTCACTGACACAGAAGTAGAGGAAAAATATTTCAATGGGGATGGTAAACTGACATTAAAAAAATATATATTCTAATTAAATCGTAAGTAAATGATAGCTCTTGGTTGCTTCATTCTGTTTGTAAATAAACTGATCAGGAATTCCCTTCATCTATACCAGAACCTCATCCTAGAAATGGGAAGAATTCTGCTGCTCCAATCATTCTGGAATACTACCCCCTTTTTTATATAGCTCAGGTAGCTGTCATTTGGCTAGGAACACCATTAGGGTGTTTTTTTTTTTTTATTGGGCAGCAAGCCCAACATTAAAGGAAGATTCAAGATTCTGATAAGCCTCTCACCCACAGATCCTGCTAGAGCTGACCAGGGTTGTGGGGAAGAGGTCCTTATCTTCATCAACATGGGGAAAGGTATTTTCCTGGGGGGGGGGGGTCTGCTTTATAGTAAGGATATGTAGCCTAGTATGGTATTCTGAATACTCCCTTTTCCTCTCCAGCAAGGCAGCCTGCTCAGATGAAGGGTCTGGTATGGATTTTTAGGGGGACATCACAAAGTTCTGGTATGTATATTGGAGGAGCCTGAACACTTTTCCTTGTGCAGTTTAAATTGCTGGCAAATAAGACTTTACTGGTCACTTCTTAAAAACACACACACACACACACACACACACACACACACACAGACCCCTCCAAAGGTCCCCCAATATACATTGCAGACCCTTGGAGGGGTCTGTGTACTTTTTTTTTACACAGAACCTGTCAAAGAAATGTTAACCACTTGCCTACTGGGCACTCCCCCCCCCCTCCTACCAAGGCTAATTTTCAGCTTTCAGTGCTGTTGAACTTTGAATGACAATTGCGTGGTGATGCAACACTGTACCCACATAAAATTATCATTTTTTTTAACAGATAGAGCTTTCTTTTGGTGGTATTTCATTTCCACTGGGGTTTTTATTTTTAGCTAAACAAACATAAAAGACTGAACATTTTGAAATAAAGGTTTTCTTAGTTTCTGTTATAAAATAGTGTAATTAAGTAATTTTTCTCCTTCACTGATGTGCGTTGATGAAGCCGCACTAATATGCTGCACTGATGGGCAGTAATGAGGTGGTACTGATGGGCACTGATGAGGCGGCAATGAAGGGCACTCTTAGGCAGTACTGAAGGACACTGATAGGTGGCACTGATAGGCAACACTGATAGGCAGTACTGACAGACATCACTGATGGGCACTGATTGGCAGCACTGGTGGGCACTGTTGGGGCTGCACTGATAATCAAGACACTGATTGTCAGTGCAGATGTCCCCTGTGTTAATTTGCCGGTTATCGGTTCTCCTCTACTCATGTGCTGTCAGCATACATTGTGATCAGCTGTAATTGGACACAGCTGATCACATGGTAAAGAGCTGGCATGATTGACTCTTTACCGTGATCAGCTGTGTCCGAAGGTCACAGTGATCACATATCATTGCTGATGCACACTGCAGGGGGCTCATAGGTAGAGTGAGCATAGGAGGACATCATACGATGTCCTCCCGGCAAAGTGTGGCCGAGCTGTAGACGTCATGTGCCTCTTCACAGGAAGGATCATGGAAACCCCCTAGACATGGTATTTAACCACTTTTGGCAACTGTATTAAGATGGCTAGATGGGACAAGCATGGATGTGGGAGGGCCCTATATATACGGCATCCTGCATCAGTTGAGCGCAGCAATGCAGCTCAACCACAAGGTTTTACCACCTCCCAACCTCACATGTGAATGATCCCTAACAGTGCAGCCAGTCACACTGTCAATAAATGTGATAGTAATTTTTGGCCCCTAGAATGCCTAAGATGCTCCCTGGATTTTTGGCATCTTTATGAGGCTAGTTCCACACATTTTGTATTCCCATACTCAAGAAGAAAAGGAGAATGTGATATGGGGTGTAATTCTAAGTATGCTTATGCTATACCTTAGAAATAACCTACTAATTGACAACTTTGTATAAAAAATACATGTTTATTTTCATTCTACATTTTCCAAAAACCTGTGGCAAAAATGAATTCTTCAAAATACTCACCATGCCTCTGAAAATATTGACCAGCTTGCCTTCCAAAATGTTGTGATTGTCATTCAAAGTATGAAAACTGAAAAAATGGCCTGGACTGGAAGAGGGTGGAGGAGTCCGGTCATGATGTGGGTAAATAATTGGATATAAAATAAGCATTTTTAATTTGACAAATTTGGCTCCCATTAATTCAGTGGGGCTCAGATTTGGCATTGAAACCTTATTGAAATTCACCAAACCCTGCTCGAACTGAACTTAGGGCTCATCCCAAATGACATGCACTTTGTGTGTTTTTATTGAATGAGAATGAGTGAATGAGTTCAACCATAACCCAATTTGTTTGCCAAACATAATAGCCAGATGTGGACAGTTCTGTTGCCTGCCTGATGCACCCAGGAGTCACTCATTTAGTGGTTGCACCATTACTTCTATTGAATGAAAGCTTTTCACCAGCTTGTTTTATATTGTAAACACATGGTATCCCATGTGATGTCATTGACCAAATATAGTCATGACCAATGGTCAAAGATGTCAAACCAGCTGGTTTGTTGACCTTCAGTATCCAGCTAGGGAGCTGTCATCTGCAGTGGTAGTGGGATTGGAGACAATTGTCACATCAGTGGTTTGTAAGGGTTTCATTCATCAAGATTGTCATTGGACCTACATCACTGGATGATATGGCTGATGTTGGATTTACATCCTTGGACTTTGTTTATTTTTATTTTTTTTATATTTCCTAATCAGTGGCTGTATTTTTGTTTTTATGTGACTGAGTAACAAGGAGTACTATATAATCCTTACTGGTTCATGTTTGGGAACCAGATATCTGGGGCCCCTCTATTTAATAGGGTTTCCAGACTGCAATAAGTTCCACCTTTCACAGATCCCACGTCCACCTGTTCAGAGATGTGTGGATGAGTTCCTTGTCCCCACCAGCATTATCACAAGGTGCCTTGCACTCCCAATGTTGGGGGGATGTAGACTGATATGGTTAAAAGGGGCAAATGCTTGGAAAAAAAAAATTGTGAGGGGGGGGGGCAATCACTGCTTTTTTTTTTTCCCCCGAGGGACTCCTTTAGATACATACCAGACCCTTATTCAGGATAAGGGTCAGGTATGGATTTTAAACACATCATCTCTCACACCTGTACATCCCCTATAGAGCTTATTACTCTTTATATTTTTGCTATTGACCTGCTTATTTAACAATAATTGTGTTGTTACTTAAGATAACAAAGTGACAAACAAGGTTTTTTTTCATGATTGTGTCTTGCAAAAATTATTTTATTCATGTAAATCCTAAACAAAAAAAGGAACAAAACTAAAAAAAACATACATTTTTCTTTTTGACCAGCATTCGTTTTATTCTTGAATTTGTTATTTTAAAAATTACAGTAAATGAATACACTACAAATAATTGCAAAGTACTTTACAAATGAAATTGACACTAAAAAACGAATGAACAAAACAAATAAAAACAGAAAAATGATTAAATATTGATGTTTGACTAAATAGAAATAAACACAAAATGCACAGGAAAATAATAGTTAAAGGGAAAAGGAGCTGATGGAGTTTAATAGAAACAACTTAAAAAAGAAACCCAACTTGCTTCTTACTGAGATCATCTGCAGATTGAAGCTCACCCCTTTGCAGATAAATAAAACAGTGTTACTTTGTATCTCACCATATTGTGTTTGAACAGTGTTGATAAGCACTGTGTCAAATTGCCTTCCTGTTGACAGCAGCATCTGTTGAAGCGGCTGTATTTAGACAGCCAGTGGTTTTCAGCCTGCAGATAAACTGGCCAAACCTGGCCACTTTTTTGCCAATTTGCTGAACTGTGAACAGGATGGGTCCAGTTTGAATATATGGTTAAACAGACCTGAAGCTCATCCCTCACTGGGACCAACCTAAGTATCTGAATTTAAAGTGACCCTACACCAAAGTAAACTAAAGCCATCTTGTAAAAGAAATAATGTATACTTATCTCTGGTAGTGTTTTTCCTAAACCATTTTTGCATTGCAGATTTCTGGCTGGTGCTAATATCTGACACTTCTTGAGGGTTTTGAAAACCTGGTCCCACCACAGTCTGCAATGCTTCCTCCCACCAGCACCTGGACCATATGTCCAGTAGTGCCATGAATATACAAATGTTAAATAATTTGTTAGGTCAATAAAAAAAAAAGGAAAATATATACAAAAGCAATATAGATTTGTTTAAATTAGGAATGGCGTAAGTGTTTGCCAACTACAGTAATAACTAGAATGCATGTGCTGTTTGTACTACATTTGTATGTCTTGGATTCTGGCTCTATAAATAACTTAAGCAACCTCCTGCCTGCTGTTTTCAAAAGTAAGACATTCAAAAAGTCAGCATATTTCACAGCTCTACTAAACCAAAAATGCTGTACATTTCAATCCTATGGACAAATGTGTTGTCTGTTCTGCAAAGATAGGAAGACATGTCTTAAGTATTAACAACTGGAAAAATCACATAATGAGATATTTATATTTCCTTGTACAACAAACAACTTATAATTCATTTATAAGGGGAACAAGCAACCTTTTCTTGTTGACATTCAATGAAAATATAGCTTTAGGGCAGATATTTGTCTGTTGATTAGAAAGACATGAAAGTTGAAGTTCCAGAGTGAAAGCATAGACTCATGTTTTATTATACAGTATGTACTAGATAGATAGATAGATAGATAGATAGATAGATAGATAGATAGATAGATAGATAGATAGATAGATAGATAGATAGATAGATAGATAGATAGATAGATAGATATTATTGTTTTAAAGCCTAATTTCACCAGCAAATAAAAATGATTAACTCTTTCCTTCCTGCTTCATGGACATGATGTTGGCTTTTTTAAACCTAAATACTTATCTAAAAACATGTTTCAGTCAGTGCTAAGGAGACCTTTAGCATTTCTAATGATTTCTGTTCCAGCACCATCCTGTAAGAGAGTAGAGCAGCACACACACAGCAGTGGGGCTTTTTCACCACCAGTGTTGGCAGAATGATTTAGGACTATACCTCCCATAGTCCAGTGGACTAGAGAGAGGAAGCCTTGACTGTCTGAACACTATCCTTCAGTCTGAGTATAGGTGTCATTCAACATGGATGTTTGTTGGCAGCTACTAGACTGAATGGATTGAAGTACACCTTATAGAGGGTTAGTATTTGTTTGATGGCTTTTTTTTTTTCAATATGCCCCTACATTGTGATGTGATTTACAGGAATATCCATATCCAAGTGTTTGAAATTATACCCGTTTTAACTAATTATAAAGAATGGTTTATTAAAGGAATGTTTTTCTAAACTGGTCAAGCATAGCTATATTTGTTTTACAAATCTTATCACATATTCAACATTTTGACATTTTTACTTGATATTTTAGTGGCATAGGGATAAAGAAATGACATACACGACCAGGTCTCCATGTTATGGATCCATAGGCCTTCTCTGTACATACTCCCACTCAGAATTTTTTAAATATGGCATAATTTTAGGACAAGCAGGGCAACCCATCAACTAGATACCACTTTCTACCTGGTATACATTATGGGGGATTGTTTGGGCAGCTCACTCATCACTGTGGCACACCACAATAAACGCATACAAAAGTTGCCGTGTAGATTTGGCCCTTACCCCTATGAGGAGACTAGCAAACAAATAGAAAGTAAAGATGGGGCTTTGCGGGCCAGTGGGAGTAGAAGGATCAGACGCAAAACCAGTTTATAAAACCAAATAACATTTTATTGATATATAGGATAAAAACGCATGGATCACCATGCATATAGGGTGCAATTGGACTAACATACAATTCATAAAATCAAGCAGGATGAGTCATTTACAGCATAGAAATATGTCCCATAAGGGAAACAAAACCAAAAAGCCTGTGTAGGATGGAGAGTAGGTCTCACGATGGAATCGGTCAATGTAGGTCCCCAGCAAGCCGACGGGTTTCGTTCAAGGCTTCCTCAGGGCCTGAGAGACCAAGACAGACCGGTATTTCTATAAATAACATAAAACATAACCAGGTGACTATTAGTCAATTGTACATTTGTTAACAAATCATCAATGCTATTATCGTATATTGTTGCATATGGTTTTGGTTTTGTACTGACCCTGATTGATAATGACTCAGAGTAGATGACAGGATTGTGACGACACACATATTGACTGGGAATTATTGCTTACGTATTCAAGACATAAACTTCATGTTGGCATACATATGCATTCTATTCGTGCTGGATTACAAATTTTGGACCCTGTGTATCACAAAGGGGAGGCTGTGAAATAGAGTGTCAATTATGTATTTATATCTATTATATATCCCCTCATATTTGTAGTGTATGTAGCATATTAACCCACCTTGCATTCACCACTAGTGATAATCTCCTGGCAGTTTCGACTACCCGCACCCTCTCCCTGATGTATTCATATTTATGGGTGCTCAACATTTAGGTGTAAAAAATCTATGGATATAGAATAAATAATATCAGCCAAGATTGAGCCCTTCCAGTGGGGAGGAAAAAGTAGTTAATTCCGAGGAGTGTAATAGGATGGAGACAGAAGTGGTTAGTCAGAGTGGAAATTGTAGACATATGGGGTAAATAGATAGTAGTAAAGGGCCAGATAGAAACTCGAGCTAGGATATTAGCACCCACCTATCGTGGCATGGGGATAGCCTCAAGCGAACAAAAACAGGCACATTCTATATAATCATAGGAGGCATCATAAACCAGACCCAGAGGTCCCGGGAATTAGCGGTGAAAACCTATAAATAATAAGGTCAATTATTGTAGGTGCATTCAGTGATTCATTGTATAATATCTGGCTATAGCCATCAGCTATAGTGCAGAGAGGGACTCTTATCATGAGGGAGGTAGAAAAATTGAAGAGCAGGGACCCACCTATTTTTAGTACAGGAGTGGCTCCAGGCAGGAAAGGATATGTATATACGTGTTAATATTTTTGATAGGAGGGACCATAAGTCCCGAGCTCCATAGGCCCTAAAAGGAATGTCCATTATAAGATTAAGGGTTCTCAGCCATTGCAGCAAAGTGGGATGCATCTCGCCATTAGCAATAATAGTACTTACCTTAGTGACTATCGTGTGTCAGCAACCTGCCTGAAACCTCTTACCTTCTGCTGATAATATATAGGAAATGAAGGGAGGAGGGAGTGGCCGCTCTAATTGTTTGATTTGGCACTCAAACCCTGTTGTAAACAGGTGAGGCCACTTCTTGATTACATGAATCAGCGGTGGCGCTGCCTTATCACATCACTTCCGGTCGCACCGGAAGTGAGGTAATCGCCTCGATGTTTATCCCAGACTGTGTGGGACCAGCCCTCTAGCTGGGAGTGTCCCACATAGTGCAGAATGTGAGCTCTGCTCTGAATCTCTGGGTAAGGTGCCTGTAACTGAGCTCCCTCTAGTGGAACTCGAACATATTGCCTCAACTCATAGCCCTAATCTTTGTGATCCCATACAGGGGCATAGATTCATCCCAATACAGGCATATATATAGCATATGTCTGCCAGTTTGAAAAGGTCATGTGTCTCAAATATGTGCAGATAATCCTTCACCAACCATTATAAAATGGTATTTCAACAATCTCTGTGTCATCCACGTCATCTCCCTGGTCATTAATCATCAATACAGACATTATCTCTGCACGTAGGCAGAGTCACAAGACATTATTCTACATTCTATTTACATATATTATTTCCTTAATGAGGATATACTCCTATGTTAAAGGCATATACAGTAATTTCTCTGTATGGAGAATCTCCATTTCTCTTTAATCTCTCTGTGGACGAACACCAAGGGTGGGGAAAGATCCATAGGGCTTATGGGTAAATAGGATAGCGATTTATAGAAAGTTATAGTAACGGTTTGTAACTAATTACATCGTTCAGGCCTGGATATACTGTCGCCCTTAGGTCGTATATCCATCTAGCCTCTCGGGCTAAGACTTTCTTATCAATGTCTCCCCCTCTTGTATCCTCAGGGATGACATCTAGGACGGTGAATTTCACGATCGATTGGTTAAATTTATGCTTTAGCCCGACATGACCCCCAATGGGGGTATTGATTTGCCCATTATTGATATACGAGATATGATCTGAGATTCTTTTCCAAAGGGGTCTAATGGTTTTAACCACATAAAACGCCCCACATGGGCAAAGCATAATATAAACTACCGCCTTGGTTTGGCATGTCACCAATTGGTTAATGAATCTTCTACGTCCGTTAGGCATTATGAAGGACTCGCCCTCAAGTATATATGGACAAAAATCGCAACTCCCACATTTATAGAGACCTTTGATGTGTGATGTCTCGTTAGGTCTACGATAGTGACTTGTAACTAGGCCGTCCCTTATGGATTTAGCTCTCTTATATGTGATATTTGGGTGATCATCTAAGTATTTTCTGAGTATTGGGTCGTTCATCAGAATTTCCCAGTTTTTTTGTAGGATGTTACGGACTTCATTGTATTGCATGGAATACGTAGAGATGAACCTGACTTTATCATCAATTTTTTGGGCTTTCTCTTTGAAAAGCAGGTCATGTCTTGTGTTCCCTTTTGCTTTATTGTATGCTTTTCTAAGCACTGTCCTACTGTATCCTCTCTGCAGCAAACGTACTTTAAGCTTGTCTGCCTCAATTTTGAAGTTGGTATCATTTGAGCAATTTCGTCTCAATCTTAGGTATTGGGAGTATGAGATACTTCTGATTAAAGCCTTAGGGTGGGAACTTTCAGAATGCAATATTGTGTTACCTGCTGTCGGTTTACGAAACAGGGTTGACCCAATACTTCCATCATCCTCAAAATAGAGAGTGGTATCAAGAAAATCAATCTGCTGATTACTCCATGACATGGTGAATTTCAAATTAAGGGTGTTAATTTGGAGTCGTTGAAAGAAGGCTTCAAAGAGGTCAATGTCCCCGTCCCAAATGATGAGGACATCATCTATGTACCTGAGCCACGTAACTACATGGCCCAGGTACATAGAGAGGGCCTCATCATTGAAGATATCTCGTTCCCATCCACCCAGGTGCAGGTTGGCGTAGGCCGGGGCACAACAGGTGCCCATGGCCACGCCCTACACCTGGATGAAATGGGAACCGTCAAAAGTGAACACATTGTTTTGCAAGATGTGTGCTAACCCATCCAGGATGAATTGGTTATAGGGCTTTGCTTGGGGGCCACGTTCATTTAAGAACCTTTTTATTGTCTGTAATCCGAGTGCGTGTGGAATCGAGGAATATAATGCCTTGATATCCAGCGCAATCATAATACATCCCATGGGCATTACCCGATCGTACAGTACCCTGAGTAGGTCTGGTGTATCCTGGATAAAGGAGGGCAAGCTCGTTACATGGGGTCTTAGATATTGGTCAATTAGTTTGCTTAATGGCTCTGTGTAAGACCCGATTCCAGATATAATTGGGCGTCCCGGGGGGTTTTTTAAGTTTTTGTGCGTATTGTGCGTTTTGTGAGGCCAGCAAGGAGACACGGCGGCCATTTTATCGGTTGGAAACAAAGGTTCTGAGAGTATAGCTCCGAGACATGCTGTGATTTCTTCATGCAAACGTGAGTTGCCACTCTGCTTTTACGGAATAAACCTGTGAACGTACTTCACTATTGGAGTTGTCCCTCTTTTCCTTATGTTCACTTGTTCCGGTCGGAGCTGCTGAGGGAACACTGGGAATCGATACATGTCGATCTGGGCACTGATTTGATCACACAGGCTGTCTTTGATCCTTGTAATGGGGGTCATTGCAATTTGGTAAGAGGCCATTTATTATCTTGGTGGCGGTTCCTGCACTCGGGGCTTTTTCCAAGTTTGAAGTGGTGGACAGTTTCCCTTCTCTATTGGAGCACTCTCTGATGAACTTTTGTTTACTGCATTTTATTTGACCCATTTGAACATTTGTATGGACTGTGGATTCAATTGTGTTAGCGCTGCACCAATCCCATTTTATAAACTTACCTAAACCAATGTGCTTAAGCGTAGAAAACATAAATTCCCAGTCAACTCGATCAAACACCTTTTCTGCGTCAGTTCCTACAAAAACACATGGGAGTTGAGATCTATCTGCAGTACATAGTAAATTCAATACCTTTGTAGTATTATCTCTCTCTTCTCTATTAGTTATAAATCCCATTTGATCCAGATGGATCAGGGGGTGTAGATGTTGCGTCAATCGAGATGCTAATATCTTAGTGAAGAGTTTTAAATCTGTTTTAAGAAGTGAGATGGGTTTATAGCTACTGCATAACATTAAATCTTTACCCTCTTTAGGTATAACAGCAATATGAGCTCTCAGGGTATCCCTGCAAAAAACAGGGTTCAGTCCTGCACTATTAAACAGCTTCAGCAAGTGAGGTCCCAATATCGGGAAAAAAGCCCTGTAATATTGAAGGGTAAAACCATCAGGCCCCGGGGCCTTTCCGATTCTCATCATATTAGGAGCTTGTTGAATTTCTGTTAACTTTATTGGCTAGTCTAGTTCCTCGCAAATTTCTACTGAAAGTTTGGGGAGTTGGGATGAAGTTATATATTCCTCCATCTGTGTTGTCAATGGCGATTGATCTGGGAGATTATACAGAGAAGAATAGAAGTCTCCAAAAGTCTGAACAATTTGCTTAGGTAATGATAACTTGTTACCTTTAGGGGACACAATTTGGGGAATATATGTGGCTAATTTAATATCTTCTACGGCTCTAACTAAGAGTTTCCCACATTTATTGCCTGACTCATAGCCTATTTTACGGCTCCTCTGTAAGGCTGCCTTGGCTTTATAGCTTAACAGGTCTGTAATTTGTTTCTAAAGGGAAATCATCTCTGTCTCCAACTTAGGTGTTAAAGTCTGTTTGTGGTTAATCTCCATATCATGTAATGAAGAGAGGAGCGATGTCAATTGTTTCTCTCATTCCCTTTTAACCCTGGATCCATGTTTGATCAGAACCCCATGAATCACTGGTTTGTGTGCCTCCCACAGAATACCAGGGTCGCCATCGGGAGTCTCATTTGCTTGAAATAAATGCTGAAGTTCCTCTGTTATATCCCTAAGGACCTCTGGGATCTGTAGGAGGCTCTCATTCAATCTCCAGAATCGATTCACAAAGGATGGGGTTTCAGAGAGTGAATAATGTAAAGTGATTGGGGCATGATCAGACCATGTTATATTTCCAATTTCAATTTTTTGTATTGCATGTAACTGTCTATGAGGAATCAGGAAATAATCTATTCTTGTGTAAATCCTATGTACCGAAGAGTAAGATGTATGGTCTTTTTCTCCCGAGTGCATTAATCGCCATACATCCACCAGTTGGTATTCATGCAGTTCCTGAATTATACGCTTACTGATTCGTGGAGAAATAGAAGAAGAACCTGTCGAAGTATCCACCATAGGAGTTAAAGGGACATTTAGGTCCCCACCTAATATCAACTGTCCTTCTGAAAAGTCCAACAGGATATCTAGTGTCCGTGCAAGAAAAGTATCTTGTTTGTAATTGGGTACATATATAGTCGCTAGTGTTACTCCTATTGAACCTTTACCAAAGGCATATCGCCCTTCAGGATCCAGATGCACTTCCCGTAAAGTCCATAGGAGTCTATTAGCAATAAGAATAGAAACCCCCTTTGATTTAGACTCTATATTAGTCGAAAGATATCCCCAGGGGTAATTTGTGTTTCTAAGAATGGGTAATTTATCTTGAAATTTATCCCTGAAATGTGTCTCTTGGATCAGCACCACGTCTACATAGGAGCGTCTCAAAATAGACACTTCTATGTATAAGAATTATATATATTTTTAAAGACAGAGATTTACATAGCACCTACATATGAATAGCGCCCCACTATCACATTTACACATTATTGATTGTTTCAAGTGTATAAGTACTTAAACGGGGTGGGAGCAGCAATTCACATTACCCAGTCTTTTTACATCTGATGACGTTCACTTTACCATAGCAGCGCACCTTTTTCCATTTATTTACTATCCAACTTAGACAATGGTTTTCATTAACCTTGTTGAGCAGTTGCAAACTGGCTGCTCTGCTGGCTGAGCAGTGATTGGATACCGATCAGCTGCTGTTTTTCCATCATGCTCATTCGACAGAAACTTGTGAGATCGGCATCTGTCAGACAAGGACCTATATACACGGGCGGAATGTCAACCAGTTTCTACCGTCCCGGCTGATTTCAAACGATATTTGGCCCATATGTATGGGGCTTCAGATCTTGTGTGGTCTTTATTTTCCTTTAGTATAGTGACAAGAAATGCCTTTTATGGCATGTTTAGGCTTGAGTATTGCATAAGATTTGATCCAAAGTAATTCATTTTTCTTTTTTATTAGTTTTCAAAATACAAAACAAATAATCCAATAAATCATTTAAAAATTACAATACATTTTTTCCTCCCACTTCCTCTACCCCATTCCCCCTTCTCTCTCTCCCCCCCCCCCCATCTCGACCACAATCCTTCTCTCCGTTATTCTTTAGTTTCCTTTTAAGTTCCCTTTAATTCGCTATATTTATTTATGGTTTTAAATTCTAGCCAACATTTCCAAATATTTCTATATTTTCCCATTTCGTTTTTATCGTAATGATGTAATTCTTCATTGTAATAGGTCTTTTCTACCTTTAATACCCAGTCTCTTATTGCTGGGCTTTCCATAGCTGACAATTATTTAGGTATCAGAGATTTAGTGGCGTTTATTAAGTGTGGTATGACCATCTTTTTGTATTGTTTAATAGTCAGATTGGTCTTATGAAATAGAAACGCCTCAAGGATTTTAGGTATCTCCACTCCAGTAATTCCCTGAATCTGTTGTCTAATCACTAGGTTTGGACCATAAGGTGAGTACCTGGATAGAGAACTTATTCCCAGGTAAAAAGAAATCCCTATTAATACCTTTGACAGGGACGGAATTAATTTCCCAATTCTTCTGTTTGTGAATTAAATCCCATATTTTAAAAATCTGTAATGTTAGCGAACTAATGTTTTTGGAAAAGTGACGGTATTGTTGTGGTACCCAAATCGTCTCATGTAGTGGAGTCTTACTAAGACTATTTTCAAAATTAACCCAACTTTTTTCATGTAAATTATATGTCCAATCTGTGACCCGTGCAAATGCAACTGCTCTAAAATACCTTTTAAAGTCTGGCATTGCCAGTTCCCCCTGTGTTTTCTCTTTACTTAATACAGCCAACTGAATTCTAGGTTTTTTATATTTCCATATAAATCTCAATGTTATCTTCTTCAGTATATCAAAATAACTTTGTGGTATTTGAATCGGGAACATCTGGAACTTATAGAGCACCTTTAGTAAAATACTCATTTTGATTATATTGATACACCCTATCCAAGAGAGAGGTCTATTAATGAGTCTTCTCAAGTCTTCTTTAATTTCATTTAACAATGGGATATAATTCAAATTATATAAATCTCCCCAGGTAGCCGTCAAATTCATGCCCAAATATTTCAAATTATCCTTCCATCCAAACGGAAATCTTTCTTGTAGAGATTGTTCCTCTTTTCTAACTAGATTTATATTCAAAATCTCAGTTTTTGTCGGGTTTACTTTGAAATTTGACAGGTCTTCATAAGATTTCAGTACCTTCATTATATTTGAAAGAGATATTCTAGGCCTCAATACGTAAAACAATATATCATCTGCATATGCAGCTACCTTGTGTTCTTGCTCCTCTTTCTTCACTCCCCTTATATCTAAATTGTTTCTAATTGTTGCCAATAGTGGTTCTAATGATAAGCAAACAGTAGTGGCGACAAAGAACACCCCTGTCTCGTTCCAATGTCAAGTTCAAAGGTCCACGACAAGGTGCCGTTTATCTTAATTGCTGCCCCCGGATGGTTATATAGCAATTTAATCCACTGGATCATTCTTGTACCTATTCCCATTTCCACCAAAGTCACAAATATAAAACCCCAATCTACCCTGTCATGAGCAGAGATGGTGGTCTAACTCTCAGTACCTTTTGGAGGAGTAACAATGTTCTTATTCCATTGTCCCTCCCAGGAATAAATCCCATCTGGTCTAAATGTACCCATTTCTGCATCAGTTCCTTCAATCTATTTGCTAATATTTTTGCATATAGTTTTATATTTACATTTAGCAGTGAGATGAGTCTATAGCTAGCACACTGCTTATATCTTTATCTTCTTTTGGTATTACTGTGATATATGCTAACTAGTGATGAGCTTCGATTTCGAGTCGAACGGAGGTTCGACTCGAACATTGGCTGTTCGCTCGTTCGTTGAATGATGAACAAATGGGCTTCTTCGCGGGAACTTTGAATTCCCACATTATCATGGACTGTCTGACTTCTGAAATCCAATAAATAAATCACTGGCTGGCAGGGGGAACCAAACTCACAGCTCTCATCATTGCAAGCCTGGTATTCTACCACCTATGCCACCGTTAAGCCTGACAGGTCTTCATAAGATTTCAGTACCTTCATTATATTTGAAAGAGATATTCTAGGCCTCAATACGTAAAACAATATATCATCTGCATATGCAGCTACCTTGTGTTCTTGCTCCTCTTTCTTCACTCCCCTTATATCTAAATTGTTTCTAATTGTTGCCAATAGTGGTTCTAATGATAAGCAAACAGTAGTGGCGACAAAGAACACCCCTGTCTCGTTCCAATGTCAAGTTCAAAGGTCCACGACAAGGTGCCGTTTATCTTAATTGCTGCCCCCGGATGGTTATATAGCATTTTAATCCACTGGATCATTCTTGTACCTATTCCCATTTCCACCAAAGTCACAAATATAAAACCCCAATCTACCCTGTCATGAGCAGAGATGGTGGTCTAACTCTCAGTACCTTTTGGAGGAGTAACAATGTTCTTATTCCATTGTCCCTCCCAGGAATAAATCCCACCTGGTCTAAATGTACCCATTTCTGCATCAGTTCCTTCAATCTATTTGCTAATATTTTTGCATATAGTTTTATATTTACATTTAGCAGTGAGATGAGTCGATAGCTAGCACACTGCTTATATCTTTATCTTCTTTTGGTATTACTGTGATATATGCTAACTAGTGATGAGCTTCGATTTCGAGTCGAACTGAGGTTCGACTCGAACATTGGCTGTTCGCTCGTTCGTTGAATGATGAACAAATGGGCTTCTTCGCGGGAACTTTGAATTCCCACATTATCATGGACTGTCTGACTTCTGAAATCCAATAAATAAATCACTGGCTGGCAGGGGGAACCAAACTCACAGCTCTCATCATTGCAAGCCTGGTATTCTACCACCTATGCCACCGTTAAGCCTGCTTAAGCTGCATACACTCTCCCTAGCTTTTATCTCATCCACTGTGTTTAGAGTTAGTTAGTTAGGCAGGGAAAATGTATTCAGCCTAAGTGTACTTGACTGGTGGCATAGCAGGTAGAATACCAGTCCTGCAATTGTGACGGTTGTGATATTAAATCCCTTGACCAGCAGGTGATTTATAAATGAAAATGTATAATTAATAATACATTGCTAACAGGGAGAGAGATTTTTGCCTTTTGCAATTTGTTGCAGTGTATACCACAAAGTTATTTATATGTGTGTATATATATATATATATATATAATATATATATATATATATATATATATACATACATATATATAGGCACTTCAGTTTATGTCAGTATTGCTGAAAAAAATGGCATGGGGTCTGCCTCCCAGTCCATATTAGGCCCCTAGGGTCTGGTATGGATTCTAAGGGGAAACCCGTGCCAAAATAAAAAAAAATGGTGTGGAGTTCCCCCTAGAATCCATACCAGACCCTTATCCGAGCACACAGCCTGCCCCCCCCCCCCCTCCTGAACCACACCAGGCCACATGCCTTCAACACGGGGGGGTGGGCTCAGATAGAAGTAAGTTAGGCAGAGAGATTCTTAGATTAATCAGCTGCTCAGTGGTGTAGCTGGTAGAATAACGGGATAGCAAATAAGAGGCTGGGGGTTTGAATACCCTTGCCAGTGGGTGATCAATATTAATTATGGATTTTAATTAAAACCTATTAATTGTCCCCACCCGTTCTGATGGGACATCAGAAATTTATTCACTGCACCTGAGCAGTGGATTATGGGGCACTGGTGATGTCAGAGCCCTATAAAAAAAGCTGTCAGACTCAGATAGAAGTTAGTTAGGCAGAGAGAGTCTTGGGTTAGTCAGCTGGCTCGGTGGTGTAGCTGGTAGAATAACAGGCCTGCAAGTTAGAGGCTAGTGATTAACCTCCCTGGCAGTCTGCTTATGTCCAGGTTTCTGTGCTAAAAGTGGTACATTTGCATGGAAATCTGTCCTCTGTCCTCCCCCTGTGTGCTTGGCCAATGCCAGCACCTGTCCCTGCAAGCGTTGCAACGCATGGGGGTGGAACCAGCAGCAATTTAAAAAATGTAAATACACTAAATGACATGATACAAAGTTGTGATCCTAACGGATTACACTGTGTCATGCCATTGCACCTGGTGACTTTTCCAGGCCCTGCCTGTGCTTTTCCAGTTCTTTGTGCCTGGAAAATTGAAATTGACCATGGCGTCTAAAAAGCATTCTTTTTGCGCAAAAGCGCTTTTAGACAAACTGGAAAACAGCGACAGTGAAAATGAGTTACTTGAGGAACTGAGCGATAGCGATAGAAATTCGTCATCAGGTACAGAAAGTGACGACTGCGACGATTCTGATGTCTATTTCTGGCACATAGCTCCGTTGGAAATTCTGAAGAATCATTTGATATACTTCCCAAATTCCACAAGCTATGTGCCAGAAAGAGACATCAGAATCGTCGCTGTCGTCACTTTCCGTACCTGATGACGAATTTTCCCACGAATCACTATCGCTCAGTTCTTCAAGTAACTCCCTTTCGCTGTCACTGTTTTCCAGTTCGTCTAAAAGCGCTTTTGCGCAAAAAAATGCTTTTTGGACGCCATGGTCGTTCAAAATTTTCCAGGCACAAAGCACTGGAAAAACACAGGCACGTCACCAGGTGCAATCCGGTGCTTAAATGGCATGATACAGTGTAATCTGTTAGGATCACAGCCTTGTATCATGTCATTTGTGTATTTACACTTTTGAATTTGCCGCCGGTTCCACCCCCCTTCGTTGCAACGCTCACAGGAAAGGGAACCGGAAGGCAAGTGCCGGCAATTGACCATGCACAGAGCGGGGAGAGAGCGTAAGGATGGCGGGGAGGAGGGCGGGGAGGACAGTGGGGGATCGCTGGGAAGGTGAGTGTGATTCTGGGGTAATCCCAAGTGTGGCTCGGGGTTACTGCTTTTGGTACTGAAAGTTAACCCCGAGCCACACTCAGGAATACCGCCAGGGAGGTTAATAGTCACTTACATTTAATCCTTTAAAATGAGGACTTGTGATTGTTCGTGTTCATATGTTCACTAGAACATTTCCCCTGTTCAAGATGTTCTAGTGCGAACCGAACAGGGGGATGTTCGGCTCATCACTAATGCTAACTAACAATGATTCTCGTCCTTTTTCTCTTCCCTTTTACCACAGAGTTCCAGCATAGGCACATATTAGATACCAAAAAGTCCTTGAACTTTTTATAATAGATCACAGAGAATCCATCTGGCCATGGACTTTTTCCCAATGCTGTCTCACTTAATGCTTTAGAGATTTCTTTCTGCAATATAGGTCTTTCCATTACTAGTACTTCATCCTTTTCTATTTTTGGTACTTTGAACTCTTTTAGGTAAGTTTTTATCGTCTCCTTCCTCTCTAATTCTTTTAAAGGGCTTTCTAATGTTCCTACTGTATATAAAGATTTATAAAAAGTTTGAAATACTTGTGTTGTTGCGTGTACAGGTTCCCCTGTGTTGTTTTTTATTTTCTCTATAAAGCCTATTGATTTATTCTTCCTAAGAATAATTGCAAGATATTTTCCTGGTTTATTTCCCCATTGATATCTCTCTTTATTAACTTTATTAAATATCCTCCTAATTTCTGTTTCTCTTAACGCATTTAATTAATCTCTCTTTAGTACCAATTGATGATATATCTCTTTCTCTGTCTCCATCTTATATCTTTGTTCTAGGTCATATAGTTCTTTTAAAATGTGATCCATCTTTTCCAATCTCTCTCTCTTCTTCCGGGTTGAGGTCCCTATTGAAATCAATATAACCTAATATATAAAAACTCAAAATGACCAGCGCTATGGTTATAACCGTTTGGCGTAAGCTGCCACCAACCTACCCCTGGAGGACCAGGGGTCAAAAATTAGTGATGGATGTTGCTGGTATGTGGCGCTGCCTTTTCAAACTGACAATGGATGCACTGAAAATTGCTATGTTTAGTATTAGTTACCAATAAATATATACACTTATGACTAGTGTATTTCAAGAGAGCATACAGATAAAGTGAATATAAAGTGCACCGTGCTTTGGACCAGAATAAAAGTGCATATAATATCTGTGTGAAGTGCTGAGTAGTGCAAAAAATAAATAAAACTAGCCGTACCAGTGTTTTATAAACTTTATTATTAGAAAAGTGCTTATATAGTGCAAATAGTACATATAAAGGTGAAAGTTTCTCTATGCGGAGGTACTATAAGTGCATAATAAACAAATTGTACTCATAAGTGTGAAAATAAAGATATATATATATATATATCGGGGGTTAAAATATTTGTGAGAAAAAGGTATAAAGTGCTGATAGTGTTCTAGCCCAATCGTGATTGCCAGTTACCGCTGGCGTGTAGTTACCAGTTACTGTGGGGGTGCTGATGGTGCCTATACCCATGGCCCCCCAACAGGTATTGCACTCACCCTTTAGTTTCCCCTTAGAGATAGGGGTGCTGGCTGTATGTAATCATGAGTCCTGGGGCTGCCCTGGTATGGTAGTGGGATCGGCTGTAAGTTCCTCCCTGGAGGTCCGTGGGGTCTGGTGGGCTCTTGTGCTGTCAGATTTGGATGAAGCTCTTTATCTTGAGGCAGATACTCACATCATAATCCTAATATATGCCTTATGAGCTTCCCACACCGTAGTTTCCACCACTTCCGTGGTCCTATTTATTAGGAAGTATTGCTCTATCTCTCTCCTTATCTTCCCTCTTGATCTTGAATTAGTGCCTCATTTAATCTCCAATTATTGGTCCTATTCTGTGCCTTTGTCATCTTAAGCTCTACTGTAACTGGTGCATGATCTGAAATTGTTATCACTTCAATTGATGATTTACCTACATTTATCTAAATGAACCCTACTACTCCTAGCATGGCCCGATACATCCAACACCGGATCCATCACGAAACTAAGATCTCCCACTATAATAATCATACCCTCTTTAAATTCCATAAGTTTCTTTAACATCTGTTTTAAATACATTTTTGGGTTCTTATTTGGACAATACACATTTTGCCATTGTGTATTCCTTTCCTTCTAGTTCTCCCTTCAGGAACATATATCTACTATCTGGATCTATCCTTCTATCTTTTTCCTTAAACTTCACATTTTTTTTGAGAATCCCGTTGCCACTCCCTTTGCTTTATTTTTATCTGAGTCTCCGTAATACCATACTGGGTAGTTCTTTGAGTACAGTTTTATTCTTGATTCAAGGGAAAAGTGGCTCTACTGCAGAAAGACAATATCAGCTGAATAAAACCGGATTTCCTTAAGAATTTTATATTTCTTTGTGGGATTATTTAGACCTCAGTAAAGCTGGAGGGAGTCCCTGCCCCGAGGGGCACCAGGGGGAGGCTCACCACTACTCAGGCTCATAGATAGCCACAGGCCTGCAAAAGGGAAAAGGAGACCAGAACAACTTAACATCCATGTCCAAGGTAGGGTCCTAAGACAGGAGGTTCCCTCCCTCCCCTTTCTCCCCTCCTACCTCCCTTCCCTCCTCCCTCCCTCCCTCATTCCCTCACCCCCCTTCCCCCTTTCCCCTACCCACCTTGTCCTCCCAAAAAGATTTGGTCCTTATCTGACCAGAGTCGGCGGGAAGACTATTTGTTTTCCTTCCACCAATGACTCCATACTCCTAGGGTCTGACTCTGCCCACATATGTCTGCCAGTTCCCCTCCCTTAAACATGGGAGGTGGGTCCGGAAGTTCCGCCGTGATCCGAGTGGCCCGTCAGGTTTTGTTTACTTTATTTTATATACCTTCCCCAGGGCTATTCCCCCATCTCTTTCCTCCTCTCTCGTTCCCTCTCCTCCCTCCCCTCTCTCTCCAACCCCTCCCCCCAACCTCTCCCACCCCTCCCCCTGCCAGTCCCCAATTTTTTCTAGTATTGTAGTCTGTCCAGGACATCTGAGACTAGCAATGAAGCAATGTCCCTATAAAGTTCTCATTTTTTGAGTTTATTGAGGTTTTTTTTGCCATATCTCAGGGTTCCTCTTTGATACTTCTTCACTCCATCCAGGGAGTTCTGGAACTTGTAAGTCCAATCTATTACAAAACTAAGTCAGCTCTTCTGGAAATCTTAATCTTGCCAGGCGTCCCTCTTTTTGTCCTATAAGACATGCTGGAAACCCCCAACTATATTTTATATTTTTTGTCCTCATCTGTTCAAGAAGCAGTTTCAGGAGTCTTCTTCTAGCCAGGGTTTCAGGGGCAAGGTCTGCATATACAGTTTTTCCCCTCCGTGCTCCATTGCTGTTATTCCTCCCAACTTTTCCCAAATCTTTGCTTTTTCCTTGTAGCATTGAAATCTCACAATTATGTCTCTGGGAGCTTCCTCTGATATATTTGGGCATTTCCTAATCCTATGGACCATCTCTATTTTCAATGTAGACTCTGTTGTGCGGCTCAAGAGTGGGTTAAAGACTTTACCCATCTTATCCCTTCGATCTTCCCTTTCTTCCTCTGGTAGACCATGAATCTTAAAGTTTTATTTCCTATTCCAGTTTTCCTGGTCCTTTACTTTATAGGATAATCTTTTTTTGTTCCAATTGTACGTTCTTCACTTGATTTCTCAATTCTACAATTTCTTCCTCCAGTCTCTCTAATTTGTCTTCTGTTTCTTCTAACCAAACCAACATCTGTCCCAAATTTTCATACAACGTTGACATTTCCTTTTTAATTGTGTTCTCCAGTTTTTTAAACATCTCGGCTATTTCCCCTTTAGTTGGAAACTGGGGCTTATAATTAATTCTTTCATTTTGCTTACTTTTATCTCATTTTCTATTTCAATATCCTCTGTTGTTTGATTTGAGGGTTCTTCCATGGGTTGTATTTCCTGTTTTTCATCTTGCCTCCCTGATTTCCTCTTATTATTTTTTGTCCCTGGTTGTTTTTCAGTCCCCTGGCTCCTTGGGCTTCCTTCCTGGGTCAGATATTTCTTGAGTGCACCTGTGTTTACTTTCAGGGTTTTACTTTTTATCTTCAAACTCATTTTTGGAGCCAAGAGAGGGAGAAAAAAAAGGGAGGAGGACCCAAAGAGGTGGGGGGGGGGGAGAGATCTACAGGGTTTCATAGAGGTCATAGAGATCAAACACATTCAAGCCAGTCCTGGAGAGGGGGTAGTGGTCTTCTCTAGGTAGGTCTGAAACTCTCAGATCTCACTACCTTATTTATTTTAAACTCATACAGTCCATAATCTCTCCTCATTTTCCTATCTCTTTTTTTTACTGGAAGATTTTATAGCACATTTATTTCACCGCTATTCAGTCCTAAGTCTCATTAGATCTGTCTCCTTATAGAAGCAATAGGGGTTAACATCCCCAATTTATCATCTCATACAGAAGTCCTCCTATTTCCCCTTTTATTCAGCTTTAGCAATGCTTCAGCATTGTGCTATAGATTTCCTCACAGCAGTCCCATCATTTTTTAAAATCATTAATTCAATTCAATTCAATTCAATAATTAATTTATTTGACTGTACTGTATATGAGCTGTATATAGCTGTGTGCAGGTGGTAACACCACTGTGAGCTTTAACTGTAAGCTTTAGCTATGAGCTTTAACTGTAGACTTTAGCAGTAAATCATAGCTTTAGACTAGACTTTATAGTTTTGACTCACCCCCGCCTGGCCACTGACTTTCTCCTTCATTTTTCTCATTTTCCCGGTCCGGTGTATAGACACCAAAATCCCAGCAGGGGTCTTAGAGCTACAAGTGAATACTGTTTTATGGCACAGAAGTTTTTTTATTCAGTGGGCTAGGGAGCTGCTTAACCGCATGGGATCAGGTCCTTTGATCTATGGCAGAGCTGTGCAGTGTAGCAACGATCCTCAGCTCAGCACCGTTTATTGCCTACATTCAGCTCCAGAAAAGAAGAGAGCACAGCCCAGCTAGATAGCTATCTACGCTGCTCTCTTTCCTCTCCACACTTTGCATCCACTCCTCTTGCTTCTCACAGCCCACCTCCACATCCGAGGTCTCAGTCCCGATCTCCTTCCACTGCTGCCGCTACTGCTGCACCCCGCACCTCCTGTCTCCACTGGCTCTGGGTCCCGCCAAGGGGTGAGTCATTACTTCTGAAAGCAGATACACTGTCCCCCTCTCGTGCTGGCTCCTCACCATTTGGGGATAGTGTCCAGCCATACGCTGCTCCTGACTGGCTCCTCCCAGAGCTACTAGCCGCCACTTCCTGCATGCAACATGTGCAGGCCACTCCTCAGCCTGTAATTCATTTGTTGTTCAGTTGTTTAATGACAGCCAAGGAAAACAGTCTTTCTTAGTATAAATTGTAGTAGTATAAAATGTGTAAAATGAGTGCAAGTTGGCAATTTTCAGTATTTATAGTATTTAAAGCCATTGCAGCCCCAATAGAGACAGAAAGGTGAAAGCAAAAAAAGCAGAAAAAAACAAAAAATGAATAAATAAATAAAACACAAAAAAGCACAGAACAGGACATTATATAAATCATAGCATTTAAAAAGGAACTAGACATTTCTTATAGTGGAGCTCCACCTAAAAGCGGAAGCTCTGCTTATTTGCACCCTCCTCCCCTCCACTGTCACATTTGGCACTTACATATAGTTACATTAGAGTTGAGGTTGAATAAAGACAACAGTCCATCCAGTTCAACCTGTGTAGGTGTGTGTGTGTTAGTGACATATTCATTTCCCATAACCCTGAATGTTGTGATCTTTGAGTTGCACGTCTAAGAGTCTTGTAAAAGTAGCTATACTCCCTGCAGTTACCACCAATTGTGGCAGATGGCGGATGGCAACCTGAGAGCGGAGCTCCGGAGCCCTGAGAGAGTAACCAGCAACTCCCTTGCATACCGATCGATCCCCTTTGTCACCCATACTGCAGCCTGAAGACCCACTGCACTGCTCGACCATGTCCAGGAGACGACAGGGCGAGGTGAAACCTAAAAAACTCACCGCTTGCTTCCATAGGCCTAGCAGTGAAGGAGGCCAAGATGGCGCCGGCCGCCCAGCCCCCTCCTCCACTACACACGGCAATCACTACTCGGATCTCCCTGACAAATCGACATGCGTCGATGGAAGTACTGAGAGATCCACTCCCAGGAGCTCTTCTCCTCTCCACAGCCCTCCCTGCTCCAGTCCAGCTAAAGCCAGGATGAGACTGGACACAGCAGACACAGACACTGGGGTAAGTGCTGATCTGGCGACTGGCCCAAACACTGCACATCTACAGTCTCCCATAGCAAACTACCCCACTTCTAATCAGCCCATCCTTGATACCCAACTTAAGGAGATGCTCCTCTCCCTACACCGCTCCTTGCATGCAAACTTCACCAATATCACCTATAAATTCATCAAATAATTATCCATAATAGGAGAAAGGGTACCCCAGGTGGAGAATGTTGTATCTGACATTAAATTTACTTCCTACCCATGGAGGCAAATCCCAACGACCCTTATCGAACTACCAATATCCACTCTTAAACTGCTCATACCAGACCTCACAATCCATAAGTGGCCGAAGTTTGACTCCTTACGCATATCTGACATAGCCCACAACACACAAAAAAAACCCTTCCGACAATTGTTAACAGAACTCAAACTTGGCCCTGAAAACGTTTACTGATATTTACAGGTGGCACATTGCATTAAAGACAACTCTCACTTATCCCTACCGTGGCACTAAATTACTACTCTCCGCACGCACAGGGGAAAAAGGTTATATCCCTATTCTACAATGCCCTCCAAGAGAAAACATACTTCCAGTATTCTCTGGACTTTACACTCTGGGAAAGAAACTTAGGTAAACACTACACTGAGACACAGTGGAGAAATGCTCTCCAATCTGTCTATAATGCTACCAAATGCACCGCACTGTGGGAACTTACACAAAGCATCACTCAAAAATGATACCTAACCCCAGACAAAATGGCCAAATTTGATAAGAATACTCCCCCACAATGTTGGGGAAACTGCGGATCACATGGTTCCCTCCTCCACATCCTTTGGGACTGTCCAGTGCTCACGCAATACTGGCGAAGAATTTTTGCGCTACTCTCCGACATACTGGGCACAATGATACAGCTATCGCCTGCAATGGCAATTCTGAACCTAGACATGGATCACATACCCACGCTCAATAGGAAACTATGCACCCATGTCTTGCTGGCATAATTAAATTATGGAAAAGCTCCATACCACCAGAAATCACTACTACTACTACAATGATGATACAAACTCATAGTGGTTATGAAATACTCTTAGCCCTTCACTCAGGATCGTTTTGATGACTTTTTTAAAGATCTGTCCCTTCCCAAATTATCAGCGTCTGCTCTGACTAAATTGAATGCTGACATTACGGTAGAGGAGTTGGCCGCTACGATTAAAGAACCCCCTTCCAGAAGTCTCCTGGCCCTGATGGTCTCCCATACCTTTACTATAAAACCTTCCAACCCATTCTGGCACCTCATTTATTTAAGTTGTATGCCTCCTTGCTCCAAGGGAAGACTCCCCATCCCCAATTCACCCACTCCTTCATATCAGTTATCCCGAACCCGGGAAGGACCCTTCCCTTCCTGATAATTACCGTCCTATTGCCCTGTTAAACTAGGATTACAAAATTTTCACGAAGATACTTGCTAACAGGTTGTCTCTCCTTATTCCCAAACTGGTAGAAAGGGACCAGGTGGGATTTGTTTTATCCCGCCATGCGGGTGATAATACTAGGCGCACTATAGACCTGATTGATCTTCTAAATAGGTACCCCCGCCCGGCTTTGGTGCTGAGTTTAGATGCTCAGAAGGCCTTTGATCGCCTGAGTTGGCCGTACCTTTTCGTGACCATGCAGCGCTTTGGCTTTCAGGGCCCCTTTTATAAGGCCTTAGAGGCCCTATATTCGCCAGCTACGGCTCAGGTGCGGAAGTCGTCTGCATTTATGTCACCCTCTTTTGAGTTGCAAAATGGTACCCATCAGGGGTGCCCATTGTCCCCCTTGCTGTTTATACTTTGTTTGGAGCCCCTGGTGGAGGCCATTAGACAACATCAGTGGGGTGCTGATGAGACAAAGGGAGTACACCTTATCTTTATTTGCTGACGACATTCTCCTGACCCTTACTCATCCTTTGCTGTCTTTACCATCCCTTCATGCAGTGCTGTCCTCTTTTGGTGCCATTTCCGGGTATAAAGTTAATACTACAAAAACGGAGGCCTTACCCCTTCATATGCCCCCTGGACTCCTGTCCCAATTGCAGGAGTCTTATCCCTATCGTTGGTGCGCGTCTGCCCTCTCTTGTTTGGGGATTAAGCTTACACCCTCTTACGATACCCTTTATCAACAGAATTTTGTTCCCCTGTTTAGAGAGCTCCTGTGGATGGGGTATCCCCTTTTCGCTTTTAGGCCGGATTAATGTCCTTAAAATGTCCATTTTGCCTAAACTACTTTATTTTTTTGACACCTTGCCGGTTCAGGTGCCCATGTCCCAGCTAAAATCCCTGCAGCGTAGCTTTTTAAATTTAATTTGTAATGACAAGGCCCACATGGTAGCCAGCTCTGTGGTCTTCTCTCCGCGGCGGAGGGGAGGACTGGGGGAACCAGATATTATTAAATATTATTTTGCTTCCCACCTACGGTTGGCGGTCCCCTGGTCCTCCCTGGTGGCCCCCAACCGGTGGTCGGAGATTGAGCGGGGTGTGCTCTTTCCGGTCCACCCTTGCTCTTTATTGTGGTCAGCTAATTTACACTCAGATAGAATACTGCGAAATATGTGCCTTGCCCCTATGCTTTGCTCCTTGGACGTATGGCTCAGGTGTTATAGTAAGTGCTCTCTCTCCTCACCATGCCCGCCGCTCACTAGTGTTTTATTTATTCCTTCCATCTCAGATGGATTGCAGATGGGACGGGAGTGGACGTGGTTGCAGGCCCCTCTGTTTCAGCTTCGTAATCTCGTCCACCCGGTCTCACGCACTTTGTACTCCTTTGAAACTCTGCTAGAGAAATTTGGCATCCCTAAACATACCTTTTACTTTTATCTCCAAGTCCGCCATTTGTTTCATTCACTGATGGGTTCTTTGACTCTGGAGCGGCCCACGGCCTTTGAACAGTTGAAGGCACAGGAGCCCCACCAGAGGCATTTAGTCTCCAGTATTTATAATATTTTACACGATGCTCAGCCTTTGGCGGAGGATACCCACCTCTATATGCGCAAATGGTCTGACATACTACAGAAGCCTATTTCTCTGCATATGTGGGATAAGATTTGGACCGCGGCTTTTAAGTCTTCTCAGTGTGTGATGCAGAGAGAGACTATTTTGAAAATCTTGCTATTCTGGTATAGAACCCCCAGCCAAATTACATAAGATTGACCCGTCCTGCCCGGCTACTTGCTGGCGTTGCGGCACTGGCGTGGGCACACTCTTTCATATTTTCTGGCAATGCCCTCTCCTTCAACCCTTTTGGGATATGGTGGGGTCAAAGATACAATCAGTGACGGGCTTGTCTTTCCCGCTGGATCCCCTTCATTACCTCTTGGGCCTCCGCTTCCCCGGGGTCTCCAAACCCACCAGGCGGTTGATATCCTACCTTTTGGTTGCTGCTAGAAGAGCAATTCCGTTGTGCTGGCGGCAGGCGGGGCCACCCGACGCTGCTCTCTTCCAGCGCCTGGTGTCGGAGATACGGAGAATGGAATTCCTAACGGCCACGGTCCATGATGAAATCTCACGGTTTAACGTTATATGGGCTGACTGGGACCTTCAGGACTCTATTCTTACATGAATGTATTGTGTACTCTGCTGAAGGCTTTCTTTCTTTATGGTACCAACTGCCTCCTTGTCATTTAGAGCATGTGGTGTGTAATGTAATATTTCTTTCTTTTTATTATGTCCCTTAGTATCTGCATATTCCAACTGGGACTGTTGTGAAATGCTTTGCAATGTTATTGTTTTTATTTCTTTAGGGGTTTCCTACCCCTTGTATGTCTCTTATCTTTGTTTAAAATTCTCAATAAAAGTGACAATTAAAAAAAAAAAGAAATACTCTTAGCCAACAATGTCCATACATACATTAAACTGAGACAATTATGGAACCCTTGGTTTTCCTGGTACAAGTCATTTACTAAACAATAAAGATTGAACGGCTATGACATGCATTCCCTCTTCCCCTTCCTTCCAACCTCCCTCTCTCTCCTCTCCTTACCAATACTTCTCCCGGGTATTCATCCCACCGGTCCCTATTTTAATGGTGCATAGTTCACAACTCTATATGCACACTAAAGCACGTGGTTACTAACAACTGGTTTTCCGCTCCTTTCGATCTGCTTTTTCATCTTGCTCATTGCGGATTCAATAGTATTACTGTTTTATACATTTCTTTTGTGTTAATAGTGGATTGTGGTTATGTCACAATGTAACCTGTTCTGTTTTTAAATATGCTCAATAACAATTATTGAAACAAAAAAAAAAAAAAAAAAAATACTAGTAAGTACAAGTGTGCTAAAGTTGGGTCTCTGTGTGTGGGTGTTGCTGCATTATGTAAAACTATCAATTTAGCTTTTTACACTTTGTAAAGGGTTCCTTCATTAAAAGAAGATTGAGAAAAACTGGTGTAGAGCATAGTTTATTTAAGCCAGATGATTGAGAATTGAGAAGGAAATAGGAGTGCATAACTTTGAAGTCTTAGGTACAGTGCAATTCCTCATTCTTTGACAGTGGTGCACTTCTTTGGGCTCTGGAGAATCCCTAATTAAAGTGTACTGTTAGTGCAGCAAGTTTGCTAGTATTCCAGCAGCACTGCATCAGTGGCATTAGGCTGGTGGCAAGTGACAACTAATTTCCTCTAGTTTTTTTCTAGAGGTGTCAAACTTGTCTCAATAATGGCAGGAGATAATATAAGTGAATATCTTTTTGATGAGCCCTACCAATTTCCTGCATTCATATTGAAAACATCATTACATTCTATAATGTGTCATTGAAAAATACAGTCTATGCTATAATGCAGGCTTGAGTTATATCCTCAGTCATTTGAAGTTACCAGAGGGCATGAATGTTTTAGCGTTAAAATGGAACATCTCAGAACAAATTAAAATAACATAAAAAAGTAACTAGGGTAATTGCTCCTAAACTTCCGAACCCAAATAACAATAATATGCTTAAAACTGGTTGCCTAAATGGTTTATCTCAATAGAACATTCTGAAGAACTGCAATCCTGCACACATTACAGCTTTTGCTGTAAATTATAATTTTTGGTTCAAGAAATGAAGAATATCAGTGAATGCCTAACAGCATGTAAATGTTCCACTACATTTTGTTTGGCATATACCTAGGGTCTGATAGTCTAAAAAACTTCTTCTACCTCAGTGTAAAAGTTTCTCTTTACCCCCAGGTGCTGTATTCATGGCATAATGTCTTTGCCTCATCAGATTGCAGTACATAACGAAGACTGTGACTCTGATCCTGCATTTCAAACCTGCTACTTCACACAGACTGTTTTTAAAGGAGACCTGTTTGCTTACCGTATATTTTAAACTAGGCAAAGGTCAATATAGCAGGCAACTAAAGGTGCATGCTTGCATCCTCTAGTTTTCTTTAGTGTATTCAATGATCCCCAAAATGTGATGCTTTCTATTATGTAAATATTTACCACAATCTATCCTTCCTATTGGTCAACAAAAGCAGTCAGTGGCCTCACTTGTTAAAAAGCGTAGGGGGTAGAGGAGATAGACAGAATTAGACCACAGAATCTAGTCAGTATTGGCATAATAGAGTTTCCCTGCTTTGGAGGATCCAGGGGTAATCTAAAGATAATCCAGGGATGGGATGTGACTAGGCCCTTAAAAGATTCTGCTATATGACCACTTTAAAAGTTAGGGTGTGCCTTAGTCCTGCCTGCCCTATTACTTTAGAAGTTATAATATGTAAGGTAATGTCATGCATTTTTGCCCCTGCGAATGCCCTGCATAGCACTGTGCACAGTGTACTGCACTCCTCACAGTGCATTCTAAGCCCCGATTGGGAAAAGCTTTGCCCAATCAGGGTGCAGTGAATAGCTTGTTGTCAAGAATTTGGGCCAGGAAGCCCCGCTGACAGCTGAGTAAAAAAAAAAAAAAATAACATTGCCTGCATTAAAAAAAAAAACGTGAAAGTTATGGCATAGGGTTCCCCCCCATGCATATCATGCCTTTCTGGTCTGATATGGATTTTAAGGGGAACCATGCCAAAATTTAAGAAAAAAACAGTGTTAAGTCCCCCCAAAATCCCAATTAGACCCTTATCCGATTATGCAGCCTGGCAGGCTAGGAAAGGGGGGAAGTGAGTGCCTCCTCCTCCTGAACCATAGCCTCAATACCCCATATCACCTTGTCCCCATGCTGATGGGGACAAGGGCCTGATCCCCACATCCCTGGGCTGTGGTTGTGAGGGTCTGTTGGCAGAGGGCTTATCAGAATCACAAGGGGGCCCCCCCCCGCAAGGGCGCATATTGAAAATTTAACAAGAGGGCCCCCAGATACTGCCCCCCCCCCACTATTGTAAATGAGTATGGGGTACCTACCCATTCACCAAAAATGTGTCAAAAAGTAATGAAAAAACAGAGACAGTTTTTGACAATTCCTTTATTAAAAAATATAAAATAATAAAACAATGTCCCCGACATAGATCTATCATCATTCACAACGCCATCATCACTGCCATACCCAAAAAAGAAAAAAAATAGCTACGCCATTAACGAACGCAAACCGATGAATGCCTGACCTGCCATTTGAGAGTTCATATATAGGTAAGGGGCAGAGCCACCTGGCAACATCACCTGGTTGCCCTTGTGATGTCACTGAGCAGTGCAAGCTGAGTCAGTGACCTCACAAAGCGATGGTGCCACTTGGTGATGTCACCAGGTGGCCCTGCCCTACCTATATAAGAACTATAAAAAACGTCAAGCTGGGAATTCGGCGGTTTGCCTTAGTTGACAGCAAAGCCATTTTTTTTTCTTTTTCGGATGCAGCAGGCATTGTGATTGAGGATGGATTTACATCGGGGTACACTTTGTTTTTATTTTTTAATAAAGGAATTGTCAAAAACTGTCTCTGTGTTTTTATTACTTTTTGACACCTTTTTTGGTGAATGGGTGGCATAGTACCCCATACTCATTCACATGGGGAGGAGGCTGGGATCTGGGGGTCCCCTTGTTAAAATTTTGACATGCCATTTCTATTAACATTTTTCTATTGCCGGAAATTTAAATGTCATTTGAATAATTTTTTTTCTTTAGAAATGTAATTTTTGCTGCAGCATATTCTATACATGCTACAAATGTGCCACTTTACAGACAGACTAAGGTACTATATTTAAAATATTTTTTCATTTTTTTTGTTGCACTTTAACCACTTAAGCCCCGGAAGATTTTACCCCCTTCCTGACCAGGGGGTTTTTTGCGATTTTTTACTGCGTGACTTTAACGGACAATTACGCGGTCGTGCGACGCTGTACCTAAACGAATTTCACGTCCTTTTTTTCCCACAAACAGAGCTTTCTTTTTGTGATATTTGATCACCTGTGCGATTTTTTGATCATGCGCTATAAACAAAAAAAGAGCGTAATTTTTGCAAAAATAACAATATTTTTCACTTTTTTTTATATGAAATTCCCCCCAAAAAAAATGTAAAAATCAAAATTTTTTAACATTTTCGGCCAAATTGTTTTATGCTACATATGTTTGGTAAAAAAAATCGCAAAAAGCGTATTTTGATTGGTTTGCGCAAAAGTTATCGCGTTTTCTAACAAAGGGAAAGATTTTTGTCATTTTTAGTGTTTTTTTTTAACGAGTAATGGCGGCGATCTGCGATTTTTTTTGGGGTACTGCGACATTGCGGCGGACAGATCGGACCCTTGACTGACATTTTTGACACTTTCGGGGGTACCAGTGACATTACTGCAGTAATCAGTGATATATATATACACTGTTACTGCAAAAATGACACTGGCAGGGAAGGGGTTAACTGTATTGGACAGGGAGGGGTTAAGTGTGTCCTAGGGGCGTGCTTCTAACTGTAGTGGGACATGGCTATTGGTGTAAAAACAAAGATCAATGGTTCTACATAGTAGAACCGTCTGATCTCCATTTTTACACAGGGGACAGGCGGCTTGTTTACATAAGCCGCTCTGCCTTTCTCCCGCTGTACCGACGATCGGCGAGTGACCGGCGGACATCGGGTCCGCCGGTCACACGCCCGCACTCCTCCCTGAACGAGCCGAGGCGGGCGCGTGCCTCAGCGGGCGCGCGCTTGCCCGCTATTGGCTCCAATCCCAGTGACAGGCGAGCGACGTAGGTCTAAGTCACTCTGCCTGGCCGGGGCTGACTGCCGCAGTAAATATACTGTGCGCAGTCGGCAACCGGTTAAGCATCATTAAAATCACTGCTCCTGTAAAATGTATTTATTTATTTATTTTTTTATCTGCATTGATACATGTCCCTCAGGGCAGTTCCCAGGACCCCATATGCTTTTTATGACCAATTACTTGCATATAAGCCCTCAAAATGGGGACTTTTGATTTTTGAAGTTCAGGTACAATAGACTTCAATAGGGTTTGCAGTTTGGGTCAGAACTTTTTCTCTGTTTGGGAGTTCTGGTCTTAACCAAACAGGGGGGTGCTCAGCCCATCTCTAATTGTAACGTTTCAATAAAAATATTGAAATGTAAAAGTTAATAAATCTATGCGCATATGTTCACTTTAGGAAACCTACTGCAGTATATATATCTGAGCTACTAAGTTCTTTACTGTGTGACCCTAGCAATCAGTCTAATTTAGAATGGCCAATTAGCAAACTAGGCTCAAACTTCACAAAGCCTGAAATTTGAAATGGGTGATCAAAGCAGGAGACAAGTGGGCATGTGGCCATCTATGAGCTCATAGCAGCAATGCAATTCTTTTAATATAGCAGCAGCGATTGTCATGCAAGAGTGAGCAGTACTCTGAGCACTAAATCTGCCCTTAAAATACAGTATGGACTGATGCAACTTATTGTAAATGCACCTACTGTCTGAGTTTATTCATCCCAAGCTTACAATATACATTATATACTGTAGGCCTGGAGCAGGAAGGGAGGTGTGAAAGAGAGTGCCTGAAGAGGTACAGAGTTATAGAACAGGGACACTGTTACATGGTCAAGAGGACAATCAGGAAGTGAGGAAGAAGAGAGGTCAGTGTTTTTTTTAGGGAAGGAACAACAGGAGGAATCAGTATCTCCTGTGGCCCCCAAGAGTATTCTAAAAAAAGAATCCCACAACAGGAAAAGGAGGAGGAAGAGAACGAGTTTAGGAAAGGGAGGGAACTCAAGGAGGAACCAGAGATCGGAGAATCAAAACGAGGAACCAAAAATGACTTTAATAACTAGCCCCAGCCCCCCCCCCATATAAATCAATCAAACCTCCACCAAGTGTGTCAACCAGTGGATCAGAAGGTGATAAATCTTTCTGAGTTTCCCCTAAATGAAACACACAATAAACTTTTGCAAAAGGGTCTTTCCTTCTCACCAGTGGAGGGAATGGACCACTTTGAAGCCTATAAATACTTGTGCCTATACCTTAGAAAGGTCTACTATAGACTATTACATTCTACAGATGAGGTAGTCGCTGCAAATGACCCAGTGCTGGGCCCTGAAGATCAAGAGGCCTTGGATATCCTTAACTCATTGCTTGAGGAGGGAGAGTCCGGAGATGATGAGCCCCATGAAAATATGAATGGAATCAGAAGATCCACTATTAAGATACGATCTACTACGATGCCAAAATTTCGTAATAATAAGTGGCTAAACATTTTCTTGAGCTTAGTAGAAGAAGATCTAAAGAAGGTGGGCTGGGACTCACTATCTCCGGACAACCTCTCAAGTAGTGAAAGGAAGGCCCTTAGAGAGCTTAAACAAGCCAGCGGTTTGGTAATAAAGAAGAGTGACAAAGGAGGCAATGTGGTCCTGCTTTCAGAATCTAGTTATGAAAAGGAAGTATTGAGACTTCTCTCTGATATCCAAACCTATAGAAAACTAACTGAGAATCCCTTCCCTGACCTGGCCATTAAAATAAATGAGAAACTGAATTTTGCATGCGAAGCATCACTTATTACCAAAAAGGAAAAGGGATTTCTGCAAGTTAACAACAACAATATCCCCACCTTTTATATAATCCCCAAAATTCACAAAAACCCGCTACAACCACCCGGGAGACCCATTGTCTCTGCAGTGGGAGGACCCCTAGAGAGAGTGGGTAAATATTTGGATTTAGTTAGGAGTTAGTTCTCAATCTACCCTCCTACGTGAGAGACATGGGTGATGTCCTCAATAAGATCAATGGAGTTAAATTTGCGGATAAAGTAATACTCCTAGGGATTGATGTTGAGTCCTTATATACTTCGATACCTAATGAATGGGGCATACTTGCGGTTTTCCACTTCTTGGAGACGTTATCCTCGGACGAAACGTCTCCTCAGACGAAACGCCGTTAGGTCACGGCGTGCTGACGTCATCTCCGGAAGCTTATCGAGGGAACGGATGCGCCTTGCCGTCCGGTCGGCGGCTCTACATCCTTCGCTAATTTTTCTTCTTTGTTTGTAAGTACACTACCTTATGTTAATAAATCTGTTGGAAGTTTTTACACTATTGGCGCCTTCTCTTTCCTTTATCGGCTGGTCTGGCGTTGCAACCCTGAGAAACACAGTGGCTCAGCTTGTGGCATAGGGGGTCTGAGAGGCTACCTAGGCACATTAAGTGGTACATCGTGGTACTTATCAGTGATTTGCCCGGATTGTCATTGGGACCTTGAAGTTACCTCGCCATTGGGAAAATACACCAAGTGTTATCGAGCATTTTTCTTATGGTCTGGTAAGAGGCTTTATACGCTCTTGGGTGGCTTGCTGATATTGGTGCATGTGGATTCAATGTTCTGCTGGCTTTTCATTTCCATCTGGTAAGAGGCCTTGTGTCTGGTGGTGGTTCACCATTTCTATACTTGGATAGAACACATCTATACAGATCTATCTGGATACACGACCACAATATTGGGAGTTCCTTGCGCTAGAATTCCATTGGATCACCTGGGCACTTGAACTCATCTCATCACATGAATTCTGCAATTTAAAATTGCCGTTCTGGTAAGCACAATTCCTACGGGATCTTTTGGAAGCAGCACAAGATTTCATACATCACCAGTCACTTTATGTTATTTGGGACTTTAAACAGTTGGACATTCATTTGTTTATTTTTCAATTTAGCGCGACTTATACAATATATAATTTTTAGGGGTGTGGTCACACTTGAAGTCGCAGCTCACTATCTGTTGCCTTTAGCGCGGTTATAACCTTCTTTTTATCCATCTTACTTACACAATGGATTTGACACAAATTTCATTTTTAGATCTTAATATTTGCTTGGAGGGTGATACCCTCATAACCTCAACCTATAGGAAAAAAACGTCTGCTAACACTCTGCTTAGAGCAGATAGCTCTCATCCCAAGCCCCTAAAGAACGGGATACCAGTAGGGCAGTTCATTAGACTGAAGTGCAACTGCTCGATGTACAGTGATTACCTGAAGGAGGTTGAAAAATTATAAAAAAGATTTCGAGAACGAGGGTACTCACATCGGACCCTACGTAGGGCAAAGCGCCGTGCGGGACAGAAAACTAGGGAAGAACTATTGGCACCTAAATCTGAAACTGGAGGTAATTTTCCAGCTCCCCGAGGCTGATTACAAAATTTGGGAGCCAGTGGCAAGAGGTGCGTAAGGTATTAGAAGGACATTGGCACATATTACAGAAGTCAGATAGGTTAAAAGACATTGTGGGCCCCAAGCCTCTGATGGTGGCCCAAAGGGCTAGAAACCTTGGAGACCACCTTGTTCACTCAGAATTCACCAAAAAGGTGTCCCAAAGGAATTGGTTGACTGATCTCCCTAAGCTCAAAGGTATGTTCCCCTGTAACATCTGTAAATTTGTGGACAAAACCGATTTCTTTTTGGACTCTGGTGGTACAAAAGTCTACAAAATAACATAATTTATCAACTGTGGCACTTCACGCTTACTATACCAAATCAAATGCCCATGCCAAAAGGTTTATATAGGCAAGTAAGAAAGGCAATTAAGGGTAAGAATAGGGGAACACCTCAAAAGCATTCGGCTTAAGGAGGAAACACCTCTGGCACAACATTTTGCGGAGAAACACAACAGTAGCCCCAGGGGACTCAGGGTAAAAGGTTTCTGGGCATTGAATATTTCTTCTCGTAGGGGTGACTTTGATAAAGCACTCTTGCAGGAAGAAAAAGCCTGGATCTTTAGATTGCGGAACCTGTGCCCCTTAGGACTCAATACAGAAATGAGCCTAAAGGTCTTTCTGGAACCTTGGGGTCTGTCTATGCTGCTTTAAATCAGTTTTATCAGTGTAGGTATGTCCCTCCAATAAGGAAAAATAGTATTTTATGTTGGAATGTCCAATCCAGTTGATTTACTCCCTCCACTGGCTTGGTGTGGTCTAGCATAGAAATCCCCTGTAAAACTGATTATTTAATCAGTTTTTCCCGCTAAGTATTTCCAGCATGGGTGAATGGCTTGTCTAAGACATAGTTAATTTCTATGTAGTAACTGATTTGGGGGGGGGGTAATCCCCCCTGTTATTTTAAAGATGAGAATGTAAGTGCCCCCATCTCATCCTCTCTCCCATCCTTCTTTCCCCTTCTTTCCCCTATTCCTCCCTTTTTCCTTCCCCCCCCTCTTTTTGGATGTCCCTGCCCGGCCGGAATCGAAGAGGGTTCCCTTCCCCTTTCCTCATCCCCCTTCTTTTTTTTTCTTCCCCTCCCCTCTCCCTAATATTCTTCCCTTTTTTTCTTCTTCTTTTTTTATCAATCCTGTTAGTGGAGACCATTTTTCCAGAACACAGTATTTTACTTATTAACATTTCTTCCTTTTTTGTGCTTCGGTTTCCCTTGAAAGAGCAGGAAATTCTTCCTCCCTTTTTTTTTTTTTTTCTTCACAGGTTTTGGATTCAAAATAAATTTTTTCAATGATATCTCATTATATAAGTCACAAATGATATACACTGTTATAAGTATTTACACTTAATATTAATTCCACAGACATATTAGGGGGGAATTTTTTTCCCTCCTCCTCTTTTTTCCTTCCTGTGTATTTTCCTTCCTTTTTTTTTTTCTCTCTTGATACACTAATAGAATGTTAATATATCTTTGTAAATAATTAGCCACGTGTTCTTTTTTTTTTTCACATGTTTTGGACTCAAAAATTTTTTTCAAATGATATCACATTATATGTTACCTATGATACACACCGTTAAAAGTATTTACATTTTATATCATTTTCACAGATATATATGGGGGGATTTTTTTTATTTCCCTCCTCATTTCTTTTCTTTCCTGTTTATTTTCCTTCTACCTTTTTTTTTTTTTTAACTTGATACACAAATAGAGTGTTAATATATTTTTGTATATAATCAGCCACGTGTTTTTTCTTCTTTTTTTTTTTTTTCCTGAGTTAGTGTGTTCACTTCACAATGATTGCTGGGGTTTTTTTTTTATATACATAGGGTTGAGCGAACCCGGACTGTATTGTTCGTGCCGGACTTTTGGGTATTCGGTGACTGACCAGTGCAGCATGTGACCCAGACTCTATATAAGCTGGAGTCACACAGCGCCGCGCGTCACTCAGCTATAACTATACTAGGGACAGGTTCCTGACTGCTGCTGCTGCTGAGGGAGAGATAGGAGTTTACTGTAGGGCAAGGCTGGAGAGATTGCTTGTAGGGAAAGCATAGGAACAATCTGCTTTATCATACAGCGATCTACATTTATTTGATTGTGTGGGGTGCAGTGCACAATCTTTTTGCCCGGAGGGAGAGATAGGCGTTTACTGTAGGGCCAGCCTGGAGAGATTGCTTGTAGGGAAAGCATAGGATAGGAACAATCTGGTTTAATCACACAGCGATCCACATTGATTGTATTGTGTGGGGGTGCAGTGAACGATCTTTATGCCCTGACTTGAGCCAAGTGAGGAGGAGAAACAAACAAATTTTATCAGTCTGTTAGGCGTGCGGTGCTGCACATTTCAGTGAATATGTGTATGCTTAATTTGCATTTAAAAAAGAAAAAAAAAATTGTACTTCATATTTAACTTTGACATACAGTCTTTAGACAGACATTGCTTTTCTAACCTGCTCTTCAAAAAGCACCAATGTGAGGGGAAAATAATTATTTTTCAGTATTTAGGGGAAAAAAATGTTTTTTCAGTTTTTCATTCAAATGGGTTTTTTTTAAATTCAATAGCGGAATAGAACAACAGTATCCAACCTGTTAGGCGTGCGGTGTGTAGCGGGCATTTCCTGCAACCTTAGTGCATATGTGTCTACTTAATCCGCATTCTAAAAAGAAAAAAACTTTTTTTCTTCATATTTTACTGTTTGACTTACAGCGTTTAGACAGACACTGCATTTCAAATCTGCTATTCAACAAGCACCAATTAAGGGGACAATTATTTTTCAGTTTTTAATTCATACATTACAGTGCGATACACCCATTGCATACTGTTGTATTGCGCCTTGCAATAAAAAAAATATTTAGGGGACAAAAGATTTTATTCGCAACCCTGTCTGCATATGTTACAGTGAGATACACCCATTGCATACTGTTGTATTGCGCCTTGCAATAAAAAAAAAAAACATTTAGGGGCAAAAAGAGTTTATTGCGGCCCTGTCTGCATATGTTACAGTGACATACACCTATTGCATACTGCTGTATTGCGCCTTGCAATAAAAAAAACTATTAGGGGACAAAAGAGTTTATTGCGGCCCTGTCCGCATATGTTACAGTGAGATACACCCATTGCATACTGTTGTATTGCGCCTTGCAATAAAAAAACTATTTAGGGGACAAAAAAAGTTGATTGCGGCCCTGTCTGCATATGTTACAGTGAGATACACCCATTGCATACTGTTGTATTGCGCCTTGCAATAAAAAAACTATTTAGGGGACAAAAAAAGTTGATTGCGGCCCTGTCTGCATATGTTACAGTGAGATACACCCATTGGATATTGTTGTATTCCGCCTTGCAATAAAAAAACTATTTTGGGGACAAAAGAGTTTATTGAGGCCCTGTCCGCATATGTTACAGTGAGAGAGATACACCCATTGCATACTGTTGTATTGCGCCTTGCAATAAAAAAAAAAGTTGATTGCGGCCCTGTCTGCATATGTTACAGTGAGATACACCCATTGCATACTGTTGTATTGCGCCTTGCAATAAAAAAACTATTTAGGGGACAAAAAAAGTTGATTGCGGCCCTGTCTGCATATGTTACAGTGAGATACACCCATTGCATATTGTTGTATTGCGCCTTGCAATAAAAATACTATTTAGGGGGAAAAAAAAGTTGATTGCGGCCCTGTCTGCATATGTTACAGTGAGATACACCCATTGCATACTGTTGTATTGCGCCTTGCAATAAAAAAAAACTGTGTAAAGAAAATGTAACTGAAAATTACAAAAGTGCGCTAATTACTAAACAATAAACAATCAACATTGTCCATATGTGAAAAAAATGAAGAGGAATCTATTCCATTTGTAAAGGGGTGTTCCCAAGTTGATGCATGCCAAACAAACTCTTGATTAGTGATGGGTGAATTAAACTCTTACCGAAACAATATCCAATAAAGCATAACTTAGTGCAACAAATGTGAACTTAAAGTGACAACCAGTGATGTGAATGGACCCTTACCACATTGGAGAGAGGGTGGAGCATGTGCTGTGGTACCAAAGAATCCAATCAAACGGCCACACTTGATAAAATATCCAGAGGGATGGATGGATGAAGCTTCCCGATATCTTTATATAGGTCTGCGATAACCTGTGAGGGGTCTGAAAAGGTTTGATTGAACGTCCGATGAAGTTTGTGCGTTCTGCAGCGAGCCGGGTGCCTGCTGGATGACCCGGAAACGTCCTCGTGGAGCTCTGCAAACTGACTGGTGGGCGTGACACGAACCAGCTAAACGATCCCAGTGGCAGTGAAATAAGAATAAAAAAAAATATTTAGGGGACAAAAGAGTTTATTTCCGGCCCTGTCCGCATATGTTACAGTGAGATACACCCATTGAATACTGTTGTATTGCGCCTTGCAATAAAAAAACAATTTAGGGGACAAAAAAAGTTGATTGCGGCCCTGTCTGCATATGTTACAGAGAGATACACCCATTGCATACTGTTGTATTGCGCCTTGCAATAAAAAAACTATTTAGGGGACAAAAAAAGTTGATTGCCGCCCTGTCTGCATATGTTACAGTGAGATACACCCATTGCATACTGTTGTATTGTGCCTTGCAATAAAAAAAAAGTTGATTGCGGCCCTGTCTGCATATGTTACAGTGAGATACACCCATTGCATACTGTTGTATTGCGCCTTGCAATAAAAACCCATTACGGGGAAGATCCAAAACTCGATAAATATGAGGAGAAGGTCAAATAAGGGACATGGCCTGGGTCGTGGTGTTGCTGGTGGAGCTCCTGTTGCAAGAAGAGGACATGGTCGATCTGTGCCAGCTACACGCACAGGTGAAACACCTTCCTCAGCTGCAAGTAGGCGACAGTACCTGCAGCAGTATTTGGCAGGGCCTAATGTGCCTCTACAAATGTTGAGGCCAGCCCAGAACAAGTACAGGCGATAGTAGAATGGGTCTACTATCCAGTCTTCTGCTGAAAGGTCACAGTTGGCACCTGCAGCCCATGTCCATCATACTGTCACTGCACCCCCTTGCAAATCAGCCAAGCAGTCTGAGCCCCAATTCATGCAGCAATCTCTTCTTCTTTTTGATGACTCTGTTAGCATGGTTTCCCAGGGCCATCCACCTAGCCCTGCCCCAGAAGTGGAAGAGATTGAGTGCACCGATGCCCAACCACTTATGTTTCCAGATGAGTACATGGGAGGACCATCGCAGCACGTCTCGGATGATGACGAAACACAGGTGCCAACTGCTGCGCAATTCCGAATTGTGGAGACTGACAAGGGTTGCAGGGGTAAATACTGGGTGGAAGACGATGTGGGGGATGATGAGGTCCTCGACCCCACATGGAATGAACATCATGCAGGTGACCTGAGTAGTTTGGAGGAAGAGACGGTGGTCGCACAGAGCCACCAGCACAGCAGAAGAGGGAGCAGGGTGCAAAAGCGGAGCAGCCGTGCCCTAGACACTACGCCTGCTACTGCCCAATGCAGCAAGGGACCGAGCACACCAAAGCCAGCTCACAGAAGTTCCCTAGCATGGCAGTTCTTTAGACAATGTGATGATGACAGGACACGAGTGGTTTGCACGTTGTGAAATCAGAGCCTGAAGCAAGGCATAAACCTTCTCAACCTGAGCACAACCTGCATGACCAGGCATCTAAGTGCAAAGCACGAGGTGCAGTGGAGTGCACACCTCAAAAACCAAGAAAGGTCTCTGGCTCCTCCTGCTTCCTCTTCTGCTGCTGCAGTCTCGGCCTCTTCATCCACCTCTGTAGTGACAGTGGCACCTGACACCCCGCAAACAGAGGATCCACCAGCAACACCACCACTTGGGTCACCAACAACCATCTCCACAATGTCCCATAGAAGCGTTCAGCTTTCTATCTCCCAAACACTGGAGCGGAAGAGGAAGTACCCCCCTACCCACCCTCGATCCCTGGCCCTGAATGCCAGCATTTCAAAATTCCTGGCCTTTGAAATGCTGTCATTCCGGCTGGTGGAGACGCAGAGTTTTAAGAGCCTTATGGCGGTGGCTGTCCCACAGTATGTTGTGCCCAGCCGTCACTACTTTTCCAGGCAAGCCATCCCTTCCCTGCACAACCAAGTGGGTGACAAAATCAGGTGTGCACTGCGCAACACCATCTGTGGCAAGGTCCACCTAACTACTGATACGTGGACAAGTAAGCACGGTCAGGGATGTTATATCTTCCTTTCCTAACAGCACACTGGGTAAATGTAGTGGTGGCTGGGCCTGAGGCGGATAGCAGTTTGGCGCATGTCCTTCCACCACCGAGGATTGCAGGGCGCTTCAGTTTGCCTCCTGTTCCTAACTCCTCCTACTCCGCTTCCTCATCCTCTACCGCCTCCTCTTCCGGTCAGCGTAACACCTTCACCACCAACTTCAGCACAGCCAGGGGAAAACGACAGCAGGCAGTTTTAAAACTTGCCTGTTCGGGTGAAAAACCACACACCGCGCAGGAGTTGTGGAGGGGCATTGAACTGCAGACCGATGAGTGGTTGCTGCCAGTGAGCTTCAAGCCTGGCCTGGTGGTGTGCGATAACGGGCGAAATCTCATAGCAGCTCTGGGCCTAGCCGGTTTGACACACATCCCTTGCTTGGCGCGTGTGCTGAATTTGGTGGTGCAGAGGTTCCTTAGAAATTACCCCGATATGTCAGAGCTGCTGCACAAAGTACGGGCCGTCTGTGCGCACTTTCGGCATTCTCACCCTGCTGCTGCTCGCCTGTCAGCGCTGCAGCGTAACTTCGGCCTTCCCGCTCACCGCCTCATATGTGACGTGCCCACAAGGTGAAACTCCACCTTGCACATGCTGGCCAGACTGTGTGAGCAGCAGTCCATAGTGGAGACTCAGCTGCAGCACGCACACGTGAGTCGCTCTGCGGAACAGCACCACTTCACCACCAATAACTGGGCCACCATGCGAGACCTGTGTGCCTTTTTGCACTGTTTCGAGTACTCCACCAACATGGCCAGTGCCGATGACACCGTTCTCAGCTTAACTATCCCACTTCTATGCCTTCGGGCGATGATGGAACAGGATGTGGCACAGGATGAGGAGGAGGAGGAGGAGGATGAAGAGGTAACATTTCCAAGGCTTTCAGGGCAGTCATTCGCAAGTGGCTCCGAGAGTGGGTTCCTGCACACACAAACGCCAGGGACACAATTGTCCAGCAGGGGCACAGTTCTGGAGGATGAGGAGGAGGATATGGAACCATGTTCACAGCAGGGTGGCACCCAGGCCAGCTCATGGCCATCACTGATGCGTGGCTGGGGGGATACAGAGGACACAGAGGATACACCTCCCACAGAGGACAGCTTTTCGTTGCCTCTGGGCAGCTTGGCACACATGAGCGATTACATGCTGCAGTGTCTCCGCAACGACCGCCGAGTTTCCCACGTAGTAACTTGTGCTGAATACTGGGTGGCCACCCTGCTGAATCCCCGTTACAAGGACAACGTACCGTCCTTAATTCCCTCACTGGGGCTTGATCGGAAGATGCACGAGTACAAGCGCACGCTGGTAGATGTGCTGCTGGTGGCATTCCCACCTGACAGCGGGGGAACAGTGGAAGCACAAGGTCAAGGCAGGGGAGGAGAAGGAAGAGGTCGTGAACGCTGCCAGGGCATTGCCAGCACCTCAGAAGGCAGGGTTAGCATAGCCGAAATGTGGAAAAGCTTTGTCAGCACGCCACAACAAGCAGCTGTACCAGCAGCTGATATGGAACGTCTTAGCAGGAGGCAGCATTTCACTAACATGGTGGAGCAGAATGTGTGCACACGCCTAGACGTACTGAATGATGGGTCTGACCCCTTCAACTTCTGGGTGTCCAAGTTGGGCACATGGCCTGAGCTTGCCCTTTATGCCTTGGAGGTGCTGGCCTGCCCTGCAGCCAGTGTATTATCTGAACGTGTATTTAGCACGGCTGGGGGCGTTATCACAGACAAGCACAGCCACCTGTCCAGAGCCAATGTGGACAAGCTCATGTTCATTAAAATGAACAAGGCATGGATCCCACAGGACTTGTCCGTACCTTGTGCAGAATAGACATGTATACCGGCCTTACCCAGCCATTGCTGGATTTGATCTTTCTTACTCTTTTGGGGTGTACCCGAATTAAAATTTTATTTTATTAAAAACCAAAACCAGCGTTAACTACCTTGTCCTCCTCCTCCACTGCTGCCGCCGCTTCCACCTACACCGCCATATCCTTGTAAGATTCTGGTACCTCCGGTACCCTTAATCACCACTTTCCTCTGTAATGCGTCCCACCTTCTCTTCAGGTGGTACGCATATACCTTTAAGAACGATGATGTCACTGCTGAGCGCCGCAGAGCGGCTATTTCAACCGCCAGCGGTCTCACTCACATTGTTCGTTCAACCTGCCTTGTTACCCACATGCTTTCAAGCCTGTCTCTCGATCGGAACCTCCAGCCATTCCCTTTACCTGGAGCAGACCGGAACCTCGCTACAGATCCCTGTATCTCGCTACCGGATCATTCCTCATCTACTGGACCTCTCTAAACTACTAACATTAAAAGTGATAAGTACCCCGCAGGGGAACCCTCCATAACCTTATTGCACTATCTACCTATGCACATTAAGGACTGTTACTACCTATCTATACTATCCTATCATCTGCACTGTTACATAGATTGCTAGCTCTTCAGCCTACTACCATCTATCATCTGCACTGCTGCATAGATTGCTGGCTCTCCTGTCTACTACTATCTATCCTTGCACTGGTTTAGTCTATCCTGTATTTGTCATCTGCTGTCCTCACCACCTGTTAGCATACTCGATACTAACCTATCTGCATTCCTAATACCATCTTGAACTCTCCTATACAACCCTATCAAGTGATTACCATCCTTGTCACTGTTCACACCTGTCCCTTCAGCACATCACCTTCATACTATCATATACATACTATCACTCCAGGAACATCTCATTGAGTGTGTATATATCTGTATGTTTAAGCTGACAGGCCCACGGTGATGAGTCCTGGAGAGTTGGATCTGGTATTCAACACATCTCTACATGACTACTGAGTGGAGATTTTGCAGCTGCAAATCCAGCCTATACTAAAAACGCAGGGGCGTTACAGATTGAACGAACCATAAAAATGGATTCAGCAGAATTACCCACTCAAGTGACACAATTAACACAACAAGTAAAAGCGTTAATACTTGCTCTGACTGACGTACAAGAAAAGAATCAGACTCTGACACAGCAGGTAACCCAGCTCTCACGGCTTACTGCTATTCAGCCTCCTGAACCTAAAATAAACCCTCCTCTAGTGTTTACAGGTGATCGGAAAAAATTTTGTGAATTCAAAAACGCATGTCAACTGCTTTTTTTGTTAAAACCTCGTACATACCCCACTGATCAAATAAAAGTCTGTACCGTTATTTCATACCTGACGGGTGATCCATGGGCCTGGGCAGACTCTCTCTCTGAGAGTAATGATCAGATTCTCAACACCTATTCCTTATTCCTAGCGAAACTCGCTAGTTTATACGATGACCCCAATAGGCAGAGTACTGCTGATATTCAGTTGAGGGCCTTAAAACAAGGAAGGAGACCTGTAGAAGACTTTGTATCTGAGTTCAAAAGATGGACCCTTGATTCAGGGTGGAATGACACATCTTTGCGAACTCAATTCAGACTCGGGTTATCGGAAGCTGTTAAAGACGAGCTCGCCCGAGCGGATTTACCTGGCACCTTGGAGGCCTTGATACAACTTAGTATCAACATCGACAGACGACTGCGAGAAAGAAGGGCTGAAAAGATGGGAATGCCATTGTCTAGTCCTTCTCAGATTTCGGCCGTTGACCCTACTCCCATGGATGTAGGAACCATACGCCCACCTTTAACGACTACTGAACGAGCTAGAAGAACATCCAGAAATCTCTGCATGTACTGCGCATCCTCGGATCATTTGATAAACACCTGTCCCCTTGTCCGCAAAAAAGAGGGTGAGTGTTCACATGTCTTGCTGGGAGGATTAACGACTTCCTTCTCTAACCCCTATCTTTTTGTTCATTTAATATTACAGTGGGACCAAACTAGGATCACCACCAAGGCTATGGTCGACACTGGATCTTGTGGAAACTATATTGATACACGCTTTGTTACCTTAAATAAAATACCTATTATTTCAAAATCTAAGCCTGTTTCTGTTAGTTTCATTAATGGTATTCCACTGTCTTCTGGTCCAATCACCAACCAGACTCAGGCACTCCTTGCCACTACCAACGAATCACATGTGGAGACCATCACCTTTGACATACTCACCCCATTTTCCTATTATTTTGGGACTTCCCTGGTTACACACACACACCAACCAATCATAGATTGGAAAAAACTGACTTTGGTTTTCCCTTCTCACTATTGTGAGAATACGTGTAACCTCCCATCTTATGGGAAGATTCTGTCTGTGGTGTCTGATGAAATTGCACCACTATGCTATCAGGATCTGTCCGAAGTGTTCCTTGAGAAAAATGCTCAAGTGTTGCCTCCCCATAGGGATTACGATTGCACTATCGATCTACTCCCTAACAGCAAATTGCCTTTCGGTCATGTTTATCCCCACTCACAGGATGAACTTTCTCATCTCAAGGAATACTTGGATGAGAATTTGACAAAAGGGTTCATTAGACCCTCTACTTCTTCCACTGCTGCAAGACTTTTCTTTGTCCGCAATAAGGATTCCAGTCTCAGGCCTATTATCGATTATAGGCAATTAAACACGATTACGATAAAGGATCGCTATCCTTTGCCGCTCATCCCTGAACTTATTGAACAGGTGCGTGGGGCTACTTATTTCACCAAATTAGACCTGAAAGGGGCATACAACCTAATCCGAATCCGTGATGGGGATGAGTGGAAAACAGCATTCAGAACCAGATATGGACTATTCGAATACCTTGTGATGCCATTCGGGCTATGTAATGCTCCCGCAGCTTTCCAAAGATTCATAAACGACATCTTTAGAGACTTACTTGATGTCTGTGTTGTAGTATACCTAGACGATATACTTATTTATTCTCGATCTATGTCTGAACACATAAAACATGTAAGACTTGTGTTGTCCAGACTGCTCTCACACAGACTATATGTGAAATTAAAGAAATGTCTATTTCATAAAGAAGAAATATTATTTCTAGGATACTTTATATCCAAAACTGGAATTAAGATGGGTATGAGTAAGATATCCTGTATTCAAGACTGGCCTATACCAACAACTCGTAAGGCCCTACAGCGATTCCTTGGATTCTCGAACTTCTATAGGAAGTTCATCAAGAACTTTTCCGCTATTGTTAGACCTCTCACACAACTGACAAGTATAAAAAAAACATTCAAATGGTCTGAAGAAGCAAATAAAGCTTTCTGCTTGTTAAAATCAAGCTTTACTTCTGCTCCCATACTACGCCATCCAGACCCATCCCTCCAATATATTCTAGAGGTAGATGCGTCAAATATGGCAGTAGGAGCAGTTCTCTCCCAACGACCAACAAACACTTTATCACTTCACCCAGTTGCTTTCTTTTCGAAATCACTAAGCAGCCCAGAGGTGAATTACCCAGTGGGTGAAAAGGAGTTGCTTGCCATAAAACTGGCACTGGAGAATTGGCGACATCTGCTTGAAGGTACCCAGTTACCAATACTCATATATACAGATCATAAAAACCTTCAATACCTCCAGACTAACAAGACTCTCTCCCACCGGCAGGTACGATGGTCATTATTCTTTTTAAGATTTAATTTCCTAGTGACCTACACGCCTGCAGACAAAAATAAAAAAGCGGATGCACTATCACGATTAACCGAAGATAATTGCTCCGAAATCCCTTCCATTCCCATAATACCCTATGAACGCATTATTGGTGTTGTCCGTTCCTTGAAGGAAGAGATTTTGCACAGTATAAGAATGGATTCACTTCCACCACAACTAAGTACTGATGCAGAAGGCTTCCTCTATTACAATGACAAACTCTACATACCCCCTACTATGTGCACCAAGATTTTGGAGTTATCGCATGATGTGCCCATGGCAGGACATATGGGTATAACGAAAACCTTTAATTTGCTCACCAGGCAGTTTTGGTGGCCTGATATGAAGACGTCTGTACAAAAATTTGTTTCTTCATGTGACATCTGTGCAAGGTCCAAAATTGACACTACAAAACCATCTGGACTACTTTGTAGTCTACCAATACCCCAGGTTCCATGGGAAGTTGTATCCTTAGATTTCATAGTAGAACTACCACCCTCTAAAGGATTTAATACCATCCTAGTGTCAGTGGACCACTTGACAAAGATGGCACATTTCATTGCTATCCGTAGACTACCTTCATCTAAACAAACATCAGAACTACTGATGAAACATGTGTTTAAGTTGCATGGAATTCCAAAAACTCTTTTGTCCGACCGTGGTTCACAATTCATCTCTAAATTTTGGCAAGCACTTTGTCAAATTTTACGCATTGAGCGAAAGCTCACTTCTCCCTACCATCCTCAGACCAACGGACAGACTGAAAGAGTCAACCAGTGCATTGAGCAATATCTACGTTGTTACACATCATACTTGCAGGATAATTGGGTGGATCTCCTTCCTCTAGCAGAATTTGCTTACAACAACGCAACCCACAGTACCACGAAGCAAAGTCCGTTCTACTTGAACTATGGGTTTCATCCCACTCTTCTTCCACCACGCATCCTGCCATCGAGTAACCCAGTAGCCTCGGATTACCTTACCCAAATAAAAGACTCTTTGGGCTTACTCAATACCACTATATCACACGCTCACAGTCAACAAAAAAAGTACTACGACCTTCGTAGAAGACCTTCTCCTCAGTATGCTATTGGGGACCTTGTTTGGCTATCGACAAAGAACTTAAGATTAAAAATCCCTAGCAAGAAGCTTGGACCTTTATTTTTGGGACCCTTCCCAATTAAAAAACTTATCAGAAAAGCTGCAGTACAGCTCACCCTACCAGCAGATCTCAAGATCCATCCTATCTTCCATGTGTCGCTACTGAAGCCCCATGTTCCTACCAAGGAATAAGGCTTACCATCTTGCCTCCACCTCCAATACAAGTTGAAGGCGGAGAAGAGTATGAGATCAAGGAAATTTTGGATTCTTGCATCCATAGAGGAAGACTCCAGTATCTCATAAGATGGAAGAATTATGGACCCCAAGACGACACCTGGCTAGATACTTCTGATATTCATGCTCCTAGACTTATATGGAACTTTCACTCGAAACACCCAGAGAAACCTGTCCTATAGGCCTTCCGGAGCTGGCCTTAAGGGGGGGGTACTGTAAGATTCTGGTACCTTCGGTACCCTTAATCACCACTTTCCTCTGTAATGCGTCCCACCTTCTCTTCAGGTGGTATGCATATACCTTTAAGAACGATGATGTCACTGCTGAGCGCCGCAGAGCGGCTATTTCAACTGCCGGCGGTCTCACTCACATTGTTCGTTCAACCTGCCTTGTTACCCACATGCTTTCAAGCCTGTCTCTCGATCGGAACCTCCAGCCATTCCCTTTACCTGGAGCAGACCGGAACCTCGCTACAGATCCCTGTATCTCGCTACCGGATCATTCCTCATCTACTGGACCTCTCTAAACTACTAACATTACAAGTGATAAGTACCCCGCAGGGGAACCCTCCATAACCTTATTGCACTATCTACCTATGCACATTAAGGACTGTTACTACCTATCTATACTATCCTATCATCTGCACTGTTACATAGATTGCTAGCTCTTCAGCCTACTACCATCTATCATCTGCACTGCTGCATAGATTGCTGGCTCTCCTGTCTACTACTATCTATCCTTGCACTGGGTTAGTCTATCCTGTATTTGTCATCTGCTGTCCTCACCACCTGTTAGCATACTCGATACTAACCTATCTGCATTCCTAATACCATCTTGAACTCTCCTATACAACCCTATCAAGTGATTACCATCCTTGTCACTGTTCACACCTGTCCCTTCAGGACATCACCTTCATACTATCATATACATACTATCACTCCAGGAACATCTCATTGAGTGTGTATATATCTGTATGTTTAAGCTGACAGGCCCACGGTGATGAGTCCTGGAGAGTTGGATCTGGTATTCAACACATCTCTACATGACTACTGAGTGGAGATTTTGCAGCTGCAAATCCAGCCTATACTAAAAACGCAGGAGCGTTACAATCCTCCACCACCTCAACCTCCTACTCCATATGGGCCTCATCCTCCTCTTACATCATTCAAGATGATTATTTTTTACTTTTCTGTTTTTTATGTTATTTTAAGTTATTTCCCTATCCAAATTTGTTTGCAGAGCACTTGCCATGCTCTTAAGATGATTTTGCTGGCATTTGCAGCCCTCTAGCTCTTTCCATGTTTGTTTTAGGGGCATTTTAGTGCTAAAAAGTTCAGGTCTCCATTGACTTCAATGGGGTTCGGGATCGGGACAAAGTTCGGGTTAAGTCCGGGTCAAGAACCCAGACTTTTTTTTCAAGTTCAGTCAAAATAGCCGAACCCGAACATCAACGAGTTCGCTCAACTCTAATTGTACACCATTGTGTCAGGAAAAGGAAGATTATATACCTGGGGCTTTAAAGTTGCCACATTTAAAAGTACTGTGTGTAATCTCCTGTTTGTATTTAACCACTTTAAGACAGGAAGGATTTGCCCCCTTCCTGACCAGGCCCTATTTTGCGATTCGGCATTGCGTTATTTTAATGGACAATTGTGTGGTCGTACGATGCTGTACCCAAATAAAATTGATGTCCTTTTTTTCCCAGAAATAGAGCTTTCTTTTGGTGGTATTTGATCACATGTGCTATTTTTATTTTTTGCGCTATAAACAAAAAAAGAGCGACAATTTTGAAAAAAAAAAAAAAAAAACAATATTTTTCACATTCTGCTATATGACATTCTCAAAAAAAAAAAATTAAAAATCTAAATTTTTTAACATTTTAGGCCAATTTGTTTTCTGCTACAAATTTTTGGTAAAAAAAATTGCAATAGGCGTATTTTGATTGGTGTGCCCAAAAGTTATTTTGTCTACTATCTACGGGAAAGATTTATGTCATTTTTATTTTATTTATTTTTTTACTAGTAATGGCGACGATCTGCAATTTTTTGCGGGACTGCGACATTGCGGCGGACAGATTGGACTCCTAACTGACATTTTTGACACTTTTGGGTGGACCAGTGACATTACTACAGTAATCAGTGCTAAAAATATGCACTGTTACTGTAATAATGCCATTGGCAGGGAAGGGGTTAACCCTGTAGGTGATGAAGGGATTAAATGTGAGCCTAGGGGAGTGATTCTAACTGTGGGGGGGGCGTGGCTTCTGAAATTACCATAGAGACATGTGATCCTATATAGAAGGATCACATGGGCTCTATGATCATTTCAGGGAGAAGAATGGTCAGCTGTGTTTACAACAGCTCTCCGCCCTTTTCTCTCAGTGGGGAACAATCGTGGGTGTCAGGCAGAAATCAGAGCAACCTGACCCGTGCATCGGCTTCCTCACTGCCGAGTGCAGAGCCCGCTAGCTTCCCGTCTGTGACTGGCTTAGGTCTGCGTTGGTTTGCGCAGGAGAGCCACCCTGTCGGCGGGTGGTCAGGAAGTGGTTAAAGTGTTACTAAACCCATAACAGTAAATGCAGTAAAGCATTCTTGTTGTACTCACTGTGTTATCTAAGGGGCTAATCCTCTGCATAATGTAAAAATAATGTTTGATCCTGTCTTTTCTGTTCTTCTCCTTCTTCAACTGTCCCCAAACTATCTCCCGATAGAACAGAGGCTTGGGGACAAACTGCACATGCTCAGTTTGGTATTGTATTGCCAGAGTTTTTTTTTTTTTTCTTTTCTTGGGTGAGTGCATGTGATCAGCACAGGACCAATCAGCACTGTCCAGACAGAGAGTCAGGGGTCCTGCAGCCTTATAGGACAGTCAAAGGAGAATGAAAACTCCTCCTACAAGCTTTAACCAGGCACTGATAGAAGTCACAAGACTACTCTAACTGCTGATGAGAAAAGATATTTATCAGTTTATATTTACTAAAACAATTACATTTCCATGTTCTGTGTTCTGTGGGGGACCAGTTTTTGTGAATGCAGGGTCCTGGGTTTAGTAACACTTTAATGTCCATAGTACTTAAATAGAACTGGGAATTCTAATGGAGATAGCTTACCGCTATAAGAAAGCAGAATTTAAATTACTTAGCAAAGTAAAACTATATTCACTTTGAATTCATTATAACAGAAGGGGAATTTTATAAAAAAGCAGACTCTGACTTGCACACATTTAGAAAAATGAAGTTAAAACAGTTTCATTTTCTAAATGAACATTCTCAGCCCCATTAAGCTCTGTGTTGGTGTAGCTGTGAGATAGAGATGTGCCTGCATCTTTTTTTTGTGGGATAGCTAAATGAAGTACAATACATCTCCCAGAAATCACAAATGTATTCATCCATTCATATACTGTATATATGTTGAATTTTATCTGTAAATGTTTCCATGGATTTTAATATAAGCCAGTTTACATTTAAATGTTTTCACTACTTTAGATTGATGTCTGTTATTATTACCAAGCCTAAAAGCTGTCATTCTTTAAAACAATACAAAAACAATTATAATTCAATAAATGTAATGCTTTCAGAGTTAAGTATGTATGAACCTATCCCAGCTGGGGCTGCCATTTACCATCTTTCACAGATTCATACATTCAGACATCTAGCATTGTCTAGGCCATTAAAATATTTTGATATGCTTTTAAAAGAGATGTTGTGTAAGAGCTTGTCAAATAAATATAACAAAAGTACGAGTCGAATAAACACAAATTCAGTCAACGCAAAACCAATCAGCTAGAAGTATGGAAGCAACAAGCATTCTTTACTTACTGCTGCAATAAACCGCTGCCTGAAACACACTAGTGACTGGAGTTCTTGGCAGTCACAGTGAGATATTGGTTTCTGCCAGCTGCTGTATTTTAAACTGTGCTCAACCAGAATGCAGATGTACAGCATTTAAAATTTTATGGTCTAAACATGCATTCATGGATCACTTTGAAGGTGTTTAAACCTGTAAAGCAAAAATTTAATCTAAGCTAAATAACAGGATATCTCAAGAGCTTTGTATGGATATAGATTGCATGCACCTGTGGAGAGTCCTAAAGAAAATGAGAATTCATTTTTTTCAGCATAGTCGCCATTTCTAAATTTTTCAGTTTGGTATACAGAAGACATGCACAGTCTTTTCTTTGGTGGACTATACTCAACTGAAATGATCTTAGCATTTACAGAATGTAGTGAGATAACATTAGACCGACAGCCTAGGAATTACAGATAAAGGCCTTTTTTTTTTTTATTACACCTCCTCCATGACACAAGAGACATTTGTACTTTTTTTTTACTTGTTTCAGTGTTTAATTATTTCCCACCAGGACGTAAATTAGTACTGATGAACTCTATGTGTGGTTTTAGCCACTTGCTTTCCTAAGAACTGATATATACAACATAAGGAGCAAGTGGTTATATCAGGATCATGGCTGCAGCTGTCCCTCAGCTTTAAAGAGGTTGTAAACCTCAGAATGTTTTTTTTTTTCAAAAAGTACACCTGAAAGACAAACACATAATGAGCTAGTATGCATCGCATACTAGCTCATTATGATATACTTAACTTAGAACAAAGCGCCGACCGCTCACTTCTCCCATGGGTGACATGTTCTGTCACCCTTCTTACGGGTTCGCGGCATCCGGCCATCTGATTGGCTGGACCCGCGACCCGCATTCGCGCGGGAGCCGATGGTCACAGCACGGGGCTCTGAAGGAACGGCATCAGCGGCCGTTCCTTCAGAGCGCATGCACCAGTGATGTCACTGGCTGCATTTAAGGTAAATATCTCCTAAACGGTACATGTTTAGGAGATATTTACAGTACCTATAGGTAAGCCTTTTCATGGGCTTACCTATAGGTACAACTTGCAGAGGAGGGTGTCACGTACCTGATCCAAAGCCGGAGTGTAGAGAGGGCTCCCCTTGCGGCTAGGTGCAGAACACCCCTGGAGGTGAGACAGGGAGTGCTGTGCCCGAAGTAGCATGGGTTGCCGGCTGGGATGGCCAGATGGTAACTGAGGCCAATGGGTGATAGGTCCAAGGCGGATCTGGAACACTTGACAAGCCAGGCAGGTGTGCTGCAGAAACAAGGTAAGCTGGATAGCCCACAGGAGACTGGTAAAGCGGAGTCAATAGCCAAGCCGGGTCAGACACTGGAGAAAACAGGGAAAGTCCAGGGACAAGCCAAAGGGTCAAAAGCCAGAGGTATCAAGAAGAGTCGATGGTCAAGCAATCTGGGTCGGCAACAGGAAATCCAAGATAAAGGCAAAAACAAGGCACAAGGGACACAGGGAGCTGAAGATCATCCAGCAACTAGTGCCTGTCATTGCTGAGTTTAAATAGGCCGTTTGGCGCCAAGCGCCGTCACGTCCTGCGTGCGTGTGTGCGCATTGGCGCACGCACGTTCTTAGTTGATCTTGGCGCATGCGTATTCGGGCCAAAGCGCGAATTCGCTAATTAGCCAAACTGTTGGAGTTTACCTGACAGTGCCCCCCCCCCTGAGGGGCAGCCTCCGGATGCCCAAAAGGGCTTGTTTTCCAGGAAATTTTTTTAAAAAGTCCCGTAACAGTCTGGGAGCATGTATGTTTTGTGCAGGTTCCCAAGAACTTTCCTCCGGAGGGTAGCCTTTCCATTTCACCAGATACTGGGTTTGCCTTCCTCTTCTACGGCAATCCAGAATGGAATCAACTTCATACTCCGTTTCGCCATGAACTAGAACTGGAGGTGGAGGCAAATCGTCTCTATTAGGAAAGGGACCAGGATTGGCCGGTTTGAGCAGGGACACGTGGAACACTGGATGGATCCTGTACGTATTAGGGAGGCACAGTTCAAAGGCAACAGGGTTAATTATTCTTTTGATAGGGAAGGGCCCAATGAACCTTGGCCCCAACTTCCTAGATGGGCAGGACAACATGAGGTTAAGGGTGGACAGCCACACCTTATCTCCCACTTTCAAGGCAGGACTGTCTTTCTTCCTTTTGTCATAAAACTGTTTGTAGTCCTCTTGTGCTTTTTGCATATTCCTTTGTAGGAGCAGGAAATTTTCTTGGAGGAATGTTATCCTATCTTGCACAGCAGGTACCATAGTTTCAGGCATCGGGCTGGACAGAAAAGATGGGTGGAACCCATAGTTCGCAAAGAACGGAGACTGATGTGTGGAAGCGTGAATGGAGTTGTTGTATGTGAACTCGGCACATGGGAGCAAGGCTACCCAATTGTCCTGTGAGAATGTAGAGAAACAGCGGAGGTATTGTTCAAGGGTCTGATTTGTCCTTTCTGTTTGGCCGTTACTTTGCGGGTGATACTCTGATGATAGGCAGACCTCGATATTAAAGATTTTGCAAAGAGCCCTCCAGAATCTGGAGGTAAATTCTACTCCTCGGTCGGACACGATGCTGCTGGGCAAACCATGTAACCTCACAATTTCCTTGATAAAGGTATGCGCCGTGTCCACGGCCGAAGGAGTGCCAACCATGGGCACAAAGTGAGCCATTTTAGATAGGCGATCAACTTCCATCATGATTGTAGAAAATCCCTCTGGAGAAGTTAGGTCCACTATAAAGTCCATGGATAGCATTTCCCAAGGTTGCTTAGGAACAGGAAGTGGTCTCAATAGACCCCAGGCTTGGACATGGCTGCCCTTACTCCGAAGGCAGGTCGTGCAGGAACTCACATAATCCTTACAGTCTTGTCTGACATTCGGCCACCAATAGGACCATTGGATGAGTTCCAGGGTCTTACGAACCCCAAAGTGACCGGCTAATTGGTGGTCATGGCATGCTTTAAGGACCCTGAGTCTGGCTTCCTGAGGTACAAAAATGTTATTATTATGTAAGAAAAAATTACCCTGTTTCTGGAGTGTAGAAGTCTCAGGGGCAGTGCATTGGGCAGAGGCCCGTTCAAGGGTGGCCCTGAGATCCGGCTGGATTAACAGAAAATTTTGGGCAGACAAAATTGTGCTAGGGGTGACATCCATAGGAGTTTCAGGGAACATCCGTGAGAGGGCGTCTGCTTTCCCGTTCTTGGATCCTGGCCGGTACGGAAGATGAAAATTAAATCTTGAAAAGAATAGGGCCCATCTGGCTTGTCGCGGTCTCAAGCGTCTGGCAGATCTGAGATACTCAAGATTTTTATGATCTGTAAAGATCATAATTGGATGGGCAGCGCCTTCCAACAAGTACCGCCACTCTTCAAGTGCCGCCTTGATGGCCAGCAGTTCTCGGTCCCCTACGTCAAAGTTCCTCTCAGGCTGAGTGAGCTTTCGAGAAAAAAAAGCTACTGGGTGGAGCAGAGCTTTAGGTCCCTGGCGTTGCGAGAGGATTGCTCCCGTGGCTACCTCTGAGGCACCAACTTCAAGGACATAAGGCAAGGCCGGGTCCGGATGCTGTAGCACGGGGGCACTGGTGAACACAGCCTTGAGTTTGTCAAACGCTTCTTGAGCCTCTGAAGACCAGTGGAAGCGGGTGTGTTGCTGTAACACTCCGGCGTTTGTTTAGAGAACTGGATTTGCAGCTGCAGAATTTCCACTCAGTAGTCGTGTAGAGATGTGTTGAATTACCATATCCAACTCTCCAGACTCATCATTGTGGCCCAGCCTGCCTCAGCATGTAAATATACAGACACTCAGATAAGATGTTCCTGGAGTGATAGGTTGTATACGATAGTATAGAGGTGATGTGCTGAAAGGACAGGCGTGAGTAGTGATAGCAATGATAGGCACTCAATAGTAATGTTCAGGAGTGTTAGCAGATGGTGATAGATAGTATGCAGATAGGTTAGCAATCATGTACAAATAACAGGTGGTAGGGGACAGCAGATGAAGTGTACAGGAATTGCTAACTCAGTGCAAGGATATAGATGGTAGTAGACTCAAGAGCTAGCAATCTATGTAACAGTGCAGATGATTGAAATAGTAATGCATAGATAGAAACAGTCTTTAGTATGCAAGAGTAGATAGTGTAAGTTGATAGGAAGGAATCCCCTGTGGGGTACTTATCACTAGTTGGTTTAGAGAGATGAGGGGTCCGGTAATGAGATAAGGATCAGGTAGCGAGATACAGGATCAGTAGCGAGATACAGGATCAAGTAGCGAGACTCCGGTCTATCCAGATACTGGGGAAATAGCTGGAGGCTTCGGCAGCGTCAGACAAGGCTGTATAACAAGCGTTTTGCACGAACACCTTGTGAGTGAAAGCCGGCGATTGAAATAGCCGCTCAGAGCGGCACCTAGTGATGACGTCATGAGAGTTAAAGGGACAGGTAGCTATATGCGGAAGAAATGGGCTGGAAGGGTACCGAAGGTACCAGAATCTTACAGTTGCCGAGTTATCTGAGTAATGGGGGCAATGATGTGGGAAAAGTCTTTAATGAATCTGCGATAAAAATTTGCGAAACCCACAAACCTCTGGATACCCTTTTTGTCGGTGGGGGCAGGCCACTCCAAGATGGCAGACACTTTCTGAGGGTCTATTGCTATTCCATCCGTGGAAATGATCAGACCTAGAAACTGCAGAAGAAATGGGCTGGAAGGGTACCGAAGGTACCAGAATCTTACAGTATCCCCCCCCTTAAGGCCGGCTCCTGAAGGCCTATAGCACTGGTCTCTCCGGCTATTTGGAGTGGAACCTTCGTATAAGCCTGGGAGCGTGAACGTCAGAAGTATCCAACCAGGTGTCGTCTTGGGGTCCATAGTTTTTCCATCTTATGGAGTTTCCCTCTGTGGATACGAGAATCCAAAATCTCCTTAATCTCAAATTCTTCTACCCCCTCAACTTGTACTGTAGGTGGAGGCGAGATGGTAGGTCTTATTCCTTGGTTGGGAACATGTGGTTTCAGTAGCGACACGTGAAAGATGGGGTGTATTTTAAGATCTGCCGGTAAGGTGAGTTGAACTGCAGCTCTCCCAATGAGCTTCTCAATTGGGAAAGGTCCTAGAAACAAAGGCCCAAGCTTTTTACTGGGGATCTTTAACCTTAAGTTTTTCGTAGATTGCCAAACGAGATCCCCAATAGCATATTGAGGAAAAGGTCTTCTACGGAGGTCGTAGTACCTTTTTTGTTGGCTATGAGCATGTGAGATGGTGGTGTTAAGTAAACCCAGAGAGTCTTTTATTTGGGTAAGATAGTCAGAGGCTACTGGGTTACTTGATGGCAGGATGCGTGGTGGAAGAAGTGTGGGATGAAACCCATAGTTTAGGTAGAATGGACTTTGCTTAGTAGTACTGTGGGTTGCGTTATTGTAAGCAAATTCTGCCAGAGGGAGGAGGTCCACCCAATCATCCTGTAGGTATGAGGTGTAGCAACGCAAATATTGTTCAATGCACTGGTTGACTCTTTCAGTTTGTCCATTGGTCTGAGGGTGGTAGGGAGAAGTAAGTTTTCGCTCAATTCGTAGTATATGACATAGAGCTTGCCAAAACTTGGAGATGAACTGTGAACCTCGGTCAGATAAAAGAGTCTTTGGAATTCCATGTAGCTTGAACACATGTTTCACTAATAATTCCGCTGTTTCTTTAGATGAAGATAGTCTGCGAATAGAAATGAAATGTGCCATCTTTGTCAGATGGTCCACTGACACTAGAATGGTAGTAAATCCTTTGGAAGGTGGTAATTCTACTATAAAAGTCTAAGGACACAACTTCCCATGGAACTTTGGGTAATGGTAGACCGCAAAGTAGACCAGATGGTTTTGTAGTGTCAATTTTGGACCTTGCACAGATGTCACATGAGGAAACAAATTTTTGTACAGACGTCTTCATATTAGGCCACCAAAATTGCCTGGTGAGCAAATTGAATGTCTTAGTCATACCCATATGTCCTGCCATAGGTACGTCATGTGATAATTCCAAGATCTTGGTACGCATACCAGGAGGTATGTAGAGTTTGTTGTTTAAGTAGAGGAAGCCTTCTGCATCAGCACTTAGTTGTGGTGGTGGTGAATCCAGTCCTATACTGTGCAGAATCTCTTCCTTCAAGGAACGAACAACACCAATAATACAGTCATGGGGTATTATAGGAAGTGAAGGGATTTCGGCGCAGTTATCTTCGGTTAGCCGTGATAGCGCATCCGCTTTTTTGTTTTTGTCTGCAGGCGTGTAGGTCACTAGGAAGTTGAATCTTAGGAAGAATAATGACCAACGTACCTGCCGGTGGGAAAGAGTCTTGTTGGTCTGAAGGTATTGGAGATTCTTATGATCTGTATATATGAGTATTGGCAATCGAGTACCTTCAAGTAAATGTCGCCAATTTTCTAGTGCCAGTTTTATGGCAAGCAACTCTTTTTCACCCACTGGGTAATTCACCTCTGGGCTACTTAGTGATTTAGAGAAAAAAGCAACTGGGTGGAGTGGTGAAGTATTCGTTGGTCGTTGGGAAAGAACTGCTCCTACAGCCATATTTGACGCATCTACCTCCAGGATGTATTGGAGGGATGGGTCTGGATGGCGTAGTATGGGAGCAGAAGTGAAGCTTGATTTTAACAAGCGGAAAGCTTTATTTGCTTCTTCAGACCATTTGAATGGTTTCTTTACACTTGTAAGTTGTGTGAGCGGTCTCACAATAGAAGAGAAGTTCTTGATGAACTTCCTATAGAAGTTTGAAAATCCAAGGAATCGTTGTAATGCCTTACGAGTTGTTGGTACAGGCCAATCCAGTATACACGATATCTTGCTCATATCCATCTTGATACCGTTCTTAGATATGATGTATCCTAGGAATAGTACTTCTTCCTTATGAAATAGGCATTTTTTCAATTCTACGTATAAATTGTGTGCGAGTAATCTGGATAGTACAAGTCTTACATGTCTTACATGTTCGGACAAGGACTGAGAATAAATGAGTATATCATCCAGATATACCACAACACAAACATCAAGTGAGTCTCTGAAGATGTCATTTATGAATCGCTGAAATGCTGCGGGAGCATTACACAACCCAAAAGGCATCACTAGATATTCGAATAATCCGTATCTGGTTCTGAATGCCGTCTTCCACTCATCCCCATTACGGATTCGGATGAGGTTGTATGCCCCTTTTAGGTCCAATTTTGAAAAGTAGGTAGCTCCGCGCACTTGTTCAATGAGTTCGGGAATGAGAGGTAAAGGATAGCGATCCTTTATCGTAATGGTATTTAATTGCCTATAGTCAATAATAGGCCTGAGACTTAAATCCTTATTGCGGACAAAGAAAAGTCCTGCAGCTGTGGAAGAAGTAGAGGGTCTAATAAACCCTTTCGCTAAATTCTCATCCAAGTATTCCTTGAGATGAGAAAGTTCATCCTGAGAAAGAGGATAAACATGACCGAAAGGTAGTTTACTATTAGGGAGTAGATCAATAGAACAATCGTAGTCCCTATGGGGAGGCAATACTTGAGCATTTTTCTCAAGGAAGACTTCTGATAGATCCTGATAACATGGTGGTGGTGAAATTTCATCTGACACCATGGACAGGATTTTTTTTATATGATTGGAGGTTACACGTGGTCTCGCAGTAGTGAGAGGGGAAGATTAGAGTCTGTGTTTCCCAATCAATGATTGGTTGATGTATGTGTAGCCAAGGAAGTCCCAAAATAATGGGAAAATGTGGTGAAGGTAATACATCAAAAGTGGTGGTCTCAGCGTGAGACTCGTTAGCAGTAGCAAGGAGTGCTTGTGTCTGATTGGTAATTGGACCAGAAGATAACGGAATACCGTTAATAAAACTAACAGAGACAGGTTTAGATTTTCAAATAATAGGTATTTTATTTAAAGCAACAAAACTAGTGTCAATGTAGTTCCCACAAGATCCTGTGTCGATCATAGCCTTGGTGGTAATCCTATTGTGGTCCCACTGTAAGGTCAAATGAATAAAAAGATAGGGATTAGAAAAAGAAGTCGTTAATCCCCCCAGCAAGACATGTGAACACTCACCCTCTTTTTTGCGGACAAGGGGACAGACGCTTATCAAATGATCCGGGGAGGCACAGTACATGCAGAGATTTTCAGATCTTCTCCTGGCTCGTTCAGTAGACGATAATGGTGGGCGTATGTTTCCTACCTCCATAGGAGTAGGGTCAACGGGCGAAACCCGAGAAGGATTGGATAATGGTACTCCCATTTTCTCAGCCTTTCTTTCTCGCAGTCGCCTGTCAATATTGATGCTGAGTTGTATTAAGGCATCCAAAGTGCCAGGTAAATCCGCTCGGGCGAGCTCGTCTTTAACGGCTTCTGATAACCCGAGTCTGAACTGGGTTCGCAAAGATGCATCATTCCACCCTGAATCAAGGGTCCATCTTTTGAACTCTGCTACGAAGTCTTCAACAGGTCTCCTTCCTTGTTTTAAAACCCTCAATTGGCTGTCAGCAGTACTCTGCCTATTTGGGTCTTCATATAAGCTAGCGAGTTCTGCTAAGAATAAAGGATAGGAGTTAAGAAGAGGGTCATTTTTCTCAAAGAGAGAGTCTGCCCAAGCCCGTGGATCACCCGACAAGTATGAGATAGTGGTGCAGACTTTAATTTGGTCTGTAGTGTAAGTACGAGGTTTTAATTCAAAAAGCAATTGACATGCGTTTTTAAATTCACAAAATTTTTTCCGATCACCTGTAAACACTAGAGGTGGGTTTATTTTGGGCTCACGAGGTTGAGCAGCAGTGAGCTGTGAAATACGGGCTATCTGCTGTCTCAAAGTCTGATTTTCATTTTTCACTTCGGCAAGGGAAAGGATTAATGCATCTACCTTTTGTGTTAGTTGTAACACATGAGTGGCTAATTCTGCTGAATCCATTTTTTTTTTCTGGTTCGTGCAATCTGTAACGCTCCGGCGTTTGTTTAGAGAACTGGATTTGCAGCTGCAGAATTTCCACTCAGTAGTCGTGTAGAGATGTGTTGAATTACCATATCCAACTCTCCAGACTCATCATTGTGGCCCAGCCTGCCTCAGCATGTAAATATACAGACACTCAGATAAGATGTTCCTGGAGTGATAGGTTGTATACGATAGTATAGAGGTGATGTGCTGAAAGGACAGGCGTGAGTAGTGATAGCAATGATAGGCACTCAATAGTAATGTTCAGGAGTGTTAGCAGATGGTGATAGATAGTATGCAGATAGGTTAGCAATCATGTACAAATAACAGGTGGTAGGGGACAGCAGATGAAGTGTACAGGAATTGCTAACTCAGTGCAAGGATATAGATGGTAGTAGACTCAAGAGCTAGCAATCTATGTAACAGTGCAGATGATTGAAATAGTAATGCATAGATAGAAACAGTCTTTAGTATGCAAGAGTAGATAGTGTAAGTTGATAGGAAGGAATCCCCTGTGGGGTACTTATCACTAGTTGGTTTAGAGAGATGAGGGGTCCGGTAATGAGATAAGGATCAGGTAGCGAGATACAGGATCAGTAGCGAGATACAGGATCAAGTAGCGAGACTCCGGTCTATCCAGATACTGGGGAAATAGCTGGAGGCTTCGGCAGCGTCAGACAAGGCTGTATAACAAGCGTTTTGCACGAACACCTTGTGAGTGAAAGCCGGCGATTGAAATAGCCGCTCAGAGCGGCACCTAGTGATGACGTCATGAGAGTTAAAGGGACAGGTAGCTATATGCGGAAGAAATGGGCTGGAAGGGTACCGAAGGTACCAGAATCTTACAGTTGCCGAGTTATCTGAGTAATGGGGACAATGATGTGGGAAAAGTCTTTAATGAATCTGCGATAAAAATTTGCGAAACCCACAAACCTCTGGATACCCTTTTTGTCGGTGGGGGCAGGCCACTCCAAGATGGCAGACACTTTCTGAGGGTCTATTGCTATTCCATCCGTGGAAATGATCAGACCTAGAAACGGTATTGATGACTTCTCAAATTCGCATTTTTCCACCTTTGCATAAAGCCAGTGTTTTCTGAGAGTGGCCAATACTTTTTGCACGTGTATTCTGTGTGACTCCAAGTTGGCAGAAAAAAACAAAATGTCATCTAAGTAAACGATAAGGAAATTGTCCAAGAATTCTCTGAAAATGTCGTTTACTAGATGCTGGAAGGTGGCAGGGGCATTGCAGAGCCCAAAGGGCATAACCAGGTATTCAAAGTGCCCGAAACGGGTTCGAAAAGCAGTCTTCCACTCGTCGCCTTCACGGATCCGTACCAGGTTATAAGCACCTCATAGATCTAATTTGATGAAGACTTGAGCGGAGCGGAATCTCTGGAAAAGCTCAGGAACGAGAGGAAGTGGGTATCGGTTCTTTATAGTAATTTTATTTAAGTCTCTGTAATCCACACAAGGCCTTAGGGCAGTGATGGCAAACCTTGGCACCCCAGATGTTTTGAAACTACGTTTCCCATGATGCTCATGCACTCTGCAGTGTAGTTAAGCATCATGGGAAATGTAGTTCCAAAACATCTGGGGTGCCAAGGTTCGCCATCACTGCCTTAGGGTATGGTCCTTCTTTTCTACGAAAAAGATGCCGTCTCCGGCCGGAGAGGAGGAAGGACGAATGAACCCTTTCTTGAGGTTTTCGTCAATGTATTGCCGTAGGGCTTCAAGCTCAGTCTCTGAGAGCGGGAAGATACGGCCGAAAGGAATTTTGGCACTAGGTAACAACTCTATCGGGCAATCGTAGGGACGATGAGGTGGTAATGAGTCCGCTTTCTTCTTATCAAAGACATCAAGAAAGTTGTGGTACACAGAGGGAACATCTTGGCCGATATTGGAAACAGGCTGAATGGAAAAACAACCAGCAGGAGGCGGGATCTCAGGAGCCACACAATGTTGACGGCAGTATGCTGACTTAAAAGATACTTCCCCTGTTGACCAGTCTATCAGTGGGTTGTGTGCCCGGAGCCAGGGGATTCCCAGAATTACAGGGAACATGGGCGAAGGAAGAACGTCAAAGTGAAGAAGTTCTTGATGGCCAGGGCCGGTTGTGGCAAGTATAGGTAAGGTTTCCTGGATGATGGGCCCGGATCTGGGAGTCGTGCCATCTGCAAGGTGGATTTCTAGCTTACGGTTCTTGGTTTGAAGAGGTAAGTGATGGTCTCTTGCCTATGAGATATCCAGGAAACAGCTGCAGGCTCCGGAGTCAATGATGGCTGGCAGCTTGATCTCCCCTCCTGCCACCTGCAAAGAAACAAGGAGGACCAGGTGAGTGGGGGAAGACCCAGGGGTCTGAAGATGCATATGACGGGAAATAAGAGGCTTACTTGGTCTGACTGGGCAGTCACGAAGGAAATGTCCATTGTCCCCACAGTACAGACATAAGTTCAGTTGCCTGCGATGAAGTCTTTCCGCAGGGGTTAAGGCTGAACGGACCACCCCGATCTGCATAGGCTCCTCGGGTGGCATTGGGCTAGCAGCAGTCGGTAAAGGTGTAGGAGGTGGTGGCACCCTGGGTAGCATCCAAGCAGGCTGAAAGGACTGAGCACGTTCGGACCGACGTTCCCGAAAACGTCTGTCTAACTGGATGGCCAGTTGAATGAGCTCCTCTAAAGTGGTGGAGGTCTCAACCCATGCTAACTCATCCTTGAGAGTTTCCGACAGGCCTAGCCGATATTGATGTTTGAGGGCAGCCTCGTTCCAGCCTGTGTCTGCCGACCACCTACGAAAGTCTACGGTGTAATCTTCCACGGGGCGTCGGCCTTGCTGTAATTTATGAAGTGTCGCTTCGGCAGTGGCTGTGCGTTGTGGGTAATCGTACAACTGGGCCATTGCCTTAAAGAAGACCTCAACAGAGTCCAGAGCAGGATCCTTCTGTTCAAGCAAATGGTGGGCCCAGGACTGGGGTTCATCAGACAGCAGGGAGATGATAAACCCTACTTTAACTGCCTCCAAGGAAAAAGTTCTGGGTTGCAGAGCCAAATATAACGAGCAGGCGTTCTTAAATGATTTAAACTTCCTGCGATCACCAGAGAAGCGTTCAGGCAGGGGTACTCTGGGTTCAGGAGGAGGAGCTATCGTGGTAGGAATAGGAGCTGATTGTCCCGAAGCTGAAGGAGCAGGGTTAGAGGCTGCAGCAGATGGATCTACAGGAGCCGCCGGAGGCGGTGTAGACAGGTACTGCAGGCGACCTTCCAGTTGGAAGTAACCCTCCTGAAGATTCTTCACAGCCTGGGTTAAAGCTGCAACTTGCTGGCATAAGGCTTCCAGTGGGGAGGCACCTCTCTCTGCTTCTGTCATGGCTGGATGATACTGTCACTAGTGATGTCGCGAACATAAAATTCGCCGTTCGCGAACGGCGAACGCGAACATCAACGAATGTTCGCGGACCGGCGAACATTGCAAACCGCCATAGACTTTAATAGGCAGGCGAATTTTAAAACCCACAGGGACTCTTTCTGGCCACAATAGTAATGGAAAAGTTGTTTCAAGGGGACAAACACCTGGACTGTGGCATGCCGGAGGGGGATCCATGGCAAAACTCCCATGGAAAATTACGTAGTTGACGCAGAGTCGGGTTTTATTCCATAAAGGGCATAAATCACCTAACATTCCTAAATTGTTTGGAATAACGTGCTTTAAAACATCCAGTGTGTGTATACGATCAGGTATGATGTTGTATCGATCAGGTAGTGTAAGGGTTACGCCCGCTTCACAGTGACAGACCAAACTCCCCGTTTAACGTACCGCAAACAACCGCAAACAGACCAGAACCGACCAAAATGGGACAGGAACTGGGCTTTAAGGGTTAGGGTTAGGTTTAGTGTTAGGGGCTAGGGTTAGGGTTACGGTGAGATACTTAGGGTTAGAGTTAGTAACCCTACCCCTACGCCTCTAACCCTAACCGTCTAACCCTAAGCACTAAAAATAACCCTAACCCTAGCCCTAACCCTAACCCTAGCCCTAACCCTAATTCTAATTTTTTTTTCTTGTTCTGGACATGCTACAGAGCTGAAACTTCACAGGTACACTTTTTAGACCCCCAGACACTGAATCACACAAAAAAAAGTTCTTAAAAATTGTAATTTTTTGTTAAAGAGCCAATTATTGGAAAAATTAAAAAAAAATAAAAATAAAACATGTCTTTGGATTTAGCATCTGGGGGATCTAAAAAGTGTACCTGTGAAGTTTCAGCTCTGTAGCATGTCCAGAACAAGAAAAAAATACGAATTAGGGTTAGGGCTAGGGTTAGGCTTAGGGCTAGGGTTAGGGCTAGGGTTAGGGTTAGGGTTAGGGTTAGGGTTATTTTTATGGCTAGGCTTAGAGGGTTAGGGTTAAGGTTAGAGGGTTAGGGTTAGGTTTAGGGGCTAGGGTTAGGGTTACGGTGAGATACTTAGGGTTAGAGTTAGTAGCCCTACCCCTACCCCTCTAACTCTAACCCTCTAACCCTAAGCACTAAAAATAACCCTAACCTTAGCCCTGACCCTAACCCTAGCCCTAACCCTAACCCCAACCCTAACCCTAATTCTATTTTTTTTCTGGTTCTGGACATGCTACAGAGCTGAAACTTCACAGGTACACTTTTTAGACCCCCCAGACAATAAATCCAAAGAAATTTTTTTTTTTAAGTTTTTTTTTTTTTTTAAGTTTTCCAATAATTGGCTCTCTATCAAAAATGACAATTTTTAAGAACTTTTTTTGTGTGATTTAGTGTCTAGGGGGGTCTAAAAAGTGTACCTGTGAAGTTTCAGCTCTGTAGCATGTCCAGAACCAGAAAAAAAGATCATTTTCAGTAGAGCAGGGATGGTGGGAACCCCTTTTACACCTATATGATCTTTTTTTCTGGTTCTGGACATGCTACAGAGCTGAAACTTCACAGGTACGCTTTTTAGACCCCCCAGACAATAAATACAAAGACATTTTTTTTAAGTTTTTTCTATTTTTAATTTTTCCAATAATTGGCTCTCTATCAAAAATGACAATTTTTAAGAACTTTTTTGTGTGATTTAGTGTCTAGGGGGTCTAAAAAGTGTACCTGTGAAGAGTGTACCTGTGAAGTTTCAGCTCTGTAGCATGTCCAGAACCAGAAAAAAAGATCATTTTTCAGTAGAGCAGGGATGGTGGGAACCCCTTTTACACCTATATGATCTTTTTTTTCTGGTTCTGGACATGCTACAGAGCTGAAACTTCACAGGTACGCTTTTTAGACCCCCCCAGACACTAATCCAAAAAAAGTAATGCCTGCCACCGTATATATCAGTGGGGGGTGGGCAGTGGCACTGCAGTGGGCACAGTACACTCTGTGGACCTGACAGTCACTGGCACCCAGGCAACTGCAATTATAAAAAAAATATATATATTTTTACTTTGCAAGCTGCTGTGCCACCGTATATATATCAGTGGTGGGTGGGCACGCAGTGGCACTACAGTGGGCACAGTACACTCTGTGGACCTGACAGTCACTGGCAGCCCAGGCAACGGCAATAATAAAAAATATTTTTTTTTTTCAATTTGCAACAAGATGCTGTGCCACCGTATATATATCAGTGGTGGGCAGTGCACTGCAGTGGGTACAGTGCACTCTGTGGACCTGACACAGCACTCACTGCAATTATGACAGAGAATAAAAAAAAAATGCAAGGTACTGTGCCTGTGCCACCCGAAATGAGTGTGGTGTGCACACAGTACAGACTGTGGTGGGTCTGTGGCCTCTCACACACAGCGGGCAGGCAACTGCAGTGTACAATATATATATATATAAAAAAAAATACTCAATTACCAGCCCTAAAAAGGGCTTTTGGGGACACTAGATATATATATATATATATATATATATATATATATATATATATATATAAAAATAAATAAAAAATACTCAATTACCAGCCCTTAAAAGGGCTTTTGGGGACACTAGATTATATATATATATATATATATATATATATATATATAAAAATTACACAAATACCAGCCCTTAGAAGGGCTTTTTGGGGTGCTGTCAGGATGCTGTCCTTACAGCAGTAGTGGACCAAGAACACTGACTAGCAAGACCAGGAACACTGACTAACAACTGTCCCTAGCTATTAACAGCAGCAGCAGCAGCAACACTCTCCCTGCTCTCACTAACACACTGCTTCAGAATGATCTAAGATGGATGCTGCCCTTGCTTATTTATAGGAGGTGGAAGGGTGTGGGAGGGAGGTATGCTGATTGGCTGGAAATGTGCCTGCTGACTGTGAAGTTCAGGGTCAAAGTTTGCCTCAATGATGTATTATAGGGGGCGGACCGAACATCGCATATGTTCGCCCGCAGCGGCGAACGCGAACATGCTAAGTTTGCCGGGAACTGTCCGCTGGCGAACAGTTCGGTACACCTCTAACTGTCACGTACCTGATCCGAAGCCGGAGTGTAGAGAGGGCCTCCCTTGCGGCTAGGTGCAGAACACCCCTGGAGGTGAGACAGGGAGTGCTGTGCCCGAAGTAGCACGGGTTGCCGGCTGGGATGGCCAGATGGTGGCTGAGGCCAATGGGTGATAGGTCCAAGGCGGATCTGGAACACTTGACAAGCCAGGCAGGTGTGCTGCAGAAACAAGGTAAGCTGGATAGCCCACAGGAGACTGGTAAAGCGGAATCAATAGCCAAGCCAGGTGAGACACTGGAGAAAACAGGGAAAGTCCAGGGACAAGCCAAAGGGTCAAAAGCCAGAGGTATCAAGAAGAGTCGATGGTCAAGCAATCTGGGTCGGCAATAGGAAATCCAAGATAAAGGCAAAAACAAGGCACAAGGGACACAGGGAGCTGAAGATCATCCAGCAACTAGTACCTGTCATTGCTGAGTTTAAATAGGCCGTTTGGCGCCAAGCGCCGTCACATCCTGCGTGTGTGCACATTGGCGCACGCACGTTCTTAGTTGATCTTGCCCGGAGTTGGCCGCGCATGCGTATTCGCGCCAATGCGCGAATTCGCTGATTAGCCAAACTGTTGGAGTTTACCTGACAGAGGGTTTACTTCCTCTTTAAGGTAGGCATAATCACTTTTACAGGGCATAGATAGGGCCCTCCTCCTGCTGCCATTGCCGGGTGCTCCCCTTCCACAGGGAGCCTAGGACCATTGTAAGCAGTTGGGCTGGCTGTCTACTGAGAATATGGAGGAACATCTGTTCCCCAAACTCTTCTATGAATAATGAAGTAATAAGGATTTCATCACTCACAGTTTCAGTTCTGTGTTTCCTTGGTCGGTACAGTAAGGGAAGCAGCCAATCAAACAGATCTCTGTTTATTCGGTTGCCTTTAGAGAGAAAGAAGGGTTTAGGGGTCTAATACAGCCATATTCAACCATGGTGCTCTGGGGCGCTTAAAATTGTATACAAGCCAGCGAATGGATCGATTCTGCCTATTAGTTACACAAAGCCACAGGTTTTCAGAGTGCGTCATTACAACCTACTAGCCGCCATTGTCCTAGCAACTAGTGATGTCATTGGTTAATAAGAAGGACATCTGGCACCTGGCCCTCCCCTGCCCCTCTCCTTCAGCACCAGGGTCACATTAACTGAGCGAGGGAGAGAAACAGAAGAGAAGAGAAACATTGGAATACTAACCAGTACCAGTGTGCAAAGGTGTATTTGCTTTGTAAGAATAAATCACCACCAATGTTGCTTCATTATGCAAAACTTTTTTAAATTTTAGAATGGAGTGCCTCAAGATTGCATGGAATTTTAAAGCATGCCTTGACTGAAAAAAAGGTTGAGAAACACTGGTCTAATAGACCACTGATCTCGCCACAAAGAGTACCTGCCACAGCCAAAAGTTATCACAAGGGGTGGCGTTCACTTCATAGCAATAAAGTTATATGGAAAAAATAAAGTGTAATTCCTGTGGCGGTGATTAGGGACAATATGACTGATGTGGTGGTGATCAGGGACACTGATTGGTGTGTCATTTATTAGGGATGCTATGACTGATGTGGTGGTGAATAGAGACTGACTGGCAGCAGGAGTCTGGTGACCTTGTACTGCTATGGCAGTGTTCAGAGTCAATTCCTGGTGGCAATTAGATGCAGTGATATCAGAGGAGCCAGCCATTGCACATCACTACCACAGAAGTAAAATGTCAGCATAGTGACACCCCATACTCTGGTGACAGTAGGTAATATATACAGTATATACAGTATCTCACAAAGTGAGTACACCCCTCACATTTTTTAACTATTTTATTATATCTTATCATGTGACAACACTGAAAGAGATTACACTTTGCTACAATGTAAAGTAGTGAGCCTACAACTTGTATAACAGTGTACATTTGCTATCCCTTTAAAATAACTCAACACACAGCCATTAATGTCTAAACCACTGGCAACAAAAGTGAGTACACCCCTAAGTGAAAATGTCCAAATTGTGCCTAATTAGGCATTTTCTCCCCCCCCCCCGGTGTCATGTGACCCATTAGTGTTACAAGGTCTCAGGTGTGTTAAATTTGGTCTTAATACTCTTACTCTCTTATACTGGTCACTGGAAGTTCAGCATGGCACCTCATTGCAACGAACTCTCTGGGGATCTGAAATAAAGAATTGTTGCTCTACATAAAGATGGCCAAGGCTATAATAAGTTTGCCAAGACCTTGAAACTGAGCTGCAGCATGGTGGCCAAGACCATACAGTGGTTTAACAGGACAGGTTCTATTCAGAACAGGCCTCACCATGGTCGACCAAAGAAGTTGAGTGCACATGCTCAGCGTCATTTCCAGAGGTTGACTTTGGGAAATAGACATATGAGTGCTGCCAGAGGTTGAAGGAGTGGGGTGTCAGCTTGCCAGTGCTCAGACTATACGTGCACACTGCATCAAATTGGTCTGCATGGCTGTCGTCCCAGAAGGACGCCTCTTCTAAAGATGATGCACAAGAAAGCAACAGTTTGCTGAAGACAAGCAGTCTAAGGACATGGATTACTGGAACCATATCCGGTGGTCTGAGGAGACCAAGATAAACATATTTGGTTCAGATGGTGTCAAGCCTGTGTGGCGGCAACCAGGTGAGTAGTACAAAGACAAGTGTGTCTTGCCTACAGTCAAGCATGGTGGTGGGAGTGTCATGGTCTGGGGCTGTATGAGTGCTGCCAGCACTGGGGAGCTACAGTTCATTGAGGGAACCATGACTGCCAACATGTACTGTGACATACTGAAGCAGAGCATGATCCCCTACCTTCAGAGACTGGGCTGCAGGGCAGTATTTCAACCTGATATTGACCCAAAACACACCTCCAAGATGACCACGGCCTTCCTATAGAAGCTGAAGGTAAAGTTGATGGACTGGCCAAGCAGGGTCTCCAGACCTACCTATTGAGCATCTATGGGGCATCCTCAAACGGAACGTGGAGGAGCGCAAGGTCTCTAACATCCACCAGCTCTGTGAGGTCATCATAGAGGAGTGGAAGAGGACTCCAGTGGCAACCTGTGAAGCTCTGGTGAACTTTATGCCCAAGAGGGTTATGGCAGTGCTGGAAAAAATTGGTGGCCACATAAAATATTGACACTTTGGGCCCAATTTGGACAATATCAATTAGGGATAGACTCACTTTTGTTACCAGCAGTTTAGAAATAGCTGTGTGTTGAGTGATTTTGATGGGACAGCAAATGTACACTCTTATACAAGCTGTCCACTCACTACTTTACATTGTAGCAAAGTGTCATCTCTTCAGTGTTGTCACATGAAAAGATATAACAAAATATTTACAAAAATGTGGGGGGTGTACTCACTTTTGTGAGATACTGTCTCTCTCTCTCTCTCTCTCTCTCTCTCTATATATATATATATATATATATATATATATATAGCACACAGCCTAACTGGCCAGTATGGGGGTTGAGACGAGCAAGCGACCCCCCCCTCCTGAACCTTACCAGGCCACATGCCCTCAACATGGGGGGTGGGTGCTTTGGGACAGGGGGGCTCTGCCCCCCCACCCCAAAGCACCTTGCCCCCATATTGATGGACAGGGGTCTCTTCCCAACAACTGTGGGCTGTGGGTGTGGGAGTCTGTGGGGGGAGGCTTATTGGAATATGGTTGACAAGGGGGCCCCCAGATCCCACCCCTCCCCCTTATGTTAATGGATATCGGGTACATCATACCCCTACCCATTCACCAAAAAAGTGTACAAAAAAAATAAAGACAAAAGCCAGTTTTGGACAAGTCCTTTATTATAAAATAAAAATAAAAAAACAGTGTCCCCCCATAAACACGTTGCCCGCCCGCAACCGAAAAATAGGAAAAAAGAAGCTCCTGCTTCTCAAGACACCTCTTGACAGCTCTTTTATAAGGATCTGACGTCACGAGCGCCCCATAATGCACTGCTCAGGTGCAGTGAATAAATTACATGACGTCATGTAATTGTAAAGCACCCAACCCCCCCATGTTGAGGACATGTGGCCTGGTAAGGTTCAGGAGGGGGGGACGCTCACTCGCCGCCACCCCAATCCTGGCCAGCCAGGCTGTGTGCTTGGATAAGCGTCTGTATTGATCTTAGGGGGAACCCCATGCCGTTTTTTTTTTTTTTTGTGTCGTGACCCGAGGGGCCTGGTATGGACTGGGGGGAATGCTTTTTATTTCATTTTTTAATCTATTGTCGGGAGCTGACAATACATTACAGCCACAAGCAAGTTTAAATGACATTTTTTCCTTTAGAAATGTCAGTTTTGCTGCAGCAGGCTACATACATGGCACAAATGCGCCACTTTACAGGCACATTACGGGATCCCCCCCAGGCACAATATTATTTAAAGGAATTTTTCATTTTTATTGTTTCACTTGAGGGAAAATAAAATCACTGCGCTGTAAAAACTATCATTTTAAAAAAAAAATTTGCATTGATTCATGTCCCCCAGGGCAGTACCCAGGTCCCCATACACTTTTTTGGACCAATAACTTGCATTTAAGCCTTTAAAATTAGGACTTTTGATTATTCATGTTCGTGTCCCACAGGCTTTAATGAAGTTCGCATGTTCGCTAGAATATTTCCCCTGTTCGAGATGTTCTGGTGCGAACCGAACAGGGCGGTGTTCAGTTCATCACTTGTGGTCAGCTTTACAGAGGCTGCAGGGAGAGGAGTCCAACCACTACTAATAACTATGTAGTGCAAGGGCTTATCTGATTGGATACAAATTGATTGAATCGATTAGTTAGGACCTCATATTATACAGTATTAGTTAAAGGAGATTGCACAACCACATTTTAACATGTATAGTGAGCTTTAGTTTGCAAACTGAGCTGTTATAAACCAATTTTAGTTTGAAATTCACTATGGGGAGTAAGCAGATTTTTACACTAAAGATAGAACATTTACAGTATGTTGTTAACATAAGGTATATTACACAAATGTAACCCACGGCAATAAAATCTGATCTGTTCTTTCAAGCATACCTGTCGGCTAATTTAAAATTTAAAAGGTGAATAAAATTATAAATGCAGAATTGAAATGTTCCACTTTGTTCACTGGATACTGGAAGCAAATACAGCTTCTCTGCTCTGGTGAAACATAAGTAAATCAACCCTCTGTTGTTTATAATTAGCTAAGCGTTCGAACCTAAAAAGAACACATAATACACATTCAAGACATGAATGGAATAGAAATGTAGGGAATGCTAAAGAAGCAATTCTAAGGACTTTAAGTATTTAAAATATTAAACTGATCATTTAAGAATAGATCTACAGCAAAAATAAACAAGAACATATGCCAGCAGATGGGACACTTGGAATTGTCTTATACAGTTGTTTACTCAGTTATGGTCATACGATATGATACATGTGAGAATACATTTTCATTATGATTACTAAACGTCTTGAGATCTCCAGAAATATTTCCAAAGTCAATCAAGATAACAATGTTGTCCTAACTTGAATTTTTTATTAAAATGTATACCTAGGATACATTTTTGCATTTTCTGAGCTGATTAAGGATTACAAGGCTTTCTAATTGATAATGTTTACAAAACCTGTGTAATGTTTGTGTCGTTAAAATGTATGCATACCTTGAAGTATATGTATACCCAACTGCTAACTGCTAATCTTTTATAAGCTTTACCATGTTATTCATCTTTTTTATCTGTCTTATATAATAATGTCTTATATATGTGCAGAGTTGTATAAAGTACTCGAAACCCATACTTGAGTAAAAGTACAAGTGCTTGATTAAAAAGTGACTTGAGTAGAAGTGGAAGTGCTCGATCAAAAAGTGACTTGAGTAGAAGTACTAAAGTATTCAACATGTTGTACTTAAGTATTGCAAGTAGTTTTTTTAAAAATTTTGCTACTCAAGTACTGAAAGTAAAAGTATTAGTAGTTTTGAAAACAAAATTGCTACTCAAGTACTGAAAGTAAAAGTACAAGTACTGTGTTATGTAGTTATTAAAGAAAGAAGTCAAAAGTTTGAACATCATATTGTTTTTTATTTTTTCAAATGCAGCTTTTATTTATACATACAGTAGCTTTTATTTTCGTATGCGCTGATAATACACATGTTTTGAGCTTCATGAAACCTGCCATCTACTGTTCTGGCAGTGGTAATTTTTATAATTGTAACGAGTAACTATGCAGCACAAAAAAAAAAATGTCGGAGTAGAAGTATTGAAATCATTGAAAAAATGTAGTGAAGTAAAAGTGGAAGTAGGAGAAAAAAATTATACTCTAGGAAAGTACAGATACCCCCTTTCAGTACTTAAGTACAGTAGTGAAGTGGTTCTACTTAGTTACTATACATCTCTGTATATGTGACAGGAGTCACTTTGGGTGGGGGGCTCGTGGAACCCAGACTACTTTAGAGAGGTCGGGAAACTCCTTGTCCAGCTTCCCCGGTCCCTCCTATGTGCAAGTCACCCTGTGTCTATTATGGGCACAGGGTGACCAAGAACCCCATTCTGGTCTGCATGAATCAGACTCCCTGTAAAACCACACCAGACTCAGCATTTTGTGTTACCCCGGTTATCCTGGGTTCTATATGTGTGGTTTGTGTGAAAAGAATGAAGGGCCTCTTTCACTTGGGACAATAATATTTCTGAAAAATATCCCTCAAGAAATATATAAAGATAAACAATATGACTTTTCAGGTTGCTTGAATATTGTTGAAGTGTCTCATAAATAGTGGGTTGGCACTGAAACTGGCAGAGAAAGCGATAGAGAATCTTAAGTAATTGACATACAGTGCCTTTGCGAAAGTATTCGGCCCCCTTGAACTTTGCAACCTTTTGCCACATTTCAGGCTTCAAACATAAAGATATAAAGCTGTATTTTTTTGTGAAGAATCAACAACAAGTGGGACACAATCATGAAGTGGAACGAAATTTATTGGATATTTCAAACTTTGTTAACAAATAAAAAACTGAAAAATTGGGCGTGCAAAATTATTCAGCCCCTTTACTTTCAGTGCAGCAAACTCTCTCCAGAAGTTCAGTGAGTATCTCTGATTGATCCAATGTTGACCTAAATGACTAATGATGATAAATAGAATCCATCTGTGTGTAATCAAGTCTCCGTATAAATGCACCTGCACTGTGATAGTCTCAGAGGTCCGTTTAAAGCGTAGAGAGCATCATGAAGAACAAGGAACACACCAGGCAGGTCCGAGATACTGTTGTGGAGAAGTTTAAAGCCGATTTGGATAAAAAAAGATTTCCCAAGCTTTAAACATCCTAAGGAGCACTGTGCAAGCGATAATATTGAAATGGAAGGAGTATCAGACCACTGCAAATCTACGAAGACCTGGCCGTCCCTCTAAACTTTCAGCTCATACAAGGAGAAGACTGATCAGAGATGCAGCCAAGAGGCCCATGATCACTCTGGATGAACTGCAGAGATCTACAGCTGAGGTGGGAGACTCTGTCCATAGGACAACAATCAGGCGTATACTGCACAAATCTGGCCTTTATGGAAGAGTGGGAAGAAGAAAGCCATTTCTTAAAGATATCCATAAAAAGTGTCGTTTAAAGTTTGCCACAAGCCACTTGGGAGACACAACAAACATGTGGAAGAAGGTGCTCTGGTCAGATGAAACTAAAATCAAACTTTTTGGCAACAATGCAAAACGTTATGTTTGGCATAAAAGCAACGCAGCTCATCACCCTGAACACACCATCCCCACTGTCAAACCTGGTGTTGGCAGCATCATGGTTTGGGCCTGCTTTTCTTCAGCAGGGACAGGGAAGATGGTTAAATTGATGGGAAGATGGATGGAGCCAAATACAGGACCATTCTGGAAGAAAACCTGATGGAGTCTGCAAAAGACCTGAGACTGGGACGAAGATTTGTCTTCCAACAAGACAATGATCCAAAACATAAAGCAAAATCTACAATGGAATGGTTCACAAATAAACATATCCAGGTGTTAGAATGGCCAAGTCAAAGTCCAGACCTGAATCCAATCGAGAATCTGTGGAAAGAACTGAAAACTACTGTTCACAAACGCTCTCCAACCAACCTCACTGAGCTCGAGCTGTTTTGCAAGGAGGAATGGGCAAAAATTTCAGTCTCTCGATGTGCAAAACTGATAGAGACATACCCCAAGCGACTTACAGCTGTAATCGCAGCAAAGGTGGTGCAACAAAGTATTAACTTAAGGGGGCTGAATAATTTTGCACGCCCGATTTTTCAGTTTTTTATTTGTTAAAGTTTGAAATATCCAATAAATTTCGTTCCACTTCATGATTGTGTCCCACTTGTTGTTGATTCTTCACAAAAAATTACAGTTTTATATCTTTATGTTTAAAGCCTGAAATGTGGCAAAAGGTCGCAAAGTTCAAGGGGTCCGAATACTTTCGCAAGGCACTGTAAGTCTGCCTAGCCATGAGATATGTAGAGGTGTGCAATGTAAACTTAAAGAGGTCATTTGGCTAGCATGAGTGTCTAGTTTTCAATATAAAGAGCCTTGTAAGTTTAGTCAGGTTGAAGCTCAAATATGGTAAATTATGAGGCGACCAGGGAGGGAAAGTCCTGCAGAGGGAGGGAGAGGTTAGGGGTTTTGACTTTAATGACTTCTAGGCCAGAAAATTATGAAAAGAGATCATCAATATGGAGGAGTGGTGTAAGTCGAAGTGAGAAATAGTAGAAAATTATTGTCAAATAAACTAAGTTTATGGTGAAAGCCCACTATCTTGACGCCACCTAATGTCTAGATTGGACCGTATCAATTGGGTCAATGGTTCTATTGCTAGAGCAAATGATGGGGGTGATTGAAGATATCCTGGCCTGGTGTCTCCAGCAATTGTGAAAAAAAATAGATTTACAATAATCTGGAGTATTTCAAATAGACATGTTGGTGGGAGTAGAGAAAAGATATAGGGGTTGATTTACTAAAAGTTGGGAGTGCAAAATCGAGTGCAGCTCTGCATAGAAACCAATCAGTTTCAAGAATTTTTTGTTAAAGCTTAATTGAACAAGTTGAAAATCATGGAAGCTGATTGGCTAACATGCACAGCTGCACCAGATGTTGCACTCTAGACTTTTAGTAAATAAACCCCATAGTGTAAATAGGGCCAACAGAAACATTTTTCTTATGTTCAAAGACAACCAGTAGTGTTATACTTCTAACCCCACCCTCCTCAATGCATATATTCAGCTGCCCATGCTACATTTATTTAAAAAAGAATCCAGTCTATTGTTGGCATGCATTTAGCAGCTGTACAACTGCCTGTACCTGGATCGCTTGTGGGTTTGGCCTTATAGCTTGTTCTAAAAAAAGGACAGAAGTCATCACAGAACATCAGCATAATCTCTCTCTCTCTCCCCCACTCTCTCTTCCCCTCTCCCCCCCCCCTCTCTCTCTCTCCATGCAATAAAATCATTAGGGCTGTAGTCAGGTGACTTAAATGGCCCTTTTTTCCTTTTCTATAAAATAAAGGTTTGGCCCTATATTTTTCTTGATAAATAGATTTTATTGAAGTTTTAAGGCACATTAATAAACATACATACATGTGGTTTTGTATTTTACATATATTCATAAGAAGTTAGCAACAGAAAAGGAAACGCAGAAGCATCAACTGCTTTTAAAGAGCAAATATATGTAGCCTGTATTATTCGAATGTTCCATACATGTATGAAAAAAATTACAATATTATAAGAACATGTTGACAAATAAAGCAATACCATGATAACTAGGCAGATTATCTAAATATATTAGCAATTTATATAACAGCAAGCTGCTATCTTATCTATGACTACTAAGAACCCACTTTTAAGCATAGCAATCATATCGCAGAAAATGTTATAACTTAAAAACAAGTTGGCATCAAAGATGCCGAAACATGAAATACAACCATGTAAAGAAAATACTGGAAAAGGAAAGAAATGAAAGTTAGTGGAAGACCTGAAAAAAAGGCTACAGGATGAAAGAAAGGACGACAGCAGGCAATTTAGTTTGGATAATAAGGCAAAGGCCCAAAATGGACACAAACATCCATATCACTAGGTTGTAGCCTGAGTGTCATTTACTAAATTGACAAAATCTGGCAAATATCAAAAAATGACCCACGTGAACCAAGTTTTATTTCATTTCTTTAGGGTTTGGCCCTATATTTTTACCTTTCAAGTATCCTCATGCATTTTATGTCCAACTGACAAAGTGAAGTTTTGCTCAGTTTTACAGGAAAAGTCAAATTTTGTCAGATATTCACTGAATGCAATCTTTTACTATGCCTTTTTTATCATGCACTTAGTTCAAATTGCCCAGGTTTGTGCTATTAATAAAAGGAAGACTTTCTGTTTATATCTTTCTACTTCAACTTTTACAATATTTTTTGCATAAAATGTGTATTTTGGTATAAATAACTGGCACATAATTGTATTGTCTATCACAGATGCCATTGAAGTACGTTATCCTGTTATATCAAGTTGCAGTTTCTAAAGATCATCTTACGAAATAATCTGCTCAAAACAGATTTTCATTTGAAATGTCAGTTTATGCTCAATTACACAAATATTTAAATTTGACTTGAAAAGGTTATTTTGAATTGCTGATCCATTCAATTGATTTTATGATTCCAATTATGCTGTTGCTCAGTGTGGACATTAATTGTATGTTTTTACCCTTTAAGCATTTCTTTTGCATTTAGAAAGTGCATTTTTATACTTTTAAAAGTGTGTCAATCCTTATAACTATAACTCTGCCTTCAGCTGAGACTTCTACTGAAGAAAACTGCATAGCAAACTAAGAAATAAGAGGCTGCTTGCAAGCATTGATCTTTTTTTTTTTACAATTTTGTAGCTATAGGGAACGTGTAGTGATTTTATACATCTTTTCTCTCTGTGTGTATTTTGGACAAGACTAAAACATGAAATAGAAAAAAATATATTTATATTTTTGTTAGACAAATATAAAAATATTGCATATTAATATTGTGTATTGTTCTCTTTTCTTGGAAGGTATAGCTTTATTTTCACATGTACCTCCTATCTCCTTCTCTTCTTAGTTGAAAAAATCCTGTAGTTTACTAAGCATGATAGCTCAAGCTGTACTGTGCACACCTATAAATGAATCAGATGTGTCCCATTCCCTTCTTCCTGATCATTTAAAATGTATGTAAATCCTACTTCTTTTTAGATTTGAATAGACTTTGAAAGTAACAAATCCTTTTTGGGACTTGTTTTGCTTTCTGTGTCATCGCTGGGGGATTCATGTTCATTATTGATTCTGGTGACCATTATCTATGGAACCGAAAATGATGGAAAATCCATAAGAACGGGAAATGATTAAGGATGTTCTAATGAGCGTATCTGTTCTGATGTCCCTAACTGTCTAAAAGGGTATTTCCCCTTACATTAGAAAGATTGTATCCTATTACCTGCTGTGTCTCTTGGACAGAATGTTAAGGGAAATGTCCCTGATGGACTACAGACAGCACATATTAACTAACAAGAGCCTTAACAATACCTTACTTTGTCCAAAACTTAAAAAATACTTCTGCTGTGCTCTCTTTTTACAAAAGATGAAAATCCACTGGAAAACTTTTTTTCTGTATTAAATCTGTAAAACAAAAAAATCTATACAATGCAAATTTAAAAATTCAGTCAAATAACTTTTATTTACCATTTTACTTTTATTGGCTAAAATAAAGGAATAAAATGGCAAGCTTTCAAGACAAATTAGATAGTATTTTCAGGACACAAGCTAAGAAAACAATTACCCTGCAAACTTTAAAAATAACACATGGTTCTTTGTCATGTTTTGTTTACTGTTAAAGCTCATTAAGCCTTTCCTTGCCATATATGCCTGATAAAAAAACTTTTTGAAGTTGAACCCAGGAGCTCCACTTTGACCCCTGTGTCCTCACTGAGTCACCTGAAACACTGGATAGGTGCCTACCCAATCTTTGCATAAACCTTCATGGTATGTGGTTTCTTGTTAAAAGCTGTAGCTCCAACAAAGGACATTATATCCCTTCTCAGCCTTTTGTCTAGGATCAAGTGTAGTGTCTGTTCCCCTTGGCCAGTTTGGGGGGTCAGTTAGTAGTTCCCTGATGTAATTAGGTGGGGGTGGAAGGGAAGCCTTTTTCCTCCTGGGTTGAATCTGGCCTTGTGCACAGTTGTAGGAAAGGCTCTCTCTAAGCTCCCTAAGTTTTGATGCCTTCTTGGGGAATAGAGAGGCACTGGTCTGGCCAAAGGCATGTGGTGTAGTGTGGTGTGGTGTTGCATGTGCCCCTGGGGTGGCAGTCCAGGTATATTCACTGTGTATTGGCTTCACTTTGAGTTTATTGCACCAAGGTCACTGCACTTTACACACTTTTTTTTGCACTGTCCTCTAGGGCCGGGCCTTTCGGCCTGGAATAGAGGAATTTTTTATTCCTGGCCAGAAGGCCTGCCATAGTATTGCACTATGGCACTACGCACTTCTTCTTATCCCTTTTCCCCACTTATTTGTGTGTGTTTTGTCACGTTTGTCTTTTTTTTTTTGTGGCGGGTACACTTTATCATGGCTTGATTAGTAGGGTGTAGGTCCTTGGGCCTGCCCTCAAAAGTCTTGGCAGTTGGTCTATTTTGCCAGACCTCATAGAGAACGGGGTCTGCCTGGTTTCGGCTAAGTGGACTAAGTAAGTACCTCAGTTCCTGCCATTAACCTTGTGCCCTGGGGGATCAGGGTAAGGGCCCTCACCTCTTCAGGGGAGGTCCACTTGTACGTCCTGTGCACTTTTTTGTGTTCCCACTTTTGTGTGTGCACTTTTTTTTTTGCACCGGGTGTCTGTCAGTTTCACACACCACTGGCTTTAAAGGAAAAAAAAAAAAAAAACTGGACATTTTATTAAACCGTGTCTCTGTACTTGTTGTTTGACAGATAATTGTGCTTCTGAAAATGTCTCACCTATTGCTGATTTGTTGCATGCTGCTGATCTCACCTTCTGGTACTTGTGTACTCACTTTTAGTTGAGTAACAAATGCTCCTTATTCCCCCAACTTCTAACCTGATAACAATAGCTAATGATTCCGATTTTATAAGCGACTGTGAATCTGCCTCACTCTATCATTTTGCATGTCACCTGTGTACCAAACCCAGCTTGTTATGAACCTCCAACTGAGGTAAAGCTTCACTTTGGAAAGAATACCCAATCACGTGCCAGGAAAATAAAAAAAAAAATGCAATTTTGCTTGCACATGATTGGATGATAGAAGTCAGCAGAGCTTCTGTTCATTTACTAAGCTCTGAAGCAATTGCACTTGCAGAGTGCAACTGCACTTTGCAAAGTGTACAGTCTATTTGTCTTTAGTAAATCAGCCCCATTGCTTAATGAAGTGACATTTGTTTTTTTTTTTTAAAGCTTGCAAACTCTAAAGCTGAGTATACAATAGTATGTTGTAGATTTGCTAACAAAAATGTCAATTTTAACCACTTGCTGACCGCCCCACGCAGATTTACTGCGGCAGGGCAGCTCGGCTGCGCATAATCACATACATCTATGTGATTATGTGCATGTGGTCTCGGCGGTGCACTCACAACCTAACCCCTTTATCACCCCAGTATTAACCCCTTCCCTGCCAGTGTTATTTATACAGTAACAGTGCATATTATTTAGCACTGATCACTGTATTGGTGTCACTGGTCCCCAAAAAGTGTCACTTAGTGTCAGATGTGTCTGCGACAATGTTGCAGTCCCGCTAAAAATCGCTGATCACTGCCATTACTAATAAAAACAAAAAAATAAATAAAAAGTCCAAAAATCTATCATTTGTTTGTAAACCCTATAACTTTTGCGAAAACCAATTATGATACGCTTTTTGGGATTTTTTTTTTTTTACCAAAAATATGTAGCAGAATACAAATTGGCCTAAGCTGATGAAAAAAATTAGATTTTTAATTTTTTTTTTATTGGGAATGTTTAATAGCAGAAAGTAAAAAAGTATTGTGTTTTTTTTTCAAAATTGTCACTTTTTTTTTTGTTTATAGCACAAAATCTAAAAAGTGCAGAGATGATCAAATACCACCAAAAGAAAGCTCTATTTGTGGGAAAAAAGGACACCAATTGTATTTGGGTACAGCATTGCGCAACCGCGCAATTGTTAGTTAAAGTAACGCAGTGCCGATTCGCAAAAAGTGGCCTGGTCATTCAGGGGGTAAAACCTTCCGGAGCTGAAGTGGTTAAGAATGTTTGTTTGATTTTCTAATCATTAGTGGGATCAAATCGACATATATTTTTGACAAATACTGAGGAGAAAATTCAAAGGAGCAGGATGGAAAATTATTCTTGAACTAAAATTTTTCCAATAGTGTATGTGATATTTAGCCAAAAACCGAATGTTAAAAGTGAATGAAGTTTCAAACAACATTTGGCAAGTTGATGAACTAAACATTTTTGCACAAATCATTGTATGAATTTTCGTTCAAAAATCTACTAGTGTATGCTCAGTTAAGGTCTTGATTTAGCCAGCAGATTTTATTATGCCTGATAAAGATACTTAAGTTGTCCTGAGAATCTGCTATGTCTATCACTTTAGATATTAGGTAATGTAGCTTTACCATTTCTGAAAACATAACTCCTTTGCATCAGATACAACTTCAAATATTGGTTTATTTATATATCACATTACACATATCCAGTTAAGAAGTCAGACAATTAAAAAATTAGTATTCCCTTCACATTTAGAAATATTTGAGTTAAGCTGTAAAATAAGCTGCATTTGTTATTTTCCTTTGACAAAAAAAAAAAACTGTATTCGCCTCTCTCCTGTGTGCACTTCTCCAGTCAGGATTTCAGCATTCTTCTGTTTTTCATTTGATAAATAAGACAGAAAAATATGACCCTGGGGTATTTTCCTGAGAAAAATACATTTGCTACCATTTAAATTTTGAAATGAGCATGAGATAAACAGCACCACCAGGGATAATAAATGTAAAGATGTGCCACTGATTAAAATAGAAAGGAACTGTGCTAGACAACATTTGTATCATGTCAATTGAGTAATGTTCTGGCACAGGAAAAACTGCATTTTTAATTCTAAGAACAAATGAATGATCTGCTTTACTTGGAGAAAAACAAACAGGTTTGGACATACTTCATCAGACTTAACTTGTTCTGTGTCATGGAACTGGAAATGAGAAATGCAAACCAAATGGCTTCTGTAACCACCTAAAATTAGGAGTGATTTAAGGAACAAGCTACTGTGAAAACTACATGACGAATACAGATGTTGCGTGCTTTTAAATGTTGTAGGTAACCATGTTGTGACAAGTCCAAAAGTTTGGAACAGTATGGTATATACAGTAAGTATTACCAAGAATAACATATTTAAGTAATTAAACCCAGTCACATGACACCGCATTCACACTGAATCGGCACGACTTCAGGGGTGACCTGTGAAGTCGCGTGCAGCGCGACTTCGGCGCGACTTGCACAGACTTCATAAAATTAATGTCTATGCAAGTCGCTCCAGGTCGCCCCGAAGTAGTACAGGAACCTTTTTCTAAGTGGGAGCGACTTGTGTCGCTCCTATTAGAACCATTTCTGTACCACACAATGGACCGCGACAATCCGCGACTTGTCAAGTCGTATTAGTGTGAATGGACTCTAAAACTCATAAAAGCCGTAGCATGTTAAAGTGTTACTAAATCCACGACTCTGCATTCACTATATTTGGTCTCCCACAGTACATAGAACATGGAAATGCAATTATTTTGGTAAATATAAACTGCTAAATACCTTTTCTCATCAGCAGTATATAGCAGCCTTGTGACTTGTGTCAGCTCCTAGTAAAGCTTGTAGGAGGAGTTTTAATTCTCCCCTGATCCTCTCTCTGGACAGAGCTGATTGGCCCTGTGCTGATCACATGCACTCTCTCAAGAAAAAACAAAACAAAAAAACTCTCAAGCTATGCTCACCAAACTGAGCATGTGCAGCTTGACTCCTAACTTTCTGTTCTATTACAAAATGGGTTGGAGTCAGTTAAAGAAGAGGAGGATCTGAGAGACAGGATCACCCAGCCTTTATACACGCTGCAGAGGATTAACCCCCAGTGAGTATAACAAGCATGCTTTACTGAATATACAAACTGATTTTACTGTTGTGGGTTTAGTAACACTTTAATGCAATGTTGATGTCAGTCTAAATCTGCAGCTATCGTTTTAGGTAATACAGAGAGATCCTGCCACAAAGACTCTTGTTTTGTAATTCCTGTTATGGGGTAATAATAACTGACTCCCAACTGTGTTTCTACTTTGTAAATCTTTCACAGGTGCCCCGCCAGAGACTCTGCCAATGCACATTGCACAAGCATGGTCAACAATTGTCACTCAGAAGCCTGATCTGAGCAGTGTTATGCAGCTGTTGCTATAGTGGGTGGTCTGAATCTGCTTCAAAAAGAGCATCTTCATCATTGAGGAAACAATTTACTAGATTGCCAGTACAAAATATTTTAACCACTTAAGCCCCAGAGGATTTTCCTGCTCAAAGACCAGGGCCTATATTGCGATTCGGCACTGCATGAATTTAACGGACAATTGTGCGGTCGTGCGATGCTGTACCCAAATGAAATTGAAATTCTTTTTTTCCCCACAAACAGAGCTTTCTTTTGGTGGTTTTTGATCACCTGTGCGATTTTTTTATTTTTTGCGCTATAAACAAAAAAATAGCGTCAATTTTGAAAAAATAACAATATTTTTCAAATTTTTTATATGAAATTCCCCCCCAAAAATGTAAAAATCAAAATTTTTTAACATTTTAGGCCAATTTGTTTTCTGCTACATATTTTTGGTAAAAAAAATTGCAATAAGCGTATTTTGATTGGTTTGCGCAAAAGTTATTGCGTTTACTAACTAAGGGAAAGATTTGTGTAATTTTTATTGTTTTTTTTTTTTTAACTAGTAATGGCGATCTGCGGACCCCTGACTAACATTTTTGACACTTTGGGGGGTACTAGTGACATTACTATAGTAATCAGTGCTATACATATGCACTGTTACTGTAAAAATTACACTGGTAGGGAAGGGGTTAACTTTATTAGTGATCAAGAGGTTAACTGTGTCCCTAGGGGCGTGATTCTAGCTGTAAAGGGGCTTGTGATGTAACCACAGAGACATACGATCCTACATAGCAGGATTGTATGATCTCTGCAGTTACACCAGGGAGAATGACAGGCGGCTTAATGTTTATCTTTTCTATTTTACACTGTTTAAAGCAGGAGTTAAGAAAACTGAATACACCCCCGCGACTACCTAGTATGTTATCCAGGACTTGCGGGTAGGGGGCGCGCGTACGCTGCTGGTGCCATGGCTGTGCTGTGATTTGACACAGCACAAGCCAATCAACGAGTGATGCCCAATAGATGTCCACTGACACGTGCTGATCGGTGAGGAGAGACACAGAATGGAGCAATGGAGTAAACAAGACAGAGCTCCATTCTGACAAGGAGAAAGTGATGGATTTTGTGTCCCTGCAAAGGGAGTAAAATCCATCACTTCCCTTAGTAAAAGCAGTACACATAGTAAACACAAACACTGGATAGGCACATGTGTAACCCTTTAATTGCCCTAAATATTTAACCCCTTCCCAGCCACTGTCATTAGTACTGTCATCACTACAGTGAGAGTGCAGATTTTTATCACTAATCACTGTACAAGTTTCGCTGGTTCCCACAAAGTGTCAGTGTCAGTGTCAGACTGTCCGCCGCAATATTGCAGTCCCACTATAAGTCGCTGATTGCCACCATTACTAATATAAAAAAAAATACATAAAGATTCCAGTATATAGTTTTTAGACACTTTAACTTATGGACAAACCAATCAATATACGCTTATTGGGATTTTTTTTTACCAAAAATATGTAGTAGAATACATATTAGCCTAAATTTAAGAAGAAATTAGATTTTTAAAATTTTTAATGGGATATGTTTTATAGAAGAAAGAAAAAATATTGTTGCTTTTTTTAAATTGTTGGTTTTTTGTTTGTTTTTGTTTAAAGTGCAAAGCAAAAAAATAAAAATAAAAACTCAGTGATGATCAAATACCACCAAAAGAAAGCTCTATTTGTGGAAAAAAATGGCATGCATTTATTTAATTTGGGTACAGTGTTGCATGACAGCGCAATTGTCAGTTAAAGCAGCGTAGTATTGCAAAAAATGCCCTGGTCATGAAGGGGGGGTAAATCTTCCAGAGATAAAGTAGTTAAATATGAAACAGATGGGGAGAGATGAAACCCACATCTTATTTAAAACAAATATCTAGGCTATTTGCTAAAGAAATTGAACTATATAGCAGGAGGGCTATTCTTCTTACATCAATCCCTTTCCTATTTATGTGAGGTTGTTAGCATGCTTATGCAGATGGAGGTGCAACAATCATTCTCACATATTATACTGTGAATATTAGTTCTGCTAGTACCTGGTAGTGACCATGTAACTTATATGGTTATGATGTAAATTCATGTTTTTATGTCCCTGTTATTGTCCACTCAATCAATAAGGAGTTAGCAATGTGTGCAGCAACATATTGATTAGTAATAGTCATATCTGCAACAATTTTTCCAAAGGTTATGAGGCCCAGTTACAGCCAAAGTGCTGCTGCAAATGCTGATACAAGTATATTAAAACATTCACAGAAAAATAAAAAGTTCAGAAGCATATATGATGGCTACTAACAAGTTTTTAGTCCATGAAGATGTTGCTGATAATAAAGGGTACATTGAAGGTATACAAGCACCCAGACCAAACCCAAAGATAAAAGAAAGAAAGATAAAAAAAACTCAAACTATATTCCCAAGCAGAAATTATGAAAAATTCATGCACATATGCAATTGTGAAAGTATGTAATTTCCTGCCATTTTACACTAAAAGAAGAAGTGCTCAGTCATGTGTCCAGTAACATTTTGACTGCTAATAGTTAAATATTTAGTGGATTTCCAAGAGTATTACATTGGTATGCCAGTTTTATGTTTGCAAAATTAATAATTATGAGTGCTGGGGACGTATAGCTGAGAGGGAAGGAAAAAGTTGTGTGGTCTAAAATCCCAACTGCAGTCTCCTAATAACAGCCCCTGGCAAAACTCCTTTATGTAGCTCTTGCAGCTTCAGTGTTCATTTCAAACATGGAACCACAAAATGCAAGTATCAATATCCAATGGTGTCAAGGGAACTTAAATTCAATCTACATGTGCTTTGTCCAGCACAGGGGAGAAATGAAAACCATTTTAGGCCCCTTGGACTGGTATGAACCTTCCTTGATGACTTCTCTGCCTGGCTACCCTTCTTTCTCTTTTCTGAAATCCCCACAATCATTCTTGGCAACTTCAACATCCCTGTTAATGCTAATACTTCTAAATCTCTCAGTAAAACCTTATCTCTTGACCTGAAGCAATGGATACAGGCTCCTACACACTCCAATGGCAACACCCTTGACCCTATCTTCTCCTATCTATGCACTCAGTGCAACCTCTCCAACAATCTTTTCCCACTCTGATCACCACCTTATTAGTTTCACTCTCTCCATGCCTTCCACCTCCTCTCCTTCCAACCTCCTAACAGTTACCCATAGAAACCTTCAGCACCTATACCCCTCTCTTCTCTGCTATTGACCATTTATATGACAAAATCTCATCCCTGTCATGCCCCAACCTAGCCACTTTCATCTATAACAGCTCACTGTCATCCTCCCTGGACAAGCTTGCTCCCCTCACTCCACGCAGAATCCAGCACCTGACCGCTACAACCCTGGCAAACAGATGACACCAGAAGTCTCAGAAAACATAGCCACGCTCTTGAGCACCAGTGATGTAAGACTAAGTCCAAGGAAGACTTTAACTGAAATAAATCTGCCTTCCTAAAATACTATTCCTGTCTCCTCACTGCCAAGCAAACATATTTTATCATGCTCATTAACACATTCTCATCTAGTCCCCATCAACTCTTCTCTACCTTTAACTCTCTACTCTGTCCTCCACCGACTCCACCCACTAACTCACTCACTGCCCAGGAGATCGCCAATCACTTCAAAAATAAGATAGATAAAATTCACGAGGAGATGTCCAATGTGCAGATACCTCCCCTACTTAACAACCCATGTCCACGGGTACAATCATTACTTCTCTCGTTCAACCCTGCTAGTATTACCAAGGTTGCTGGACTTTTTTTATAACACCCATCTAACCACTTGCCCCCTGGATCCTGCTCCCTCGCAAATGTTACGCTCACCCTCTGACTCTATTCCATGCATCTTCCCCAACTCTCTAAAACATGCGCTAGTCACTCCCATCCTTAAAAAGCCCTCACTGGACCCCACCAATCTTCACAATCTTTGCCCCCATCTCCTTACTCCTTTCTCCACCAAACTCCTTGAATGACTGGTCTATGCCTAACTGAGTGACCATCTGATTAAGAGCAAACTTCTTGATCCCCTTCAGTTCGGATTTCGCCCTCAACATTACTTAAAAACTGCTCTCCTTAAACTCACAAATGACCTAATAACAGCTGACACCAAAGGACACTATTCTGTACTACTCCTCCTGGACCTCTCTGCTGCCTTTGACACAGTGGACCACCCCCTCCTCCTCAAAAAACTCCACTTCCTTGGTCTCCGTGACTATACTCTTCACTGGTTCTTATCCTACCTATCCTAATGCACCTTCAGTGCTACTTACAACTCTACTACCTCCTCTCCTCTTCCTTTCTCCTTCAGGGTCCCCCAAGGTTCTGTTCTTTGACCTCTCCTTTTCTCAATCTACACCTCCTCCCTGGGTCAGCTGATTGCCTCCCATGGCTTTCAATATCATCTCTACGCTGACGACACCCAAATCTATCTCTCAACCCCTCAGCTCACTCCATCAGTCTCCTCACGCATCCCCAACTTACTAACAGACATATCAGCCTGGATGTCATATCACTTTCTCAAACTCAACCTATCCAAAACCAAGCTCAGGATATTTCCTCCCCCACGTTCATCTTCCCCTGATTTCTCTGTCAAAACCAATGGCTCAACTATCAACTTGTCCCCCCTGCCAAGTTGTAATCCTGGACTTTGAACTATCCTTTAGGCCCCACATCCAGTCGCTGTCCAAAGCTTTCCGCCTCAATTTCTGCAACATCTCCAAGATACGCCCCTTGCTAACCAACGACACTACAAAGCTTATAATTCACTCCCTGGTCTTCTCTCGTCCTGATTACTGCAACTCCCTCCTTATTGGCTTACCTTTAAATAGGCTATCCCCTCTTCAGTCCATCATGAACACTGCTGCCAGGCTCATCGCCCTTACAAACAGCTTGGTGTCTGCTTCCCCTCTTTGCCAATCCCTCCATTGGCTGCCCCTCAACCTATGTATTAAATTCAAGATACTAACCATAATTTAAAAAGCCACCCATACCCTGCCCCCCAGGAACATCACTAACCTGGTCTCAAAATATCAACCATATTGTTCTCTTCATTCCTCCCAGGACCTTCTGCTCTCTAGCTTCCTTGTCATCTCTTCCCATGCTAGCCTCCAGGACTTCTCCTGAGCCTCTCCCATCCTCTGGAATGCTCTACCCTGATCTACCCTGATCTGTCTGACTATTTCATACTTGTCCACTTTCAGACGATCCCCAAAAATAAATACATTTCTTCAGATGACGTCATAGTGGCGAAGCGCATAGGGCAGAGCCTAACGTCATTTTGCATCTTCCGGTTTCTGTCCGTGGAACACGGGGCATCCAGAACTTCCTGGATTGTATACACAGACGATAGAACGTCTTTTTAAATGTAAGTGCATTATTGGATTCAAATAAAATTATATCTTATGCGGATTCACACTATGGAGGTTGACTCATCCACATTCTATTGAGCCATTATGGGGACTATCAGTGCTATTTTTGAAGTGACGGGGAAGGCACTCAAAAGGCGCTCAAAAGGCAGATAAACAAAGTGGGACACCCCTGCAGAAGGGGATTGATATCTGGTGAATGTGACCTCAGGCGGGGGACACAAGTGAAAACACTGGGATCTTATCGCACAACGGGGGTGCAATCTGGGTTTAATCTTGTAGCTACATGTGGGACCTTTTATCGGAGGTACTACAAGGAGCAGCAAGAGCGTGGGAGGAGTGGCACTAAAGGACACTAAAATGCCTTTATGAACTTTATTTTTTATGTTTATTCTTATTTTAATACATTTTTTTTTTAGAGGTTACTTTATGCACTAGCTTATATTTGCACAATCTTTTGTACACGGGCACTTTTTTATTGCACCTGCACTTTTTTGGTGAATGTTATCAGTATTGGTTGGCACAGATTGTAGCCATATATGTGTATTAATTGATTGCGTATTGCACTTTTAGAGCATAATTTGTAGAGATTGACCAATTATCAGCAACACTGCTATATCGAGGACCGTTTTTCACTTTCCCCGATATATTGGAATCAGCCTTTGGATTACTGATATTGCCGTGACGTCATTGTGTATGTTGCGCGCACACATTCTGCCTTCTAATATCATTTCTCACGCCTGCACGGCCCATACCTGACATCATTTTCCCACGCACTGCACACATTCTCTGCCTTAAGACTGTCTCCCATGCCTCAGACAGCCTTGTGTGTGTGCAGCCAGCTGCAGTCCGGTCTGGTCACGGTGCCAGCCATCCATCCACAGGCCCTGGTCTCAGCCACCCACCACAGGGTGCCAGTCGCCAGCCATCCGACCCACAACAGGCCAGGGTGAGTGAGTGACACCAAGCCAGCCACCCACACAACAGGGTGACCCCAAGCCAACCACCCACCACAGTGTTCCAGCAAGCCAGCCAAGCTACCAACAACAGGCTGACACCAAGCCAGCCACCTGGCCACCACAGTGTTCCAGCAAGCCAGCCAGCCAGCCAGCCAGCCACAACAGGGTGCCAGCAAGCAAGCCACCCACATTGCCAGGTGTCAGCCACCAACCCACAACAGGGTGCCAGCAAGAAACCCACACTGCCAGGCGTCAGCCACCAACTCACAACAGGGTGCCAGCAAGCAAGCCACCCACACTGCCAGGCATCAGCCACCAACACACAACAGGGTGCCAGCAAGCAAGCCACCCACACTGCCAGGCGTCAGCTACCAACCCACAACAGGGTGCCAGCAAGCAACCCACACTGCCAGGCATCAGCCAGCAACCCACAACAGGGTGCCAGCAAGCAACCCACACTGCCAGGCATCAGCCACCAACCCACAACAGGATGCCAGCAACTTCAGCAAGCCATTTTTTAATCTTTTTTGTGTCTTTCAAATTGAAATGGAGATGGATGAGGAAAGGAAAAGTAAAAGTGTGGTCTGGGACTATTTCTCGTCTCAACCTTTTCCAGGAAAAGCAGCAGTGTGTAACACATGTACAAACAACATAAGCATGGGATCAGTAAGTGCAAAAAACAAAAATATTGTCATGGATATGCAATAATGTCTGGTGGCTTACCTGTTCCTCATGTCTGCATTAAGGGCCAGACTCTTCCTTCTGGCTGCTTTTATCATCTCTACTTCCTGTTCCTGCCCCACCCAGGTCATCACAGGAAGCCTATATTAACCAGCGCACTGCAGGCCTGCCTTGCTGTTCAACAGTATTAGTTTCCTGTTTCCTGTTTGCCGTGTGCTTGTAACTATTCCTCTGTGTACCGACTTTGGCTTGCCTCTGACTATTCCTGCTTGCCTGTTACCCTGACCTTTGGCCTGTCCCTTGACTAACCTTGTCTGCCTGTTCCCCCGACCTCGGCTTACCCTTCACCATTCTGTGTGTCCTGAGTGGCTGCTTCCCTTCACTCCCTACGGAGCGTGACCTGGGGGACCCCAGGGGCCGCGACCTGGGCCCAGTTGCAGCGAAGTCCATCCTCACCACTAGAGGCACTGGTGAACACCTGCTGGGTCTTAGACTCCGCGCCCTGGGGAATCTTGGGTTCACGTTCCGGTCCATCCGCAGCAGTCTGCTATAGGGTTCACTACCTTGCTCTGCGCCCCTGCCTCCAACAGGGTGCAGTTGTCACCTGGCCACAGGTGACCTGACAAATATGTCAAATCTTTGGGCCCATCTAAGAGTTCATCATATTGAATTATATCATGCAGCACAGAAAAAACTAAATTAATATCAATGTGATTTTGAAATACCTCCTCCACTATCCCAGGCAACAATAACATATATGTTTCTGAAAAAAAATATGTCTCACAGTCTAGATTCAGATGGAAGATCCCAACTGCTGGACAGAGTAATCACAGAGATGATTGTCACTATTAAAAAGCCATTTACAATGGTTTCTGACTCAGGATTTAAGCAGTTGATGTCAATATTTGAGCCAAGCTACACACCGAAGAGTGAGAACTATTATCGAACAGAAATGCTGGGAAAGATTCACCAAAAGGTCGTTGACAAAGTAAAGGCTATGCTGCAACCAGAGAATGCTGGCAACTCACTCTCATTTACGACTGACTGATGGTCAGGACAAACAGAGTCACTAATGATTCTTACATGCACTTCATTGACAGCAGATGGAAAAAAAGGCAATTTGTGTTGGATACAAAAGTGATGCAAGGATCCCACACTGAGTAAAGTACAGAAATGTTTCTAGGCATGCTTGAAGACTGGTGAATCAACAAAGACAGTGTGATGCTTGCTTGTGCTACTTCGAGACAGTGGAGCAAACCTGCAGAAAGGATTGATGAGGCTGCTTGATGATATGTCATACCTTAGTGTCATGGCACACAACACCCTCCAACTTTCAAATTCAAATGATGACACCCTCCAAATTTCAAATGATGGTCTGTCAAGTCAAAGAGCTTTGATTGATATATGTTTTCAGAAGCATGAACAGATTAAAAATGTTGTGCTTGCAAGTCTTTTAAATCCTCAATACAAGAACAATGCTTTTTCTTCTGATGATGTATTGGCAAAGGCAAAACAATGGCTGACAGAAGATATTCAATAGGAGCTGCAGGAGGTTCCTGCCGAAAAGACAAGTCCAGATCACTATTTTGATAATATGAAAGAGCAGCATGCGGCAAAAACAGAAAAATGTCCAAAAATACGTCAACAAACAGAAGAGAATCTTCTTCATTGTGGTGGAATTGATCAGGACATTTTCAGTGTTTTATTGGGGCCTCATGCGGAGGATTCAATTTCTTGTGAATCTGCAATAATGACCCTGAATGATGAACTTCATCTCTATTTGAAGGAACCAGAAATTGACAGAAGAAGTGATCCTCTTCAGTGGTGGAAAGAAAATGAGGCACGCTACAAAAGACTGGCTTCCAATGCTAGAAGATACCTCTCTCTCTCTCTCTCTCTCTCTCTCTCTCTCTCTCTCTCTCTGCTCCTCTGTTCACCTCTACTCCTAAGCATGTTTATGAAGTGGCAGCATTATATGAACAAAACAGAAGCCCTTTAACAGGTGACCATAGAGTTGGACAAGCTGAAATGTTGTGCTTTCTGCAGTATAATATTGTTCTACTTAACTGGGAGTATTGAAAAGAGTAGTGTCCACTCAAATCCACTGTGTAGCTGTTGCCTAGATTTTTTTTCTAGCACTTTTGCACTGACTGCAGTAAATCATTTCAGTGAGTTCACTACTGCAGCAGTAGTCCACTGACTCCAGTCAAAACCACTGTGTAGCTGTTGTGTTGCCTAGCTTTTTTTCCAACAGTTTTTCACTGACTGCACTGAAGTAGTGATTGCACTATTGCAGCAGTTTATTATGCATTAATGCAAAATCGAAATGATGTGAAACTAAATGTCCCTGCAACTGAAGTTTTCCTATCAGTTCTCATGCAGTTAAGGTGTGAAGATCGAGCCCTTAATGTTAAAAATGTTAATAAATAAAGTTTTACATGTTCAGTAACAGATTTGTGTCAAAATTTGATTTTAATATGCAAAATTTTAAATGTCCAAAAATATCGGCCAATACCGATATGCATTGGCCAAAATATCGGTATCGGCAACGAAAAACTGATATCGGTCAATCACTAATAACTTGGACCTACACTATTTGCACACATAACACATTTTTAATTAAGCACAGTGATATGTATACGTAGATGTGTCTTTAAAGTGGAGTGACACACCTTTCCCCTTTTTGAATAAGGTGACACATGTATGTATTTATTCTATCAGTCCTATAGGCTATCAGCAGTATATTTGAAGAGCAGCGCCAATACCCACTTCCATCTTGCATAATCTCTTCCGAGAAGCCCCTACTTAACAACTGTACAATTATTTTCTCCATCAGCACATCCCCCCACAATTATTACCTCATATATCTCTTGACCCCCCTCTTGGATTGTAAGCTCTAATGAGCAGGGCCCTTTATTTCCTACTGTATTAACGTGTATTGTTGTACTGTCTACCCTCAAGTTGCAAAGCGATGTGTAAACTGTTGGCGCTATATAAATCCTGTATAATAATAATAATTTCTGAGGTCATTGCCCCTTACTTCAGAGGGGACATTGTTCCCACAAATGCGTCAACCTGTGTTGTACTACATAATATTGATGGCAGGAGGGTCCATGTGGGTAAGGATTTGTTAGATATTGGTGTGGAAGAACTTGTGGATGAACATATAAGTGTGGGAGGATTTTATGATGGAAAGGGCTAACCCAGCCCTATACTGATAGATCATCAACCCCATTTAGTTTATATCATCAAGAAAAAAGAGAAAGTGTTCAAGGGGGGCCCATCAGCATCAAACTGAAATCATAAAAAGGTATATATATTTTATTACAAAAAGTAATTTAAAATATAAAAAGTCATATAAATCACAGATCCAAGATGATATCAGCATCTATAGATATTTTGGTATAGAAGTAGCAAATGGCAATTTTCATCTATCCATAAAGTCAACGCATTTCATGGTCGTTGCCGCTTCTTCAGGACTTCACAATTTCAAGTGACAGATGCCTTGCTATATGTTACATGTAATTTCAATCTAGAAGTAAAAAATGCAAACATTTAAACATTGCATAGGTTGGTGTCTAGAATTTACAACTATCCATCAATAACATATTTGAAAACCATATGAACATAAAGATGATATTTAGTCTGGGAAGGGAAGAGAAAGAAGAAAGAACATGCAAATGAAACCGCACACCGCGTATGCATTTACACCTAACGACGTATAACTGGGGACATGCCCCAAGGCTGTGGGGATACAAAAAAGGACAGCAAACAGAGAGCACCCTCCAGGATATCCAACAAGAGGCCACTGAGGTAGCAGCATGTGTTGTATTATGCAAGTGGGTAGAACTATATACAACAACAAATCAATGTTAGAAATGCAACAGCATAACCCCACCCTGGATATATATAGATAAAAAGATATTTAGGTAGGCCTATATATGTGTATGTATATATATATATATATATATATATATATATATATATATATATATATATATATATATATATAATGTATAGTTGTTTCATTTTCATTTTAAAACTTTTTTTTTGATCTTTTGATCATTTTTTATTTTGAATTTATAAGTAGTGACTACGGACAGACTTATCCATTGCTATGATTATTGAAGTAATATATATATATCTGTCTATGTCCACAACTGCTGATGTTGTATAGCCTACTGGTTTTATTTATTTTTTAATTGCTGTGTAAGAAGTAATATGTAATTACGGCCACACCTGCGGCTCTTTTATTTAGGGGACAGTCTGTCTCAGTCTTCTTTGTGTTATGGTTAAGAAATATTACTTGTGTCAAAAGTGTTAACATTCATCTCACTATGCTCATTGTGTTGTTTTTATCTTTTGATGTGCTATAATAAAGTTTTGACATCCATCTGGAGTGTGAGGCCATCAACAATCTTTTTGTTCCTGCATATAGTGAACATACTTCACAATGTCAGTGCACTCATTTTTTTTTGCCTCTAAAAAAAAGGATGACATGTTTTAAACTGTGGTGCTATAGAAGGATTTTGAAAATTATCTAGAATAGACTTGGGGCTCCATTCATAAAAGCATCTAGCATGTGGTATGTAGGTGTCCAGACACATTTTCCCAAAATAACACGTGATCCTGAAACTGTCAATTCACTATACTGTTTTGCAGTATTTACTGCAAAACACTGAAAACGCTTAATAAATACCACATGAAAAGGCGTTAAATTCTATTCCCAGAAGGAAATAAATAATTAAATGCATGTGGTAATTAAGTAGTGGCCCAGGCACGCAGTAATGATGGAAGTGATGACTTGGCATGGAAATGTTTAAAAAAGGACACCTAATCACAATCTAATGAGCATTTGGCTAGTCTAACCTGGACATTGCATTGATCTCCCCTGTATCCCTACTGGAGCTATTTGAGGCCATTTTTTTGAGTTTCAGGCCATTCTAAGGAGAGCCAGGAGAAGAAGAAGGGTGGTTGCCATGCGTTCATGTTTCTTTAAGCAGCGCACCTTGTTAAATGATTTCCTTGAAGAGGAAGTGCTCTCTAAATTTTGTCTATTTAAGGACCTTATTATGCTTCTCTTTGGGGTATTGAGTCCTTTTCTGCAGTCCCCCACATCATAGTCATGCCATATCACCCACAACCAAGTTGCTGGCTGTACTGCACTTTCTGTGCAAGGCCTCCTATCAGATGGTAGCAGAAGAGGCAGTGGGGGTATCACAGCCATTTTTCTCACATTTGATTATTAAGGCCCTGAAGGGTTTCTGGAAAATTGCCCCCAAATATATCTACCTTCCTAACAGCCATCGGGAGTAGGATCAGATTAAGAACAAATTCTATGTCATAGCTTGGATTCCCAATGTCATGGGTGTCATAGACTGTATCTATGTGCCTTTTTTGCCCCCTCTCATAAAGAACACATCTACCATAACAAGAAGGGGTACCACTCTTTAAACACACAGGTTGTCTGCGATGCAAATATGTTAATCAGGAATGCGCTCACTGGCTTCCCAGGATCTGTCCACGATGACCACATATTAGGGCAATCACAGCTCTACAACCATTTTGACACAGAATAACCGAAGGCTGGATTCTTGGTAAGGCACTTTTTGTTAGCAAATATGTCTCAATGCATGCCACATACATCATACATGGAAGCCTATTTTCATATGTTACACTCCTGTTTTCACTCCTCACACCTTGAACACCAAATATACACAGAACAGCCTTGGCTGCTAAAGAAATGGCTACACCAGATCCTCAACCAGGTGTAACCATTTTGCAAAGAAAGACACTTCCCATTACAATCAGGTTCAGCAATGAAAAACAATATGTAAGGACGAAATGTTACTGTTATTACTCACTCATCATGATATTCAATTGCTGGTTTAAAAAATATATCACATTTTTATACTATATTGTAGGTGATTCTGGCTATCCTTGTCTGCCCTGGCTGCTAACACCACTCTTGAGGTGCTCAACATCTGCAGAATCTCACCCCAATGCAGCAATCATTAAGACAAGATGTGTCATTGAGCATACCTTTGGGGTTCTTAAAAGCAGATTCCACTATATCTCACTTTAAGGTGGTTTTCTGCACTGTAGTCCTGCAAAAGTTGGTAACATGTTTTCAGTCTGCTGGGTCCTTCACAATTGTGCAGGATTGCCCCTGGATATTGAGGTTCAAGACACTGAAGAAGACACTATTCCACCAATCCCAGAATCCTATATTAACCACTTTACCACCGGAGGATTTTGCTGTCTTCCGTCCAGGCCACTTTTTGCGATTCGGCGCTGTGCGACTTCAACTGACAATTGCGCGGTCGTACGACGCCGAACCCAAACGGAATTTACGTCCTTTTTTTCCCACAAACAGAGCTTTCTTTTGGTGGTATTTGATCACCTGTGCGATTTTTACTTTTTGCGCTATAAACAAATAAAGAGCGTTTATTTTGAAAAAATAACAATATTTTTAACATTTTTTTATATGAAATTCCCCCCAAAAAAGATGTAAAAACAAATTTTTTTAAAAATTTTTGGCCAATTTGTTTTCTGCTACCTATGTTTGGTAAAAAAAATCGCAATAAGCGTATTTTGATTGGTTTGCGCAAAAGTTATTGCGTTTACTAACAAAGGGAAAGATTTCTGTCATTTTTGGTGTTTTTTTTTTTTAACGCGTAATGGCGGCGATCTGCGATTTTTTTTTGCGGGACTGCGACATTGCGGCGGACAGATCGGACCCTTGACTGACATTTTTGACACTTTTGGGGGTACCAGTGACATTACTGCAGTAATCAGTGCTATATATATGCACTGTTACTGTAAAAATGACACTGGCAGGGAAGGGGTTAATTTTATTGGAGAGGGAGGGGTTAATGTATGCCTGGTGCTTACTGACGTGTAGGGGGGGAGGTGACTGAGTGAGTCATGGACAGATCGGATGTCCAGCTATGCTGAACACTCCGATCTGTCACTCCCTGTCACTATGGAGATCCGCCCGCTTGTGTTTACACAGGCGGGCGGATCTCCACACTAGATCCCCGGCGATCTAGTACTACGTCGTCAGACGATAACGAGCCACTCTGCCGCAGTAATATTACTGTGGGCGGTGGTAAAGCGGTTAATGAGTGCGGCTATAAAGCCCATCAGCACTGCATTCAAAGCTATTTTTCAAGGTACGCATCAACTCTTACTCTGTGCATCTTACCAAATAGGCCTTGGTGAAAAGGCTGTGGTCGTTATAAAAGAACACAGGAAGTGACCCCCATATCAGGATGTCTGGCATCCTATCAATTTAAAACAAACTGCTTGTTTCAGCAGCTTCTGTGGCGACTCTGAGCCCTTGCTTGAACACATGTGACATGTACGATCTTTGCAGATATATTTGGCAAATATTTATGCCACGCAAAAACATTTTTGTATGTTTGCTTACAAAAACCTTCCTTAAAACAAATAAATAAATACATAAAATCAATGTGTTGGCCAGCAATATTTTTATTAGGCCAAGCAACCAGTGTTAGACCATAACAGTGCAAATTCACTATAATTAGAAGTCATGAGGTATATGCCAAAGGAATGTAGGTGTCCCATCACACGTTGATGCACACTGCTAAACATCTCCTTACCTTTAAAATGAGATGCTTAGGTTCAAAGAACTAGGCTCTACATCGTCTACAATGACAATGGTGGAGATGTACTAAAACTGTAGCACATACAATCTTTTGCAGCTGAACCTAGTAACCAATAAGCTACTAGGTGTTACTGTCCAAGCTTCATAGATCAAGCTGATTAGTAAGTTTTACCAGCTGCACCTGATTCTGTGTGCTCCTGTTTTAAAAATAGCACACAGTGGCTATTCTACATATTTAAAAAGTACACATGTGCCAAGATATAGTAATTAACAACAAACTAGGAACATAGTACATGAGAGAGCATTTAAAACATGTGTTTTAGGATTGAACAGACGCTTTCATGACTTATCTCCAGAACATGCTTTCTTGTTCCCATGTCATGCTCCTAGCTCAATATAGGATGTAGCATCCATTGGACACAATAAAAACCTGTTAGTCCCAAATCCTGGACATATGCATGTGAAGATGAGAATAATAAATACATACTTACATTGGATGGGCATGGATGCTTTAAGAATGCATCAGGTGACTTGTGCTCCATGTTTTCATACTGTAGAAAAGGAAAAAAAACAAGTCTTGGAAGGTGCAGAGAAAACAAATGAAGCACATTTAAGAACTAGAGAAAAAATGTTTCCAATGGATGACTTGAAAACCGTAAAGGAACATAAAAAAACAAAAAAGCAAGCATACATATATCTTTATTTATTTATATACCTCTGATGTTAATAAGTCTGCCTCAAATTTGGATGTTTGGAGCTGTAAATAAAGAAACTTTCTTGTTAAGGTTCCATGTAGTTTGTGGTTCTCTCCTTTTCCTATTCTAAACCATATCAATTGAATGCACAGCAAAAATGTTGGGGCATGCTCCACAAGTTCAAACAAATGGGGAAGAAAGGCTGAACACTCACACTGAGCATTTATGGGCAAACAAACCATAAACATGTGTAGAGCAAGCAGTGAGGGCCACCACAGAAGTGTACAGCTCAAAAAGGCATCAAAACATACTAAAAAAGGCATCTAAAAATGAGGCATCTAATACAAAAGAAACATGCGCCCCAAGCAACGTAGGCACCAGAAATGAGGATGATAGAACAGGTATAAACAAATGCCACAAGCCAAACATGAAAGTACATGTGCTAAGACAAATGAGGCTGTTGAAAGACTTCTGGGCTCCTGAGGATGTCAATTTTGACAAAACGTATGTAGGGCAGCAACCAGGGATCATGACATCACCATGTTCTACTTTGTGTCTATGCTGTGTCCCATTTCCCAAAAGATCCTTGAAGATTTTATGCTATGCGAGCCTGGCGCTCTGTTTTTCTTGTTAAAGCCTGAGACTGACAGAGGACCTATGCGGTGAGACTTGGTACCACAGTAGAAGGAATTTTCACACAAGTGCTTTAAGACTTCTCTTCATAGAGAGTCGCACATCTTGCGGTAAGGAGACATCTTCACTGGTATATGCACACGTAGTGTTTTATCTGACAAGCGGAAATGGGACACACAGATACTTTGATCAGTAGCATCTGGATTCACCATATGGTTGTGGACTTTTCACATCATCTATATGAACTTTAATCTTATGCTTCACTAATGTTTGTGACTGATTTATATTCACACGTTTAATTGTAGCATGTTGTTTATTAATTCTTGAAAGACTCACCATGTGCTCCATCAAATCCAGAATGTTTGGCTTCTCTTTCGTTGAGCTGTACTCCGCCATCACTCACTTCTGCCAAGGCTCTGAGAAGTGTGCACCGGAAAAGAAGCACTGACCTCTGGATATGATGACACTTGCAGAAAATTACCGTACGGTTTAATAAGGAAAATACAGCAAAACATGGCCAAATACAACATGCAGTATTTTAGGAGCATTTGTTTTTTTTTAGAATGGCAAAATAATTTAAAAAAATGCTAAGTGGCATTTAACTGTATTTCTTAATGTGCTTGATACCACTTCCAGCAGGACTTGGCACCTGCTCACCCTGCCAAAAGTACTAATACCTGGTTGAATGGTTATGGTATCACTGTGCTTGTTTGGCCAGAAAACTCGCCTGACCTAAACCCCATACAGAATCTGTGGGATATTATCAAGAGGAAGATGAGAAACACCAGACTCAACAATGCAGATGAGCTAAAGGCCACTATCAAATAAACCTAGGCTTCCATAACACTTCAGCAGTACCACATGCTGATCGCCTCCATGCCACAATGCATTACATAGTTACATAGTTACATAGTAGTTGAGGTTGAATAAAGACAATAGTCCATCCAGCTCAACCTGTGTAGGTGTGTATGGCCGTAATCATCTCTCATACTCCTGAATGTTCTGATCCTTGAGATGTACGTCCAAGAGTCTTTTGAAAGTAGCCATACTTCCCGCAGAAACTAGCCCTTGTGGTAGAGAATTCCACAATCTTGTAGCCCTAACAGTAAAGAACCCCCTGCGGTTAAAACGCTTCTCCTCTAATCGCATTGTATGCCCTCGAGTCCTCATGCAGTCCTTTCGACGAAATAGCTTTTTTTCTATGCTGAAATCACCATTGAGGTATTTATAAATTGCTATCATGTCTCCTCTCAGGCGTCTCATCTCCAGGGAGAATAAATAAAGCGATTGCAGACGCTCTTCATAATTAAGGTCCTCCAATCCCCTAATTAGTTTAGTTGCCCTTCTCTGGACTCTCTCCAGCTCCAACACATCCCTCCTGAGGACTGGTGACCAAAACTGGACCGAATACTCCAGATGCGGTCGGACCAGAGTTTTATAAAGTGGTAGTATTATAGTTTTATCTCTGGAATACATCCCTTTATTTATGCATGCTAATATTCTACCGGCTTTGGCAGCTGCCGCTTGACATTGCATGCTATTGCTTAGTCTATCCTCTACCAAGACTCCCAGATCTTTCTCCATTTTTGATTCCCCCAAAGGTTACCCCCCTAAAGTGTATTGTGCTTTTATGTTTTTAGTCCCCAAGTGCAAAACCTTACACTTCTCCACATTAAACCTCATTTGCCATGTCGTTGCCCACTCTGTTATTTTGTTCAGGTCATTCTGTAGGATATCTGCTTCATGCTGTGCAGTTATTGCCCTGCCCAATTTTGTGTCATCTGCAAAAACTGATATAGAACTACTGATCCCGTCCTCAATGCTGTTTATGAATAAATTGAACAAGGTTGGTCCCAGGACTGAGCCTTGGGGGACCCCACTTACCACCCCAGACCAGTCTGAGTATGCGCTATTTATTGCAAAAAGTGTAGCGCTAATCATAAATGTAAACAACATAAGTGAAAAAAACAAACAAAAGTTTAAATCACATGACATAAATAGTGCAAATGACTTAGATATTTGTGAAAACCAGGAAAAGTCCCAAAAAAAGTGATGATAAGGATTCAAAACCATAAATAAAAATGGTGAATAGTCCAAATAATCTCTTCCAATCCAACACCACCAGGGAAGTGAAGGTAGAGGGACACCATAAAGTGCAGCTGATGGATGGCAGCTTACCAAAACACTGTGGTCATTCAAACTAATGAAATGACCTCACCAAGCCTTAGAATCAATGTGGAATGCTCCAGTCCAAACAGGAAAGCCAGGTAGTAAAGGTAGGAAGCTCCAATCTCAGCAGTAATGTTCAGCAATGGTCACATATACATGGAGATATATAATAAAAAGAACATAGCGTAATACTGTAAAGTGCACACAAAATATTTATTTGGAAAATTACTCAATAAAACAGGCGAAATACAGGCACAACATAGAAGCTGCAGTCAGTCCAATCGCTGCGTCCCGCGTGTTCCAAGCAGCGCAATAGTAACAGCCGGCATAGATGGGGGCATGTGTACGTATCGTCTGGTGCTGCCGACGCGTTTTGTCATCAAAGGACGTCGTCTGGGCGTGGCTACCACATGCTGTACACGCGCCTCATAACCCCAATCGCACAAAAGTGACGGCTAATCCAACCAATCGTGGACGCGGTAAGGCGGAAGTAATGATCTCACCATACTATGTGAGGACGGATCTCAGAGGGTAAAGAGGAGGTCTTTTGCTAGAGTTATTGCTCTTGCCCCTTAAGATCATGGCGATACCTCACTTGTGTGGTTTGAACATCGTTTACACATGCGGGCGTGACTTACGTATGCGTTCGCTTCTGTGCTCAGGGGGAATTTTTTCTTATTTATTTTACTTTTTAATTTTTATTCTTACACTGTCCCATAATTATTATTTTTTTATCACTTTTATTCCTATTACAGGGAATGAAATCATCCCTTGTAATATAAATAAGCATAGCATGTCCTCTTTACTGATTCATTTGCCTTTACAGTAAAAGCAAAAAAAATAAAATAATTTTGACTTTAAGAATAAAAAAATGATATCAATCTGTCCGAGGACTAGAAGTGACGTCTGAGGTTGCTCTGGTTCTCCAAGGGCATAGAGCTGAGTGGGGGCTATCTTGGGGGCTATCTTACCCTTACTCGGCTCCCTGCCTAGCCATCGGCCAGACTGGATTGGTTCCGAGCTTACCGACGGCTCCGGTAAGCTATAAATTGGGGGTGGGGGGACCTCTACCACTGCCTATAAAAATGATCTCATGGTAAATCCACCGCTAGGACCACTTTTATGTGAAAGCCAGCCAAAAAGAGAGACCTTGAGGAAGTCACGTCCAGTTAGTGCCGTTAGACCAGATCATTGTTACGAATCATGTCAGCAAGACAGCCTGGAAGGCGCACCACGAGGGAATATCTGTAAAGGCAAATGGAGATTTCCAACCAAGGGGGATGGCCTCAAATGCGCTGGAAGTTTAAGCAGCCTTTTTAGCACTTTTTTTTACCTTGCAACATAGAATCAAGGGAAGACCAGTCCCTGTGTAGTTTGTCAGCAGTCAATGCTAGGGAGGAGCTTGCAGCAATATGCTATTTAGAGAGGTGAAACCCATAATGTCTGGGTCAGAAAATCCCCTACAAATTCAGAGAGCAGTTTACCTCCTAGGGAATCTGAACACACAGGCAGACCGACTATCATGCAAGGTTCCCAGATCACAAATAGGCCCTACACCCCAGGTCTTCTCCAAACTGATCCACAGGTAGGACCTACCACAGATGGACCTCTTTGCTTCTCACAGCATTCACAAACTGCAGAAATGTCTGACCCGGTTATTCGCACCCCGAGGCAGAAGAGACAGATGCTCTGGTCTCTCCTGGAACTGCAGCCTAGCCTATACACTTCCCCCAACATCTCTCAAAATGAGATTCCTCTTGAGGCTGTCTAGAGAGAATATGGTAGTCATAGCTAGTCCTCCATATTGGCCATGGAGGTATTGGTTTTCCCTGCACATTCCCTTCAGGATACAGAAGCCAATTCCCCTCCGCACATATACAGAGAACCTAGGTTGTTCCAGAGTCATCTCTACTTTGTTTCATGCTAGAAGACACTCTACTAACAAAATCTATGCCAAAATCTGGAAAAATTTACATTTTTCTCGGCAGGGCGAGACTTTTATCCTACTGTGCCTCCAGTGACAGCTTTTCTGGACTGCCTGTAGGCTGGATTAGACATTGGCCTTAACCCATACTCATTGAGGTTGCAAGTGTCGGTTGTATCGACAATAACAATGTTTAAAGGGGCCAAAGATCCTTTAGTTGCACAATTTTTGAAGGCAGTCATGAGGATTCAACCACCAAGAAGGAGAGTCTTTCCCAAGTGAGACCTATCAGTGTTGCTGGAGTTCCTGTCAGTTCAACAGAGCAGCGTCCGGTTTGGGACATTACATGCAAAGCAGTATCTATTGCAGTATCTTCAGGCAGATGGATGTCCAAGATGCAAGCTCTTGGAGCTCCAAAAAAACATATTGTTTTCTTTCCAGAAATAGTAGAGTTTCGTCCTGTAATATGCGAGCACCGCATTAAGGAGAGAGCGGGGTTGTGATATGCCCAAGGACATCCATTCTTCTGTACAAAGCTCCATATATGCCCAAAAGGGAACAGCACACTTTTACTCTCTGGTGAAACAGGAGTCAAAGCTAGAGGTGAGCTTAAGTTTAGGAGCTGCTAATGTACATGGAGCCTAAATGTGCTATGCATACATTATGGCAAGAGTTTAGACTTTATTTCCAATTAAAAAAGATCTTATAGTTACAGTAAGTTCTGTACAGGCTAATCACTTTAGCACCCTCTACCCAGAACAAAATAATTATCTTTCGATAAAGCTATAGAAGCACAAAGTTGAAAAGATCAACAACAGTAAAAATAATGATAAAATGCAAAATACCGCCATTTTTTATATAGTTATATTATTATACTATAGTAATATTACTAACAGGGGTACTACTTATTACTATTTATCTCAGGCCTCCAATAGCAATGAGTGAACGGGTTGAGAACACATCCTCTCCTCAATCAAACTGCAGCCAAACAAATTATGTTATGCAATTAAAGCAGTTAAGTACTAAGCAAATAAGCTAATTAAGTCATTTCAAAAGACTAATCATTTGATTATTTTTTAATAGCAATGTAGTGTTTTTCATTTTTCGCCTGAAGGATCTCCAGATATGCATTGTCTAGCTTCAAAAGATCCCTAGTCTTTTCAATAGGACACTATAAACCTGATTTCAACAGACCAAAAACAAGATGTGACAAGTAGGTTGACAGAGGCCCTCCACTAATTTCCGCTATTTGCAAAGAGGCACATTTGAATGGAAACAGCTCAGTAAAATGGGTCACTATGGTTAAGGCCGTGTCAGCCCACATATAGAAACTCAGTACAGGGAAAAATAAGCAGCCATTGATTTCCAGTGAAAGCATTAAGAGTCTGGGGGAAAGTAGCCAAAATGAGGCACCAGCTGCTCTCTGCTGGAAGTCCTTTGTGGAGGAGTAAGCAGACTGAGCAAAAGCAAATGAAATCTGTAGGACTTAAAAAGCAAACTGACACAGGAATCAGCAAATGAGAGGTAACAGTGATTGCTTTGGCCATTTACCAAGTCTTTGATTTAACAGGTTTCTTTTCACTGTACATTAATTTTCTTTTCATGTGTACATTTTATCAATATGTTTTCTGCAATTAACATTAATCAATTGCCATTAAAACAATGCATAAGACAGGAGATCTGATTTTTTTTTTTTTTGCAGGATTATAACATTAAGAACCCTGTTTTCAAATACACAAAAACAAAAAGCACTTTTCACTCTGTAATCTGAAAATTGAATAAACAAATGTATAAAATGAATGAAATAAATTAAAAATAGAATTTATTTTCTAACCAATGAATTAATTATTTATTTTGTAGACATCCAGTCTCCTCTTAGCTTTAATTGTTAACCCAGAGAAGTATCATGTTTGGAAAAGGTTTACATTTAATGATACCTGTTTTTTGGGGTTTTTTTTTTTTTTTTTTGCTCTTAGCTCTTGTATTATAAATTATGCTTTGTTTCAGTCTTAGGATACAAATTATTGCCTGCCCATTCAATTACTAAAACATGGTTAAACATTTTAGAAAAACTAATTGAAATTGCTGCTGGGGAATCCACTGGGAATACAGCCAACATTCAGACCAAAGGAAATGAGCTTGGTGGTCTTTGTTTGAATTGTGACAAGACAGAATGACAGTGACTGCTAAGCATTGCATTGGAATGAAGGCTGTAATGTCACTTTTCCCATGGGAGGCCCCATTCCCTCATCGAGATGAGGTCATTATTGGTTAAACATGCTTCTCAAGGGCATTAAAAATGCTTGCCTACAAAGGAATGCCAAGCACATTTAGGGCAGACTCTAACATAGAAACAATCCTGCCTGATTTTCTGTTTTATATACCATCTAAAGTAAATGCATGTCATTTTTATAAATAATTAATTTAATGGCATAACATAGTATTACATAATAATGATGCATTGAATCTTTTCCATATACAGTTAGTAAAAAAGTAAAATACTGCATATAAGGCATGCAATACCTGGAGTATAATATATATGGTATGTATGTGTGTGTATATATATATATATATATATATATATATATATATATATATATATATATATATATATATATATACATATAGCCAAATCATATATTGGACACTTGAATTATTGCTGGAAAAACTAAAGTTGTATTTCTGTAGTGGACCTGTGGGATCATTATTTCGTTTTGGATATTAGTTTATTATAGAAAATATAAATTGTACTAAGCAGTTATTTCATGTTATAACCCATATATTGGTCACTGAGGCATAATGCCTAATATTTACGAACAGTTTAAATAAGCTGAAAAGATTTTAAAATATGTGTGAGATTATGGAAAATATGCTTACTATTTTCCTGTTCATTTTTAAGAAATGCGTCCAACAGAAACGACACCTTAAGACCACAAAACTGAATGTACAAAAATGAAATTAGGTCAAGTATTTTCAAATATAAATGATATAGAGAAAAAACATTACATGAATTACATTGAGCTTCATGTTATGTAACACATAAAATAAATGTTTTCTTTGTTTAGGGATCATTCACACTTCTCAGTTCCTGTGTACTGTGTTAATGTACACACGTTAACCTGCATTGTAACCTATTGTTGTACATTGTGTTAAGGCACACAACATGGCAAAGCACAAAAACAGACCAAAAATTGACATGCAGCATTTTTTCCTGATGCAGTGCACCACAACATACAGTAGAATGTTATCATTAAATGCAGTTTGCTGTAACTCATGCTACTCAGGGCGTCATTGCCTTAGTGCATTGGATTGTCATTCAAAATGTGCGTGTTACTGCAATGCACAAAAGTCAAAACTTTTTTTTTTCTATTTTGGATAAAGTAAAACATTTTTAAAACTCATGTTTTTGCCATCTGTGTCCTGTTTAAGTGATTTCTCTTCACTTCCTGTCATGTAGACCCAACAGTGAATCGAAGCAAATCATTCCAAAATGAGGTAAATCTTCTATTTGACATCTGTTCCTAGAACAGATGTCACAATTGAAAGATTTTCCCAATATACCTGTAAGAGGCCAACTCAAGTTTTTACATTTTCCCTCACTTTCAATCCAAATTCTTTTTTTTTTTACAATTACAGTTTTTATTGAGAATTTTCAGGGAAAAGAAGGTTTACAAACAATTGTTTATAGCATAATACAGTTTCTATTAATGTGATAATAGAGCATAGGTGTAAGGATTAATATAAACATTGAGGGCGGGAAAGAACATATAGAACCTAGCAATGAGAGCAAGAAGCATGAGAAGCTCTGAAACAGGTTGGTGATGAGATTGGCCATGCCTCCAGAGTTTCCAGACACCCCTATTTGGGATCAACCTTTGTCTGGTTGGTGGCCGAGACAATCATCTCATCTGTTTCCAATGGTTTTATTGGGTTTTATAGCAATCGGTACAGACAGTTCTACAAAGGGATGAAGAGTCTACATAACTCAGTATTTCAATCAGAATTGATCAGGTATACCCATATTAAAGGGTGTCAGATTAAACATAGGCCATTATAACATTGTTCTAAATTTTCTCTAATTTTACGAGCACAAACAACAGAGAATAGTAAGGTATAGCAGATGAGTACAAATATTCATTTTGTGAGGATACACAATCGGAATAAAATGTCATATAGGAGGTATGTGTCATCATACTGCCCAAGGTAGGATTCCAGTTTATTTTGGGGATAGTAGGGGTGTAAGGAGCTTGATAGGGTAGGGGGAAGAAGTATGGAGGGGGAATTGGGAAGTGTGGTGGACAGAGACTATGGAAGGGGGTGGGTGGAGATTGTGTATGGGGATGAGGGGTAGGAGAGGTGAGGGAATGAGGCATAAGGGTATAAATCCCTTTCTCTCCAGCTTGTTTTGGAGTCAAGGGTTAGCCGTGGAGTTGACCATAATTTGGGCGAATTCTGGGGAATTCGTAAAATTTATCCAAAGTGCCCAGGTTTTCCAGTATTTGGAAGGGGCCTCTTTTGCCTGGTGTATGAGCTCCTCCATTTCTGAAATAGTCCTAACACATTTAACCCAATCAACCAGTGTTGGAGGGGATTGTGTGCGCCATAGAGTAGGTATACACATTTTTGCTGCATTTATGAGGTGAAGTGTCAGTGAGGGATTGTATGCAGTGTGAGAGAGAGATGTCTGATGTAGGAGAAACTGAGCTGGATAGTAGTCTATCGAGTGAGTTGCAATCCTGGAGATGAGGCGGTAAACCTCCCTCCAAAAGGGTTGGATGTTTGGGCAGGACCACCATATATGGGTAAGAGAGCCTTTCTCTCTGTTGCAGTGCCATCATTTTGGGGATACAGTTGGACAAAACTTGTGTATTAAATCTGGGGTTCTACACCATTTGGAGTATATTTTAAAGCCATTTTCCTTGAGCCGAGATGTTGGTAGAGCCTTTATGGATGTATGTGAGGATGCATTCCCAGGCCTCTGTTGATAGATCTAAGGAACATTCCTGTTCCCAGTGCTGGCTGACCTTGTTTAGTTTAGGGTCGATGTTGCAAAATAGTGTAGCGTAGAGGTCGGATATTAAGTGTCTTTGGGGTTCACTTCTGGCGCAAATTGATTTGAAGGGGGTGTGGGGCCTTGCCTAGGTCTGGTGTAATGTAGGACTTGTTAGGAAGTGCCATATTTGCAGATATGTCCAGAACAGAAATGTATGTCCAGCTGTTCTGGAGGATAAGGTGGCCTGCGTTAAGAGGGAACCTCTCTTGAAAAAATATTCAGCTCTCAATGATGCTGTGGGGTTGGGATCTTTTAGGAAGTAGTCAGAAAGGCCTGGGGAGAAATCAGGGTTTTGCCTAATTGGGGTTAGCTGTCTTGATGAGGAGGGCAAGCTTGTAAGGTATGGAATTTTGGTCTTATCAGTGGGTGGTGTGTGCAACCGGGTGGGATATGGGATGGTCTGCTCCAAAGAAGTTGTCATAGTGGGATCTGGGAACAATTGTGTTCAAGGCGGACCCAATCTTTATTTTGGAACTTAGATTGCTAATCTATTATTCTTGCCAACTGGCATGCCCACTGGTACTTGTGTATATCTGGGAGTCCTATTCCCCTCTTCAGTTTGGGGGTCATCAATTTGTCATATGCTATATTATGGCATTTTCTATTCCACAGAAATTTGAGGCAGGAAGTTTTGTAAGATTTAAAGAAGGCCGATGGGAGTTTTATTAAAACTGTTTGCAAGATATAAAGAATCTTGGGGAGACTAGTCATTTTGATGATAGCAGCCCTTCAGAACCAGGAGAAAGGTCCAGAGATCCATTGCTGTATGTTTTTTTGGATATTCCTAGAAGCGGAGATCGTTGCTAGAATAAAGTTCAGTAAGTTTGATGGGGAGTTGGAGTGAATTGACATTGGGATAGAGTAGCTTGTGGCAGAGAAACATTCAGGGCATGGGATTTGTAAAGTTGATCTGAAGGTTCGATGGAATTTTAAAGAGGGAGAAATCCTTGAGTAGGGTTGGGATTATGACATGGGGGTCTGTAAGGAACAATAATATATCATCCGCAAAAGCAGCTACTTTATAGTTGTGGCCTGAGATGTTAATTTCCTTGATATCTGGGTTTGAGCGAAGCTTACGTAACAGGGGTTCCAGGGTTAGAACAAAAATAAGTGGAGAAAGGGGACATTCTTGGCGTGTTCCGACAGGCGGCCATTAACACAAACTCTTGCTGTTGGTGAAGATTATAGGGACCAGAATGTAACTCAACATATGTGTTTGGAAAGCCAAAGCTCCTAGTGCTTCTGTCAAGTAGTCCCACGCCACTCTGTTAACGCCTTCTCCGCTTTGAATGAAAGGAAAACGCCCAGTTGGTTAGAGGAGGATAGCCAGTGATGTATATTGATTGCTTTCAAGGTATTGTCCCTTGATTCTCTTTCTGGGATCAATCCCCCTTTGATCAATGGATATTAGCTTAGGGAGTAGGCTGTTTGCATGGATTTTTGCATAAATCTTGAGGTCTACATTTAAGATAGAGATTGGCCTATAGTTAGTTACTATAGAGTGGTCCTTGTCTGGTTTGGGGATGACTGTTATATGTGCTTCTAGTAGGTCTCGGTTAGGGGGGGGAGGGAGATGACAATAAGTTAAAAGCTTTTAGGAAATGGGTTAATAAGTTAGTCACAAAAATTATTTAGTATCCCACCGTCAAGCCATCTGGACCTGGACTTTTGCTTGGCTTGAGTTGTTTAAGTACTTTGATGGCTTCCTCTGATGAGATAGGATGTTCCAGGTCTGATGCTTCTGAGGGCTCTAACAGTTTGGGACTATATTGGTTGATAAAATCTTTGATCATCTCCTGCCTACTGTCATCTGCCCTTGGTTTGTTAGGAGCGGATACATTGTAAAGTTTGGAATAATATCATGCAAACTGGTTGTCTATTTCCTCATTTTGTGGTAGCCAATCGACCATCGTGGTCTGTAATAGAGTGGACTGTAATTTTTGAAATGTAAAAAATGTGTTGCGCAGAATAAAAATCTATATATTAAATACTCCTAATAAATAAACCAATGCATAGGCTAATAAGATAATGGGGTCAATACTATCCTTCCTCAATAAAAGTTTGGTGTGCAAATGATAATCAATGTCAAATGTAAAAAATTATATTGGTGAATAAATTAATATTAAATAATACAATAAATGTGGTATGCTCTCAATAAATCTTCTAAAAACTTTCATGTTCCGTCTTTCCCCTGCCGTCCTGGGGAAGCGTCCTGCCGTCCAATCACATCCCCCTGAGGAAGACACAAGGTCCCTGTGTCGTCACGCGTAGGGGAGGGGCTAGGACGGACGGAGCGCTTCACTGATTGTGAGACTGTCTGGCTGCATCGGCATAGGAGAGGATACACAGCCGCAGCGTCTCCTGCTTTGCCATCACAGCTTTGATAGTTGATTTTATACTGCCTGCAAAAGGTGCATGATTGCACCGTGAAATGTGAGTGCACATTGGTTCTTTTTTATTTGAAATTAATATCTTAAAGGTATAAGCACTATTGGAGATTTTATTTTTTGCATATCATGTGGTGACACCCTGTGTTGGAGTAAGAGGATGTGGATGAAGTAGTTTACCCGATCTTCGGTATAAGGGCAGACCTCTGAGCCACGGACCACTGTATCACTAGGACCGGGAAGGGCTATCCCTGTTTAGGAGCCCCAATTGATGTGCCTGGTTTAATCTTTTTCTTATTAGCCTATGCATTGGTTTATTTATTAGGAGTATTTAATATATAGATTTTTATTCTGCGCAACACATTTTTTACATTTTAGATTTTTACACTTTTTATGAGAAGGGAAGTGTTTGTGGCATTTTAAGAATCTAACATTAAGGTAGCTCGCAGGAATTCTTTGTTTTTTAAAGGACTGTAATTTTTGCTTTTTTAGCCTGGATTGCTTTTGCTAGGTATTTGCCAGATTTGTTTTCGAATTCGTAGAATATCCATTGATTAAGAATATATTTGCATTTGATTATTTTCCCTAATTCTTCAAGCAGCTCATTTCTAGCCTGTTGCAGGTCTTGGAGAAATTGTATAGCCTGGGAGTGTTTGTGGATTGTTTTGAGTGTGTGAATACGAGTGGTTTGGTCGTTTATTCAGGTCTGCTGGTCCTTCTAGCATTTTTTGGCTAGGGAAAGGAGTTTTCCCCTGATAACGCATTTGTGAGTTGCCCAGAGCATCAATGGGGTTGTGTCCTGAGAATCATTTTCAGAAAAGTACTACTTTAGGCATGTATTGACCGCTGAAAGAATGGATGGGTCAGTTAAGAGGGATGAGTCAAGGTGCCATATTGAGGTACAGGTGGTTATATTTGGGAATTTCAAAGTCATAGAGATAGGGCTTTGGTCGGAGAGGAGCATAGGGTCAATAGAAGTTTTGTGTAGTAGAGAGAGATAATTTTGGGTTAAGACAAAAACATCTATTCTGGTATATCTGTTGTGTGCTGTTGAGAAGAAGGTGTAGTCTTTTACGTTAGGGTTCATGGTATGTTTGATTGTTTGGAGAGCTTTATACAGCAATGAGGATGCCATTGTAGAGGTGTCCAGGGAGGGGGTGAGAGAAAGGTTGAAGTCACCTCCTACAATCAATATACCTTGTTGGAAGGAAGAGAGGGGCGTTGTAGTGTGGATCGGAAGAAAGCAACTTGTTTGTTTGGTGCATATATGTTCTTTAAGATGATAGGTCTGCCGTGGAGTTCACCCTTTAGGAATAGGTATCGATCCCCATCATCCTTAAGGGTATCTGAAATCATCAAGGGACAGCGGTTGTATATTAAGATGGTAATCCCCTTGGATCTAGATGCTGAGTTGGTCGCATGGATTTCTGTGGGGTAGTGCTTGTTATGAAGTTTTGGAATGGAATCAGATCTAAAATGGGTTTCCTGTAGGAAAACCATGTCCGCTTTATGTTTATGCAGGGATAGTAGGAGTTTAGAGGGATATTGAGACCACGTATATTAAGTGAGTGGACTTTTACTCGGGGTTGAATAGTTTTGGAGGGAATGTCTGTCATGTTGGATTTTCCCGAAGGAGTTATTAATGGAATGAGACGTGCTGGTTAGAGGGTGTATGTAGGCAAAAGGGAATGGGGGGGGGGGGAAGAGTGGTGCTGGTGGCGGGGTCAGGGAAGGAGTACAAAAGGGGGGGGGGGGACAAGTGAAGGAAGGGTTGAAGGAGAAGGGCCCAGGGTGGGTGGAAGTGGGAGCGGGTTATGAATTCTTAGAGGCTACCAAGGCAAGGTATTTGGGGCTGGAAGGCCCACAGGTGTGAGTCTGGAGACAGGGGAGAACCTGCTCACCTGTCCTGGTTGAGAGGCTCAGTATACCGTGAGCAGCTGGATGGGTACAGTGGGGTTTCAATCGAGTAAGATGAAGAGAAGGGCGAGATATAGCAACCACTGTCTGGGGTTGGTTGCAGGTCAGGTGGAAGCTGTGTATCAGTTAAGACTTTTGTCCTGCACATCTTAAGATGTAGATTATTCTGGATGTTGAGGCTAAGTAGTTATTGATGTGAGGTGTAAACTGTAAAGGTGGGGGCTTATGTGTTACAGTGGAGAGGTTGCAGGGGTGGATAATTTGTTATGATTCTGGATGGGGAGAGTTGATGCTAAAACATTGGCCAAGGCAATGAGTGGTTGTGTTGTGTATGTGAAAAAGCCTTGCAGATCACTTAGTAGCATTCTGTTTTCTGGTGGTTATGAGTAGCGTGATGTAGGAAACCATCCTAGAAAAGGGTAGGAGGGAGTATGTGGTGACTGCCATAAAGTTCATAGGGGAGAAGTGTATAGATGCTCAATATGATCACCCTGTATTCCTAGGGGACTATAACTAAACACTTTCCGAAATAGAGGGAGGGTTCATGTGTATTGTAGCCTGAAGTGATATGGGATGTCTCCTGTGTATGGAGGGGAGGGGGGGGGGGGTGGTCAGGAGCGGAGCTGCACAGTTTGTTCTCTATATTGGTGTAGCCATTTAATATTGCTATAAGCTGGTGATTTTGTAGACCCCTTCCTGAGCCCGAGGTGTACAATAAGTCAGATGACTTGGGTGTCCATATTACAGTGGCTATATATAGAATTTTGGGTGTATAGCTTTACCTTGGCCAGGGGGCATTGGGAGAGGTGGGGGTTATAGCAGCTCCTTGAGACTGACCGGGCCTTCCCTCTCAGCCATAGGAAGCATGTCTACCTTGTGAGGACTGATATATGCAAATCATTTAATGCAAATCAATTAGTAGGTTCAGAGATTGAGCACTTTGTGGTATTCTGCAAATACCCGTATCTTCTTTCAGGAGGAGTATTGATTAGTGTTTGCTCATGAATGTAATAGGTTTGTCCCACAGGGAGTCAAATGAGTCCTAGGGATCATCCTGACTAAACGAGGTAAGAATTTTAGGAGGGGTCTAGTGTTTCAGTGTAGGTATTAAATCAGGAGTGGTCTGGTGCAGGGAGAGATAATACAGGCCACTCAATATTATTTCCAATGCAGGGCTCCCTGTAAGACATCCTGCCCAACCATAATAACAAAACTCATTGTGCAAGTGGTCCAAATAGCCTCTCAAGTTCAACACAGCCTTTTACAAGCCATTTAGAGCAGTTACACTCCAATTAACACAGATGGTAAATAAATAAAACCAAAGTAAGACAGTTGTCTCCTAGTGTTGTACAAGGGGGGGTAATGGGTACTTGCGTATATAGAGTTCAGGACAGTCATTTGCGGAAGTTGAATTTCTTTCAGTGAGTGGCTGATTAATGAGCCTTGGAAGTGCCGTGTCCACAATAAGTAGCTGAAAATGTCTCCATGAGGAATGCTAAACGGGTTGCCTGGGTCACCACAATGTGATAGCATCAAAGTGGGGAGTTTTGAGGCAATATAGAAATGACGTTGAAGGCGTTATCAAGATTGGGGACAGTTTTCTGAATCGGAGTGTGCAAACAGCATGCCGGAGGACATAAAAACAAAACGGCAAGTACTAGTATGTATCTTAACAGTAAGGCAATAAAGGAGCCAACTGAGGGATATCTGGTTGCCTTTCAACTTTAAAAAATGAAAACTGCAAATAACAGAATGTACTTAACTGTGATCCATGTTATGAAGTCAAGGGATTCAGTGGTCTGGATGAGCCTTGGGGGGTTGGGGAGACTTTTTGGGACTTTGACCTGGGTGTGTACCCGTGAGGGAGGACCGGGATCTGATATCATATGGTAAACATTGGCGACAATATCATTGAGCTTGGGTTTCCATAGGTTCTTCTCAGCAGGATTCACCTCTCATGGCTGCAGGTCAGAATTCTGTATATCAGTTGGGTACTTCGACCATCAGGATGCCCAGTGAGATGCAAAAATGTTGTAAGTCTTCAGGGACCCACAGAAGAGCAGATCTCCCCTGCGTGGATGCTGAAAGGCAAAAGGGAAATTTCCAGTGATAGTGAATTTCTTTCCGAGTGCAGGATCTCAAGTAGGGACCAGAGATCTTCACAATGTTGGATAGTGATATTGGAGAGATTTTGATATATTTGAATGGTATATCCGCCATGGGAAAGCTGTATTCTGTTATGGGCCTTTCTTAGGATGTCTTCTCTCAGTTGGTAGTTAACTAACCAGCACACTAAATCACAAGGGGGATCTGATTCACTACCCCTAGGTCGCAAGACTTGGTGGATGCGTCCCAGTTCAATGGGAGCTGATAGGGGTCTATCCAGGAGGTTATTGAATATTCCATTTACAGTGGGCTGGAGTTGGTCTGGGTCTACTGTCTCAGGCAAGTTTCAGATTCGCAGATTGTGCTTTTGGGCCTCAGTTATCCAAATCCTCCATGTGGCGTTGAAGGTTGCAGAGTTGTAGAGTGTGTGTATCTGCCTTGTGGTTCAGATGGCGGATTTTGTAACCCCTGCTGTGCGGAAGTCTCCTCTACCTCTTGCACGCTGCCAGCTATCGCCTGTATGTCTAGGTAGAGGTCTGAGATGGCAGCCGCAATAGTGAGGAGGTCATTAAGGCTAAGTTGCTGTTGAGTCAGTGTGGGGCTGTCTGCAGAAGAGGGCACCGGGTGGGCAGGTGCCGTATCAGTCGTGTACATTCCCGAGAGCTGCGTGGTGCTTTGGGATGCTGCCGCCATGTTGATCGCCTGCGTGAGAAAGATCTCCGGAATGTTCTAGCTCAATCTCCCGCTATTGTCGCAGGGAGAGCGGGAATGGGTAGCTGAAGAGTTTCGGGATGCAGTTCCCATCTTTATATGCATGATTGGAGCTTGTAGCCTTCGTCATTTCAGAAGTTAGTCCTACGCTGGTGGGAGCTTTCTGTTTTAGTGGCCATCTTCCAGCGAGTTTGGACCACGCCTCACCCGTCTATGGGAATTTTTTACCATTCTTCCAGAAGAGCATTTGTGAGGTCAGGCACTGATGTGGATGAGAAGGCCTGGCTCACAGTCTCTGCTCTATTTCAGCCTAAAGGTGATCTATCGGGTTGAGCTCAGGAATCTGAGCAAGCCAGTAAAGTTCCCCCACCCCAAACTCAATCATCCATGTCTTTATGGACCTTGCTTTGTGCAATGGTCCAAATCATTTGATGGAGGGGAGATTATGGTAAGGGATTGTTTTTCAGGGGTTGGGCTTAGACTCTTAGTTCCAGTGAAGGGAACTCTTAAGGCATTAGCATACCAAAACATTTTGGACAATTTTATGCAAGTTTCGAGATGGCCCCTTCCTGTTCCAACATGACTGCACACCAGTGCACAAACAATGCCCATAGAGTCCTGACCTTAACCTGATATTGGCGTTTTTCCTTTGCATATGCCATTTGATGAGGCTGATATGCTATGAGGCAGCTCAAAAAAGAGGGGGAACGAGGAGATCCAGATTATAAGGTGAGTGCGGTAATACACTGTTGTGGCTATGGAGCACTACAAGCAGCAGATGAATTATAAAACATGAGCGCGATTGGTGGATGGCAACACAACATTAGTTACTCCACTGGACTCACTATATGGACTGCACTAATATTTATCATATCTTATCTTTCTGTTGATACAATTTTATATGCACATATATTGCATGAATTTGTGTAAGGTTGTCACTTTGTATATATGTGTAAATTGGTACACAGGTTAAAATTTTCACATTTGTATAATAATTTTTATATATTTTTTTCAAATATAAAACTTTTTTTTTCAATTATATATATTTTTGTATCTACAATGAGAGGATGTGTGATTAGTCAGGGGAATTTGGTGCGACGCATTGATTTAATTTTATATAGTAGGCATACCTTTATGAGAATGTGAAAGTGCTTACAGCTGTTTTTTTTAGAATTGACCAACATATGTAGTAGCTCGCAAGATTTTATCACTGGCATCAAAAACTTGGTGTAAATAAAGGATACCCTGTGAAGCCCACAGTATTGGGCCTGGGAAGAGTAGTTCCAGTAAGTGATGATTAAAACAAAGTGGGGTGTGGCTGTGGAAGGAAGGGTTACAAAACCTTTGTAGGACTAATTCCCATGATGAGGGAATAAGATACTATCACAGGCATGTGGGAAAATGATACCCCTGACTCCTCAAAGAATCAACTATATAGGTGTGTGGGCTGGACAGAAGGAAAAAGGGGCATATTTCCTAAATCATATTGTATTTATTATAATTTTAAAGACATATTTACAAATGACAACAAAAAAGACAAAAAACTTAAATAATAAAGAAAAAGGGCCCACCATCCCATTACAGGTACAGATCCATAAAAAAAAATGAAGAACAAACTACAAGAAGTACATATCAATTACAGTGTTTCTAAATGAAAAATATCTAACTAGCATTTCAAAATATGGTCAAATCTAAACATGGCATCGCGTAGAAAATATATTTGCTTCTTATATGCAATATTCTTATTCAAATCTTGGACCCAATCAGATATTATAGGGGGAGAAACTGAAACCCATTTAACAATAATAATTCTTCGGGCAATAAAGAGTACTCTAGAAGAATCAAAATGCTCCAAAATACATGTCAGTAGATCTGTAGTAAACGAAAGACCTGTTACATTATTAATAATTTGGATAACTGCTGTCCAGTATCGTTAAAGCTTAGGACAGCGCCACAGTAGATGAATCAGGTCTCCCTGCAGTTGACCACATTTGTTACAGCAAGAATCATGCCATGGATCTTTACTACAGATCTATACTACAAAGAAAATGCAGAGATTGATATACCCGATAGATGATAAACAGTTGGGTTAGCTGCTACGAGGAGGAAAGAGAAACTAGAGCAATTCTTTGTAGAACCTGGTCCCAGACATCATTAGGAATATGATCTATTTCTTGTTCCCATTTCTGCTTACATGAAGTTGGATGTCTCAACAAGAAATTAGATAAAAGCTGTGCATAAATCTTCAAAATGAGGCCCTTTGACAGATCCCAACAATTTTATCAAATAACAGAGTATTGGCAATTGAAAACCAGAGGAAGCCATTTTGGGCCTGAAAGGCATGTCTGTTTTGTAGATACTGATAGAAAGATTTTTTGTCTAAAGAAAACTCTAATTGCAATTGCTGGAATGATTTGAAAAGGAAAGGGGCATATTTAAATAGAGCCAAAGCCTCATACTCATAAATAAAATCTGCTTACGTCATCCCTGATGCTACCTAACTAGCGGCAGCCTATAAAAGAATAGAACTACTTGGTAAAAAAAAAAAAGAGCTACAGAGCTATTTTTTAGGTATGTTCAATGCCTGGTCGGTCCTTCACTGTGGTTCCACCTGCTGTCAGCTCCATTATTAGAGAACACAGCACAAACTGCTGCTAGTTGAATTTTTTAGAGAAAGAATTTTTGTTTCCATGCCTAAAGTTCATCTAAACCCAAAAACCAAATGTAATATATTGCAGCTTACCACCCCCTAGATGTGGTGAGTGACTTCATGTTTTTTCTTTTTCCTTTATTTATAACCTGGTGATCCTGTCGGTGACACACTTCCTTTCCTACCTCATTCACTAAATTGAATCTATAGAGTTGTCACCCTAGGACAGAAAGTGGATCTCTCCAGCTGTTCACCAGGGTTATGAGGGTTACCCTCACTGTGTCGTCTAAAAGGATAGGCACAAGTATCTGTGTCTTGTACATTTTTACTTAAGAAAGGATTCTTAGCTTGACTTTCTATTGTCAAAGAATCTTACAGGGACTATGCTATGCAGCCACACATTACCACGATTAAATCACAAAAACATTGCTATGAAAAGTCCATGTTTCTGTAACTTACAATATTTTGCAGTGTATGTATGTTTTTGCCACCGTGAACCTTTTTTTTTCATCCTGAATTTTCCATTATTGCTTACACTAGTTTAGAAAATTGCAAGTTACAGTTACTCTCTAATTATTTGGCCAATTACCTATTCTGTTAAATTGAATATTACATGAGCCTTAAACTCTATGATCTATTATTTCAAAATACAGTAATGCCAAAAGGACATATTAATATTTTAGATCTTACATGTTTCATTTTTTTTTTTTTAGCACGTCCCTCTTACATATCTCGTTCTCATACCACATCAGTCTTTTTCTAACCTGCACAAAATTAAGAAAGAATGAAGGGGGTAAAAAAGAGAGAGTTAGTAAACATTTGGAATAAAATAGAGAGAAAGGACATAAAGGAGATAAGTAGAAGAATTGGAAAATCACAAAATAATGTAGGGAACGTGGAACAAAGATATCACATACCTAATTAGAAAAAGGAAGTAACGAGAGGATTTCCCTTACAGCTCTGCTCAAAACACCCTTGGAATTGTGGCAGAGTGAAAGGGCATAAAGTGGCACAGTTGCCAGGAGTCCAGTCCACAAGTGAAAACCTATGGTAGGAGACTTGGCATAGAGATGCTCTTGTAGACTTTCAAGGAGAACACTGGGCAACTAGGTGAAGATACCACAGAGGTGGAGATGGGAACAACAGCTGACAGGAGCATCAGAACCAAATACAGGCTAGAGGCACGATTTAAGGTGGCCAGTGAATGACAATCAGGAAGGTAGATATCAGGCAGGACAGAAGGCAGAGGTCAGCAACAGATAGTCAGCAGAATCATGGTCAGAAAACAAACCGAGGTCCTCAACAGGTAATCATGTTAAGAAAACAAGCTGAGGTCATCAATGGGTAATCAGCAGGCTCATAGTTAGCAGTGAGCAGATAGATGGGCCAATGTTATAATCAAGCAGGGTCACAACAGGAGGTGAGAGCATAATAAACTGTCTGGTGCCAAGTCTGAAATCAGGCATGTGTGCCCATGCACCTGCACACCCAGGCATTTGTGCAGCCTACCCGTGATCACTCTCATACAAATGAGTGTGCCCACGTAACGGATCAGCAATGATCTTTGTTGTGCATGTTGGTGCATGTGAACATTTTCTCCTACAGCTCCATGCACAGCGGGCTTAAAAAAAACCCCAGTTCCCTTGGCAAAAAAAAATGGTCATATAGAAGAGTTTTTTTTGTACAGAGTTTAGGCGGGTTTAGTAGAGTTTAATGTTTTTTCTGCCAGAAAGCTCCAATCAAAAATGCAAACCAGAAGGCTTTTTTTCCTGCCTCTAAACGCTAAGCTGAAAATATGCCTGTAATTGTCCTAATGTGCATGGACACATAGGATAACATTGAGCTGCTTCTACAGGCAAAACACAAAAGTCTTTTTCTAACCTGGACAAAATTAAGAAAGAATGAAGGGGTATGAAAGAGAGAGGTAGGAAACATTCAGAACAAAATAGAGTGGAAGGAAGTAATGGACATGAAAGAGATAAGTAGAAGAAATGGAAAATCAAAGAATAACGTAGGGAATGTAGAACAAAGATATCACATACCTGGGTAAAACATGAACTGACGAGAGGGCTACCCTTACAGCTCTGGTCAAAACACCCTTGGAATTGTGGCAGAGAGTGAAAAGGCATAAAGAGGCGCAGTTGCCAGGAGTCCAGCCCAAAGGTGAAAACGTAGGGATGTGTAAAACAAGCTAGAATTTAAAAATAAGAGGTTGAAGGTATGTAAAATCATAGGGAAATTACAGGATATGAAACAATGAGCGTGGTAGGGAGTTAGAAGCAGGGCACACCTAACATTTATGTAGACTGTGCAGCTGCACAAGAGCTTTCTAAGATTTGGAGTCCAGAAGTTCTGACTTTGGGGCTGTTTGATAATGATGTCCATTCTGAGTAGATTTTTTTGTTAAAATGGAGATAGGAGATAAAAAAAAGTTTATGTAAAATGGGTTAGGGCAATAGATAATAAAACTGAAAAGCAGGTTACATGAAACATGGGGTATTAAAGAGAGAGTTTAAAGCCAAGTAAAATAAAATGAAAGAGTAAGATACATAAAAAGGTGCATGGAAAAAACAGATATGAGGCATCAAAATTAAAAGAGAATATTAGGAAACATGTACAAAGGATTACAGAAGTGAGGATGAAGTGGCATAAATATGAAGGGGATGTGAATTCACATTCAACACATTTGCCAACTGTCACTAAAAAAAGAGAAACATTTCCCTGTTTGTAAAACAATCTGTGAAAAAAAAACCCTGGTTTTGAGGTTCAGTATGACTGGCACAATCACAGACAGCTTTCTGAGCTGTGATGTGCCGTGTAGCTCAAAACAGAGAGGGCCCGCTCCACCTCCTAATAGGTTTCTGTCAATTACTACAAGTGTAGGGGAACAAACTGAGTCTGATTTATAGAGGTGAGGACAGCTGACTGCTGACAGGATGGATAGGATTAACCCAATAGGGCACCAGCTCCCTGGTGCCCTACTGTAATAACCCTGCCATCAGTGTCGGCATACCAGAACCCTGTGTGTTAACCCCTGGGTCATTATCAGATTCTCTCAAACACCTGCATTCATTGACTCTTTTATTACAAAAATGCCCCAAGCTTACAAACTATGTCGGATCTTTTTAGGGATCCCATTGCACCTCAAAGTGGCTGCAAACTCCCCAAAAATGAACTATCCAGCTCCCTAACCCCCCCACAGAAGCCAATTCTCCAGGAGATATCACATATGCAGGGCCTGGGCTGTATATGACATACTCCTAGCCAAGTGCTCTGAATACTATATTATACAGCAGTTGCTGGTTACTAAATAGTCACTGACTACGTTAATGAGGTTTTCTTTAAGATGAACTGTGTGCGGAAAAACATATGCAATGGAAGAGTTTACATTTTTTTCAAAATGATTGTACTGAGTGTTGTACATTACTGTTAGACTCTTGCTTGTGGCACAGTAATTAAAGCATAGTGGGTAAAAGCACTGTTCCATATGCTAGCTTGTGCACAGTAAGTTCAAGTTTTAAACTCCTCCAATTTTTAGCACAATTTGCCACTCCCATAATTTGCCATGGTGCACCGCACCTAGTAGTTTTCTTTGGGTGCACAAAATGAAAAAAATAAGCATTGAAAAACGAAAGAGGAAGGTAGGAGACATGGAAAAAAAAAGAGTAAGATAGAGGCAGGTAAAAGTATTGAAGAAAGAGTTAAGAAGCATGGAAAATAAAAGAGGAAGATGGAAAACATGGAACAAGGAGTATTGAAATGAGAGGTAACAGGCATGGGGAATTAGGAGCACAATAGGAGACATGTGACAAAGAATACTGAATAGAGATTTAGGAGGCATTGAGAATGAAAGAGGAATACATGAAAGAGAGAGGTATAAAGCAGGGAAGAGGATACGTTTCTTGGGGAAGTGGGAGGTTTTCCTAGGAGAAATGGGAGGTTTGTGTTAAAGGTGCATGACTGATACAGATTTGCAGAAGCTTTGCAGTTCCCATGCATTACTGAATAGTTTTAAAGCCTCCTTCATATTTACCAACAACTATGTAGTACAATGGTTCATGGTAACTCAGGTAAGCCTTCACAATACATAGCTGGTTAATAGATTTTAGAAACCAATTGTACCATGGGTGGCCAACTAAAGAAGGGCCAATGGATGAGGAATTGAGTGATACACTAATATCTACACCATTCATATTTTTCTAGCTTTGTAAAAGTGAATATCTGTTCCCATGCAAATATAGATATAATCAAATTCGCAGCACAAGGAAAACATTATTCTGTGATGTACAAAGAGCCCAGACCTTAATGGATTTCCAGCCTTTAGTCAGTCACTTGAGCAGTGGTCTGCTTCACAGACTCAGAAGCTTCATTTCCATATGAATATTGATTCCTCTCACATGAATAGTCCATCCTTTTATTTTGCTTTCACGTAAATTTTCTCTGAGATTTTTTTTTTTTTTTTTGCTCTTGCTAGGATCTGCTGTGCTCTTTAAGTTAAAAATCCTTTTAAAATAAAACAGAAGCTCAACTGCAGCTTACCCACAGTTCTCTCCCTGTCAAGCATAAACAATCTAAGCTTCTTTCTGAAGAAAGGCTGAACATTTGACCTTCACCATTACCTCACCAGATATAAGGGTGAGGAAAAGAATATAAGGAAGGACATAAATGGGAAACTATTAAACTTAATTAAAGGCCTGATACAGGATGCTGTCTAGAATTGCTATTCTTTCAATCAATTTATTAAAAGCTTACTCATTTCATGTTTGATATTCATCTCAGCAAAGTCAAATTCATTAGTTCTAATGGAAAATGAAAACAAAGAAAAACATTAAGAGATAATTGTAGTATTTGTATTGCAAGAAGCCTTTGATATTAGTACAATAAACTGTTAACTGGCTGTGTTTTGCAAAGTATGTGAAGATTAAAGGATTTCCACAGAAATTTATGGGATGTATTGTAACAATGTGAAAACAAAAGGGGCTGCTCTGAACAATTTTATGCTTGCTCCTAAATACTTGACTTTAATTCAATATTTACTTTACTATCTGGTTTGACCTGCTGCTTCAAGTTCAGCATTTATTCAGAGGAATTGTAGATTTGGCTAGCATCTGAATTTATGCTAACAAAGGAGTATCCACAGCTGCCCAAAGGGGCAACCAAGGGACATTATTATGGGCACTGGTGATGTACATTTAGCATCACCTTTTAAGTATCAGTAGCTGAATATTGTTACTGTGCACATGAAACCCCCCAATTCGCTCACACAGATGGACACTATGCAGCAACCAAAGGCCTTTTCTGTTTTGAAGGCCACAACATGTGAAGGATTTGATATTTTTGAAAATCACAAAGTGCATTATTGGGATTGGTTGAGAATATGTTATTAAAGCCAGACAGATTCTACAGGAAGGCGGTAATTAAAGTAAACCTGTAATGTTTGTTCCAGGTCAGCTATACAATGCACTGAAATGAGAAAATAGAAACAGGCCGGTTACTGTCATTTTTAAGAAAGAGTTCAAAAGTAGTGAATTACATGTTCCTCATAGTACCTTAACCACTTAAGCCCCGGAAGATTTTACCCCCATTCCGACCAGGGGGTATTTTGCGATTCGGCACTGCGTGAATTTAACGCACAATTGCGCGGTCGTGCGACGCTGTACCTAAACGAATTTGACGTCCTTTTTTTCCCACAAACAGAGCTTTCTTTTGGTGGTATTTGATCACCTGTGCGATTTTTTGATCACGCGCTATAAACAAAAAAAGAGCGTCAATTTTGCAAAAATAGCAATATTTTTCACATTTTTTTATATGAAATTCCCCCAAAAAAAAATGTAAAAATCAAAATTTTTAAAAATTTTCGGCCAATTTGTTTTATGCTACCTATGTTTGGTAAAAAAAATCGCAAAAAGCGTATTTTGATTGGTTTGCGCAAAAGTTATCGCGTTTACTAACAAAGGGAAAGATTTTTGTCATTTTTGTTGTTTTTTTTTTAACGCGTAATGGCGGCGATCTGCGATTTTTTTTGCGGTACTGCGACATTGCGGCGGACAGATCGGACCCTTGACTGACATTTTTGACACTTTTGGGGTTACCAGTGACATTTCTACAGTAATCAGTGCTATACATATGCACTGTTACTGTAAAAATACACTGGTAGTGAAGGGGTTAACTTTATTTGGAAGGGAGGGGCTGTGTGTGTCCCTAGGGGCGTGGTTTCTACTGTGATTGGCTGTGGCTCTAGCTGTAAGGACACTGATCAACGGATCTACATACCAGATCCGTTTTATCAGTGTCTTTGCAGCGAGGAGAATGACAGGCAGTTTGTTTACACAAGCTGCCTGACATTCTCCCTCTCCCCTGCCGATCGCCGAGTGACCGGCGGACATCGGGTCCGCTGGTCACACGCGCGGGGGGGTCCGTGACCATGCGGGAGCGGGAGCGCGCCCCCGGGGGCGCGCGCTCGCTCCCTAGACCCTCACAAGCAAGCAACGTAGCCCTACGTTAGTTTGCCTGTGAGGGGCTGACCGCCGACGTAGATAGTCGTGCGGCGGTCGGCAAGTGGTTAACCACTTGCCGACCGTATACTGTATATTTACGTCGGCAAGCTGGCTCTCCCAGGCAAAACCACGTATCAGTACGTCATTTGCCTGGGAGGAGCTAGGGGGCGAGCACGCTCCGCCGGTGGTGCGCTCCCACCCCTGATGGTCAGCGGGAAAGCTGGCGTTTTTGTCAGGCGGCTCTGATTGCTGCCTGACACTCTTAGTCTCTCCCCACTGATGTAAACACAGCCATTTGTCCTTCCCCCTCAGATGATCACAGAGCCTGTGTGATCCTACTATATAAGATTGCACGCATCTGTGTTCATCTCACAAGTCCAACCCCCCCACAGTTAGAATCACTCCCCTAGACTTACATTTAACCCCTTGATCACCAACAATGTCAACCCCTTCCCTGCCAGTGTCATTATTACAGTAACAGTGCATATTTTTAGCACTGATTACTGTAGTAATGTCACTGGTATCCTCAAAAGTGTCAAAAATGTCAGTTAGGGGTCCGATCTGTCCTTCGCAATGTCGCAGTCCCGCAAAAAATCGCAGATCGCCGCCATTACTAGTAAAAAAAAAAACAATAAAAATGACATAAATTTTTCTCGTAGTTAGTAAACGGGATAACTTTTGTGCAAACCAATCAAAATACGCTTATTGCGATTTTTTTTTTACCAAGAAAATGTAGCCGAAAACAAATTGGCCTAAAATGTTAAAAAAATTTTGATTTTTAATTTTTTTTTTTTGGGAATGTTATATAGCAGAATGTGAAAAATATTGTTTTGTCGCTCTTTTTTTGTTAATAGCGCAAAAAATAAAAATTGCACAGGTGATCAAATACCACCAAAAGAAAGCTCTATTTGTGGGTACGCCAATTTTATTTAGGTACAGCGTCGCACGACCGCGCAATTATCCGCAAAAATAACGCAGTGCCAAATCACAAAATAGAGCCTGGTCATTAAGGGGGAAAATCCTCCGGTCTGAATGTGGTTAAAGCTGAACTCTGGGTTGGGCTAAAAGATTAAACGGGTCCCAAATTCCTCTTTCTCATCTGCAGGATAAATGCTTGTTTAGGTGTCCTTTTATGAAACGGAGATGAGCAGTGATCCTGCTGATCACGGCTCATTTCCGATCATCCTCAGTTTATGAAACAGAAATGATCAGCGGAGAACATGTTCTTCGCTGATCATCTCTTCACACGGGAATCTGTCATTGACTGACACAGAAACAGCCAGGTTATGAAGCTGCGATCTCCGCACTTCACTGGCGATCTGTGCCAGAATTCACACTCCCAGATTCACCAGCCTGGAGCTTGTGAAGCGGGGAGTGAAGACCAAATCGGGGGAGAACTGAGGGGGAAAAACAAAGATTATTCGACTTCCTTCTTCCTCGTTCAGACCCCCCAACACAGTAATCATGTCCCCGTGCCATATTTATGCATATATATACATGTATATATATATATATACACACATACATGTAGATATATATATTTAATGTGTATATATATATATAAAATGTATGCGTGTGTGTATTCAGTGTATATATATATATATATATATATATATATATATATTTATGTAAGGGGACTATTATTTATTAACATTAGTGGGGATCGTGTACTCAGCAGTAATAATTTATCACTGCTTGTTAAAGAGCGCCAGTAATTTTCATACTACGGTAATCTCGCTTTGTCTCACGAGATTACAGGCGCTCCCATTCACTTCTATACAGATCTCGGCAGTTCTCCGAGAAAACAGTTCTCCTCTGATCACCCTGGGAGAACTGAAGTTCTCCGCTTCATAAAAAGGGTGCCAGAGGAGATCATTTTCCCCAGAGAACTTCAGAGAAGCGAACAGAGAAAAAAATTCACCCTTTCATAAACGTACACCTTAGTCTAGTATGTTTCTCTAATACGTCCCCCTAAACAAAATTAGCATTGTTTTCTGCATATGCAGTTAAGGAGACATGGATTTATATGAGAACTATGGGCAAAAAAATGTATATATTCTATCAGTAGCATTAACACAACAGGCTTTGTTTTTCTGAATGTCCCCACACAGTAACATTGTTTTCTTTATCGTCCACTGACATACACAGGTGTAGAGTAAATCATATACATTTGTACTGTATCGATTCATTCAGGATTTAGACCCCAACCGCCATGTTCCTAGGAAATGTAATGTTTCCTCCTCAGCTCCGCTGAGGAAAACTCTATCTGTCTATATTTTTACAATTTTTTCCCCTTCAAACAATATTTTTAGTACTTCATGGATGTTTATTTCTTCAATTAAGAATTATCCTAAGCTGCTTGAGCTGGTCTCTACACAGCAACTATCTTGATCGACTAATCCTCGGTGCTGCCATGGAAGCCATACCTGGACCCTGCAGGATCAAAGATTGTGGGGGTTTTCCTGTATTATAACCCTTGGAGACTGACCTCTGCTTCTTGCCCTCCTAGTGTACTGGTTTGTTAGCTGAAGAGTGCTTTACACATGTCACAGTCCCTGTTGTGTACCAGTCTCTGAAGATATACTATAGATATAGAAGAAGATATACTGTAATATGACCTTCGCCACTGAGCTCTGAATTATGAGGCTTTCCATACTGGTGGGTAATATGTCAGTCACAGAATGCTCTCCGGTGTTAAAATAGTGGTATAACCTTTAAGGTGTACCCAGTTTCTAGTGTCTGCCTTTGACATAGATATCTTGATAAATGGTAATGGGCATTGGGGATTTTTCATTTTTGTGTCATGTTTAACCACTTAAGCCCCGGAAGATTTTACCCCCATTCCGACCAGGGGGTATTTTGCGATTCGGCACTGCGTGACTTTAACGGACAATTGCGTGGTCATGCGGCGCTGTACCCAAACGAATTTGGCGTCCTTTTTTTCCCACAAACAGAGCTTTCTTTTGGTGGTATTTGATCACCTGTGCGATTTTTTGATCACGCGCTATAAACAAAAAAAGAGCGTCAATTTTGCAAAAATAGCAATATTTTTCACATTTTTTTATATGAAATTCCCCAAAAAAAAATGTAAAAATCAAAATTTTTTAACTTTTTCGGCCAATTTGTTTTATGCTACCAATGTTTAGTAAAAAAAATTGCAAAAAGCGTATTTTGATTGGTTTGCGCAAAAGTTATCGCGTTTACTAACAAAGGGAAAGATTTTTGTCATTTTTGTTGTTTTTTTTTTTAACGTGTAATGGCGGCGATCTGCGATTTTTTTTGCGGTACTGCGACATTGGGGCGGACAGATCGGACCCTTGACTGACATTTTTGACACTTTTGGGGTTACCAGTGACATTTCCACAGTAATCAGTGCTATATATATGCACTGTTACTGTAAAAATACACTGGTAGTGAAGGGGTTAACTTTATTTGGGAGGGAGGGGCTGTGTGTATCCCTAGGGGCGTGCTTTCTACTGTGATTGGCTGTGGCTTCAGCTGTAAGGACACTGATCAAAGGATCTACATACTAGATCTGAGTGATCAGTGTCTTAACAGCAAGGAGAATGACAGGTGGCTTGTTTACACAAGCTGCCTGACATTCTCCCTCTCCCCCGCCGATCGCCGAGTGACCGGCGGACATCGGGTCCGCCGGTCACACGCGCGGGGGGGTCCGTGACCACGCGGGAGCGGGAGCGCGCCTCCGGGGGCGTGCGCTCGCTCCCTAGACCCTCACAAGCTAGTGACGTAGCCCTACGTCACTTTGCCTGTGAGGGGCTGACTGCCGACGTAGATCGGCGTTAGGCAGTCGGCAAGTGGTTAATTTATGGCAGAGCACTAACCAGAATCTAAAGCAGCGGTATACCCTTTTGTGTAACTCAGCCTCTGATACTTGTCTGTGAAAATATTGTATACCTTAGGAGCATAGGCATGTGCAGGAGGTGTGCCATGTGTGCCTGGGCACACCCTAATCACTACTGCGGAGCCCGGGCTTTCTCTCCCCCTACGTCGCTGGACTCCTCCCCTTGTGGGCGGCGCGTGCGTACCACCGGAGGCTCGCTCCTGCTGTATTCAGTTACAGCGGGAGTCGGGCCAGGGGAGGAGCGACGGTGATCACAGACGCTCTTCCCCGATCATCGGTGATCGAGTGTGGAGATCCACCCGCTTGTGTAAACAAAGCGGGCGGATCTCCTAAGTGACAGGCAGGCTCAGATTGCAGGATTCAGCATAGCTGAACCTGCGATCTGTGCCTGTGTCACACAGTCCCCTCCCCCCACACACGTCAGTAAGCACCAGGCATACATTAACCCCTTGATCACCAATAAAAATGAACCCCTTCCCTGCCAGTGTCATTTTTACAGTAACAGTGCATATTTATAGCACTGATTACTGTAGTAATGTGACTGGTACCCCCAAAAGTGTCAAAAATGTCAGTCAAGGGTCCGATCTGTCCGCCGCAATGTCGCAGTCCTGCAAAAAAAATCGCAGATCGCCGCCATTACTAGTTAAAAAAAAACAATAAAAATTACATAAATTTCCCGTAGTTAGTAGCTGAGATAACTTTTGTGCAAAACAATCAAAATACGCTTATTGCGATTTTTTTTACCAAAAATATGTAGCAGAAAACAAATTAGCAAAAAAAGTAAAAAAATTTTGATTTTTACATTTTTTTTGGGGAATTTCATATAAAAAATGTGAAAAATATTGTTATTTTTTCAAAATTGTCGCTCTTTTTTTGTATATAGCCCAAAAAGTAAAAATCGCACAGGTGATCAAATACCACCAAAAGAAAGCTATATTTGTGGGGGAAAAAAGGACATAAATTTAATTTGGGTACAGCATCGCACAACCGCGCAATTGTCCGTTAAAATAACGCAGTGCTGAATCGCAAAATATGGCCTGGTCAGGAAGGGGGTAAAATCTTCCGGTCTTAAAGCAGTTAAAAATACGCTCATTGACAATTTTTTATGTCAAAGACATGTAGCTAAATTCATTTTGGCCTAAATATATGACAAAAATTGAATATATTGGATATTTTTTAACTGTCAAAGTAGAAAAATATTGTTATTTTTTCAAAATTTTCATATTTTTTTATTAATATCGCAAAAAATAAAAAGCGCAGAGGTGATCAAATATCACCAAAAGAAAGCTCTGTTTGTGGGAAAAAAAGGATGTAAATTTCGTTTGGGTACTGCTTTGCATGGCCGCGCAATTGTCAGTTAGATTCGCACAGTGCCAAATCGCAAAAAGTGGCCTGGACGTAAGACAGCAAAATCCTCCGGTGGTAAAGTGGTTAATATCCAAATTTAAAAGGGATATAGGATGATAGTTAGACCAGGTAGTGTCATCATTATGAGGTTTAGGTATCATACATATGGAAGAGATTTCCCTCTAAAAGATGAGCCATGCAGGAGGGAATTGAAAGCATTAGCTAAGAGTGGAGTCAAAGTAGAGGAAAACGTTTAGTAATATAATGTAGAGAACCCGTCTGGACCTGGTCTTTTATTAGGTTTCAGTGATTTGATAGCTGCTAATATTTCATCATGTGAGATGGGAGAATCTAAAAAATCTAGTTGTGGAGAAGGGATACATGGAAGATTCAGGTCAGAGAAAAAAGAATGTGCTTGGTCAGGATCAATAGAACCCCTGGAGTTATAAAGAGCGGCAAGATGAGATCTGAAGTTAGCTAGAATTTTAACAGGGTTGCTAGAGTAGGAATTGTTCGCAATCTTAAGTTTAAGATTATATAATAATCTTAAAATATAGTAATATTTTTGAAGGGGTTGTGAGTAGTGTTGAGCGAACACGGACTGTATTATTCGTGTTCGTACCGAATAATTGGATTTTTTGTACCCGAACACGGACACGGACACTTTACTGTATGTTCGGGTAAAAATCCGTGTTCGGTCGTTTTATTTCCGGGTTTTGCATGCTTTGGCGCTCTTTTCATGGCGGGCTTTCAACAGCCAATCAACAATCGTTTAACTGGTGTGCCTTAAGCCATCCCAGCCATGCCTGCAAATGTCTCAGTAGCTGTGATTGGCCGTCTGAAGCATGTGACCAAGTCTTTATAAGTTCGAGGCAGCCGCAGCGGCGTCATTATGCTGCTTAGATTCAGGGACAGAGCACACATCAACGTGCTGGCTGCTGATTAGGGAAAGATAGGCAGGAAAAAACCATTTGTGTCTGGATAGAATTGAGGGACAGGTCGGAGTGTTTAGGCAGGGCGAGTTGTAGGCATTTTAGGGATAGAGTCTGCTGAATTATATAGGGTCAGTGTCTTCTACAAACTACAATCGATATTGCTGTGTGGGGGGTGGGGTCTGCACTCAATCCTGATCTACGATCTCTTCTCAATCCTGTTAGGGACAGAGTCTGCTGAATTTTAGGGAAACTGTGTTCTACAAACTACAATCGATATTGCTGTGTGGTGTGGGATTGGAGATAGGCAGGTGTCAGTGATCCACATCCATTTTTCTGTGTGTGAGCTGCAGTGAACACAATCTTTTTGGGCTGCAGTGAACACAATCTTTTTGGGCTGCAGTGAACACAATCTTTTTGGGCTGCAGTGAACACAATCTTTTTGGGCTGCAGTGAACACAATCTTTTTGGGGTGCAGTGAACAAAATCTTTTTGGGGTGCAGTGAACACAATCCTTTTTGGTGTGCAGTGAACACAATCTTTGTGGGGTGCAGTGAACAAAATCCTTTGTGGGGTGCAGTGAACACAATCTTTTTGGGGTGCAGTGAACAAAATCCTTTTTGGGGTGCAGTGAACAACATCCTTTTTGGGGTGCAGTGAACACAATCTTTTTGGGGTGCAGTGAACAAAATCCTTTGTGGGGTGCAGTGAACACAATCTTTTTGGGGTGCAGTGAACACAATCTTTTTGGGGTGGAGTGAACAACATCCTTTTTGGGGTGCAGTGAACAAAATCCTTTTTGGGGTGCAGTGAACAAAATCATTTTTGGGGTGCAGTGAACACAATCTTTTTGGGGTGCAGTGAACACAATCTTTGTGGGGTGCAGTGAACACAATCTTTTTGGGGTGGAGTGAACAACATCCTTTTTGGGGTGCAGTGAACAACATCCTTTTTGGGGTGCAGTGAACACAATCTTTTTGGGGTGCAGTGAACACAATCTTTGTGGGGTACAGTGAACAGAATCTTTGTGGGGTGCAGTGAACACAATCTTTGGGGGGTACAGTGAACACAATCTTTGTGAGGTGCAGTGAACACAATCTTTGTGGGGTGCAGTGAACACAATCATTGTGGGGTGCAGTGAACTCAATCTTTGTGGGGTACAGTGAACACAATCTCATACTGAAGGTTTGAGGGTGCTGCCTGTTCCATACTCCCCCTACTCCTCATCTAGCCTTTTAGGGGTACAAACAATAGTAATTGGGGCCTAGTGTGGTTGTGTACGTGTGATATACATACACTTTTTTGGGATCATATTTTCTATTCCGCTATTTAATCAAAAACCTTTGGGGATCAGTTAAATTGGGGGATAGTCTGTGTTGGTACGTGTGAGAGAGATCCACCTTTCCAAGTTGTTGGGGTTCATCTCATACTTCTGAAGGTTTGAGGGTGCTGCCTGTTCCATACTCCCCCTACTCCTAGCCTTTTAGGGGTACAAACAATAGTAATTGGGGCCTAGTGTGGTTGTGTATGTGTGATATACATACACTTTTTTGGGATCATATTTTCTATTCCGCTATTTAATCAAAAACCTTTGGGGATCAGTTAAATTGGGGGATAGTCTGTGTTGGTACGTGTGAGAGAGATCCACCTTTCCAAGTTGTTGAGGTTCATCTCATACTTCTGAAGGTTTGAGGGTGCTGCCTGTTCCATACTCCCCCTACTCCTAGCCTTTTAGGGGTACAAACAATAGTAATTGGGGCCTAGTGTGGTTGTGTACGTGTGATATACATACACTTTTTTGGGATCATATTTTCTATTCCGCTATTTAATCAAAAACCTCTGGGGATCAGTTAAATTGGGGGATAGTCTGTGTTGGTACGTGTGAGAGAGATCCACCTTTCCAAGTTGTTGGGGTTCATCTCATACTTCTGAAGGTTTGAGGGTGCTGCCTGTTCCATACTCCCCCTACTCCTAGCCTTTTAGGGGTACAAACAATAGTAATTGGGGCCTAGTGTGGTTGTGTACGTGTGATATACATACACTTTTTTGGGATCATATTTTCTATTCCGCTATTTAATCAAAAACCTTTGGGGATCAGTTAAATTGGGGGATAGTCTGTGTTGGTACGTGTGAGAGAGATCCACCTTTCCAAGTTGTTGGGGTTCATCTCATACTTCTGAAGGTTTGAGGGTGCTGCCTGTTCCATACTCCCCCTACTCCTAGCCTTTTAGGGGTACAAACAATAGTAATTGGGGCCTAGTGTGGTTGTGTACGTGTGATATACATACACTTTTTTTGGATCATATTTTCTATTCCGCTATTTAATCAAAAACCTTTGGGGATCAGTTAAATTGGGGGATAGTCTGTGTTGGTACGTGTGAGAGAGATCCACCTTTCCAAGTTGTTGGGGTTCATCTCATACTTCTGAAGGTTTGAGGGTGCTGCCTGTTCCATACTCCCCCTACTCCTAGCCTTTTAGGGGTACAAACAATAGTAATTGGGGCCTAGTGTGGTTGTGTACGTGTGATATACATACACTTTTTTGGGATCATATTTTCTATTCCGCTATTTAATCAAAAACCTTTGGGGATCAGTTAAATTGGGGGATAGTCTGTGTTGGTACGTGTGAGAGAGATCCACCTTTCCAAGTTGTTGGGGTTCATCTCATACTTCTGAAGGTTTGAGGGTGCTGCCTGTTCCATACCCCCCCTACTCCTCATCTAGCCTTTTAGGGGTACAAACAATAGTAATTGGGGCCTAGTGTGGTTGTGTACGTGTGATATACATACACTTTTTTTGGATCATATTTTCTATTCCGCTATTTAATCAAAAACCTTTGGGGATCAGTTAAATTGGGGGATAGTCTGTGTCGGTACGTGTGAGAGAGATCCACCTTTCCAAGTTGTTGGGGTTCATCTCATACTTCTGAAGGTTTGAGGGTGCTGCCTGTTCCATACTCCCCCTACTCCTCATCTAGCCTTTTAGGGGTACAAACAATAGTAATTGGGGCCTAGTGTGGTTGTGTACGTGTGATATACATACACTTTTTTTGGATCATATTTTCTATTCCGCTATTTAATCAAAAACCTTTGGGGATCAGTTAAATTGGGGGATAGTCTGTGTTGGTACGTGTGAGAGAGATCCACCTTTCCAAGTTGTTGGGGTTCATCTCATACTTCTGAAGGTTTGAGGGTGCTGCCTGTTCCATACTCCCCCTACTCCTCATCTAGCCTTTTAGGGGTACAAACAATAGTAATTGGGGCCCAGTGTGGTTGTGTACGTGTGATATACATACACTTTTTTGGGATCATATTTTCTATTCCGCTATTTAATCAAAAACCTTTGGGGATCAGTTAAATTGGGGGATAGTCTGTGTCGGTACGTGTGAGAGAGATCCACCTTTCCAAGTTGTTGGGGTTCATCTCATACTTCTGAAGGTTTGAGGGTGCTGCCTGTTCCATACCCCCCCTACTCCTCATCTAGCCTTTTAGGGGTACAAACAATAGTAATTGGGGCCTAGTGTGGTTGTGTACGTGCGAGATACATACACTTTTTTTGATCATATTTCCTACTCCGCTATTCAATAAAAACCTTTGAGGATCAATTGAATTGCGGGATAGTCTGTGTCGGTACGTGTGAGAGAGATCCACCTTTCCAAGTTGTTGGGGTTCATCTCATACTTCTGAAGGTTTGAGGGTGCTGCCTGTTCCATACTCCCCCTACTCCTCATCTAGCCTTTTAGGGGTACAAACAATAGTAATTGGGGCCCAGTGTGGTTGTGTACGTGTGATATACATACACTTTTTTGGGATCATATTTTCTATTCCGCTATTTAATCAAAAACCTTTGGGGATCAGTTAAATTGGGGGATAGTCTGTGTCGGTACGTGTGAGAGAGATCCACCTTTCCAAGTTGTTGGGGTTCATCTCATACTTCTGAAGGTTTGAGGGTGCTGCCTGTTCCATACCCCCCCTACTCCTCATCTAGCCTTTTAGGGGTACAAACAATAGTAATTGGGGCCTAGTGTGGTTGTGTACGTGCGAGATACATACACTTTTTTTGATCATATTTCCTATTCCGCTATTCAATAAAAACCTTTGAGGATCAATTGAATTGCGGGATAGTCTGTGTCGGTACGTGTGAGAGAGATCCACCTTTCCAAGTTGTTGGGGTTCATCTCATACTTCTGAAGGTTTGAGGGTGCTGCCTGTTCCATACTCCCCCTACTCCTCATCTAGCCTTTTAGGGGTACAAACAATAGTAATTGGGGCCCAGTGTGGTTGTGTACGTGTGATATACATACACTTTTTTTGGATCATATTTTCTATTCCGCTATTTAATTTAACTGGGCCTCCATGCGAGACCTGTGTGCCTTGTTGCGCTGTTTTGAGTACTCCACCAACATGGCCAGTGGCAATGACGCCGTTCTCAGCTTAACTATCCCACTTCCATGCCTCCTTGAAAAAACAATTCGGGCGATGATGGAAGAGGATGTGGCACAGGATGAGGAGGAGGAGGAGGATGAAGAGGTAACATTTCCAAGGCTTTCAGGGCAGTCATTCGCAAGGGGCTCCGAGGGTGGGTTCCTGCACACGCAAATGCCAGGGACGCAATTGTCCAGCAGGGGCACAGTTCTGGAGGATGAGGAGGATGAGGAGGAGGAGGAGCTGGAGGAGGAGATGGAACCATGTTCACAGCAGGGTGGCACCCAGGCCAGCTCATGGCCATCACTGGTGCGTGGCTGGGGGGATACAGAGGACACGGACGATACACCTCCCACAGAGGACAGCCTTTCGTTGCCTCTGGGCAGCCTGGCACACATGAGCGATTACATGCTGCAGTGTCTCCACAACGACCGCCGAGTTGCCCACATTCTAACTTGTGCTGATTACTGGGTGGCCACGCTGCTGGATCCCCGTTACAAGGACAACGTACCGTCCTTAATTCACTCACTGGAGCGCGATCGCAAGATGCGCGAGTACAAGCGCACGCTGGTAGACGCCATGCTGCTGGCATTCCCATCTGACAGCGGGGCCACAGTGGAAGCACAAGGCAGAGGAGGAGGAGGAGGAGGTCGCCAACGCAACCAGGGCACCGCCAGCACCTCAGAAGGCAGGGTTAGCATGGCCGAAATGTGGAAAAGCTTTGTCAGCACGCCACAACAAACAGCAGCACCAGCAGCTCAGATGGAACGTCTTAGCAGGAGGCAGCATTTTACCAACATGGTGGAGCAGTATGTGTGCACACGCCTACATGTAGTGAATGACGGGTCTGCCCCCTTCAACTTCTGGGTCTCCAAATTGGGCACATGGCTTGAGCTTGCCCTTTACGCCTTGGAGGTGCTGGCGTGCCCTGCAGCCAGTGTATTATCTGAACGGGTATTTAGCACGGCTGGGGGCGTTATAACAGACAAGCGCAGCCGCCTGTCCAGAGACAATGTGGACAAGCTCACGTTCATTAAAATGAACCAGGCATGGATCCCACGGGACTTTTCCGTACCTTATGCAGAATAGCAATGGATACCGACCTTACCCACCCATTGTTCCATTTTTGCTCTTTCTCACTCTTTTGGGGTGTACCCTCATTTAAAATTTTTGAAAAGAAGCAGTGTTGGCTACCTCGTCCTCCTCCTCAGGGCCAGATTAATGTAGGGGCTATTGGAGCTGCAGCTCCAGGCCCCTACCTTTTATATAGGCCCCGGGTTGGCCATATTCACTGTTACCGCTCTTCTGTCACTTGTAAACACAGAAGTCTGGCTTCTATGCTCGCTTCCCCAGGCAGCACCCTCAGAACCTCCCCACACAGCGTGAAGGCCGGACAAGGAGGGACAGTTGGCGATGCATGGATGTGTTTATGGGCTTCAGAGACAGCATCCCATGTTGAATTAGGCATGCATGGCTGCACCCTTCCTCCTCTGGGTGCATGGCAAGGCACGGCCCTTAAGGCCCTTCAAAATCCTCAGCACCAAGCCCATGATGCTGTTAATCCGGCCCTGGTCCTCCTCCACCGCCGCTTCCACCTACACCGCCCATAGGTGTGCGCAGCCTATTGCATTAAGGTGTGCACCCCAAAGTTGAAATACACATGCATGTGTTTGCCAGCAGGGAGAGTAATGTATCGGGGCCATGTACCTGTAGGCAAGGAGAAATAGAGCAGAGCAGGTCCCAGGGAGATCTTTCCCATCTCCTCACTGGCAATGCTATGTGCCCTAGGTGATTAGGGTGTGCCCAGGCACACCCAGCACACCCTGTGCGCACGCCTATGTCACCGCTAGGCTTGTGACGGTATCAGATTTTCATGCTGCGATTAATTGATTAAGGTTTTGCCACGGTATACGGTATTATCACGGTATTCTATTATTAAATTTAAATTATTAAATTTCCACCTCACTTCAATTTCATTGCTGAATTTAGGGGCTTTGGTTCACTTATGCACATTATTATATAGTCAGTCAGTACAGACTCTGTGAACCAGGCCTAAAATAGGTCATCAAGCAGTGTCTGGCCTAACTGGTGATAACTGGTTCTGGCGCTCGGCTCCGATCCGATGGCCTGGTCATTAAGAGGGCAAATCCTTGTGGTCAAGAAGTGGTTAAACCTGAAGGAGGTGTTGTTTATAAATTACTTTACTATTGCTTTAGGCCTGGTTCACATGTATGCGGGTTGGTGGTTCACATTTGCACAGGCATAGCAGCCCATTGATTTGAATGGGCTGCTATGCCCTCATTTTCCGCAGAAAAAAGGTGCATGCAGCATTTTTTTAAAATTCAGTGGCCTTGAAATCCATCCTGCTTTTGCACCATGCGACTAACCTGCAGTTCCTGCTCTGGCAAGCTTTCTGCATTTTTTGTATACGTGGGCACGGCATTTAAAAATAAACAGTTTGCGTGTGCAGCAACGGCAGGTAAGTCGCATGGTGCAAAAGAAGGATGGATTTCATGGCCACTGCATTTTTTTAAATTCTGCATGCACCTTTTTTCAGCTGAAAACGCAGGCATAGCAGCTCAAGCCCATTCACATCAATGGGCTGCTATGCCTGTGCAAATGTGGGCCCCCAACCCGCATACATGTGAACCAGGCCTAAAGCAATAGTAAAGTCATTAATTGGTTAAACCTGCAGGAGGACCGGTGTTTTTATCTATTAATGACTTTACTATTGCTTTAGGCCTGGTTCACATGTATGCGGGTTGGGGGCCCACATTTGCACAGGCATAGCAGCCCATTGATGTGAATGGGCTTGAGCTGCTATGCCTGCGTTTTCAGCTGAAAAAAGGTGCATGCAGAATTTAAAAAAATGCAGTGGCCATGAAATCCATCCTTCTTTTGCACCATGCGACTTACCTGCCGTTGCTGCACACGCAAACTGTTTATTTTTAAATGCCGTGCCCACGTATACAAAAAATGCAGAAAGCTTGCCAGAGCAGGAACTGCAGGTTAGTCGCATGGTGCAAAAGCAGGATGGATTTCAAGGCCACTGAATTTAAAAAAAATGCTGCATGCACCTTTTTTCTGCGGAAAATGAGGGCATAGCAGCCCGTTCAAATCAATGGGCTGCTATGCCTGTGCAAATGTGGGCCGCCAACCCGCATACATGTGAACCGCCAACCCGCATACATGTGAACCACCAACCCGCATACATGTGAACCAGGCCTAAAGCAATAGTAAAGTCATTAATAGATAAAAACACCGGTCCTCCTGCAGGTTTAACCACTTCTGGATCGCAAGGATTTGCCCCTTTAAAGACCAGGCCATCGGATCAGAGCGCCAGGACCAGTCATCACCAGGTAGGCCAGACACTGCTTGATGGCTATATAATAATGTAATGTGGGCTGCTAGGCGTGTGTGTGTGTATATATATATTTATTAGAGCTGCACGATTCTGGCCAAAATGAGAATCACGATTTTTTAGCTTGGAATAAAGATCACGATTCTCTCACGATTCTCTGTGTAACAAAAAAAAAAAAATTGGGATAACTTTACTGTTACGTTTTTTTTTTTTTTTTTATTCATTAAAGTCTAATCATTGCGTTTGAAAGACTGCTGCGCAAATACAGTGTGACATAAAATATTACAACAATCGCCATTTTATTCTGTAGGGTCTCTGCTAAAAAAATATATAAAATGTTTGGGGGTTCTAAGTACTTTTCTAGCAAAAAAAAAACTGATTTTAACTTGCAAACAGCAAGTGTCAGAAAAAGATCCAGTCTTTAAGAGGTTAAACTTCCTTTCTCCCTGGCAGAGGGAAGGAAAAGATACAAATGTAATCATTTTTGTTTATAGTTAGGAGACTTAATGCTGAAAGGTGTTAGCTGAGTGAGTGAATGAGTCATCCAGCTCACTGAAATGTATCAATTCACAAGTCAGGCAGACTTGACAGAGAAACTCGGTATTTTAAAAATGCCACAATAACAATACCGTGGCTATGCAATACCGCGATATATCGAATTACCGAAAACCGGCATATGTCTAGTCACCGCCACATCCACCACCACCTCAACCTCCCTCCTACTCCATATGGGCCTCGTCCTTCAGAGATGAAGAAGAACATTGTTTTATTTTTCTGTTTTTTTTTGTTGTTTTAAGTTATTTCCCTATCCACATTTGTTTGCAGAGCACTTGCCATGCTCTTAATTACGTTTTGCTGCCATTTGCAGCACTCTAGCCCTTTCCTTTGGTGTTTTAGAGCCATTTTAGTGCCTTAAAGTTCGGGTCCCCATTGACTTCAATGGGGTTCGGTGTCCGGGAAAAGTTCGGTAAAAGTCCGGGACACGGACCCGGACTTTTTTTTAAAGTTCGGCCGAACCCGTCGAACACGGACATCTAGGTGTTCGCTCAACCCTAGTTGTGAGCTTTATTAAGCATGCAGACCAAAAGGGTATCGGGCATATTAGATTTAAGGTAGAAATGGTGTCTTGCTCCACGAATTGTTTTGTCAGCCGTTTCAGTAAGAAATAAGTCAAATTCAAACCTGGAGTTATCTAAATCACATTTCCGGGTAGGTGTGGGGTCACACTGGAATGCAAGATAACATTTGTTAAAGGTAGATTCCAATTTATCGTTAAGGGTTTTTACATTCCTTTTTCAAACGTGACTTCTGTCGCATACATATACCTCTCAGTAGCGATTTATGTGCTTCCCAGAGGGTTAAAGGTGGGGTTTCAGGTAAGGAATTATTAGTTAAATATTCTGACAAGGCATTAGTTATTTCAGAATGGTGAGTCTGATTTTTAAGTCATTCAAATACCAAGTAGGGTCGTGTGCTTTAGTTATGGCGGAAGCAAGAGTGGTAAAAACTACACTATGATCAGACCAATAATTCTAGATGAAATAAGTTCTGGGAGCATACCAATGGAAAGGAAATATGATTAGTGTTGAGCGAACACGGACTGTATTATTCGTGTTCGTACCGAATAATTGGATTTTTTGTACCCGAACACGGACACGGACACTTTACTGTATGTTCGGGTAAAAATCCGTGTTCGGTCGTTTTATTTCCGGGTTTTGCATGCTTTGGCGCTCTTTTCATGGCGGGCTTTCAACAGCCAATCAACAATCGTTTAACTGGTGTGCCTTAAGCCATCCCAGCCATGCCTGCAAATGTCTCAGTAGCTGTGATTGGCCGTCTGAAGCATGTGACCAAGTCTTTATAAGTTCGAGGCAGCCGCAGCGGCGTCATTATGCTGCTTAGATTCAGGGACAGAGCACACATCAACGTGCTGGCTGCTGATTAGGGAAAGATAGGCAGGAAAAAACCATTTGTGTCCGGATAGAATTGAGGGACAGGTCGGAGTGTTTAGGCAGGGCGAGTTGTAGGCATTTTAGGGATAGAGTCTGCTGAATTATATAGGGTCAGTGTCTTCTACAAACTACAATCGATATTGCTGTGTGGGGGGTGGGGTCTGCACTCAATCCTGATCTACGATCTCTTCTCAATCCTGTTAGGGACAGAGTCTGCTGAATTTTAGGGAAACTGTGTTCTACAAACTACAATCGATATTGCTGTGTGGTGTGGGATTGGAGATAGGCAGGTGTCAGTGATCCACATCCATTTTTCTGTGTGTGAGCTGCAGTGAACACAATCTTTTTGGGCTGCAGTGAACACAATCTTTTTGGGCTGCAGTGAACACAATCTTTTTGGGCTGCAGTGAACACAATCTTTTTGGGCTGCAGTGAACACAATCTTTTTGGGCTGCAGTGAACACAATCTTTTTGGGGTGCAGTGAACAAAATCTTTTTGGGGTGCAGTGAACACAATCCTTTTTGGTGTGCAGTGAACACAATCTTTGTGGGGTGCAGTGAACAAAATCCTTTGTGGGGTGCAGTGAACACAATCTTTTTGGGGTGCAGTGAACAAAATCCTTTTTGGGGTGCAGTGAACAACATCCTTTTTGGGGTGCAGTGAACACAATCTTTTTGGGGTGCAGTGAACAAAATCCTTTGTGGGGTGCAGTGAACACAATCTTTTTGGGGTGCAGTGAACACAATCTTTTTGGGGTGGAGTGAACAACATCCTTTTTGGGGTGCAGTGAACAAAATCCTTTTTGGGGTGCAGTGAACAAAATCATTTTTGGGGTGCAGTGAACACAATCTTTTTGGGGTGCAGTGAACACAATCTTTGTGGGGTGCAGTGAACACAATCTTTTTGGGGTGGAGTGAACAACATCCTTTTTGGGGTGCAGTGAACAACATCCTTTTTGGGGTGCAGTGAACACAATCTTTTTGGGGTGCAGTGAACACAATCTTTGTGGGGTACAGTGAACAGAATCTTTGTGGGGTGCAGTGAACACAATCTTTGGGGGGTACAGTGAACACAATCTTTGTGAGGTGCAGTGAACACAATCTTTGTGGGGTGCAGTGAACACAATCATTGTGGGGTGCAGTGAACTCAATCTTTGTGGGGTACAGTGAACACAATCTCATACTGAAGGTTTGAGGGTGCTGCCTGTTCCATACTCCCCCTACTCCTCATCTAGCCTTTTAGGGGTACAAACAATAGTAATTGGGGCCTAGTGTGGTTGTGTACGTGTGATATACATACACTTTTTTGGGATCATATTTTCTATTCCGCTATTTAATCAAAAACCTTTGGGGATCAGTTAAATTGGGGGATAGTCTGTGTTGGTACGTGTGAGAGAGATCCACCTTTCCAAGTTGTTGGGGTTCATCTCATACTTCTGAAGGTTTGAGGGTGCTGCCTGTTCCATACTCCCCCTACTCCTAGCCTTTTAGGGGTACAAACAATAGTAATTGGGGCCTAGTGTGGTTGTGTACGTGTGATATACATACACTTTTTTGGGATCATATTTTCTATTCCGCTATTTAATCAAAAACCTTTGGGGATCAGTTAAATTGGGGGATAGTCTGTGTTGGTACGTGTGAGAGAGATCCACCTTTCCAAGTTGTTGGGGTTCATCTCATACTTCTGAAGGTTTGAGGGTGCTGCCTGTTCCATACTCCCCCTACTCCTAGCCTTTTAGGGGTACAAACAATAGTAATTGGGGCCTAGTGTGGTTGTGTACGTGTGATATACATACACTTTTTTGGGATCATATTTTCTATTCCGCTATTTAATCAAAAACCTTTGGGGATCAGTTAAATTGGGGGATAGTCTGTGTTGGTACGTGTGAGAGAGATCCACCTTTCCAAGTTGTTGGGGTTCATCTCATACTTCTGAAGGTTTGAGGGTGCTGCCTGTTCCATACTCCCCCTACTCCTAGCCTTTTAGGGGTACAAACAATAGTAATTGGGGCCTAGTGTGGTTGTGTACGTGTGATATACATACACTTTTTTGGGATCATATTTTCTATTCCGCTATTTAATCAAAAACCTTTGGGGATCAGTTAAATTGGGGGATAGTCTGTGTTGGTACGTGTGAGAGAGATCCACCTTTCCAAGTTGTTGGGGTTCATCTCATACTTCTGAAGGTTTGAGGGTGCTGCCTGTTCCATACTCCCCCTACTCCTAGCCTTTTAGGGGTACAAACAATAGTAATTGGGGCCTAGTGTGGTTGTGTACGTGTGATATACATACACTTTTTTGGGATCATATTTTCTATTCCGCTATTTAATCAAAAACCTTTGGGGATCAGTTAAATTGGGGGATAGTCTGTGTTGGTACGTGTGAGAGAGATCCACCTTTCCAAGTTGTTGGGGTTCATCTCATACTTCTGAAGGTTTGAGGGTGCTGCCTGTTCCATACTCCCCCTACTCCTAGCCTTTTAGGGGTACAAACAATAGTAATTGGGGCCTAGTGTGGTTGTGTACGTGTGATATACATACACTTTTTTGGGATCATATTTTCTATTCCGCTATTTAATCAAAAACCTTTGGGGATCAGTTAAATTGGGGGATAGTCTGTGTTGGTACGTGTGAGAGAGATCCACCTTTCCAAGTTGTTGGGGTTCATCTCATACTTCTGAAGGTTTGAGGGTGCTGCCTGTTCCATACTCCCCCTACTCCTAGCCTTTTAGGGGTACAAACAATAGTAATTGGGGCCTAGTGTGGTTGTGTACGTGTGATATACATACACTTTTTTGGGATCATATTTTCTATTCCGCTATTTAATCAAAAACCTTTGGGGATCAGTTAAATTGGGGGATAGTCTGTGTTGGTACGTGTGAGAGAGATCCACCTTTCCAAGTTGTTGAGGTTCATCTCATACTTCTGAAGGTTTGAGGGTGCTGCCTGTTCCATACTCCCCCTACTCCTAGCCTTTTAGGGGTACAAACAATAGTAATTGGGGCCTAGTGTGGTTGTGTACGTGTGATATACATACACTTTTTTGGGATCATATTTTCTATTCCGCTATTTAATCAAAAACCTTTGGGGATCAGTTAAATTGGGGGATAGTCTGTGTTGGTACGTGTGAGAGAGATCCACCTTTCCAAGTTGTTGGGGTTCATCTCATACTTCTGAAGGTTTGAGGGTGCTGCCTGTTCCATACTCCCCCTACTCCTAGCCTTTTAGGGGTACAAACAATAGTAATTGGGGCCTAGTGTGGTTGTGTACGTGTGATATACATACACTTTTTTGGGATCATATTTTCTATTCCGCTATTTAATCAAAAACCTTTGGGGATCAGTTAAATTGGGGGATAGTCTGTGTTGGTACGTGTGAGAGAGATCCACCTTTCCAAGTTGTTGAGGTTCATCTCATACTTCTGAAGGTTTGAGGGTGCTGCCTGTTCCATACTCCCCCTACTCCTAGCCTTTTAGGGGTACAAACAATAGTAATTGGGGCCTAGTGTGGTTGTGTACGTGTGATATACATACACTTTTTTGGGATCATATTTTCTATTCCGCTATTTAATCAAAAACCTTTGGGGATCAGTTAAATTGGGGGATAGTCTGTGTTGGTACGTGTGAGAGAGATCCACCTTTCCAAGTTGTTGGGGTTCATCTCATACTTCTGAAGGTTTGAGGGTGCTGCCTGTTCCATACTCCCCCTACTCCTAGCCTTTTAGGGGTACAAACAATAGTAATTGGGGCCTAGTGTGGTTGTGTACGTGTGATATACATACACTTTTTTGGGATCATATTTTCTATTCCGCTATTTAATCAAAAACCTTTGGGGATCAGTTAAATTGGGGGATAGTCTGTGTTGGTACGTGTGAGAGAGATCCACCTTTCCAAGTTGTTGGGGTTCATCTCATACTTCTGAAGGTTTGAGGGTGCTGCCTGTTCCATACTCCCCCTACTCCTAGCCTTTTAGGGGTACAAACAATAGTAATTGGGGCCTAGTGTGGTTGTGTACGTGTGATATACATACACTTTTTTGGGATCATATTTTCTATTCCGCTATTTAATCAAAAACCTTTGGGGATCAGTTAAATTGGGGGATAGTCTGTGTTGGTACGTGTGAGAGAGATCCACCTTTCCAAGTTGTTGGGGTTCATCTCATACTTCTGAAGGTTTGAGGGTGCTGCCTGTTCCATACTCCCCCTACTCCTAGCCTTTTAGGGGTACAAACAATAGTAATTGGGGCCTAGTGTGGTTGTGTACGTGTGATATACATACACTTTTTTGGGATCATATTTTCTATTCCGCTATTTAATCAAAAACCTTTGGGGATCAGTTAAATTGGGGGATAGTCTGTGTTGGTACGTGTGAGAGAGATCCACCTTTCCAAGTTGTTGGGGTTCATCTCATACTTCTGAAGGTTTGAGGGTGCTGCCTGTTCCATACTCCCCCTACTCCTAGCCTTTTAGGGGTACAAACAATAGTAATTGGGGCCTAGTGTGGTTGTGTACGTGTGATATACATACACTTTTTTGGGATCATATTTTCTATTCCGCTATTTAATCAAAAACCTTTGGGGATCAGTTAAATTGGGGGATAGTCTGTGTTGGTACGTGTGAGAGAGATCCACCTTTCCAAGTTGTTGGGGTTCATCTCATACTTCTGAAGGTTTGAGGGTGCTGCCTGTTCCATACTCCCCCTACTCCTAGCCTTTTAGGGGTACAAACAATAGTAATTGGGGCCTAGTGTGGTTGTGTACGTGTGATATACATACACTTTTTTGGGATCATATTTTCTATTCCGCTATTTAATCAAAAACCTTTGGGGATCAGTTAAATTGGGGGATAGTCTGTGTTGGTACGTGTGAGAGAGATCCACCTTTCCAAGTTGTTGGGGTTCATCTCATACTTCTGAAGGTTTGAGGGTGCTGCCTGTTCCATACTCCCCCTACTCCTAGCCTTTTAGGGGTACAAACAATAGTAATTGGGGCCTAGTGTGGTTGTGTACGTGTGATATACATACACTTTTTTGGGATCATATTTTCTATTCCGCTATTTAATCAAAAACCTTTGGGGATCAGTTAAATTGGGGGATAGTCTGTGTTGGTACGTGTGAGAGAGATCCACCTTTCCAAGTTGTTGAGGTTCATCTCATACTTCTGAAGGTTTGAGGGTGCTGCCTGTTCCATACTCCCCCTACTCCTAGCCTTTTAGGGGTACAAACAATAGTAATTGGGGCCTAGTGTGGTTGTGTACGTGTGATATACATACACTTTTTTGGGATCATATTTTCTATTCCGCTATTTAATCAAAAACCTTTGGGGATCAGTTAAATTGGGGGATAGTCTGTGTTGGTACGTGTGAGAGAGATCCACCTTTCCAAGTTGTTGGGGTTCATCTCATACTTCTGAAGGTTTGAGGGTGCTGCCTGTTCCATACTCCCGCTACTCCTAGCCTTTTAGGGGTACAAACAATAGTAATTGGGGCCTAGTGTGGTTGTGTACGTGTGATATACATACACTTTTTTGGGATCATATTTTCTATTCCGCTATTTAATCAAAAACCTTTGGGGATCAGTTAAATTGGGGGATAGTCTGTGTTGGTACGTGTGAGAGAGATCCACCTTTCCAAGTTGTTGAGGTTCATCTCATACTTCTGAAGGTTTGAGGGTGCTGCCTGTTCCATACTCCCCCTACTCCTAGCCTTTTAGGGGTACAAACAATAGTAATTGGGGCCTAGTGTGGTTGTGTACGTGTGATATACATACACTTTTTTGGGATCATATTTTCTATTCCGCTATTTAATCAAAAACCTTTGGGGATCAGTTAAATTGGGGGATAGTCTGTGTTGGTACGTGTGAGAGAGATCCACCTTTCCAAGTTGTTGGGGTTCATCTCATACTTCTGAAGGTTTGAGGGTGCTGCCTGTTCCATACCCCCCCTACTCCTCATCTAGCCTTTTAGGGGTACAAACAATAGCAATTGGGGCCTAGTGTGGTTGTGTACGTGTGATATACATACACTTTTTTTGGATCATATTTTCTATTCCGCTATTTAATCAAAAACCTTTGGGGATCAGTTAAATTGGGGGATAGTCTGTGTTGGTACGTGTGAGAGAGATCCACCTTTCCAAGTTGTTGGGGTTCATCTCATACTTCTGAAGGTTTGAGGGTGCTGCCTGTTCCATACTCCCCCTACTCCTCATCTAGCCTTTTAGGGGTACAAACAATAGTAATTGGGGCCCAGTGTGGTTGTGTACGTGTGATATACATACACTTTTTTGGGATCATATTTTCTATTCCGCTATTTAATCAAAAACCTTTGGGGATCAGTTAAATTGGGGGATAGTCTGTGTTGGTACGTGTGAGAGAGATCCACCTTTCCAAGTTGTTGGGGTTCATCTCATACTTCTGAAGGTTTGAGGGTGCTGCCTGTTCCATACTCCCCCTACTCCTAGCCTTTTAGGGGTACAAACAATAGTAATTGGGGCCTAGTGTGGTTGTGTACGTGTGATATACATACACTTTTTTGGGATCATATTTTCTATTCCGCTATTTAATCAAAAACCTTTGGGGATCAGTTAAATTGGGGGATAGTCTGTGTTGGTACGTGTGAGAGAGATCCACCTTTCCAAGTTGTTGAGGTTCATCTCATACTTCTGAAGGTTTGAGGGTGCTGCCTGTTCCATACTCCCCCTACTCCTAGCCTTTTAGGGGTACAAACAATAGTAATTGGGGCCTAGTGTGGTTGTGTACGTGTGATATACATACACTTTTTTGGGATCATATTTTCTATTCCGCTATTTAATCAAAAACCTTTGGGGATCAGTTAAATTGGGGGATAGTCTGTGTTGGTACGTGTGAGAGAGATCCACCTTTCCAAGTTGTTGGGGTTCATCTCATACTTCTGAAGGTTTGAGGGTGCTGCCTGTTCCATACTCCCCCTACTCCTCATCTAGCCTTTTAGGGGTACAAACAATAGTAATTGGGGCCCAGTGTGGTTGTGTACGTGTGATATACATACACTTTTTTGGGATCATATTTTCTATTCCGCTATTTAATCAAAAACCTTTGGGGATCAGTTAAATTGGGGGATAGTCTGTGTTGGTACGTGTGAGAGAGATCCACCTTTCCAAGTTGTTGGGGTTCATCTCATACTTCTGAAGGTTTGAGGATGCTGCCTGTTCCATACCCCCCCTACTCCTCATCTAGCCTTTTAGGGGTACAAACAATAGTAATTGGGGCCTAGTGTGGTTGTGTACGTGCGAGATACATACACTTTTTTTGATCATATTTCCTATTCCGCTATTCAATAAAAACCTTTGAGGATCAATTGAATTGCGGGATAGTCTGTGTCGGTACGTGTGAGAGAGATCCACCTTTCCAAGTTGTTGGGGTTCATCTCATACTTCTGAAGGTTTGAGGGTGCTGCCTGTTCCATACCCCCCCTACTCCTCATCTAGCCTTTTAGGGGTACAAACAATAGTAATTGGGGCCTAGTGTGGTTGTGTACGTGCGAGATACATACACTTTTTTTGATCATATTTCCTATTCCGCTATTCAATAAAAACCTTTGAGGATCAATTGAATTGCGGGATAGTCTGTGTCGGTACGTGTGAGAGAGATCCACCTTTCCAAGTTGTTGGGGTTCATCTCATACTTCTGAAGGTTTGAGGGTGCTGCCTGTTCCATACCCCCCCTACTCCTCATCTAGCCTTTTAGGGGTACAAACAATAGTAATTGGGGCCTAGTGTGGTTGTGTACGTGCGAGATACATACACTTTTTTTGATCATATTTCCTATTCCGCTATTCAATAAAAACCTTTGAGGATCAATTGAATTGCGGGATAGTCTGTGTCGGTACGTGTGAGAGAGATCCACCTTTCCAAGTTGTTGGGGTTCATCTCATACTTCTGAAGGTTTGAGGGTGCTGCCTGTTCCATACCCCCCCTACTCCTCATCTAGCCTTTTAGGGGTACAAACAATAGTAATTGGGGCCTAGTGTGGTTGTGTACGTGCGAGATACATACACTTTTTTTGATCATATTTCCTATTCCGCTATTCAATAAAAACCTTTGAGGATCAATTGAATTGCGGGATAGTCTGTGTCGGTACGTGTGAGAGAGATCCACCTTTCCAAGTTGTTGGGGTTCATCTCATACTTCTGAAGGTTTGAGGGTGCTGCCTGTTCCATACCCCCCCTACTCCTCATCTAGCCTTTTAGGGGTACAAACAATAGTAATTGGGGCCTAGTGTGGTTGTGTACGTGCGAGATACATACACTTTTTTTGATCATATTTCCTATTCCGCTATTCAATAAAAACCTTTGAGGATCAATTGAATTGCGGGATAGTCTGTGTCGGTACGTGTGAGAGAGATCCACCTTTCCAAGTTGTTGGGGTTCATCTCATACTTCTGAAGGTTTGAGGGTGCTGCCTGTTCCATACCCCCCCTACTCCTCATCTAGCCTTTTAGGGGTACAAACAATAGTAATTGGGGCCTAGTGTGGTTGTGTACGTGCGAGATACATACACTTTTTTTGATCATATTTCCTATTCCGCTATTCAATAAAAACCTTTGAGGATCAATTGAATTGCGGGATAGTCTGTGTCGGTACGTGTGAGAGAGATCCACCTTTCCAAGTTGTTGGGGTTCATCTCATACTTCTGAAGGTTTGAGGGTGCTGCCTGTTCCATACCCCCCCTACTCCTCATCTAGCCTTTTAGGGGTACAAACAATAGTAATTGGGGCCTAGTGTGGTTGTGTACGTGCGAGATACATACACTTTTTTTGATCATATTTCCTATTCCGCTATTCAATAAAAACCTTTGAGGATCAATTGAATTGCGGGATAGTCTGTGTCGGTACGTGTGAGAGAGATCCACCTTTCCAAGTTGTTGGGGTTCATCTCATACTTCTGAAGGTTTGAGGGTGCTGCCTGTTCCATACTCCCCCTACTCCTCATCTAGCCTTTTAGGGGTACAAACAATAGTAATTGGGGCCTAGTGTGGTTGTGTACGTGTGATATACATACACTTTTTTTGGATCATATTTTCTATTCCGCTATTCAATAAAAACCTTTCTAGGGCAAGATCTTAAATTACAGAAATATGAGGAGACCGTCAAATATGGGCCGTGGCCTGGGTCGTGGTGCTGCTGGTAGAGCTCCTGTTGCAAGGAGAGGACATGGTCGATCTGTGCCAGCTACACGCACAAGTGAAACACCTTCCTCAAGTGTGAGTAGGCGACAGAACCTGCATCAGTATTTGGTAGGGCATCAAACGCCCCTAGAAGTGATGAGGCCAGAACAAGTTGAGGCGATAGTAGATTGGTTTGCTGCTGACAGTGCCTCCAGTTCCTTCACATTGTCTCCCACCCAGTCTACTGCAGAAAGGTCAGAGTTGGCACCTGCAGCCAATGTCCAACCGTCTTTCACCTCACCCCCTTGCAAATCAGGCCAGCAGTCTGAGCCCCAAGCCATACAGCAGTCTCTTATTCTTTTTGAGGACTCTGTCAGCAGGGTTTCCCAGGGCCATCCACCTAGCCCTGCCCCAGAAGTGGAAGAGATTGAGTGCAGCGATGCCCAACCACTTATTTCTCAAGATGAGTACATGCAAGGATCATCGCAGCACGTCTCCGATGATGACGAAACGCAGGTGCCAACTGCTGCGGCGTTCAGCATTGTGGAGACCGACAAGGAGGGCAGGGGTGAAGACTGGGTGGAAGATGATGTGGAGGACGATGAGGTCCTCGACCCCACATGGAATGAACGTCATGCAGGTGAACTGAGTAGTTTGGAGGAAGAGGCGGTGGTCGCACAGAGCCACCAGCACAGCAGAAGAGGGAGCAGGGTGCAGAAGCGGAGCGGCCGTGCCCTAGACACTACGCCCACTACTGCCCAACGCAGCAAGGGAACGAGCGCACCAAAGTCAGCTCAAAGGAGTTCTCTAGCGTGGAAGTTCTTTAGAAAATGTGCTGATGACAGGACACGAGTGGTTTGCACCCTGTGCAATCAGAGCTTGAAGCGAGGCATGAACCTTCTCAACCTGAGCACAACCTGCATGATCAGGCATCTAAGTGCAAAGCACGAGCTGCAGTGGAGTACACACCTTCAAAACCAAGAAACGTCTCTGGCTCATCCTGCTTCCTCTTCTGCTGCAGTCTCGGCCGCTCCAGCCACATCTGTAGTGATACCGGCACCTGCCACCCCGCAAACAGACGATCTGTCAGCAACACCACCACCTGGGTCACCAACAACCATCTCCACAATGTCCCGTGGAAGCGTTCAGCTTTCCATCTCCCAAACACTTGAGAGGAAGAGGAAGTACCCCCCTACCCACCCGCGATCCCTGGCCCTGAATGCCAGCATTTCAAAATTATTGGCCTTTGAAATGCTGTCATTCCGTCTGGTGGAGACGCACAGTTTTAAAAACCTTATGTCGGTGGCTGTCCCACAGTACGTCGTGCCCAGCCGCCACTACTTTTCCAGGCAAGCCATCCCTTCCCTGCACAACCAAGTGGGGGAAAAAATCAGGTGTGCACTGCGCAACGCCATCTGTGCCAAGGTCCACCTAACTACGGATACGTGGACCAGTAAGCACGGTCAGGGGCGTTATATCTCCCTAACGGCACACTGGGTAAATGCAGTGGCGGATGGGCCTGAGGCGGATAGCAATTTGGCGCATGTCCTTCCACCACCGAGGATTGCAGGGCGCTTCAGTTTGCCTCCTGTTCCTAACTCCTCCTACTCCGCTTCCTCATCCTCTACCGCCTCCTCATCCGGACAGCGTAACACCTTCACCACCAACTTCAGCACGGCCAGGGGTAAACGACAGCAGGCAGTTTTACAACTTGCCTGTTTGGGGGACAAACCACACACCGCGCAGGAGTTGTGGAGGAGCATGGAACAGCAGACAAATGAGTGGTTGCTGCCAGCGAGCCTCAAGCCCGGCCTGGTGGTGTGCGATAACGGGCGAAATCTCATAGCAGCTCTGGGCCTAGCCGGTTTGACGCACATCCCTTGCCTGGCGCATGTGCTGAATTTGGTGGTGCAGAGGTTCCTTAAAAACTACCCCGATATGTCAGAGCTGCTGCAGAAAGTGCGGGCCGTTTGTGCGCACTTTCGGCGTTCTCACCCTGCTGCTGCTCGCCTGGCAGCGCTGCAGCGTAACTTCGGCCTTCCCGCTCACCGCCTCATATGTGACGTGCCCACAAGGTGGAACTCCACCTTGCACATGCTGGAAAGACTGTGCGAGCAGCAGCAGGCCATAGTGGAGTTTCAGCTGCAGCACGCACGCGTGAGTCGCTCTGCGGAACAGCACCACTTCACCACCAATAACTGGGCCTCCATGCGAGACCTGTGTGCCTTGTTGCGCTGTTTTGAGTACTCCACCAACATGGCCAGTGGCAATGACGCCGTTCTCAGCTTAACTATCCCACTTCTATGCCTCCTTGAAAAAACAATTCGGGCGATGATGGAAGAGGATGTGGCACAGGATGAGGAGGAGGAGGAGGATGAAGAGGTAACATTTCCAAGGCTTTCAGGGCAGTCATTCGCAAGGGGCTCCGAGGGTGGGTTCCTGCACACGCAAACGCCAGGGACGCAATTGTCCAGCAGGGGCACAGTTCTGGAGGATGAGGAGGATGAGGAGGAGGAGGAGCTGGAGGAGGAGATGGAACCATGTTCACAGCAGGGTGGCACCCAGGCCAGCTCATGGCCATCACTGGTGCGTGGCTGGGGGGATACAGAGGACACGGACCATACACCTCCCACAGAGGACAGCCTTTCGTTGCCTCTGGGCAGCCTGGCACACATGAGCGATTACATGCTGCAGTGTCTCCACAACGACCGCCGAGTTGCCCACATTCTAACTTGTGCTGATTACTGGGTGGCCACGCTGCTGGATCCCCGTTACAAGGACAACGTACCGTCCTTAATTCACTCACTGGAGCGCGATCGCAAGATGCGCGAGTACAAGCGCACGCTGGTAGACGCCATGCTGCTGGCATTCCCATCTGACAGCGGGGCCACAGTGGAAGCACAAGGCAGAGGAGGAGGAGGAGGAGGTCGCCAACGCAACCAGGGCACCGCCAGCACCTCAGAAGGCAGGGTTAGCATGGCCGAAATGTGGAAAAGCTTTGTCAGCACGCCACAACAAACAGCAGCACCAGCAGCTCAGATGGAACGTCTTAGCAGGAGGCAGCATTTTACCAACATGGTGGAGCAGTATGTGTGCACACGCCTACATGTAGTGAATGACGGGTCTGCCCCCTTCAACTTCTGGGTCTCCAAATTGGGCACATGGCCTGAGCTTGCCCTTTACGCCTTGGAGGTGCTGGCGTGCCCTGCAGCCAGTGTATTATCTGAACGGGTATTTAGCACGGCTGGGGGCGTTATAACAGACAAGCGCAGCCGCCTGTCCAGAGACAATGTGGACAAGCTCACGTTCATTAAAATGAACCAGGCATGGATCCCACGGGACTTTTCCGTACCTTATGCAGAATAGCAATGGATACCGACCTTACCCACCCATTGTTCCATTTTTGCTCTTTCTCACTCTTTTGGGGTGTACCCTCATTTAAAATTTGTGAAAAGAAGCAGTGTTGGCTACCTCGTCCTCCTCCTCAGGGCCAGATTAATGTAGGGGCTATTGGAGCTGCAGCTCCAGGCCCCTACCTTTTATATAGGCCCCGGGTTGGCCATATTCACTGTTACCGCTCTTCTGTCACTTGTAAACACAGAAGTCTGGCTTCTATGCTCGCTTCCCCAGGCAGCACCCTCAGAACCTCCCCACACAGCGTGAAGGCCGGACAAGGAGGGACAGTTGGCGATGCATGGATGTGTTTATGGGCTTCAGAGACAGCATCCCATGTTGAATTAGGCATGCATGGCTGCACCCTTCCTCCTCTGGGTGCATGGCAAGGCACGGCCCTAAGGCCCTTCAAAATCCTCAGCACCAAGCCCATGATGCTGTTAATCCGGCCCTGGTCCTCCTCCACCGCCGCTTCCACCTACACCGCCCATAGGTGTGCGCAGCCTATTGCATTAAGGTGTGCACCCCAAAGTTGAAATACACATGCATGTGTTTGCCAGCAGGGAGAGTAATGTATCGGGGCCATGTACCTGTAGGCAAGGAGAAATAGAGCAGAGCAGGTCCCAGGGAGATCTTTCCCATCTCCTCACTGGCAATGCTATGTGCCCTAGGTGATTAGGGTGTGCCCAGGCACACCCAGCACACCCTGTGCGCACGCCTATGTCACCGCCACATCCACCACCACCTCAACCTCCCTCCTACTCCATATGGGCCTCGTCCTTCAGAGATGAAGAAGAACATTGTTTTATTTTTCTGTTTTTTTTTTGTTGTTTTAAGTTATTTCCCTATCCACATTTGTTTGCAGAGCACTTGCCATGCTCTTAATTACGTTTTGCTGCCATTTGCAGCACTCTAGCCCTTTCCTTTGGTGTTTTAGAGCCATTTTAGTGCCTTAAAGTTCGGGTCCCCATTGACTTCAATGGGGTTCGGTGTCCGGGAAAAGTTCGGTAAAAGTCCGGGACACGGACCCGGACTTTTTTTTAAAGTTCGGCCGAACCCGTCGAACACGGACATCTAGGTGTCCGCTCAACCCTAAATATGATCAATACACAAGAAAGAGTTGTGAGGATGAGAAAAATGGGTGAAACTCCTTTTTAGTCAGGATGAATTCTCTCCAAGAATCAGCAAGGCCATATTGAGAAAGTAGGTTGGTCAAAGATAGTTTTCTAGGAGGGGGAGAAGGAGCAGGTGGTGCCCTATCTAGAAAAGGTGAAATTACCTGGTTCGAGTCACCAGCCAACAGAAGTGTGCCTATTTTATGGGAATCTATTATTTGTAAAAGGTGTGATAGGAAGGGTAAAGGATTCTTATTGGGAGCATAATAAGAGACAATAGTGACGGCAGTGTCTAAAAGGTGACCAGTTAAGATCAGGTAACGACCTTCAGGATCTTTTATCTCTTTAACCACTTGCCGACCAGTCACGTTGACTGTACTGCGGCAAAGTGGCTCGATTCTGTCCAGTGACGTAGACCTACGTCGCTGGAATCCTCCCCCTGTAGGCGGTGCTCCCGCTGTTTTCAGTCACAGAGGGAGTCGGGCCAGGGGAGGAGTGGCGGCGATCGCCGCTGCTCTTCCCCGATCGTCTGGGAATCGAGTTTGGAGATCCATCCGCTTGTGTAAACAGAGCGGGCGGATCTCCTAAGTGACAGGCAGGGACAGATAGCATGGTTCAGCATAGCTGAACATGTGATCTGTCCCTGTGTCACCCAGTCACCTTCCCCCACACATGTCAGTAAGCACCAGGCATACATTAACCCCTTCCCTGCCAGTGTCATTTTTACAGTAACAGTGCATATTTATAGCACTGATTACTGTAGAAATGTCACTGGTACCCCCAAAAGTGTCAAAAATGTCCGTCAAGAGTCCGATCTGTCCGTCGCAATGTCGTAGTCCCGCA